>NC_090447.1:700024143-700634161 GCF_031143425.1 Pleurodeles waltl | reverse complement strand
CGTCCTACTTTGCAGGGCATATAGCCAATTTGGACCTCAACAATTAGGAGATTACCTAATTTAAATAGGATTGTGATTTAAGGAAAGCCAGATAGTTTTCTGATGGAAAAAGGCTTAGCCATTGTCATGTAAGGCTTTTGGGATTTTTTTTATAGCAAAGCAAGGAAGGAGTGCAAGACGAGGTGCTCATAAGGCAAGAAAGTAGTCAGTCTAAAGAAATTCTCCAACCACTGGTTAGTGCATAGAAAAAGACTTGCACCTCACCACCATCTCCCCTGACCCTTCTAGAATCTGGGAAGACAGCACCTACAGAAAGAAGTCCCTGATAAAAGAAAATGACTCAAGGACTCTAGATTCCCTCTAGTAGCCTGAGACAGCAACTGCACTCCAGTGGCCAAGTATCGAGCTCCTGTTTACCTGTCCCAGTGACACAAAACTCAGAAGGACTCCTTACTCCAAGAGGACCCAGAAGACCACAGCAGACTGGGCACTTTAGAAGCACTGGCTAGAGGGAGACTTAATGAGTAGAAGCCTATCTTGAGGGGCTGGAAGCAGCAGGAAGGACAAGAAGAGACTTTCCCAGCAGTTGTAAAAAGTAAGATTTACTTAATGCCTCTGGAGGATCAGGACAAAGTGCTGAGGCTTGCTCAGGAAGGTCACATCCAAGGCAAGCAAGAACACCATGTTCATCCCACTCAAGGGCCCTATCATGAAGAATTTTGCAGGCTCAGTGCAGAGTTGAGCACCTATGTTTGGAGTTTGAGGAGTCTACCGTTGATACATGTGACTCAATGTCTCTGAATTATTCCTTGAAATGCAGATGCCAACAGAAAGCAGGGATAGTCTATCCTTAGTTCCGACATGTATCTGGCTTTTTTTAGCCCAGGCAACAGCTTAATTCCCATCCTTGCTCTATGGGAAAAATTTGAGAACAAAAATAATAAAGTTAAAACTTTGGACTTGGTTGAGGTGGCAAATTCATCTCAGCAGAGAAGCAACCTCTGCAACTATGAAATTTAGCTTTGTCCTCCTGTGAGCTTTCAAACCAAAACTAACGACGTTCATGAGAGCTCGTTGACACATTCATTTTTGAGAAACTGTCCCTGGCTTCAGCCAGGAGCATTCGTACTTCCAGAACAAAGACTAAGGCAGAAGGTAAAACGCTTGACCCATTGTATTTGACTCCACTACATTGCAGTTGGCTTCAAATTGCACGTGGGCCCTGGTCAACCACAGACTTTTATCTTTGTATACCACTTTATTTTTGCTAGGTGTTTTTGCCCTATACTTAAAAAAAAAAATCCCCTTATCAGATTTTAATCATTTTGCTATGAATTTTATCATTATATTTGTCTCTCTTACATTGGTTGGGGAATTTTATTTTTACTGATTTCTTGTCTTTAAAATTGTTGAAATACACAGATTACTCTGGGGAATTATCTGTTGCTTGCAAAACTATCAGGGGCAATGCTTAGTTGTCCTGAGACCTGTGTTGAGACCTAACCAGCATGTTTATATTAGGTTAATAATGCCCCCACTTCTCAAATGAATAAACTGCTTCTGACAAATCTATAGAACATTTGCTTGTTCACAGTGTTACCAATGGGCTACCAACACGTTTCACAGTATGTAAAATGCTCTGGCAGCCACAGGGAAGGCTAAGGGGGGAATGCTTAACTCTCTAGTTGGAACATTTTCAACCCCTGAAGGAGAGGACAGTATATTTCTCCCTGCTGAAGGATTACTGCGGTGACAAGTGGATCTACCTCGCCCTCTGTGAGAAGGAGTAGTTAAACACCACAGCTGTTACATTTCTGGGGCTTTCTGACCCCAGTCAAAATACATGGTGTCCTGTCAAATTACTGTAGTCGACATCATACGTCGTGTTAGCAAATCCGATGGCGGGGATTCATGTTTTGTGTAATGGGTAATGTGGTATATTTAAAGAACAGTGCACGGAGTTTTATTTGTGGAACCATTGGTAAGGGCAAGGACACTGAAATCTGCCTCTTAAAACTAAAGTCGACAACTGTTCTTTTTAGTATCTTTAATCAGATACAGCGGAGTGCGGAGGCTGTGTTTGTAAATGTTACAATGAAGCTATCAGTTCTGTCACAGACTGGGAATGATTCCACAGCATGTTTTGCTACTTTAGGGCCGGCTAGTGTGTGCTTCTTCTTGCATCACTCAGTCTCACCCTGCAGCAAATCCCCTTCCTAAGTATCTCACACCGCCCAACAGCCAAATACACCGTTAATAATACGTATTTAGCAGAATTCAAGAGTCATGAACCCGGGAGTGTAATTATTTGATTTAAGACTTCATAAACAAGAGCCTAATCAGAAGTCTGGTCATGGACATTATTCAGCCTGTCCTTTTCACCTCATCGTACTCTCACTTTCAGTAAATAGAAATGAACGCTGTACTGCCGGAAGATATCAATATTGTTCACAGCTTCTTCATTATTGCGACATTATCCATTGCAATTCAATAACATACAAAAAACTGTTCATTGTATAATTGTAGCAATCAATGCCATCGTCATCCTGCAAATGCTCCGTGCTTCTTTGGTCACTTGAATCTATTCATTCTGTGGCGAGTCAAGGCGTGGGTCAGTGCGCTATAGATAGCGTTTACATCGAGATCCCAAGTCCCAACCTGCACTCTCCAGGACATGGAGCTCAGTCCCTGTCCCTGATTTCAACTTGGGGAGGGGCTTAACAGTTCAAAGGAACTGATGCTGCGTTGCACGTCGATATGCTATTTGGCAGACCCCAAAAGTACTTGCCTCCCTGGCCACCTGTCACCTATTTCACTTTATTCTGTGAGCAGGCAAGACATGGGACAGAGGGTGTAGGGCACATTTGCATCAAGACTCCACGTCCCAGCCTACACTCTCCAGGGCATGGTGCCCAGCGCCTGCCCTGGATTCCAACTTGGAGTGGGACTCAAAATGTAATAAGGAACAGAAGCAGGTATAGCTCAAGCAAGCCAAAGGCCATGCCTGGGTAATGCCTAAGTTAAGGAAGTACCATTTGCAGCCACTCATAATACAAAAGACGCTCTTGGCTTGGGTACTTGATGACGACATATTAGAAGTAAGGCGATACAAGATCAAGTGGTTCCTCTCTGTTCGATGGATCCTGCTTTCAAATGAATAAGTTTGGCTCTACCTTAAGTAGATTTATGGCTACATCAGTGTATAAACTTTTGGTAAAACTGTTCAATAGGGTCTGAATGTTTGTATCGCCATTTTAATATATACAACAGCTATTATACAACAGTTGGAGCTTAAACGTGGAGGAATTTGTATGAGATAACAATAGCAAAGTCCAGTACAATGTATGTGTTATTTGCCCACACCAGAGAATGAAGCTTGTGGGAGACTAATTCCCTTAATGGATGACTTAAGTTTGAAACTAAACATCAGGTGCCCACCAAATCTGTTATACTTCCAGAAGTTCAAGAAGAATGAGGCCGAATGGCCGTTCCGTAGTTTTATCATGTCGTAAATTACATAATTTTAAAATATCTCTATATTTTGTGTGTTGTTCTTTGAGGCTTCCTTAAGCATGAACATAATGCTCTTATGAGAAGAGAGAACCTTTAGGTCATTCAGAGAAATGTTGTCAGCCGTACAAACATCCATTGGGCCAAGTCATGAGCATAGTCTTTGGGCCTGACCCTTGGCACCAAAACTCAACACTAAGAGATCTGACTATCATCAACACCCTCTCTCATCATTGTACTTCAAATGTAGCAATTATTCACCTAGTTGCTTTTAAAGAGCTTTGGGACCTCGACAAGAAATACTACAAGAAAACAGGATGCAGTTAAATTTTCCACTAGTTACCTACTGTGGCAGCCAGTTATGTCTCCACTTTTGGTTATACAGGGAAATCCTCCACAGGTTCCTGAGATGTATAGCCTTAATTACTGATCTATGGCACTTAATTACCATGACGTTTGTGTCTTTGAAGAATCCCAAAGCATATCGCTGAACATGGGTAGCTAAAACAATGGCACTCAAGTGACTTTGTTTATGTGGAACAATAGAGTGGATATTTTGTCACACTATAACAAGCGGGCCGCATAGAGTTTACATGCCCGCATGTGGCCCTGAAAGGAAATATCCTGTCGCTAGGATGACTGTGATAGAGCAGAACCCAGAAAATTGCAGAAAAAGTGCAAATATGCATCCTGACGAAAGCTTTCATGCTATCATGGAATGAACCACTCAATCTTGGTGGAATTCTGTTTTGTTCTGCTCTGGTGATATGAAATGTCATGTCTGAATGCAGAAATTAATTCCACTCTTTAAGCTAATTTGGTAAAATTGGTACATGTAGCCCATATTTATTGCTGGCTTTGAAAGTAACTTCGATACCAGCAGTCTGTTTTCCATTGACATTCAAGAGGATGCTGGAAAACCTAACCCCACTGTTTCATTCCTGCAAATGTTATACAAGAAGCCATAGTAAGAGGACTTTTTAGCATGTCAATTGGGAGGTCAATACTAAAGCTACCCTTAAGACATGTATTGGTCCAGGTGTGCTACAAGTCAGCACTCTGCCATGACCATCACCCTTTTCAAATGGAAGAGGAGCAGAACGCGCTTTAGCACACACTTGCTACTCACTGCGTAATGGACCCAAATAATTGAGTATTTTCCCAATATTTGAGAATATTTTGTAAAAAGATCAACAACTAGCCATCAAAGAAAGTACAGGCTTTTGGAATATATACTAATGTTTACAATCAGTAATTTCTTCTAAAGGAGAAATATTAACACATATGATCTGTGTTGACATTAAATAGTGTCCACTTCATTGTTTATCCTTGCTATTGCTGATTATATGATGTACATTTTTTCTAGAATCAACCAGGCAAAACATCCCAGAAACTATCACTCCTAAATCTTCTCGCAATGAAGAACAGCCAAAAGCAACGTTGGGTAATTTCAATCTCTATGCTGTTGTTCATTCCACTCTGGACCTCTTCACAATGGCAATTGCTTCATATCATAATAAAAAATACTTTACATCTGCTTACGTGCTTGCCTTCACGTTTGCTCTTTATAGACAGAAAACATTTGCCTGTGCTGCTGCTGATGGTCCTCTGCTTCAAGCTATTTTCCAGTACCCTCATTCTTCTGATAATTTTCATAAACAATTATAATCACGAGTCCCATTTTCCTAGAATACCAGCAGGTATCCATCATACTTCTCAATCTTCTGCTAAACTGCACACCACTGGAATCCGCTAATATTCTTCTTTCCAATAGTAACCATGTATATTGCCCTTGCAGACCTCTCTCTGCTTCACTGCAGACTTCCAGCATGCACTTTTCACAAAATGGGAATACTGCCGTCTTAAATTGGGTGGCTGGGGGATTTAACCACAAATTTAGGCTTTTCTCTTTCAGCTTTCTTTGAAACACCATACTCTTCCTTGGAACCAAAAGACCTTGAAATGCCTGAAATTCCTCAAACTAACCCTGGTAATTTTATTGTTTATATGTTTACATCTGCCAATGCTCAGGGATTCATGATTTCACTAACTTCATTTCAATTTTCTAGAAAGCAGGATTTTTTCTTTTTCTTCAATGTTCAAAATGAATGCAGATGTTTGCAACGTATGTAGTGAACATAAAAAGCACTGGATGGGTGACATACAATACATTAGTCCAAATGCAGTTGTGTACTGTTTTAGTTGGACAAATTGATATGGAAGTGTTAAATGTCTCTATTCTCTCTTACAAACAATGGAAAATATTAAAAGCTCTTCCTGGATGGCCTTCTTGTCAGTGAATTTACAAAGCATTCGTAAGATTATCCATCTTCACTCCTGATGGACTTTTTGTAAAACAACAAAATGCTTTTGGTGCAAAGAAGGCTAATATTTTATATACATTTGTGACTGCACTTGAGTATGGCACTAGTCAGCTTAACAATACATTATGATTGATGCTGTCCCTTTTTTCAATTTGAAGTTCTCTCTAATTTTAGTACTATTGTTAGTTTTAGCCAGTGCTTGCAAATTTCTGAAGTCTTCTACCATGTCTTTCATAGTCATTACTAATTGACAAAGTGAGAGCGGACAGCATATTGCCTCATAGCCACATGGGTCAAATACCACCCAGACCGTGGTGGACCCCACGGTCTAAGCAAATGATCAGCAAACGTACTTAGTAGGTGCGATTGCATTCAATATGATACCTGTCATACCAGTAATGCACTATGGTAGATGCAATTTTTGTATCAATTACTCGTGAGTAGCTTAACCAGAACAACCTGTCAGGACCGGGTCTGCAGCTAGACAAAGCATGCATGGAGTGTTCGATTGCCATGAGCTGCTTTGTACACAGCTAAAACGATGTACTATCTAGACCATTTTTGAAGCCAGCCTGCAACAGGTTGTGGTATGAAACACCTAATTCACTTATTAGGAAGCATTTAGTACAGTGGTTCCCAACCTGTGGTCTGGGGACCCCTGGGGGTCAGCAAAACCTCCTCAAAGGGTCAGTGGATTCCAATAATGATTGATTGGGGGTCCCCAGTTCCAGTAATGAAAAAGGGGGGGGTCTACAGAAGTTAAAAGGTTGGAAACCACTGATTTAGTAGATCTGACTGTAACTGAGGTATGAATGGAACCAAGTGAAGTCCTAGTGCAATGAAGACTATTTTGAGACCATTGTATATTCTATGAGTATATTTGCAATCTCTGAAGATTTGCAGTAACGACACAATTCTTCTGACATGACTTTAAAATCTTTTTATTCAA
This sequence comes from Pleurodeles waltl, assembly GCF_031143425.1. Lineage (NCBI taxonomy): Eukaryota > Metazoa > Chordata > Amphibia > Caudata > Salamandridae > Pleurodeles > Pleurodeles waltl. The sequence goes on along the minus strand of NC_090447.1, from coordinate 700,627,378 downwards.
AGGATAATTTTCATATCAAAATTCCTTCCTTCCTGCCTCATTTGCCTTCATCATGTAATGTGGGCACAAATTGGCAAAAGCTCTTTGTTAATCGATTTTGACTCGTTAATAAACGCTAGTTATGTTTGTGGTTGAAATGACAGTTTTGAACCACACTCCACTCCTCTCATTTTGCCCAAAATTGAAACTTATTAGAGTGTATGAAGAGAGATGGGCAAAAGAACACCTTTCTGGCCACATGGAAGGCATTGTCTTTAATTTGAGCAAACAAGGTACAGCAGAGAAGCAATAATTTAAATAGCGGACGGTCTGCCCGAGAAACACACTCTGTTTGCAATTTTCGATACTCTGATGTTTCCATTTTTGATATACATTTTCTACACGTGACGCACTTATTTTTAGAGTGAAAGTTAAAGTTAACTTTTACAAAATTATTCATCCTAGAAAGCAGTGTATTTTTTTTAAGTACTTCATCCATGCTGTTGTGTGTGATGGAGTACACTTTTAAGTGCCTTTGTTCCGTTATAGTGCAGCTGCCTTGCATCCTCTTTTGGGACCGCCCTGAGCAGGCGGCCTTACCTTGTTCTGAAAATTCTGTCGTCTGGGCTTTGCTGGTGTCCTGCAAAAGCAAAGCTATTTACCTCGGCAATACACACTGTTCCTGTTTAAAAAGAAAGACGTGTTCAATGAGATTTTCCAAGCAGAACACTGCCTTTGGAAAATAGGACTTACTTACTATCTTTAAAGGAAGGGAGCCTTCCCCTCTCGTTTCTCCGCCAGCTACTGGACTTGAGATATGTGCTTTCAGTTCTTCTAATTCTAAAAACATTCGGAAATGCTGTTTGAATTGTATGAATTCCATCAGTGCGCAAAGTGAATTAGAGGCATAAAATGATTGGCCAACATTGGCATTTTTTTCACAGGTATGCACACAGTTTATTGTTTTAAATTAAAACTTTTACCCAACATATTTCTATATGAATTCGCCTTTTAGTATAACACGGTGGACCCAGAGGCATTGCTCTCTGTATTTGTGATTACCTAGAACAATCCAAGGGCAGCTGCTATCACATCCTGTGGCCTTTTGCCGAATGTCCGTGCCAGCAGAACTTCACATCATCATTCGTTTAATTTTCATTAGAGAAACTGAGCTCCAAATGAAGGTTTATCAAATAGGATGCAGTATAAGATAATGTAATGACTAATAGCTGCCAAACGGTTCAGCCAGGCCCTTCTGATGCTCTTGAAAGGATGATATCTAAACAGTAGAGAGCAACCTAGCCTAACCGAGGCTTTCAATTGCCATTAGAATTAAATTAAGGGAAGGGTTTGTCTTTGGAAAACAAGATACTGGGTGGATAAATAATATTATACCACTTCTTCGCTTACGACTTTACTACAGTGCAATAAATGATTACATTCTTATTTGTATTGCCCAATAAAGATTATAAAATGAATGCAAGGTATATTTAAAGCGATATCATTCTTTACTTTTTTCAAATTGTACTTGGAATTGTTGACACTTCAAAAGGCTATAAATAAAGATGCTTTTTTAGTTATTTTTATTTTCCATTTTACTCAAGTCTAGGTAATTATAGAGCTTGGGGGTTTGCACATTAATTCCTTCAAGCCACTAGTTCATACTTACAACTATAAAGTTAAAGGCTGTGTTTTTGCTCATATTGTGTGTGTTGCTAGTGATGCACAGAACAACCACTGACTTATTGCATTTTTCGATTACTATAGTGAAATTTGCCATAGCAATATTGTGTAGACTACCCCAGTGCTCACGCTTAGTTCATCTGCAATGATAATGGAGATTGTTATTCTCAGTACAATTAATCACCTGACTACAGAATTCTCCACTGCTTAAAAAGCAACAAGAGAGAGTGAATTTCACCATTTGGAGGCCACACATTATAGAGCCCTACTTGACAATTCCATGCATTATATCTCTCTGAAGAGAAGGTACATAATCCTAGGATAATTCGCTCAAGAAATCCACAGTAAATGCTGTAGTTGACTGTGTAATGTTTCAGAAACTATTGTTCTTTGTTTGAGAAATCTAAATTATTACAATGCAGTGGTATGTACCACCTTTGGAGCTTTCCCTCATAACAGCTGCATGAGTCGTCACCACGAAACTGATATGATAATTAGTCATTCTGTCAAATAAAGGAATGGCGGGATTTAGAAGGGTATAATTAAACAGATAGGCAGTGCACGGGTGTCTGGTACACATTTGGAGTAATGGTACTCTTTTTATAACTTACATTATGTTTTTTTACAATAGTCCATAGGACCAGCCCTAAACCAGCCACAACAAAACCAACTCGTGTTCCTCGAAAGCCATCAAAGGCAACTCATGGTAAACAAAAGTGAAAAACTGGAGGCTTTTGTCTTTCTTCTGTCAGTGAAAGCTGTGTTATCCTCGCAATTGCCATTTCACAGCTCTTTCCCATGATGCACATGTGGAAGCAGCGGCTTTCAGCTGCTTTCAAACTTTTCATGGGGATGCTGCGCCCTTTCTCTCAGGATGGTAAGGCAGTTGCCGGGTCAGCCCGTTTATCCAAGAACCTTTCCATCAACTCACGCTTTATCTGCATGTCTTACTAGTGCGCACTTCAACGCTGAGGATACCGGACTATGTTCTCTTTATCTTTGTGTTCTTTTTTGGCAATTTTCACAAGCGAGCTTGCACGGGTACCTCATTCCCGAGATTAAGAAATGCACGTTCTGTAGCAACGTAAGATGTTATCTTGCCTGGGACCTCTTGATAATTACGCCTGTTCTTTCTCCTTCCAGGGTCTAAAGAACCGCCATTCATTCCTTTCAAAGACAGTACCTCAGAGTGGCCCCACAGGCCGCAGAGTACTCCGGGTAAAGTTAATGTTTTTCTTTATGCAAATTAGGGTAATTTAGCCAGCATAATTTCGGGAAAGGTTCTGCCCCACAATATGTACTTCAGTAAGGGAGCTCTAACTCCAATAAGAGTAGGACCGTGGCTTCAGAGTGAGGACTTCCTGTGAGAATTACTCATATTTTGTTTAGGTGTTCGTACTGAACTATGTAGCTGCTTGAGGGGAACCCCACCTTGCTGCTTAGCAGGAAACAAATATAATTCCCTGACATTCACTCCTCCCTAGTATTCTGCAGAAAGGTGGGGATGGACAGGAAGGTGACATCATCATGGATGACCAGGAGCTCCTCCTGAGTGCAGAACATAGCCACCTGGCTATACGATATAGCACTAATTGTTGAATGGAAAACTATTTTTACTCTTTAAAGTATTGTTAAAAATGTAGTCTTCAATAAAGGGTTACAGCCGACACGGCATGCACCTAATACATTTCAGATATCTGTAAAAATGCTTCTGTAAAATGTATTGTAAAATATTAATTTATAGTGAGGGCCATTTACTGGTAATGTTCTGAGAAGTAATACAAAGACACCTATTTCCTCAAAGATGTTATTTGCACAAGGGGAGCACTTATGCTACTGGTTTCACCTTAAAGGCAATCATAAATTATGGTACAGTGCTTAATTTGAAAAAAAAATGTGCGTTCTAGGGCACAAGGTATTTCACGGGAGGTCAATGCATCTTACGCACCCTACCAGCGCTGCAAAATGCCATTGCTATCTTTACCCACCAGTCATCACGCTGTAACAAATGTGACAATTTGGATTATTCATTGTCTCCAAAGTTGTAAGAATGGCCCGCATGAGGTACTATTGTTTTGATTTTTCTTCTGATCTGCCCTGATCAAGAGTTAACAGGCATGTGGTGTCTGTCTGAAACAGAAGTGCAAGTGTTGGGAAATAAGTGCCACAGCCAAGCACCGGCAAACACAGAGGCACAAATTCAGCACTGGGTACACATACTTGTTACATTTTCCAGGTGAATTCCATATTTTTTTACAATGATACACATCTGGCTTTACAAGTGTGGGTCCACTCTAATTATATGGACATATAAAGGTTTGCAAATTTGCAATTCTTTTTCTATACTGCCTTTGTGAAGTCCTTATTAAAACTTGCCACGTTTTAAACAAACGCAAGAAAACACATCGGCAAAAGTAAGTTTTGCTGAAAACATCTGAGCAAAAATCCACTTGTATTGGTAGAATTTTTCCCAAAAATATTTGCAGGAAATTTTTTACTGAATTATTTTCCCAAGAAATTTCAACTTCAACTGAGGTTTTGACAAGTTCACAACATTTCGCAGCCATTCTAAAGTGCAAAGTTTGTAGCCTTCCCAAAACTTTGTGGTCAAAATTTAAAGGATAGTCACCCCTAATTTCTTAGTGCTTTATTTTTTGAGTGAATATTTAAAGATGTAAAGTAATGCCTTGACCCTTAGGAACCATTGACCCTTTATTTAACTAAATCACCAAATCTATTATGCTTTCTTAAAAAACAACCAACTTTGATTAGTGAAGTTGCCCTCTGTTGCCTTTTCTCTGGTTATTGTGGTGCATAAATCATAATTTTTAACTTCTACGCCCATTTCCCCATATTTTATTTTATCTGTACTTACACATACATCTATTCAAGTTTAACTTCCTGAGATGGAGCAAGCACCAGTCTCTTCTCTAGTTCCCCCTTGTCTATATAGGATACTTTCGTAAGGGTAAATGAGTATGTCTGCTTTCTTGTGCCTGACTCTGAAAATCATCAATGTAAAGTTGAACTCAAGTTTTGCCTCGTCTGAGCATAAAAAGTCTTAATACAGGCTAACGGCAACAACTATTAGCAATATATGTCAAACATTTAAATATTATAATGCAAATTTTCACTGTCCCAAATTCATCTAGCAGTGTTGATCCATCCCTATGAAGAATTGGGCATACACTGTACCTTTAGGCGTAATTAGGTGAAATGTGATTATTCAGTAGTAAACGTGTTTAGACTGAAGAGCATCAAGAAAGGAGCAGGGTTTAGTGTTTAAAGAGACAATCAAAAAGTGAAATGCCCAAGTGCAAAGGCAAGCTACTGAAGTAAAATGATGGGCTACAAAGAAAGGAAAGCTAGCACATCACTTTGATGCATGTGTTTACTTCAAACATTAACACGAATCTGAGTACTTTCTGAAAAAGATTCCCCTCCTAACTTCAGAGGAAATACTGATGGACCTCTTCTGCCACTTGAACATCCTTGAATAATCCACTGTGAGCATTAGCCAGAGTGATGAGTGGCTGAATTCAAAAGCAGAACCTTGGCTGGTTCAAATCTGATTGAAGCAAGGAGCTATTGAGCCTCGCTCTGTCTTTCCACTGACTATTTGACCTTCCGCCTACCATTCTCTATTCCCTATAGTGCCAAAACCAACACAGCGAATGTCTATTTACTTCAAAAGGCTTCATATTTTGGCACTTAATTCAGTGATTCATGCATTTGATTTTTTTCTCTTTAAGATAGAGTATTTTTTACCCTCATAAAAAGGAGTTGCATTGCTCTGCTTTCCTGAAACGTTTGTTCTAAATTGCTAGTTTGAGGAATCATCTCTACAGTAGTGCATTTCCCAACCATACTTTCCATTTAACTTTGATCTTTTTCTGCCACCATGGTCCAGATGCTGCAACAAGTAATTAAATGAAGTAAAGCAACAGAGCTGAATATTTAGAAATCTTGCAGATTTTCCCCATTAAGCTAAAAAAAATAGCAGATATTTAACTAGGCAAGTAGAAACGACAAATATAAGATTAGCAGGGCATTACTTCCTCATTGCAGATCTCCTGGTGATTTTCTATAGCAATATTACATTTCCTAACTTGGGGTTGTTCTGATGTCAGGTGGCTCATCCTTCTAGAATCAAGCACTCCAATTAAATTGTAATTGTTATTTGTCTTTCAGTTCCAACTAAAATTCAAAAGGATTCTTCTTCCAAGACCAAAACATCCAAAGGTCCACATTGGGAGCTTGGTGAATGTCAACCTATCTTTCTAGAATAACGTTATCGTTTTAAGCACTGCATTTCCTTTTGTGTGAGCTTATAAAAACACTTGCATGCACATCCATCTTATGCAAAAGAGCCTACAGATAGCTCTGTTTTTGTTACCTTAGTGTGTCGCACCGGCTGTAGGTGGACGGCTCACTTGCTTTACTAACACTTGTAAGCATACAATAGTACATCTTCCTAACAGGATACACATACTTATTGTGCAATTAACGACCAGGAACAGCTAACCTAGTTGTAAAAAATGGTAGGAGATATTCATTATCCTCTTTCTCAATTAGCAGCAATCCACCATCAAATGTATCTAGCCACAAAGAGAAAAAAATGTGTTCTTGATTTTTGCTACACCCTCGCCTAACTCATTGCAGCTGGTAAGTTGGCTCCATTTGACAGCAAAGAGGATTCTGGTTTAGCCCCTGTTTGTCCTAAATCACAGTAGACACATGGCTTAAGTGAGCACTTTCCAATTTAAAATGTATTAAATAAACTAAGCACCAACTCCTTGCCGTTCAGACATACATTGATGCCTGTGGTGTGTCCGTAAAACCAGACTAAGTCAAGCTCACCTGTAGTAACCCCTTCCATACAGACCCCATCTTGTTGAGAATCCCGGCAAGGTGTGGTGCTGGGCTCCTAAAGGAACCCTGGGGACACTACCTCACTGTTTTTGACACCGTGTCCAAAATGTTTGAATTCAAGAGCTATTGGTTGCTGCATCTGTGGACAAAATCTTCAATAAATGTGAACATAAAAAAGAAGTGTTCACACGTGTTATTTAAAAACAAATCTGCTTGTGTTGCTCATACCTGGCTTCTTTAACACATTTATCTGATGCCTGCCATGTTGTCTTGAGGGAGACAGTTGGGGTGACCCTAGAGCAATGATACCTTGTGTTGGTCTTCTTTACAACATTCCAGAGCCAGCATTAATTTTCTTTTTTCACAAATTGTCAAAACCCAAGGCTACAACGTATAACTGGACTGGTATATTACAAGGGCCCTGTTGCATTGTGGCTTGGAATTCTGATGGCACCTGAAATTACAGATACACAAGTACCGATAATTTCATGATAATGACATTTTGCAGTATTAGCCGAGAAACTGGGGAATACTGCTGCAACTGGAATATCATGCATGATTGCCACAGAAGTTCACATTTTTAGTTTGTGAAATTACTTGGGGATTAAGGAAATTACTCTGAATGAGGTATTTCCAAATTCTTTGCAATTCCTGACTTTTTGAGCAGCATACCATACCGAATAGGAGATTACACTTAGCTTGTTATAGGGTCTGAGAAAAAAAAAATGTTCTCCTTTAGAAATGCTGTGTTCGATTTAGCAATTTAGGGCATTTGAGTCCCTGCGCATAAAACATTTTTCACAATAATTGAAAGTCACTGATTTTGAGTTAACTCCAAAGTTATTCTCTTTACCCCTTTGCAGGCCTTTGTTTTTACTGTTGTGTTTAGGAGTAGATGAGCCGTGAATATGTTTTCATTTTGCTGCCACAAAGGATCGGTTGTGCTTTTCTTTCTAGGAATGTCCACATTCATCTGCAAGGCAGACATCGCTCTGGTCCGGCCTGGCTGCGTGGCGAGATTGTTCTCCTTCCAGTTTTCTGGTTTTGTTTCCAGAGTTCTAACACATGTTCTCTCTTTTTAAGGCAGTGAAATCGTTGCAAGGATTTCCGAACGTGGCTCTGTTTCTAAAGCTTTGAAGAAGCCCAATTGAGATTCCTCCTCTTGCCCTGCATTACTACTATTGTCTGCTTGGCTTTCTCTAATCCAACATGCAGCGCTAAAAGCTATCTCTTTCCCTCCACAACCATCGATGATATTTTACGACATCTTGCTGTTTTTCATTGCCATACTCGGAGTTTCATGGATATTGAACGTTGTTAATGTGCAGCTTTTTACTTTTGCTGCCGGTGATCATTTGTATATTCATTAAAGTACTGCCCTTCCCACATACCAACACAATATTTACTGTTTCCATCACATTTTAAAATAGAGTGTCTGGCTCATACATCACTCAAATACGAGCTTCAATGTTTCTTAGTGCATGTGGATTAGGGCACTATCTTTACTTGCATTTGTAAGTACATTTAGTAATATTTTATACAGTATAATACCTTGCTGGGTCTAACCACTGTAAATAGCAGGTGTTACTAATACCCACATTAATGGCACTCAATTTACCAACCATGAAAGAATTGCTTGGCCGCTACTCGAGTTTATAATCCGCTTGGACACAGCAGATGTCAATGATGAGCATTCAACTCAATAAGCCATCTTCTTTTACACTCAATAGTTTAATTTGTACACTTATTGGTTCTCTAATTTAGTAAATACAGTCTTTGCTATTTGGCTTTCTTTCGTAACCCATGTTGTTTTTCCTAGGGCCACTTTCATCAAGCACGCTGCAGATGGTGCCCACTCTGTTGCTGATCCCTGGGCATGTGCTTAACCAGTTAACATTTTTGGCTTCCATTTTATTTTATCTCTTTCAATCTAAGCGTGTGTTTTCAAACAAGGAGGGAGAGCAGACAGTCCTACAAATTGTGCACTAATCTGAGTTGTGCGCCTTGTAAATTGCCTCTTTGAATGATGATTTCAACTTCGGGAAATTGTGTTTTTTGTTTCTTTTAGCTCCAAACGAAATTCACAAGTTTTCTTCCGCTCAACCAAAAACAACCCAGATAACCAAAGGGCCGCTGACAACTCCTGGTAATCGCGATATTTGTCATCTTTCAGAATTCTCCTACTGAAATGTTCACAACAGTATTAGTCACATACAACTGATCACACAGACAGATACAATGCACTCAATGGCATGATAAAGTGAGAAGAACCTTAGCACCATATTTAAATATGGATCACACACTTAAATGTTTTTTTCCCGCTTTCAATCCATAGACTGAGTGAGTGAACGTGTGTGTGGTTGTATGATGGAAATACACATGCAAGTACCACACATACCTTTACAACACATCATTATAACACACGCACCTTTACCACACAAGCTTTTATCATCCATATGTCTTTACCACGCATGTCTTTACAAAGAAAAATTTAATGTAAATGCATCCATGGTAAAGGCATATGCGTGGTAAAAATTTAGGAGGTAAGTATAATCCATGTATATATGTATATGCACCTATATATGTATTTTTCTGTGTATACATATACATATACATATATGTTACCTTTGCCATCCAAAAACCCATGCTCAGCCTAAAACCTAAAAATGCCCTTGCCACCCAAAAAGTCATATCCACCCTAATCCCTAAAAACAGCCTTACCACCCAAAATCCCATACCTACCTTAAAACCTAAAAGCACTCTTGCCACTGAGATATTGATTTGACTGTGTATTTGTACTGACATTGCATTGGTGTTTCTAGCTAATAAATTCCTCCAGTTTCAGCGATGAGTGACTGACACATTGAAACATTTTAAGGCTCTTTGCTTTGTTTATGTTCATGTTGGAAAACCTAATTAACATAACTACTGGCACAATGTGTGTCCTTGCAATTCTTGACAACAATTTGTATTCTCTGTATTGTAGCGCCCAAGAAAACGCAGCGCATGCCCATCAACTTCATACGATTGCGCATTTTCGGAGACCCAGACATGACCTCTGGTAATTAGGATCGCTCATCTACTTTTCAGATCACTTTTTGATCATTTATTGTGAAATATCATGAGATGATAACACAACTTGGGATGATGATGAAACATAATGTTAGTTGAAGCAAAAGGATTCAATTTCATGGGCCTTATCTGTAAACCGGCTTTGTATTCACAAAGCCAGTTCTATACATAAGACCGGTTTCGTGGTGGCACAGTAGTGTTTTGTTGCACATGAAAAGTTCCATTGCAAATTGAACACTTGTGATGTGCTAAGAAAATTGTAAGCATCTGCAGCTCTCAGGGCAATCATGAGAGATGAGTCAATTCTTTTAAACCACTCATGTAAATGCAGAGGTTTGATCAGTGAGGAGCTGGCACATATATTCCATAATGGCACTCTCGTTCAACTAAGAGGAATGAGACTAAAAGGGGGAAAGGAGGGGTGTTCCTGTGCCAGCCTTTGCAAATGGCCAGATGGTGTGCTAAAGTCCTTGTGCTGAAAAATGGGGTACCAAAGAGTACCAAGTTAGAGTTAGGGCTGCTTTTCCATAGAACATGCTAATAACTTTAGAACAGTTTTTAGCTGCTTCTTGTGGGTGGGAGCAATGCTGGCTCCTGCTGAAGGCAGGAAACTGGCTGGGGCCTTGGAGGCATTGAGGCTCCCAGCAATGCCTTCAACAACAAAATGGTGGGTGCCCTAGGTGGGCTCCAGGGCACCCACACTTCATTTGCCGGGCACTGGGGGATGCCGCCCCCGGGCCAGAATCAGTCCAGGGAGGGGGGGTCACATGGCCCCCTTCCTCATTATTAATTGACCCAGAGATAGGAGCTGTGTGTCCCCTCCTCTTAAAAAAGCTGACTGGCCCAGGGAGATGGAGTGCCTGGGACAAAATTGACACAGGAAGGGGGTCTGTGTCCGCCCCTTCCCATTTACAATATGGCTGGGTCCTAGAGATGGGGTCCCAGGGGCAGAAATTGGCTTGGGGATGGGACTGCATGCCCCTCTAACCTATAAATACAGCAGTTGGCCCTGGGGGATGGGGTCATGGGGGTAAAATACGGCTCAGAGAAGAGGACACATTGTCCGCCCCCCTAAAAAAATACGGCAGGCCCCAGGAGATGGGGATCCTGGGGCTGAAATGGGATCGAGGAGTGTGGTTGCATGCCCCCTTCCCAGGTTGGCTGCTTTTGGGGGTTGGCTGCATGCGGGGGGTTGACCGCAGTTGGATTAATATATGGTAATTAAATATTACTTTACATTTGAAAAACTTAGAAATTCACTGAAAAAGCTTAAAGGGACATTATAGTAACTTCCCTGTAACCTTTAGTTTTTTTTTTCAGTGAATTTCCATGATTTTTTTATTATAATGTAATGTTTACAATGCAATACAACCACTGCTGTGCACGTCCTTTGGCGTGCATGGTGGGGGGTAGGTGCAGATCCTGGCCTGCGCCTAGGTCCTGTGGGCAACCCCCTATAACCACCCAACCCTGCGCCGTGCACAGCCAAATGCCATGCGCTGCAGGGGTGGGCCGCAGGCCCTGGCTTGTTGCCAGTTCCTTGAGCCAATCACCCAACCCCACACTGCCATGCCGGCCATGCATGGCAGGAGTTGGCCACAGGGTCTGTCTCTCTGGGTGTGATAATAGGTTTGAGAGGGTGTCTCTCGATGTGAGAGGGGGTGTAAGAGTGCCTGTCTAGGTGTGAGAAAGTCTATATGGGTGTGAGAGGGGGTAAGAGAGTGTCTGTCTGGGTGTGAGAGTAGGTGTGAGAGTGTGTCTCTAGGTGTGACAGTGGGTGTGCAAGTTTCTCTGTGAGTGGGTTTGTGAGTGTCTGTGTGGGTCTGTGAGTGTATGTGTGAGAGCCTGAGTGTTTCTGTGAGTGGGTGTGTGAGTGTCTGTGTGGGTCTGTGAGTGTATGTGTGAGAGTCTGAGTCGTTCTGTGAGTGGGTGCGTGAATGTCTGGGTGGGTCTGTGGATGGGTGCATGAGTGGTTAAGAGGGTCTGTGAGTGAGTGTGTGAGTCTCTGAGTGGGTCTGTGAGTGGTGCATGAGTGTCTGAGTGGGTCTGTGAGTGGGTGTGTGAGTGTCTGAGTGGGTCTTTGAGTGGGTGCATGAGTGTCTGAGTGGGTCTGTAAATGGGTGCATGAGTCTGAGTGGGTCTGTGAGTGTGTGAGTCTCTGAGTGGGTCTGTAAGTGGGTGAATGAGTGAGTGAGTATCTCAGTGGGTCTGTGCTTGAGTGCATAAGTGTCTTAATGTGTCTGTGAGTAGGTGTTTGAGTCTTAAGTGGGTCTGTGAATGGGTGCATAAGTATCTGAGTAAGTGTTTGAGTGCATCTGTGAGTGTGTGTCTGTGTGGGTGTGTCAGTAGCTGTGTGGGTGACTCTGCCACAAAGGAACCTCACCTGCTCTTTTATCCGCCAAGAGTCCACAGCTTTGCATGAAATATCTGCCCAAGTGGAATTCTTTACTTGGGTAAATGCCAAATATGTATTCTACACTACAGCTGTGTAATGGAGTACAAGGAAATGTCACCAGTTACCTTGTGTGTGTTTGGGCAACATGATTGTTCCTGTTGCCTCTTTCTCTAGAATTCTGTGATAACATGACTCCACCTATAGAGAGGCCAACAAGACTACAAAGGCATACATTTTCACCAAACCAGGGTCCTTCCTCTTATTCATATGAAATAAGTGCTTCTTTGTTTTGTGGAGGTGTCCTCATTTCCCCCTGCATCACGATCAAGCCATCAAAATGGTGGGAAATGCACTGGGGGGGGGGGCTTTGAGAAGCTGTGCATCATCCTGGCAAAAAGGGGAAGACCTTTGCATACTACAAAGGTGGACAGTGTGGGGCCAAAAGGGTGTAGCTTCCAGGTGGTTTGCACATTTACATACTCGCAGAAATGTAAAGGGAGAACCATGTACTCCCCCGGTCGATTCTCACTCTGAGGACCCCATCCCCAGGGCCTAGCCATCTGTCCTGGGTACCCCCCAGGGCACCCAGTGTTCAGTGGGACCTCGAGGGGAACCTCAAGGCCAGCCAGCTCCCTGCATACTGCAGGAGCCAACATTGTTTTTGCACACAGGGAGTTTCTAAACATGCAGCTCCCTGTCTCCAAAAGCAATTGTTTCATCTCTTTCTGCTTCCAGCAGGCAAGCCAACTTTGACAGCTCTTACCCACTGGAAGCAGAGTGTTTGCTCTGACTTGGTGGGAGATGTCGAAGCTACTGCCAAGTCAGAGCAAACAGCTGTGTCCTGGGGGTGGGCACCCTAGGACATAGCAGGAGCCAGCCCTGGGGTGTGGCAGTCCCCAGGACCATTACTGGCTCCTCTTGGAGGGCTGTGCAGCCCCTCTCCAACCTTTCAAATTTGCCCCAGAAGGTGATGGTCCCCAGGGCTGCAGAAAGGCTGCGTGCCCCCCTTCATTGCAATAAATTGCCCTGGGGAGGCGACTTTGGCTGGGACTGTGGGGGGCTGCACGCCCCCCACCCATTAATTTCAAATTCAACCCTGGGGAGGTGGTTGCCCCCAAGGCTGTGGTAAAGGCCATATGGGCATCCACCGTTACCAATACACATTTTGCCACAGGGAGGTGGTGGTCCCCGAGGCACAGGGGGACCGCACAGCCCTGCATTTTTTCACATCATAGCCCAAGGAAATAGTGGTCCCCGGGGCTAATATAAGCCCTAGGAGGGGGGCCCTGTGTGTCCCCCTCCTCTTTCAAGCCCCCAATACCCTCAGGACCTGGCCCACCCTGGGGCAAAATAAAAGGAAAGGGAGGGAGACCACCATTAAAAAAAAATCTCAGAAAAATCTGTGAATCCAGATTCTCATATTTTTCCAAGATTTAAAAAAAATGCTTTTAAGTCCTGGCGGGGTCAGCGAGGAACCACTAGACTAAGGCTAGGGACTCAGGGTGACCCTGCCCTGGGCCCTTTTCTTATTTTTCACTTTTTTTGTGGAACTCGGCTGAGTCCCAAAATGGCTGGCAACACTTCCATTTTGAAGTGTTGCCAGCTCATCAGATATCAGTACAGAAAAGTTGGATCTACAGAAGATCAGCATCCTAGATAGCTATATTTTTTGGCCTTTAATGTCTCTAAGACCACTGAACAGATTTACACTGAATCACAAAAGGCATGATTTCTGGACCAAAAGCTAGCTTTCTGCCAAATTTGGTGTACTTCTGCCCAGCAGTTCAAGCTGTAGTCTTGTTCAAGATCCTACTGGAAAATGTATGTGGCAAATGTGTTTTGGAATCCCCCATTTTCCCTGCCCCCCCCCTTGATGATTCACCCCAAAAACCTTCTTGACAGCAGCTGAACCCATTCAAGTATAACTTTAGAAATTTTTAAGCCCTAAATACCCTCAGGACCTGGCCGACCCTGGGGCCAAATTAAAGGAAGGGGAGGGAGACCACCATTTAAAAAAAAAAAAATCTCAGAAAAATCTGTGGATCCAGATTCTCATATTTTTCCAAGATTTAAAAAAAATGCTTTTTAGTCATGGCGGGGTCAGTGAGGAACCACTAGTCTAAGGCTAGGGACTCAGGGTGACCCTACCCTGGGCCCTTTTCTTATTTTTCACTTTTTGTGTGGAACTCGGCTGAAGCTGAGTCCCAAAATGGCTGGCAACACTTCCATTTTGAAGTGTTGCCAGCTAATCAGATATCAGTATGGAAAAGTTGGATCTACAGAAGATCAGCATTCCTAGATAGATATATTTTTTGGCCTTTAATGTCTCTAAGACCACTGACCAGATTTACACTGAATCACAAAAAGCATGATTTCTGGACCAAAAGCTAGCTTTCTGCCAAATTTGTTGTACTTCTGCCCAACAGTTCAGGCTGTAGTCTTGTTCAAAATTCTGCTGGAAAATGCATGTGGCAAATGTGTTTTGGAATAATCCTTTTTCCCTGCCCCCTCTTGACGAATCACCCCAAAAACCTTCTTGACAGCAACTGAACACATTCAAGTATTACTTTTGAAATTTGTGTGAAGATTCGTCAAGCGGCGCCAAAGTTATTGGCAAAACAAAAAAGGCTCTTCCTATGGAAACTATGGGCAACATGTACAAAGCTAAAAAATTGCAAGTCAGAAATAACCACTCAATGCAAATCACTATTTTTTGCCTTGCCAAATGGAATGTAACAAAAAATTGCAATTTTGCGATTCGGTGCAGAGGCGCATCCCAATTTGCAAAATCGCAAATTGCGATTTCCTAAATTGCACATGGGTTTGTAACAGAATCGCAAATTGCGGCTGAGTTGCAATTAGCAAACGGGTGCAAAAAAAAGAGAACTCACAATTTCTGGTGCTGGATGATTACCTCAGAACCAGGAAATATCCCCCCATGGAAGTGGGAGGAGTCTAGCCAGCACATACAGTATAGACACATCCAGGTGAGAGGAGCAACTGCAGCCATGGCAAGCCAAACTAAGGATGCAACCACTGCAGGGGGGAAGAGAAAGCTCAAATTCTCAGACAAAGAGTTGGAGGTCCTCACTGAGGAGTGCTGCCTACACCATGAGGTCCTGTTTGGGAAGGCAGCAATGAGTGTCCCTGACTCACAAAAAAAGAAGATTTGGCAGGACATACAAAGCAAGATAAATGCCGTAGGAATCAGTCATCGCTCCATCAAGGAGGTGCGCAAATGATTCTTACGCCCTCAGGTCCAGAACCAAGGAAAGGGTAGCAGAGCGGTTAAAGGAGGCGCATGGAACAGGTGGGGGACCGTCCACGGTACGACCACCCACAGCAATAGAAAGCATGGTGGAGACCACTCTGGAGCCAGAAGCTGTTGTAGGAATTGGGGACCTGGACAGTTCAGCACCTGGAACCTCCAAAAGTAGGTAGCAAATCTCACTTATTTACACTATTCAAGGCACCATGCACACATCAACAGTCCACAAAAGCATGCATCATCCATATTGTTCCATACCGATATGCCGACCTCAAGTTCAGTGCATTATGGGTAATGTAGTACAGTAGTCCAAATTTTGAGGAATATTTCTTTTGAGAAGCCACACATCTGAGAGGCACTGACAGTGTATCCACTGTGTCCCACAGGTCTCCATCAAGTAATCACCAATGACCCTAGTGTAGAGGGAGATGACAATGCCACCATGACAGCAGACAAGGCAGTCAGCATTTCTGCAGGTGAGGGCAGTACCACACCGATTGTTCATCATGCACGTGAGACCACAGAGGAGACAGATGTGGACAATGAGGCAGTAAACCTGACACCGAGGCCATAGATGGGTGAGAGTCGGCCACTGCGAACAGCTGGGTCTGGGGGTAGAAGGCGTCATCTGACACATGATGCAGGTGAGGAGGATGTCACGACAGAACAATTTCTTGGACAGGAGGCATCGCTACTGAGCAGTCACCGCCTGTAAAACACACAAATGCGGATGATGAACCGGAACCTGCACCAAATGCAACAGACCCTCACACAGGGATTTGGAAATGTTGAGAACCAATCATCCACCATGAACACCAACATGGTCAACCTCACCACCACCATCAATGGCCTGTGTAGGGAAATAGTTGCGGATCGGGTCCATGCAAGGCAAAGAGAACGCTACACAGCTGCACGTTTGGACCGGCTCAGTCAGTCCATTGGCCACCTAGCCACCACAACTACCTGCCTGTCAAGGTGCACTGCCACGCTCCAGGTAGAACCAGGACATTGTTCTGGAGATGTGGCAAGAGGACTAGGGCGCATTACTGCTGCAGTTGACCTCATTCACACCTCCCAGGCAGCAAGAGGTATTGGTGACACCCCTCAGGACAGTGAGGACATATCAAGTGTAAGCAACATTTCTGCCACAGATGCCCGCATCCTGCGTAGTAGCAGTGCCCACCAGACATCAGTGGACCAACCAGGCACAGGCCATGGTGATCGTCGCCATAGGAGGGTGTGATGTTGTCCCCCTCGGTTTAACCTAAGGCACATGAGTTTAATTTGTCAGACTTTGTTACATTATACTTCTTTACTGCTAGCTATATGCCTCTCCTGACATTAAAGGATAATTTTGTTTTGCACAACCTGGCTATATGTGTCTTACATTTATGAATGGTGTTACGGTTGGCACTTACCTGCCAAAGTAATGAGTTGCTATGTGATCCCGTCTCTGTCTGCCCTCCATTACGATGCTACCATCCCCAGGCTGTCGTTGTGGTGGCTCCTGCTCCACATCCTCAGAATCTGTGTCATCTAGGGTGAGATGTAGCCCACATCTGGGTGCTATGTTGTGTAGGATGGTACATGTCGGCGCAATCTTGCATGCAGTCTCTGGGGCATACTGGAGTGCACTTCCACTTTTATGCAGGCATCTAAAATGTGACTTCATCATGCCAAAGGTCCTCTCAATGACGGTTCTGGTTCGCATATGTCCAATGTTGTAGCGCCTCTCATTCTGATTGGCAGGTGTTAGGTATGGGGGTGAGTATCCATGGCCTCGGAGTATATGCACTGTCACCTGTGTAACAATACAGCATATTTGAGCATGGCTTCACATGGTTATGCATTGAAATGTATTTCTGACATTGGTGTGTACTACACAGTACCTAATAAATATTCTTCACCATACTCCCCACGTTCTAGGCGTTGGTGTATCCCACTGGGCCTGAATATGTACGCATCATGTGTGCTCCCTGGAAATGTTGCCACTATATCAGTTCTGACATTATGGGCATCACATACCACCTGGATGTTGAGTGAGTGAGTACATTTCCTATTGAGGAACACATATTCCAGATTTGCAGGAGGACATATGGGTATATGTGTCCCGTCCACACACCCTATAACATAGGGAAAGTTTGCAATTCTGTAGAAGTCTAATTTGGTGTTGTGTATTTCCTCCGCATTCCTGGGAAGGCATATTTATTGGGACATGTGTGCGAGTATAGCATCTAGGAACCTTCTAAAGAATTGTGACAGGGCACTTTGGGACACCCCACCAGCAACTGCAATCACCCCCTGGTAGCTACCTGAGGCCAAGAGGTGCAGTGAGCACAGCACTTGCACATGTGTGTAGATGGAGCAGCTGCGCAGGGTTTGGCATTCTAGCTGAGGTTTCAGCAGTTCTATAATCTCTAAGATGACTGCGTTGCTCAGTCTATATTTGTCATATATTACCTCCTCAGTCTTTTGAAATATGGTCTGCCTGGTTCTGTATATCCTCTCCTGTCTCCGCCTCCTCCTCCTCTGCTGGACAGCCTGGACTTGCCTTCTCCATGCAATCACGTAGAGTGCAGCCATTTTGAAAAACCCAGATGCCTTATGGGTCTGCTTTTGTACTTTGGTTCTGGTTACCACCTGTTTGGAATCAGTGCTAATCTGGGTGCGCAAAATGGTCTATTTGCGACTATTCACAATTTACGACTGCCTTGTACATTCTGTTTGCGACTCGCAATTTGCGATTTCTTAATTGTGAGTCACAAACTCGAGTTGCAAATGTTTGCGATTCGGCAATTGGTCGCATCACTATTTGGGACATTGTACATACCATTTCGCGTTTTGCATGATCGCAAATAGAGTGGTGACCGACTTGCGAGTCGCAAAACATAAGTACATGTGGCCCATAGTCTTAACTATAACTACCTACTGGCAACCACCAGTTGGTCATATATATATATATATATGTATATATATATATATATATATATATATATATATATATATATATATATATAGGCTCTTTACGGCAAGGAATGCAACAATGTGATGAGCATTCAGTATAATGATCAAGTCCTGTTATGCTATGCTATTTGCTCTTTCACATTTGTTGTTTTTTGAAGTCATGTTGTTTTATGTTGTATAGTGATGTATGTTATGCTATTGGACATTTTGTGTTGTGATGGTATATTATGTTACTCTTCTGAGCAATATGCATCTTACACTTTCAGTCAGCCTGGCAACTCCAGCAGGATAGATTACATCCTGATTGCCCTCTCTCTGGAACATTGTTCTGCTTAGGAAGGTGCTAAATAGGACAGATAGCAACCACAATGCCTTACACTGTTCATTGAGCAATATATTTAAACAGTCAGTGAGAATCCCTCTTTCTCTCACAACAGACTTAATACCATCTAACAAAGAGAGTTGAGTGAAATGGGCCAGGGTTGTTGTCCAACCTGATTTTAGGAACACAATGAACAGGACTCTGCTAACTCGTTCTGTACGATAAGTACTCTGCAACCTCACTGATCCATGAAAACCAGTTCAACATTTAAGGGGAATATTCTGCATGACACCATTCATACAGCACCAAGGTCTCTAAACCTGGTCGCACCAGGTTTAACAAAAATTGCATTAGAGCAATATCTGAGCTACAACAGGCCTTTGAAAGTGGTGACAACGTAATATAAACTGGTTCAGCTAAAGGTGCAACACAATTGTAGCACTCAGATTTGGAAATACGAGGCAGCAGCTTCTAAAGACATTTGGAAGTTCTGGCAGCTAGTAGCAAGTAATGGGGATAGTGCTGCAACTGGCATTGTGGACTCTGTCCACCGTGAGTCTTGGGATAAGCACTTCCAAGATCTGTATAGTCCCCCTACAATGAAGAGCACAAATACCAAGGATTTTCTAAATCCCTCACTAAAAGCCACCACCACAATAACCATCA
Source organism: Pleurodeles waltl (assembly GCF_031143425.1). Classification (NCBI taxonomy): domain Eukaryota; kingdom Metazoa; phylum Chordata; class Amphibia; order Caudata; family Salamandridae; genus Pleurodeles; species Pleurodeles waltl. The sequence continues at coordinate 700,608,157 of NC_090447.1, read as the reverse complement.
AGATAAATGGGACTGTGGGGGCGATTAAGGCCATTGTGGCTGGTAAAGCCACTGGGCGGGATGGAGTACCTGGGGACCTCTTTCTATTAGACATTGAGACTTGGGCCCTATCTATAAACAAGTTAACCAACACCATACGGGGGGTGGACATCCCATGAAGCTGGAAAGTAGCCGTTATCATCTCCATTTGTAAGAATTCCCCCCTGAATTAAAGAACTATTACCCTTACCAATGTAATTAAGAAGGTATTTTGCAAACCGATCTTATACAGGGTTGACAACTGGATAGAGGAGCACAGTGTAATGTCATATTTGCAAGCACGGTTCAGGAGTCAAATATGCACTATTGACCAGTTCTTTAGGATCATGATTATCTATTGGAAGACAGCTATCCTTGATGAATCTCATCTATACCTAGTATTTGTGGACCTTAAAACTGCTTTTGACCTGGTTCCCCATGCAAATATGGGAGGCCCTGAAGAAAAGTAATGTCCCTCCTGACCTTCTAGAAATTCTCATGCATCTACATCAAGACGCCCACATCCAAGTCTGATGTGGTGCCAGGGGTGAAATAACAGAATGGATAGAAGTACATAAAGGTGTTCTCCAGGGGTGCATTCCTATTCCAGCATTGATATCTGTATATCTTTATGATGTAGTTGCCTACCTGGAGGACAGTGAGAATAGTGCCCCTCGGGTGGTGGACCGGAGAATTATTTTACTCCTATTCTCAGATGACACCCTGCTGGTGTCTAAAACTCTGTTCGGTCTCCAAGCCCTAGTTGATAGATTTGCGACATTTTGTGTCAACCAAATTCTTGTGATCAATCACTTGAAGACAGAATTTATGAACATCAATCCCCATAGGACTTTCAGTGGCTTTATTATGCTTGAAGGAAAACGGCTAGACGGGGTTACTGAGTTAAACCACCTGGGAATCACACTAAGAATATGAACTGGTTCCCCTGGGTTAAAAAAAGCTCTCTGAAATTAACCCACCAAGCCTCTGTAATTTTAAGACTTTACCAGTCTTCCAAAGTTAGGCACATTTCCCTTGCCTTAAAAGTATATATGGCCAAGGCAGAGGGTAGTGCACTACATTGGGCAGAATTATGTGACTTCAAGTCTGGCTGAGCTGAGTGTAGCAGAGAATAATTAACTCAGAGCCTTAATTTCCTCAAAAACACCCCATTATTATCAATGTGACAGGACATGGGTGTCACGCCACTGACCTATAAGGCCCAGTTAAGACCATTGTTATATTGGCATAGGCTAAATTATGCCCTTGAAGATTATTAAAATGCCTTCAAAGAAATAGTTGCATTGGATAAATCCTGTAAATCAAGTGGATATGCCATGTAAAGATATGTTGATAGAGCTTGACCTTGGTGAGTCTGATAATAGTCATTCCCTACAACTCACCAGGGAAGTGCTCAAGGAATCTTTCTGGGGGCACAAGTGGGAACTGGAGATGAGGAGTGTGAACCAAGGCTCCCTTACTAATGATTTTCTTGGCATTAAACCTCACACTGAATTTGAGCCTTTTCTTGATTACTGGCTTGCACCTGTTGCCAGACAGCTGTATCTTAAGGTCTAGAATGGCACACTACCTCTTCTATCATTTTGCTCCACATGGTAACATAAAGCTGACAAGGATTTTATGTGCCTGGTATTTCTGCAGGCAGAAGAATCCATTCCACACTTTGGTCCTCATTACGAGTTTGGCGGTCTTTGGGCAAGACCGCCACAGAAAATCCCGCCACCGTCCCACCAGTGTTGGCGGTACAGTGGCCACCGTATTACAAGTCACAATCACCAAACCGACGAGACACAGCCATAAATCCAACACCGCCAATGCCACTGGCAGAGAAAGAGCAACTGTCTGTCCGCTGGGCCTGCCACACCGACACCATTCCGGCCGCCATATTATGAGTCATATTTCTGCACAGCGGAAAATGCACAGCTGAAAACCATTGGGGGTGCGCACCGCGGAGGGCTAGAAAATCTCCACCATTAGAAGGCAGCACCCGATTTGACAGGTCGAACACCCCACACCTGAAACACATACACACACCACACACACCTGTTCACCGCACTATAATACACACCCACCTTGCGAATACTACCACGACCCAGAGACACATGACCTAGAGATACACGACCCACGAACCACTGCACATTGAGCATTTATTTTACACGTTGCACACACACCCACAACAATCAGCCACCCGCACTGCACCTCACAAGCATAGCACGCACCCCCACAACATGTCATGCCACAAGCACCCACGCTTCACTGACAATGAGTTGCAGGTCATGGTGGACGAGATTGTCAGAGTCGAGCCACAACTGATGGGAGCTCAAGTCCAGCAGACATCTATGGCCAGAAAAACTGAGCTTTGGCAGAGGATCGTCGACAGGGTGAATGCAGTCGATAGCTACCCACCACAAGGGAGGACATCAGAAATAGGTGGAACGACCTCAGGGGGAAGGTCCTTTCCATGGCGGCAAGGCACAACATCGCCCTCAACAAGGCTGGCGGTGGACCCCTACCTCCTCCCCTTGACTTGACATCCTGGGGGGAGAAGGTCTTGGACATCATGCATCCTGAGGGCCTGACTGGAATAATCGGAGGGATTGACTCTGGTAAGGAAGTAACACCCCCGTGCACTAACACTCCATTCCTGCATACCTCCCCAGCACCCCCACTCCCCATTCTATCACAAACCACAAGACTGCACCCCCCACTATCACCCCACCTTCCTATTCTGCATGCCACACCACCCCTCCCACAATCTACACACCCACCCCTCACAATGCACGCTAAACCTTCACAATCTACTCAACTACCACTCCCACAATCCATCACTTTGCACAGTGGATCCAAGTCACTCTCACACCTCACAGCGGAGCACCTGCATGGACAATCATCCCACAGCCCACCCCGACTGCTAGCCAACACCACCTCACTAGCTATGGCAATTACAGCAATGTCAAACAGCAAACCCAAGACTAAATATGATATGAAAAGCATGGCCCAAAGCCCATTCACCATGCAGTGTCTGCATTGCTGCAAATTGCCATCCCTGGATAACAAATCCACCCACTGTAAGCAGCACACCATGACACTACAAAGACAAATCCACGTACTAACTCTCACCCTTTCCATCCACAGCTAACCCTGCCACTGCCACCCAGCAGAGGATGGAAGAGTCAGACAGCCCTCCCCAGGATGAAGGCCCCTGTGGATGTCTGGAGGACGACGAATTGCCTGGGCTATCTGGGGTGACTGGCAAGTCCACCCCAGGCAGCCCCACCCTGGACACCCCAGACTCACCCTCTGTGTGGCTACAACACCTCAGCTAGCCCCTCCTCCCCAAACCTGTGTCTCAGGGACCACTCAATTAGAGGTGTGCCCCACAGTACAGGGCCCTGAGTCAAGGGCACCGGCCCCAAACAATGAAGGCCCTGGTGCTACTGGGAGTGGGGACACTGTGCCAGGGGCACAGGGGGCCGGGGTAGTGGGAGGGAATCTGTGGTCCAAGGGAGGGGACAGCAACAACATCAGACTGGCCAGGAGCCCATCACCAAGGTTCTGGGTGTATACCACCAAACCCAGGACACCATGGCCCAGATCCTCCCTACCTTGCAGGAGACCCATAGACTTCAAAGGGAGAACCATAACGAGGCCATGCAGCAGTGGCAGACCCACAAAGCCACCTTTGCCTCCACAGCAGGGGTGCTGAAGGAACTTACCACCATCCTGCGTCAGTCCACCTCCCACCAGTGGGCCCCTTCCATTAGCCAGATCACATCTGAGCCCTCCACGTCAGCTGCAGCCAGTGGACTGGAGGCCCTGCTACAGGACATGCAGGACACCAGCACCCCTTTCCCCGTAGCAGAGGAGCCCCCACACAAGTGAGGATGTCCAACCAGACATCATGGCTGTAGGCGGTCGCAACCACCGTGCAACTCCTCATTGGTTAACATGATTGCATATGGAAGACATGAGCGAATGGTGATCACCGCCGGTGGTGACAGTGATGCTAGCGGCAGCCGTGACTGCCATTTCATGTGCTCATGTTCACTTGACTCCTGGCACTCATGCTGAGAAGACCTCCACTGTGTGTGCTGCTGTGTTCTGACTCTGGTAGCCAAGATGCCACATGCTGTTGGGGATAAGGCCCCAGACTTCTTACAGGAAGAACTATAGAAGCTTGTGGGGGGGTGTCCTACCCCTGTATGACCAGCTGTATGGGGCACCAGGGCAGCAGGTGAGGCCACTGTGATTGTACTGTCTGTGAGTGGTACGAATGTGGACGGAGGCCTTGGGACGAGGATAAGTGACTTGCGGAAGGACCTTGCTGAGGACTGTGAGGACAACTGAAATGTTGAAATGTGCGTATGTTCATGAGAAGTGCTGTGTCCAATGCAGTCCCTAAGATACCACGCTACATGACTGTCTCCTTTTCCTTGTGTCATCCATGCAGGTGAGCGCCCATCAGAAGAAGGGGATTTGGCGAGCCATTCGGCAAGCAATTGCAGACCATGAGGGTCCATGCCCAGCGGAGCAACCACTGCAGGAAGCAGTGGGAGGACCTGAGACGCTGGGCCAGGAAGACTGGTGAGGCCCAGTTGGGGACATCCTCCCAACGAGGGAAGGGTGCGCGTTGGACCCTGACCCGCCTTATTTCCCGCATTTTGGTGGTGGCATACCATGAGGTGGATGGGTGCTAGAGGGCAGCACAACAGCCACAAGGGGGTAAGTACACATTCATACAGTGGTTATGTGGTGAGTGATAGGTGCAGCCTGTGCAGTGTGTGAATGCTGTGGAATGTGTGCTAGGTAGCTACTGTTGGACTAGGCTTGGGATACATAGAGACCAGATGTGCTACATACATGTGTTCAAATGCCATGCAGGATGTGAGTTGAGGTGAACTTAACTGCTAAGTAGTATCGATGACATGGCAACCTTGTAGTAGATGAGCAGGGTATTTGATGTGGACAGGGTCCCCTTCTGGAGTTCACAAACTTTGTATTACCGACTATCCAAATAGTATGGCTGGAGCCATATCTCTATATATATGTGTAGTCTGTGGAGTCTGAGGTTTCACATCACACAGCTATATGTGTATGGGTTATGGGGCTGTGCAAGTATGCCTCCAAACGCCCATAGGGTGTTTAGTTCAAGTCTTGTGATCGTAAAGAGCCACGACCCAATGTGCTGGTTCAGCCATGTGTTGTGGGTATGTCTTTCATCCTGTATATGATTGAATGTGTGTCAGTATAAGTGGAACACATGTGCATGACTGTAGTGGCACGCATGGTCTGTTATTGGAGTGGCATGTGTGAGTGAGGGCATGGCATGTACTGACATGGCATTAGAGTATGTTATAGTAAAGTGTGTGGCTGTTGTGCTGGCATTGACCAATTTCTCCCTGTCTCTCACTTTCCCACCCTGTCTCTCACTGTCTGTCCCTCCCTCCCTCCCTTCCTCTCCTTCTTTGTCTTTGTGTTCATCAGCATCATCTGGTGAAGGAGAAGGTGCACCGGCGAGTGGGGAAGCTGCATCCCACGGGACCCAGGAGGCTGATACCAGCTGAGCCGAGGGGACCAGTGGGATGGAGAGCGAGGGGGGGACCATGGGGGAGACAGGATCCACTATTCTATCATCAGATTCTTCCTCCGATGGTGACTCCCTGGTGGTGGCGAAACCTTCAGGCCTTACCCCTGCACCATCCATGTCCACTACCCCCCTTACCTTCACTGCCCTCCCTTTAGCTCCCCACCCAATTGCCTCTGCCCACTCACCCAGGAGGGTGGGCATCTCCTTCGCCACAGGCACCTCTGCCCTGCCCCAGTCAGCCCTGCTGCCCTCAATGAGGAGGCTATTGACTTCCTGAGGTCCATCTCTGTTGGGCAGACAACCACTGTGACTGCGATCCAGGGACTGGAATCCCAGATGCAACGGTCAAATGCGTTCCTGTAAGGCATTCATGGTGCCCTGTCTGTCCTTCAGAGATCGTTTCAGGCTCTGACCTCCTCATTGACGGCAGCCAGTGTTCCTTCTTCTTCTGTTCCCCCTCTAACTACCGTTCCCACTCTGACATCCCTCTCCCATTTCCCAGCCAACATTCAGATGCACACACAACATCCACTCCCAACACTGACTCCCCCACCTGCTCCCCCATCACAGTCACATCGCCACTCACACCTGCAGACACCACATCATCAGTCCCAGGTCCAGCCACATGTGCCGTCACTGTCACTGTCAACACAACAGCAGACCACCATACATGCACCCCATACACCACATCCGCACGCACCACAACAGTCAACACAACCACATGCAGCACATCCGCCCTACCTGCACACACCACCCCAACATTCACACACATCCCCCCTGCCATCTCCCTGTGTCTCCTCCCCTCCTCCTCCTCCTCCCAGTACACCTAAACGCCCACACTCATTCACCCATCACACACCTAGCACACACATATCATCCACCCACGCACCAGCACCCAATCCAGATCCACGTACACACCTATCAACCATCCCCTCTCCCTCTACTCCCAAACGCCTTACCCAAGACCTACCTGCTGCCCTGAAAAAAAGATTCCTTCATGAGATTTCCCTGTTCCCGTCCCCTGATCCAGTCCCTGTTCCCCCAAATTCCCTGCTACCCTTCTCAGACCCCTGCCTTCCACCTCCCTGTCCTCCTCTGGGCTGAGCCATGCCCCGCAGACAGCAGTCTGCAGTGCTGCCACAACAAGCAGACCTGCCCCTCACACCTCTAGGTCTGGGACCACTCCATCTGGGTCCCCTACTGTCATAGCCTCCACTTCCGTCTCACCAAAGAAGGCAGGAAAGAGGGGCAAGGCTAAGGTACCCCCCGAAAGCAGGACAGTAAGGAGGGGAAACCTAAAGACAAGAGGACGGATCTCCCCATCCAAACCCTGACCACACTGCCCCCGGCCCCCATCCCTGAGGTGCCCGCATGCCCCATTGATGCCCTTGCCTGGTGAAGTCTGCACATTGCAGTCAGGAGTCAAGTTGGGCACTCCTCATATGCCCAGTGTGCCCGGGACATTTGGACACATATGCACTGGCCCTTGTGGCATTTTGTGAATAGTTGTTTTTATTAAGATTTAAAAATATAGAATTATATTTATCTACAACGGCACCGTTGGTGTCGATGCTACATAGCTTGTCCTGGCTTTCCTTCCACATGTATATGGGGTGACTGTGCATTTGTGCGTGTGTGTGTGTACTAATGTCCTTCCCTCCAGTGTGTGCTAGGATTGGGTGCTTACGGCTGGTGTCTATGTCGGCGTCGCTGGTCCTGGATGTCAATGGCCAGCAGGAGCATTGGAAAGACTTGCAATTTGTGTGCCATGGCACCTACGGACCAGCGTGTGTTCCAGAAGGTGAGTGCTTCCTTTTATGTTGTTCATTCCCTCCATGGCTTTTGCGGTAGTTAGACAGCCCCGGACATCCTGGCGGTGTGCAACCTCGTAATACAGTGGGTGGAAACTGTCTCACTGCCGGCCTGAAGAGGCCTTCCACCGGCAACAGCGGTCCATCCACAATGGCGGTCCGGACGGAAACTTGACTGTGCTCTGCAGGTGCCTTCCCAGTACTCATAATATGGCGGTCTACACCGCCAGGCCCACGGCAGTGTGACTGCCATCTCCACTGCGGCAGTCCACTGACAGCCAAACTCGCAATGACCGCCCTAATCTTTTTCTGTCCTGGCTATGCCTGGCCTAGGAAAAGCTGGACCGTCCAATCTGCAGGCAGCTTGTGTGTGGGCAATATCTTAGGCTCTTACGCACAGAGACCAGTGAGTCAGTCATCTATGCTGTCACCAAATATCTCCATTGGACTTGGTTCATGAGAACAAAAACACTTGGATAGTTTTCTAGTTGCAACTGAAAAGAGTGGGATTCCCTCCTGAGCTACTGTTTTTCTCTTAATGTTTATGCTACACCATTATATGACACTGCTGGGCAGATCTTTTTTTTTTCTTAGATTATGTGATGTGTGACCCCGAGGGCTATCATGACACCTTTACTCACTGTATTTTTGTGTAATATGTGCTAATTATTAACCGTTTGTTTTTTTGGCTCTTTCACAATTGGTTTTATCTTGGATCTTTGTTCGACCCTTTATATTATGATTGGTTACTATGTGCATCTATTTATGTGTGCCGCATTGTTTTATGTGCATTTTTATTTTAACGGAATAAAGTATTATTATCATTTTTATTATTATTTTATGTTATTCTCTTTCCTATCTTAGTACACTCTTTGCTCTCCAATGGCAGCTACTAAGTGTCTGCTTGGTTAGTGAGAAGTTTTAATGTAATGAGATCAATGGAATTTACGTACACTGGGGAGGAGAGGTCACCCTTGTCTTGTTTTTCACCCTACCTCTGTTTCCTGTGTGCGGTATAGCGGTCGGTCCTACTATCAGTGCAGTGGATCTTCCGCACAAAATCTAAATTCATTGATGCGCCCTGAAGGATTCAATCAGATCAGGCAGTGTACAGCTGCAGCTTGTTTGTAAAGTCACGCCATCTAATTGCTTCGGGGCTGTCAGTGATCTGGAAGTGTCCTACTTTGTGTACTCGTTGTTTGCTTTCCTATTGCTGATGTAGTCCTAGCTTGATGAAGGAAGATGGAAACTGGTGATCTCATCCAGAGATGCAGCCATAAACCAGCAGATAGGCAGCACAGGGGCCTTTGATGCCTTCTCCTGTTAAGCTTTATGGCCTGCCCCTAACTAGTAATAAAAACTTGTGGACAATACATGCATTCTAACATCAGCCAGATACAACTCCAATTCACAACAGCAAATACTTATTCCACGGCTACTGGTGGAGGAGCAGCAATGGGAGTCGGATTCCCTCATTACTGTAGAAAAATGCATCATTTCAAAAATCACATGGGTAAAATATACTCTGTTTCTATGTAAAAGCTTGATCTTTCTGTATCAAGAAGCAATATTATTTAAAAGTTGTGTACCATCTATGTTGATAGAAATGTGCAGAACATTCAGGAAACATACTGACCGATATCAGCTAAATACAATTGTCTTTTTACTTGGTATTACAAGCAACTTTATCAAAGCTTTAGAAAATGATTGTAGCTATCTGTGATCGCAAACTAGAACAAAAAACAACCACCTCACTTTTTGAGAAAACCATAACAAAAATTCAGATGTAAAGCCTCATTTCCAGTTGTGCATCACAATACAATAATATGTACCTGCCCTAATATCAGCAGTGAACTATTGACTTCCACTATGTCATCCAAGCTTGCATTTTTAAGGAAGTACAGATTCTCTGTTCTAACTCCACATCTACTCAACTTGACGATATAGGTCAAATCTATTGTATGAGGTAAATATATATGCAGGTCAATATAATACGTTGGATATAGTGTTTCCCTCCTCCTCCTCCTCTCATAGGATTTTGCATGTTTAATTCGAAGAACATTAAATGCAACAGTTCCAATTTTTAACATGTTTTTTAACAACGCTTTAAATAGATTGCCAGCTACCCCAGGCAAATTCAACTTTATACAAACTATTGCTGATTTTATTTCACAGCAAGCTCTTTCCAAATGTGCCTTAAGAGTCTCCCATTTGCTCCATTCCTAAAATAAGATAATTCTACCTGGGATCCCACAATGTTTAATACTGCATTCGCCTGGGCTCTTTTCTCTGGTAGGATTTGTAACTGACAAATGTCAAATGGCTTCTAACTCTATTGAATGAGTGACTTTTTCTAGAGTGCACCAGCAGCCCTAACTAGGGCATCTTGGTGCTGGACACAGTGCGAAATTAGATGATTCGGAAGTTAGCAGTTAATGAAGAGCCGGTTTTTCAATTTCTTATCTGGGTACAAGTCAATAAAAAGTAAATTCCAGTATTTGGCAGCCTGGTAAATAACGGGAAGTCCAACGATTCTGGCTCGGCAGACTCTAGTTATCGTCAAGACAAAGTCAAGAGCCTGGTACAAGTCAAGTCACATTAGAACACGACCTGAGAAATACATTTGGGATAGCTTCTGCAGATAGATTGAGTCTTCGTTAAATTTAAATCGGGCTCTGTAAGTCAAGACCATTGCCTTAACAATCAATCATTTAAGAATAAAGAGGAAGTGTAGATCACATAGCACGGAAGAGATAGAATGATGCCTAGGTAAATTCAAGGCAAAACTAGCAATCGTGTTCTGGACTATCTGAAGCCAGTGAATGGAAAATTCAGATAATCCTAGATAGTGATCATTGCTGTAATCTATTCTCAAAGTGGTCACAGCATGAATGGCAGTTTTACAGCTAGTGAAAAATAAGAAAGTCCACGATCTATCTAAGCAATTCCAGCAAAGAAAAGCAGGCAGCCGAAAATGCTGAGATCTGTGATTTGAAAAACAGATCATGGTAAAATTAGATTCCTATTTTCTGTGGAAGAAGAAGAGATCTGGAACATATCAGGTGGCCACCATGCCGGGGATCACATGGTATTCGGGTTGGCAGAGGCAAGGACCTCATTTGTTCCAAATCAAGCTAGAGACAGCTTTTATGCATTCATTTAGCTATACCTACTATGCAGACTTTGAAACACTGTTTGGTATAGAAAGTTTTCTCAGAATGTGACACCACTAACTGTGGTGCCAGCTTAAGAAACTATAAAAACAAAAAAAGCTGAAAGACTGTACATTTTGTGTCACTGGTGATCGATAACCTTGAAGAGTGAGAAATTGAGAGATGATACCTGCAGCACTCTGTGTTGGGTCCTAGAGACAGCCAGTGTAAATGATTATCTCTGTTATTTTGGCCACTGAACTACGTATTTTGAGAGGAACAAACAAGGGAACCATAGGAAACTATAACCTATTAAAGACGTATTTAAATGGAAACGAATTGAGCAATTAGAAAACACGTTCTAAATAGTGCTACCAGATGACACCATGCCAAAGGTGGGATAATGTTTCAGTCCTGGCCTTTGTTTTAGCATTGCATTTTCTTTCTTAATTCCTACATGTTGCCATGTGACTCTTTGGCCCAACAGGATAACACTGGCCCTATGACACAATTTTAATAAAAAATCTAGATCGTAGTGACAAAACTCTATAAAAACTTTTGGCACTGTATCTCTGCCCCAGAAGACGTTAACAACTATGTGCATCATAGCTTTATCTGCACTTTTTTCTTAACTCTTAGGAAAATGTTCTGTTGATCTTGGGAGGCATAGCACTTATCGGATATTTAGTTTATTGTCATTTACTTTGTTATGCTTTAGTTGAGCTCATACCTCTTGCCACTGCCTAAAGTAAGACATAACCGCTAGACTTCGCTACTCCAAAGATGCACGTACTCAAAATTACATGTTTAGTTATCCAGTTTGGAGTACAGTGGGATTGACGACTCTTCAAACCCAGTGGTACACAGCAGTACCCACACAGGACCAGTGATGGTGCAGGACTCCCAAGAAAAGGCCCAGCATTCCTCCTTAAAGATGAGATTCATATTCAAGAAATAAGGAATTAATATTAATTAAAATAAATATGTTTTTTTTCTTCTTCTAGCTGCTAATGACATGTACAAGTTTCCTTCTGCCAAACCAAAAACAACTCAGACAACCGAAAGGCTGCTTCCAACACATGGTAATTGACATGTTCAGCTTTTGAATTTTTTTAAGAAACACTCATACCAAATATAGAACTGCAAGTGTGCCACAGAGAAATTCAGTATCTATGCAGAACTGTGTAGTTGAACCATAATAGCAGAGCCCCCAAAGTGAGCACTTACAATATAAACGGGTTTATCAAATTGGTACATTCCATCTAATCTATCGGATCTCGTATGAGTGACGGTGGGGAAGGGATATCGACATAAAAAAATGGACAGCGATTCTTGACCCTGTCCTTAACGCCCGTCACAATCAATATGATAACTTAAAGTATTTTGTTTTAAAGAAGAATTGTTGCAGTATCTGAGTGAACAGTGACTGACCAGTGACTGAACTTTATCAACGAGCTTTGAGAACACCTCTCTATGGTTGTGCTCATGGTGGAAAATGACATTCATAGAAATGCCTCTGAAACGTCTATACATGCAGCTTTTTACTCTCTTTTATGTTGTCTGCATTTTAGCATCAAAGAAAACGCAGCGTGTACCCATCAACCTAATACGATTTCAGATTTTTGGAGGTCCCAACATAACCTCGGGTAATTGGGAGCTTTTTTTAATAGTTCAAAGTGTTTTTCTTTTGAAATGTAACTTCCAGTCATATTTTATTGCACATTTCTGGACATTTGAGATAAATTTACCCATGGAATGTTGGTGTAAAAGCATGTACCCAGTAGGCTGGCTAAGTAACTGAAATAAATGGATTACAGAAGTGTTACTTTCTATTTTTCAAAATGTCAGTCTTTATTTATCAAACGACTTACTATTTGCTAAGTATGCGCAGTGCACAATGGCAGGGTTTGTGAAACCAGAATGGTGTTTTGCAGTCTATTAAAATTCAAGTTGTGCTTCATAGCATCCACTACAATGTTCATTGGAAACCTAGGAAACAGCAGCATCACACAAGGACAATGTTAGATGTCACTAATGGTGACATAACATTGTACGCTCCCTAACTGTTGCCTACATGAAGACAAAAAATGGGGAATACTCAGTAGTGAGGGAAGGAGCCAAGGAGTCAGTGGGATGAGGCCAGTGCCCGGCCTTGGGCTCTCAAGGGGAGAAGTAAAGTGAACGGTTGAAAGGGAAGAAATACGTGCCTGGTGGACGTGGAAAGGGAGAGGAAACTGGAAACCAATCAAAGGTCACAGTGGCCGATAAATGCCGAGGAAGGGAAAGGAAAGAGATGCACAGTGTCGAATTCGAGAACCATGTAACAGTAATCCCCCACAGAGGAAGGGCCGACAAGTGTGACATTTTTTGCAGATTTGGGGCAAAATGGAGATGGTAGAACGTAAATGTTCGATAAGACCTAGACTGTCCCTGCTGTGTGGTAAACACATCGTTCACTGGTTACCACCTAACAGTAGCAGGTGGTAAGAAGTGCACAAGGGATCAACTCCGTTAAGAGAAAGGCTGTCAGTGGCTCAGAGACTAAAACGAAATCATTAACACGACTAGAGTCCGCATCTTCAGCCCCTTTGACAAAATGCATCCTCCCTGATACTGCCATATCTCTAGTTGAAGGAACAAGAGTTTCCATTCTAAGATGTTGTAGCAGGTGTGGTAAAGAGGGTGACCAAGCGTCCCATGCAGGTCTCAATCTCTGGAAATGTTGCCATGGGTGCTGGCTCACAAACCAGTGATGGCCTCATGAATATAACAACAGACAGCAACATGTGACTTTTGCATGACTATGAGGTAAAGCATCTGGGACCTGATTTACTGAAGTTTTGCTCCGGGATTGTGTTACTATTGTATTGCAAGCCTGATACAAACTCTTGTGCTGAGATTTACTATCCAAGGCAAATCATGATTTGCATTGGATAGTTTCCCAAATTATTACAAAGTTGTGCTATGCCCTGCTTTGCTTTATTTTGCTTTTGGGGGGGGGGAGGGGGGTTCCAAGGGTGGTAAATGAGTGGTCCCATGGAACCAACCATGGGTGTTAGTGCAAATCCTTATTTACAAACATTCACAGACAGGGATTTGCATCCAAATTGTATTTCTCCTGTGGGGTCCAGAAGGGATCCTGACTAAGTCCCACATTGTTCAATCTGTATGTCCGCTCACTGACTGAAATCAAACAAGCCTATGGTACCTCCCCAGTACTGTATGCTGATGACACACAGATCATCATCTCCCTCTCCAATCAAACTGGTAGGCCATCTAACTATCTTAAAAACTCCCCTAAGGAGGTTGGGGATTGGATTCCAGCAAGTAGTTTGAAACAAAATGGGGACAAAACATAGGTGATGGTGGTGGGAAACAACCCAAGGAAGTGAATAGATTTGAATTGGCCAGACTTTGTTGGCAATGAACGTACTCCTAAATCAGAGGCCAACAGTCTTGGTGTATGGCTTGATAACAAGCTGTCAATGGCAAATCAAGCAAAAAAACTGGCTTCGAATTGCTTTAGCTTGTTAAGGATCTTGAGAAAGTTGCTGGGATGGCTTCCAACATCCTCAAGAAGGATTGTAGTGCAAGGCTTAGTCATATCCCGACTAGACTGTGGGAACTCCTTGTACATGAGTAGCCCCAAGTCGGTCATAAAAAGACTCCAAGTTATTCAAAATGCCGCAGCTCGTATATTGCTGAAAATTCTCAGATGGCATTTTGTAACAGCGCCGCTGGCTAACTTGCACTGGTTACCAGTGACTAAAAGAATTCATTTTAAGGCACTGTGCATGGCCCATCGAGTGACGTACCAACAGGTTCCCAGACAGATTCAGAAATTTCTGTCTCCATATGACCCCATTAGACCAGTTCACTCCATCAGCCAGCAATGGTTCGAAGTTCCAGGATTAGAAAATCCAGGAGTGGGGGTACGCCTTCGTGTTCCTGATCCCCAAGTTGTGGAATGCTCTCCCAGAGCATGTAAGGAAAACTGAGTCAGAGTTAACAATCAAAAAGGAGTTGAAATAAATTATTTTTTAACTTTCCTGAAGTAGCAATCCTACCTTTAGCTGTTTAGTGCTGGGAGGCCTTTCTGGGTAGCCATGTGCTCTTCAAATCCCAGTGAATAGAAAGAATAGAACGGATTTTTGTTAGTATAGGTTGTTTCCTTCAATGCCTCTAAGACTCTTTTCGATAATTTAAAACACATAAATGACAATAGTAGAAGACACATGACCTACCACAAAACAATAATTTCACAGTCTCGCATCCTATTTTTTCAAAAAAACAATACAATGAATCGAAATTCATGGTAGACCAACTACATCATAATATGTCTAGATGCTTCTATTCGGCTAGCTGCCCAAAGAGCTGGTTTGGTAGAGGAACAGTCCACTGAAAAGGCGAGAGGAATCTGTGCAAAACCCCATGAAATATCCTAGAGGGCAGGAAAAGTTTGTGTCAGGCCGACTAGCCTTTAGGTACAGCCTTTTTAATCAATTTTTTCTCGTCAGGGTGCCCGGCCCCATCTCCATGGGAAATGGCACAAATATATGCCAAGCCAGACTGCAGAATGTTACAATAGGGCAAGCATGTGTTTGCTTGACAAAGTCAGTTTGTAATGTTGTTATTTAATTGCAGAGGTGTGGATGATGTGGAGGAGTAATACGTTTTACGGAGAATTATAGAGAAATACATAATTTGAGGAAGTAAGCATTCACTGAGCGCTAACAATTTTCTTTCAGTTCCAAATGAAACGCAAACGAAGTCTTCTTCCAAGGCCAAAACAGTTATTCCAACCGAACGGCCGCACACAAAAGCTGGTAACTGACCTGTTTGTTTTAATTTCCCTTGTAGTGTTTTTGACCAATGGTACATACGCATGTGCTGCATGTCTCTTTAATCTGCCTACAGTGTTAATACACGTTTTGTTTGCACAATACAGTGCTGTAACTTAGCACAAACAATTTATTACTTGACAAGGAAAAACAAATCACAGTGACACCAATTGATCAGTGTAAACAAATGTTTCCACCCGTCGGTCTAAATATGGATGTAAATGTTTGTGCACAATTGCATCAGTGCAATCTACTCAATTCAGTAATGTTGAAGCAGAATAGTGTTGCTGCCGGTGCAATTTATGTATGCAGGCCAAAAGTAAACTCTTGTTGTACACCGTAAATGGTGGTTGGCAAAACTATTTTGCACAATGCAAAATTGGTAAAATGAAATTTGTCTTTTTTTCAATTCACCTGTGACGCAAAATTCAGCTAAAAAAACTGCCTAAATTCACTCTAGGGGTCAACCTGAGAAGTCTCAGGATTTTTGCAATTTATGTGTTTCCTCCTTGCATGACAGCATATAGGAGAAATGCATGAAATTCCACAACTATATACAAACCTGGTAGTTTATGTGGAAGGTGCAATTCTCCCAGGGCCCTGTGCTGGAACACATTTTAGAGTGGGGTTGCTGTCATCAGTGTTACATCATTAAAGCTAAAGAGATTGTGAAAAATTTGAACTTCGCTCAAAGAACAAGTGTAGCAAATGAGTCACACCCATTCAGCAGGAAAGTAGTAAGAGTGTGGTATGCAGCTGGTCTCCATTTTGGAGTACACTGTGGAAAATATATTAATATGTCATGGTATCGTAGTGTACTGTTACAGACAGCACATTGTCCATTGAACTGCCCACTAAATTCTCAAAGATATGATGTTTTAATGATAAAAGTATATTTCACACAAACAACATGTGGAAATCGGTGAGTAATTATCATTTGCACATCACTAAGTAACGTGTCTTGATTTGATCATATTTAAAATCTTTGCTCCCATTACACTTCAGAATTACAAAAACAGTGCTTCATTTGTGCTTTCTTAATTGCTGGTATATTTTGAAAAAAATGTACAATACAATTACATTTATTTACATTTTATTCTTTTAGAAAAAATGACATCCTGCATTTTTTCATTTCACACTCCTTGTACTCTAGCAAGATTGCCACATAGTTCACTTTACAAAATCCTCTCACTTTGTAGCCTTTAAAGGAAAAGTAAACGCCAATTTCCAATACTAAGCACCAATTTGTCAAATGACATAGCCTTACATTTGGCCTCTGGCTTTGAAGGCACAGCAAATGTAACAAGATAAAGACAGACTATCAAAGCATCTGTATTGCTTGGTCACCTTCTGAACTCCAGTATGGTTATTTCTAGGGGTGCTGCAGCACCCCACTTCCAGCGCCTATGCCAGGGGATGGTTTAACTAGGAAGAACAGCACGAACTGCACAAACCAGACAGTTTGCAGTTCATGAGTCTTTCTTTTTCCATGAATAGCATCCAGCCATAGCCTTCCATAAATAAGGTTGTGAAAATACTGCACTATAAACACTGCAAAAAAAGCACACTCAAATTAGGCCTTAGGTTTGATATTTTGGCAAACATTTAAGTCTGGTTTTGAACCTTGATTTTAATATACTTGAAAGTAAGAAAGTATGTGTGAAACGCCTTATACTAAACTTACTTCAAAAACAGCTTTAGAGAAAATATTAGGGAAGTTATTTTTAAATCAACATACTAATATGAAATATTGTTACCAAACCAAGCCTGGGTGTTCATTCAGTCATCACCTTGTTATGCAGGTTTTCCCACGAGTCATGCCCGGTAATCTTTGGTACATTAATGGTCGTGATGTTCTTATGTCTTCTAAAGTCATCCTCAACCACTGATAGCATCTCATTCATTAATTTTAAAACAGTCCATGGTGATTGGTTAATTTATGAAGCAAAGGCTCATGCCCTAGTGTTTAGTACGTTTACAAGTTTAGTGTTGTGATCTGTCAAATGAGATTTGTGTACTGTATTTGATTTTGTCTCTTTACCAGTCGACAACCTTGTTCCGAATGTCCACCCCTTTTTGTCTTTTTGTTGCTATTCTCATTCCCCACTATTCCAAGGATCAAGACCAGCAGCAAAAAGCATGGGTTATATTTTTTGCCTTTGAGAGTGGGTGAGGGGTCCTTGTTATGGTTGACCTCTATTTAGCTGTGATACACTTAGAACTAACACACTAGGGAGGACTGTGGTTTTCTCTGTTTCTCTTCTCTTCTCCAACAATTGGTCTCCAACTAATGTGTGACCACCTCAATAACTGTTCTTAAATTCACTCTAGGTTTTGGATGAATCAATTACCGTAGTCTGTATAAAGAAGGGCAGTAAGAGAAATGTAGTGGCCAATTTAGCGAGAGTGGTCAACAAGACATAAAAGCATTCAAATAATCCTCACTCAAGACAAATTGTTAACGTAAAATTCGATTAACCCTCAAGTTACATATTTATTATCAATGGTCAAAGAGTATGTGTGATGCATCCTGATGCATTTGCTGTTGAATTTCATATACTATTACAATCCAGGAGGAGTCTTTGTATCTGGGTTGCCTTTGGGTGATTTTTCTAATTATGTCTTGTATAACCTTCTCCCTCTGCCCACATCCCCACATTACACTTTTAATGGCATATGTAAGCCATTTGTACCTCTGTGTGCAGTTCAGTTTGAAGTATGGCTTCAGATAGCTCTATTCAATTCAATTCAATTTCCGCTTTATTTCGGTAAAAACATACCATAAAAGCACATAGATAAAATAGTTAAAACAAGGTAAAATACAAAAAAGCAACCCAAAATCCTTTCGCTAAAATGATTAAGATACAATATGATTTAAAGGACTCTAACATCTGCAATTGCTGCCTTAAACAGTATAGCTCCGTTGTATCTAATTTCCATATAATATACATAAATATATAATAATTAACCAAAGAACAAAACCCCCTGCAATAGGCACTCAACATTACAGATAACAATTAAAAAAAATGTAATTTAAAACACCTATTTTAGAACAATATAGCACCAGTGTAGCTAGTTTCCATATAATATACATAAATATATAATTAACCAAGGTACAAGGCCCCATTCAAAAAATACATAACATTATAAATGACAGTTTAAAAATTTAAGATACCAAATGGCTTCCAGAAATTTTCTAGAGAGCATGCCACTAACACATTAGGGTCTGATAGCAAATCCTGAGTGCTATTATCCTGTTCCTAGTACCCGTAAATTTACAAAGAGGTACAATCCAGAGGGCTCTCTGCTTAGAGTACGCTGGACAATGAAAAAGGACATGGGCGAGACATTCAGCCTTCCCACAGCCCATTGGGCATAAACTATAGTGGATATCAGACTTCAGCCATTTATACGTTAAGGTACGTAGGGGGAGTGACCCTAATCTAAGTCTAATGTAAAGTGCTCGTGCAAGAGGGGATAGAATTGCATCCATATACTGCTCGAACTCATAGTGGCATTTGGACAGTAAAAAATTGTTTATCAAACCAAAGGTGGACACTTTTGAAAGTTTATCTACCTGTACATTAAGCCAATACACGTCCCTCACAACCTGAGTAGCATTTTTTGAGAGAATAAAAGTGTCTGTCCAGTAGTTTCTCAGCCCAAGTTTAGTCAAAGTATTCTCAACATAATTACACCACCTAACGTTTTTGTAGAGTGTGTACTCATCAATTCGCTCAACCAGGCTCTGTACGGGATATAGGTATCCGATGTCCAGATTCGAATCCAATATAATAGTGGCTTGAGGGCAGCAATATGCTCAATGGAGTGAAGGTTTAGATCCATCCGGATCGGCAATGTGGGGGAACTAGAGGGTACTTTTAATAGCATTTTTATACAAGAATTTTCCGCTCTTTCCTGATCCACAAAATTGCAAAAGCCCTATAACTCTGCTCCATATATTGTTCCTACTGTTGCTTGGGCACTGTAAATTTCCATAGCAGGGGTAATTGCAAATCTGGAAGACCTGGTCGCATATCTCAAAATACCCCCAGACTTCTGTTTTAGACTCATGAGAGACTTTGAGAGATGGGCCTGCCATTTGTGAGAATCCTCCAACTTAATTCCCAGATATGCAAAATGATTTACTCTTTCTAGTGCCTCGCCCTCCAAATATATGCATTTCTTCATTTTATGGTTTTTATCCCCAAATACCATGTACTTGGTTTTAGTTGTGTTAATTCCCAAGCCATAATCTTTGCAGAGACCCATACATTTCTCAAGCAAAATAGAAGGCCCGTGGGCGGTTTGAGATAATAATAAAGTATCATCTGCAAATAAGAGTCTTAACCCCGCCTAATCTGGGAGCATCGCTGGCACAGTCCAGGAGATAGGGAATACAAGCATTAAGGAACAAGAGGAAGAGAGTAGGGGCCAACACACACCCCCAGCTCACCCCTCTGCGTATAGGGATCTTTTTTTAGAGGGTCATATAGTAGTATTTTAGATCTTGTACTAATTGACATGAGGATTTGGCATTTCATTAGAGATGTAAGGGTGGGAAACCAATATAATAGTGACCATGCCCCTCTTTTGGTAACGTATGATAGGCACCTTTCTACAAGGACAGATGTGCAATTAAACCATGAAGCTCCTGTTGCCCTGGAAGTGTCCTCCAATAAGCGTGCTGTGAAATGGGAGCATTTTAGAAACTCTCACAAATTATGGGGAAAATTGTGTGCTCTAGTATCGACTCACCTGTTATTTGACGGTTCCTCCCTATATACTCTGAGTGAGGTTATGTCTCTGCATTTAGATCTTTTCTCGGCCCTCAAAGAGCTATTCTTTAAAACTAACCGGGAGAATAGTCATTTAGAAGTCCATTCTCGCCATAGGTGGTTTGACAAGGCATGTAGAGAGGCTAGGAACACTTTTATAAAAGCAATAAGATCAAATGAAATATGTAAGATAATACATGCAAAGCGTGATTATACGTCCATACTTAAGTCCAGCAAAAATCACTGGGAACAGTCGTCATGGCAAGAATTAGTTCTGGTTGCCAGGGACTCAAATTCAAAACGCGTTTGGTCCTTAGTGGCTAGAAATGGTCGCAATGAGAACCCTAAACCTGATTGCCACATTTCCCCGGAAAAATGGTCTAGTTATTTCATCGAGTTGTACAGAGATACGGCCGATTGCTCCATTGCCGATGATGCTAATCCTATGTATGAATCTTCTCTTACCGCTAATATGAGTCCCTTCACTTTGAAGGAAACCAAGATTGCCATCAGGGCCAAAAAACTAGGAAAGGCACCTGGGTTAGATGGCTTACCCTCAGACATGTTTAAATCGGACTCGTTAACTCTATTCTTTATCGTGATCTAACATTTTTCATTTTAGCTTATTACTGACTTTAGAAGAATCAGTAGATTCTGGCGTCTTAGGATTTATTGTTGAAGACGAAAAGAGTGAAGCAGCATCTGGACTTCCCAGTTGCATCCCAATTGCACATAATTCATTTCCCCCTGTTAGGCAGTATTTTGTTATGTGGTTATTACTGTCAGGAAACCTTTTTCATAATCATTTACCAAGCGATATCCCATTTGTTGGAAAGGGACCTTTCTGCAGAGTCACCTCCAACCCTTTTGCCTTCTACCCTCCACTTTTTGCTGAGTTTGTTTTTGGTAGCCTTAGGACTCTGAGCGCTTTACGATTGCTGACCCGTGCTAAAGTTCATGTGCTCTCTCCCCCTAAAACATGGTTTGCTTGGTATATACCTAATTGGCACATTTAATTTACTTGTAAGTCCCTTGTAAAGTGGTATATCATCTACCCAGGGCCAGAAAATTAAAAACGATTAATGGACCTGCAGCACTGATTGTGCCACCCACTGAAGTAGACCTTTAAAGTGTCTCTAGCCTGCCACTGCAGAGCCTGTGCTTGCAGTTTACTGCCACTTCGACTTGGCATTGAAATCCCTCTGCCACACCTTAAACTCCCTTTTTATTACACATAAGTCACCCCTAAGGTAGACCCTTAGTAGGCCATAAGGCAGTGTGCTGTGTAACTAAAAGGTAGGACATGTACTTTTAGTTTTGCATGTCCTGGCAGTGTAAAACTCACAAAGTAAATTTTCACGACTGTGATGCCTACTCCTCTTATATGTTAACATTGGGGAATTCCTTTATTCACTTTGCAGTTGTAATTCAAGAAGCTGTATCATGTTTCATATCTTTGGAATGGTAATGATACATCCTCTTTACTGGTAAAATCAGATTTAAAATTACTATTTTAGAAATGCCACTTTTAGAAAGTGGGACCTTCTCTGTTCTTACAGCTGTGTGTGTCGCCAGCCTGTCTCCAATACACATCTGCGGTGAGTGACAGCTACACTTTGTGCATTACCTCTAGACAGCCAGAAACACAGGAAGGTTAGGTGCATCTAAGTGCTCAACTACATTCATCTGCATTCTGATGGCTCTTCTTGGGCAGGAAGGGTGGGAGGGGATGACACTTGCACCTCAATAGGCAGTGCCTGTCCCCACATAAAGGGCTGATTATCCCCTATGATTTAGAGGCAGGGCCAGGAAGAAAGGACCTCTGTACACTTCAAAGAGCCTTCTTTGAAATCAACCCCACTTCAAAGCATAGTTGGGTACAAGTACTGAGTCTCTGACCCCACCAAATCATACACTTCTGGACCTATAACTGAACCATTTCAGAAAAACTGCTGTACTGCATCAAGGACTGACACTGTTGGACTGCTGACCTGGATGGACTGCTTTTCTGCTATGCTGCCCTGCTGCTCTCTGACCTTGCTGAGGGAGGACTGGACTCTTCCTTGCACCGCAAAGTGGTCCAATGCTTCGCTATTGAATCTTCACCACATCTGAACCACTTCATCACTGTCACTGATAAAGGAAGATCAGCGCATCCCTTCACTGTGTGGAGAAACCTGCGTATCGGCTGTGGAAGCAATGCATCAACATCACATTAGAACCACCACATTGCTAACACTCCTGAAGGAAGATCAATGCATTCCTTTACTTTATGTAGAAACCTGGAGCATCAGCTTCAAAACTGTTGCATTGCAGCACCGTCAACTCACCTTTGGAACCGACACTTCTCCAGCACTGCTTGAGGAAAATCAATGCATCATGGGACTGCGACCATGCTTAAGGTACTTTCCTCAGTGGGTTGTGTAGCCGGCCTGTGCTTCATCATGGGTGGCCTGGACTCTTCACTTTGTCTCAGTCCAGCATGTCCTCAAGTAACCCCTAACGCGATATTTGCTTCTAAGCTCTAGGACTCTTTTATTCTTCTAAAAATCCTAACTCAACGTTTACCTATTGGATTTGTGTCATTTTGGTCTTGATTTATTTATAACATTATTGTCTATTTTTCTTAACCTCTATGGAGTCTTTTTGTGGTGTTTTCATTGTGTTACTGTGCATGTGTGTTGGTTAAATACTTTAAACATTGCCTCTTTAGATAAGCCTGACAGCTCTGTGCCAAGCTACCGAAGGGTGACCACAGGTTATCTTTTAGGATGCTTCTGACTTACCCTGGCTAGATTGGTTGTCCCTTCTAGGACTGGGTTCATAACCCTTCCAACTAGAGACCCCATTTCTAACACAATTGTTTAGGACTACCTCTCTAACATTTAACATCTACGGGTCTAATCACAAGTTAGTTGCACCCTACCTGCTCATCAGATATAATTTTATTGTGTACTTTCTTCCTTCACTTTGCACTGTATTAGGAAGCTGATCGTATAAGTGGAGTTTTTCCTTGGTGGTACAGAAAGTATGAGAAGGATGTTATCAAACCAGGCTCAGGGTGGGAGGGCACGGCTAGTAGTATCTGTTTCCCCACCAATGGAAGTAACAGCACCATTATCCTTGCGGGTTATCTCCCATTTCTAAATTGGCCACTACATTTTGATTTTCTGCTTTTTATGGGAAATCATCCCTCATATCCTACTTTATTCAACAGCCTGAAAAGTGGGGTTTCCCAACCTACATTTCAGAAGAATTTAGATTGTTTAAAACCTGTGGGATAGAACAATAATTCACAATGTATGCTCACAACCTGTTAAGGTGTAAATGTAGTGAATTGAAGTTCATGAAACAAGCTAACAAGAGCCTGGAATTTAACAACCATAAATAATTTAGCAATTTGTCAAGATGAAAAGAGGCAAAGCTATGACATGCATGAGCATAGGAACCTCATAGGATGGTCAGTGTTTCATTTTTAAACACTCGAGTCATTTGTACATAAGGTAAACTTGCTTTACAACAATTTCACAGACTCAAAATGTGGTACATTTTATCAAACCATTGGTTACATATTTGCAACCCTATTTAATATGTCAAACCTCACAGCGTTGTGAAGTGCTAAAACAATCAAAGTGACCTGCTGGTGTCCACAAACATTTTAATCTTCCATCTGATGGCGACACACTTTTATTACCTCCTTCTTGCCTGCCTACTTTGTTTCTCTCAGCTACCGCAGAGTTGTTTTTATTCTCCACAGTACCAAAATCGACCCATCGGATGCCAATAAACCTTATCAAGCTCCACATCTTTGAAGATCCTAAAATGAGTTTTGGTAACGAAGATCTTTCAATCACTTCAACAAAGATTTTTTATGTCCTTGCTTGTGCATCCGGTTACTATTTGTGTGCCTGCTGCTGATGTGCTGGCTTCCCGTGCTGCCTGCTGCCCTTTTGCATCCACTCCTCTTTACAGCCTTGCAGGGCTTTGCTCTTCTTTTTAGGAATGACTCAACCTATGTCGACCCAAAAAAAAACCTAATTCACTATGCAGTTTATAGTGCTTGCCCTTCCTCCATAAAGCTTGTTCATTTTCTTACATCGAAAGTTCATTCGATCTAACATGTTTCCAACCATCTTCTAAGAATCAATTTTTCTATCAACATGTTAATATGCACCAATAATGATTCCTTTGCTTGCTTCGCAAAACGCTACTGATGGAAATTTAGGAAACATATATAAAAAGGATTAACATTTCTTTTTCAGTTCCAAATGAAACGCAAAAGTCTTCTTTTAAACCCACATCACCAACAGCTGAAATTGCGAAAGCTGGTAATATTTCGTTAACTTTTTTCTTCCCTGATCTTTTCCAGGTCATTTAGTGATTTTACAAAGGGCAAAGTGCATACAAATTAAACGTGGCAGCTTGTATATAGTTATATAAATATGTGACTAGGGACTCAGATTTTCCAACAATAATGCTGGCATATAATGTTAAAATACATTACACGACAAGAAGGATGCATTTGGGGACTTAAGGGGCAGTGGTAAGAGAGAGAATGCAGATTGATAGGAATATGAGTGAGAGAAACACAATATTTTCTAAAATAAGCAGCATTTTGTGAACTTTCAAAACAGAGAGGGAGAGAGTGTGTGTATTTTTGTCAGTGTGTGCATGCACAAATCGTAGGTGAAATACGACAGACCTCACCTTACCCAACTGAAAGAATCTGTACACACCTATTCAGCAGAAACCACATTTACTTAGGGGATGTAATACCCAAACCTCCGCCCCCCTCGATGCTACACCCCTGCATGTGACTTTTATATGTCATCAATGATGCAAGCCCAAAAAAAAGTCATAAGTCATACTTCAATTAATCAATGCATGCCGTAAATACCAACACAAACAAGTGATTGAGGATGTATAACAGCCCCCTCATCGTCCCCTTAAACTGTGAGTCCTTTATTCACTTAAAATGGAAGACCAGTCTGAGGGGATGAGAATCTGCTTTTGTCATGGCTAGCTCCATGACGTCTTTGCATTGGTACAGAAGAGAAGATTCTGTGACATTTTGGACTGCAAAGTGCTTCTGTTCTCAGGCATTATGACTACAGATGTGTGGTGTACTATAGTTCTGGGACTTTGCTGTTGTTAGATAGTCTGAACCCATAGAATATTGAAATATGATTCTATTTATATTTTGGCATGTGCATTTATCTCTATTGATCAATACATTTGAATGAATTAAGATAAGTGGGTTTAAGCTGGAAGAATGGTGATTGCTTTGTAAACGAAAATGAGTAGAGTTTGGTAAAACAGATGCTAGCTCTGGGAAGTCTGATTGTCTGGACAGAGATATTATATTTGTGTATGTGATTAGTAGCCATGTGCTGTTAAAGTAGTATTGATAATCATTTTAAACAGGTGTACTCATGGTCATTAAAAGAGAATGAGTTTTAATGGTAGAGCATACCACTGTGTTATGTTACCTTATGTTAAGTTATGTTGTTATGTTATGTTAGTCATGTTATGTTACCTTACGTTACGATGTATTGTGCACTATCACCTGGGAGGGTATCTTGGCCCTGACCAGGTGGCTACCCAAACCTTAGGGCCTAGTGGGGCTACTCATAAAGCTAGGTCCTCAGCATCTTGTGCAATTCAAGAAGTGGAGAGGTGGCTCCTATGCGTAGAAGCAGATCCTTCCATGCTTTAGAAGTGATGTAGAAAAAGCCTTGTCTGTTGGATCTAGTTTCACATATGCGTGGGATGTGTGCAAGTAGGAGTCCAGATGTGCTGGGGTGTCTGGAAGTTTTGTGAAAACACATGCAATTGTTGAGGAATGCTGGGCCAGTGGTATGGAGTGCCTCAAAAGTGTGGATAAGGACTCTGAATTATGTTTGTTGGTGTATGGGGACCCAGTGGAGCTCCTTTAGGTGTGGTGTGATGTGAGTGCAGCGTGGTCTTCTGAAATGTATCTTAGGCACAACTGTATGTTGTCCTCCAAACAGGGACTTGCCTCTGTGATATAGTTGTCATTTGGAAGGTTTTTCAGAACCAGTTGACAATGCTGTGTCACTGACCAAAGAGTTTGCCAGGTCTCCTAAAATCCCTCCTTGAGGTGGATGACTGAGATGTTACATTTTGGGCCAACTTAATTACATTTCATATTGACAGCCTATAAAACAGAGGGATCCAAGGGAGACATATTTATAATGTGAAACATTAGGTTGTATTGAGAACTCTAACAGTTCAGTCAATAATACACACATTTGGTTTTCCTTCTTTTGATACCCTTACATTTATATGAAAAGGTAATATTTATATAGTGCACAAAACACCTAAGCTGTTGTAGGAGGCTGGCCTGGCTTATAGTGGGTACCTTGGGGTACTTACAGCCTGTGCCAGGTCCAGTTATCCCTTATTAGTAGAATAGAGGTGTTTCTAGCAGCTTAGGCTGATAGAAGGTAGCTATGGCAAAGCTTAGGCTGAACTAGGAGACATGCAAAGCTCCTACTATACCACTTATATCACATAGCACAATATCATAAGAAAACACAATACTCAGAGTTACTAAAAATAAAGGTACTTTATTTTATGACAATATGCCAAAAGTATCTCAGTGAGTACCCTCAGTTAGAAGGTAAGTAATATACACAAGTTATATATACACAAACCCAAAACAGATAAGTAACAGTAAGAAAAGTAGTGCAATCAATGTAGAATCACAATAGGATGCAAAAGGTGAACATAGGTCTTGGGGCAACACAAACCCTAAACTCCAAAAGTGGAATACGAATCACGAATGGACCCCAGACTTATGGGAGCTTGTAGAGGGTCACTGGGACTGTAAGAAAACAGTCAGGGTGTCCAAGATACCCCACCCCAAGACCCTGAAAAGTAGGAGTAAAGTACCCCTACTACCCCAATAGGACACAATAGTCGTGATAGGGGGATTCTGCAAGAACCACAAACACCAGCAAAGCACTGAAGACGGATTCCTGGACCTGAGGACCTGCAAGGCAAGGGGACCAATTCCAAGAGTCACAATAGTGTCCAGGGGGGGCAGGAGCCCAGGAAACCCCAGATGAAGGTGCAAGAAGGCTGCTGCTGGATGGAAGAAGCCTAGGATTCTGCAACAACGAAGAAAGCTAGGAACTTCTCCTTTGGAAGGAAGATGTCCCACGGCGTGCTGGAGGTTGCAGAAGTGTTTCCACGCACAAATACTGCAAACAAGCCTTTCTAGCTGCAAGGGTTGCAGAAGAGGTTTTTGGGTGCTGCTGGGGACCAGAAAGGACCAGAATGTCGCCCCTTGGAGGAGGAGACAGAGGGGGCGCTCAGCAACTCAGAGAGCCCCCACAGAAGCAGGCAGCATCCGCAGAAGTACCAGAGCAGGCACTTAGAAGATTTGTGAACCAAAGCTGGCTCAGAGTCACAAAGGAGGGTCCCGAGTCCAACTTAGAGGGTTGAGCACTACAGGACGGAGTGCTGGGTACCCAGGCTAGGCTGTGCACAAAGGAATCCTTGGAGAAGTGCACAGAAGCCAGAGCAGCTGCAAATCACGCAGTACACAGGTTTGTTGGCTAGCATGGGGAGGCAAGGACGTACCTCCACCAAACTTGGACTGAAGGATCACTGGACTGTGGGGGTCACTTGGATATAGCTCCTGTGTTCCAGGGACCACACTCGTTGAGATGAGAGGGGACCCAGAGGACCAGTGATGCAGTCTTTTGGTGCCTGCGTTAGCAGGGGGAAGATTCCGTCGACCCATGGGAGATTTCTTCTTGTCTTCCAGTGCAGGGTGAAGGCAGACAGCCCCCAGAGCATGCACCACCAGGAAACAGTCGAGAAAGCCGGCAGGATGAGGTGCTACAATGTTGCTGGTAGTCTTCTTGCTACTTTGTTGCGGTTTTGCAGGCGTCCTGGAGCAGTCAGCGGTCGATCCTTGGCAGAAGTTGAAGAGGGAAGTGCAGAGGAACTCTGGTGAGCTCTTGCATTCGTTAACTGAAGAATATCCCAGAGGAGAGACCCTAAATAGCCAGAAATGGAGGTTTGGCTGCCAAGAAAGGAGGATTGGCTACCAAGAAAGGTAAGAGCCTATCAGAGGGGGTCTC
This sequence comes from Pleurodeles waltl, assembly GCF_031143425.1. Taxonomy (NCBI): domain Eukaryota; kingdom Metazoa; phylum Chordata; class Amphibia; order Caudata; family Salamandridae; genus Pleurodeles; species Pleurodeles waltl. The sequence continues at coordinate 700,579,835 of NC_090447.1, read as the reverse complement.
TGACGTCACCTTCTGGCACTGGCCACTCAGAGCAGTCTAGTGTGCCCCCAACACCTCTGTTTCCAAGATGGCAGAGGTCTGGGACACACTGGAGGAGCTCTGGCCACCTCCCCTGGGAGGTACTGGTCAGGGGAGTGGTCACTCCCCTTTCCTTTGTCCAGTTTTGCGCCAGAGCAGGGCTGGGGGATCCCTGAACCGGTGGAGACTGGCTTATGCAGAGATGGGCACCATCTGTGCCCATCAAAGCATTTCCAGAGGCTGGGGGAGGCTACTCCTCCCCAGCCCTTCACACCTATTTCCAAAGGGAAAGGGTGTAACACCCTCTCTCAGAGGAAATCCTTTGTTCTGCCTTCCTGGGCCGGGGCTGCCCAGACCCTAGGAAGACAGAATCCTGTCTGAGGTGTTGGCAGCAGCAGCAGCTGCTGTGGAAACCCCGGAAAGGCAGTTTAGCAGTACCCGGGTTCTGTGCTAGAGACCCGCAGGATCATAGAATTGTCCCCCCAATGCCAGAGTGGTATTGGGGTGACAGTTCCATGATCTTAGACATGTTACATGGCCATGTTCGGAGTTACCATTGTGACGCTATACATAGGCAGTGACCTATGTATAGTGCACGCGTGTAATGGTGTCCCCGCACTCACAAAGTCCGGGGAATTTTCCCTGAACGATGTGGGGGTACCTTGGCTAGTGCCAGGGTGCCCACACACTAAGTAACTTGGCACCCAACCTTCACCAAGTGAGGGTTAGACATATAGGTGACTTATAAATTACTTATGTGCAGGGAAAAATGGCTGTGAAATAACGTGGAAGTTATTTCACTCAGGCTGCAGTGGCAGGCCTGTGTAAGAATTGTCTGAGCTCCTTATGGTTGGCAAAAGAAATGCTGCAGCCCATAGGGGTCTCCTGGAACCCCAATACCATAGGTACCTAAGTACCATATACAAGGGAATTATATGGGTGTACCAGTGTGCCAATGAGAATTGGTAAAATTAGTCACTAGCCTGCAGTGACAATTTTAGAAAGCAGAGAGAGCAGAAACACTGAGGTTCTGGTTAGCAGAGCCTCAGTGATACAGTTAGGCACCACACAGGGAACACATACAGGGCACATACTATGAGCACTGGGATCCTGCCTAGCAGGATCCCAGTGACACAAGGGCTAAAACAACATACATACAGTGATAAATGGGGGTAACATGCCACTACCTCTCTAACATTTAACATCTACGGGTCTAATCACAAGTTAGTTGCACCCTACCTGCCCATCAGATATCATTTTATTGTGTACTTTGTTCCTTCACTTTGCACTGTATTAGGAAGCTGATCGTATAAGTGGAGTTTTTCCTTGGTGGTACAGAAAGTATGAGAAGGATGTTATCAAACCAGGCTCAGGGTGGGAGGGCACGGCTAGTAGTATCTGTTTCCCCACCAATGGAAGTAACAGTACCATTATCCTTGCGGGTTGTCTCCCATTTCTAAATTGGCAACTACATTTTGATTGCCTGCTTTTTATGGGAAATCATCCCTCATATCCTACTTTATTCAACAGCCTGAAAAGTGGGGTTTCTCAACCTACATTTCAGAAGAATTTAGATTGTTTAAAATCTGTGGGATAGAACAATAATTCACAATGTATGCTCACAACCTGTTAAGGTGTAAATGTAGTGAATTGAAGTTCATGAAACAAGCTAACAAGAGCCTGGAATTTAACAACCATAAATAATTTAGCAATTTGTCAAGATGAAAAGAGGCAAAGCTATGACATGCATGAGCATAGGAACCCCATAGGATGGTCAGTGTCTCATTTTTAAACACTCGAGTCATATATATCTAAGGTAAACTTGCTTTACAACTCAAAATGTGGTACATTTTGTCGAACTATTGGTTACATATTTGCAACCCTATTTAATATGTCAAACTTTATAGCGTTGTGAAGTGCTAAAACAATCAAAGTGACCTGCTAGTGTCCACAAACATTTTAATCTTCCATCTGATGGCGACACACTTTTATTACCTCCTTCTTGCCTGCCTACTTTGTTTCTCTCAGCTACCACAGAGTTGTTTTTATTCTCCACAGTACCAAAATCGACCCATCGGATGCCAATAAACCTTATCAAGCTCCACATCTTTGAAGATCCTAAAATGAGTTTTGGTAACGAAGATCTTTCAATCACTTCAACAAAGATTTTTTATGTCCTTGCTTGTGCATCCGGTTACTATTTGTGTGCCTGCTGCTGATGTGCTGGCTTCCCGTGCTGCCTGCTGCCCTTTTGCATCCACTCCTCTTTACAGCCTTGCAGGGCTTTGCTCTTCTTTTTAGGAATGACTCAACCTATGTCGACCCAAAAAAAAACATAATTCACTTTGCAGTTTATCTTGCTTGCCCTTCCTCCATAAAGCTTGTTCATTTTCTTACATGGAAAGTTCATTCGATCTAACATGTTTCCAACCATCTTCTAAGAATCCAGTTTTCTATCAACATGTTAATATGCACCAATAATGATTACTTTGCTTGCTTCGCAAAACGCTACTGATGGAAATTTAGGAAACATATATAAAAAGGATTAACATTTCTTTTTCAGTTCCAAATGAAACGCAAAAGTCTTCTTTTAAACCCACATCACCATCAGCTGAAATTGCGAAAGCTGGTAATATTTCGTTAACTTTTTTCTTCCCTGTTCTTTTCCAGGTCATTATGTGATTTTACAAAGGTCAAAGTGCATACAAATTAAACGTGGCAGCTTGTATATAGTTATATCAATATGTGACCAGGGGCTCAGATTTTCCAACAATAATGCTGGCATATAATGTTAAAATGCATTACACGACAAGAAGGATGCATTCGGGGACTTAAGGGGCAGTGGTAAGAGAGCGAAGGCAGATTGATAGGAATATGAGTGAGAGAAACACAATATTTTCTAAAATAAGCAGCATTTTGTGAACTTTCAAAACAGAGAGGGAGAGAGTGTGTGTATTTTTGTCAGTGTGTGCATGCAAAAATCGTAGGTGAAATACGACACACCTCACCATACCCAACTGAAAGAATCTGTACACACCTATTCAGCAGAAACCACATTTACTTAGGGGATGTAATACCCAAACACCCGCCCCCTCGATGCTACACCCCTGCATGTGACTTTTATATGTCATCAATGATGCAAGCCCAAAAACAAGTCACAAGTCATACTTAAATTAATCAATGTATGCCGTAATTACCAACACAAACAAGTGATTGTGGATGTAGAACAGCCCCCTCATCGTCCCCTTAAACTGTGAGTCCTTTATTCACTTAAAATGGAAGACAATTGTGAGGGGATGAGAATCTGCTTTTGTCATGGCTAGCTCCATGACGTCTTTGCATTGGTACAGAAGAGAAGATTCTGTGTCATTTTGGACTGCAAAGTGCTTCTGTTCTCAGGCATTATGACTTGGGACTTTGCTGTTGTTAGATAGTCTAAACCCATAGAATATTGAAATATGATTCTATTTACATTTTGGCATGTGCAATTATCTCTATTGATCAATAAATTTGAATGAATAAAGACAAGTGGGTTTAAGCTGGAAGAATGATGATTGCTTTGTAAACGAAAATGAGCAGAGTTTGGTAAAACAGATGTTATCTCTGGGAAGTCTGATTGTCTGGCCAGAGATATTATATTTGTGTATGTAATTAGTAGCCATGTAGCTATTTCTATTAAAATAGAATGATTTTTAATGGTAGAGAAACCACTGTGTTATGTTACCTTATGTTAAGTTATGTTGTTATGTTATGTTATGTCATGTCATATTATGTTACCTTACGTCACGATGTATTGTGCACTATCACCTGGGAGGGTATCTTGGCCCTGACCAGGTGTCTACCCAAAACTTAGGGCCTAGTGGGGCTACTCATAAAGCTAGGTCCACAGCATCTTGTGCAATTCAAGAAGTGGAGAGGTGGCTCTTGTGCGTAGCAGCAGATCCTTCCATGCTTTAGAAGGGATGTAGAAAAAGCCTTGACTGTTGGATCTAGTTTCACATATATGTGTGATGTGTGCAAGTAGGAGTCCAGATGTTCTGGGGTGTCTGGAAGTTTTGTGAAAGCACATGCAATTGTTGAGGAATGCTGGACCAGTGGTATGTAGTGCCTCAAAAGTGTGGATAAGGACTCTGAATTATGTTTGTTGGTGTATGGGGACCCAGTGGAGCTCCTTTAGGTGTGGTGTGATGTGAGTGCAGCGTGGTCTTCTGAAATGTATCTTAGACACGACTGTATGTTGTCCTCCAAACAGGGACTTGCCTCTGTGATATAGTTGTCATTTGGAAGGTTTTTCGGAACCAGTTGACAATGCTGTGTCACTGACCAAAGAGTTTGCCAGGTCTCCTAAAATCCCTCACTGAGGTGGATGACTGAGATGTCATATTTTGGGCCAACTTAAATACATTTTCATATTGACAGCCTATAAAACAGAGGGATCCAAGGGATACATATTTATAATGTGAAACACTAGGTTGTATTGAGAACTCTAACAGTTCAGTCAATAATACACAAATTTGGTGTCACTTCTTTTGATACCCTTACATTTATATGTAAAGATAATATTTAAATAGTGCACAAAACACCTAAGCTGTTCACCCTCTAACTTGACAGTCAACCTAAGTTAAATCCCAGTGCTTTTGTTATAGGAAGAAAATGTATGGTATTGTCACAGAAAACATTGTATTTGAATGCTAAGAAAGGGAATGGGAAAATGTATATGCATAGTGTCATGTTGGATCTCTCTACCTTCATCTAAAGGTTCCCTTTTTCAGGGCATACAGCCAAGGTATCCTTCCTTTGGTATAAGGCCTTCTTTGCACAGGTGTACAGGGCTCTTCAAAGTAAAAAGGTGGACTCGGAACTAGCCCAAGGGACCATTTTACATTTAGAAACAGTGGCAGTTGAACCCAAGCTAATTGATGACTCAAGATTAATTGTTGAGCCCCAAACCTTCGAAATCAACTCTGACCAGCACTAAACCATCTGAAGCATTATGCAGCCTTACAGTGAAACATATATAAAGAGGGACTTATGTATTCAAGCACTAATAAGACAAACACACCTTAATCGGTCACTGGGACTTGGGAGGCACAGTTATGACAGACCATAGATTTACACCAGAGCCAGTAGATTATTGTCCTACTGGATACAGTAAAAAGTCCAACATCTTACAACCAGAGCATCGCCAACAACTGTTAGACATTTGATGGCGTGTCATATCTACATATTGTGATCTCCTTGAACAAAAGAGTACAACTTTGGGCACACCCCTACTATCCTGCAGAGTCTAGTACTATGTTGGGGAGTAACATAGAAAACTATCTAGAGTACCCGTCAGAGACTTTTGCACATATAAAAATACAGGGCGGGTCAGAATGAGAAATTAAGGAGCCCTTTAGGACATGACGACGTTTAGTTCTACACCACATGAGCCAAGATCAAAAATGTAGGATTTTGAGGTTGTTTATTGATGTTGTTTTCCGAAGGGCGAGAAGGAATCAAGTATAAAGCATGTTTTCTTTTAGATAACCATGTTCTGTTGGTGAAACTCGCTTTCAGAAAGAGGCACTCTTATTGAACTCGTCTCTTCGATTTGCATATTGTACTTAGTTGGGGACAGATGAATAGATAAGTATTGGTTCATTGTAATTTGCTTCATAGAATGGAAATATATAGCAGAGGAGACTGAGTTATGAAGACGGAGCTGAAGGTCTTCCCTTTTTTCGTGGAAATTGCATCTCTTCTTGCCTGATACAGACAAAACAAAGAAATCAAAATATTCAGGCTAGAAAGATATATTTTAGATTCTTTAAAAAAAATCGGGTTTCCGGAAAGGGTACAGCCCACCCACAGCTAATTATCCTCGCTCATTTAAACAGTGACATTAAGGGGGTCATTCTGACCCCGGCGGTCAAGGACCGCCGGGGCCAGGGTCGGCGGGAGCACCGCCAACAGGCTGGCGGTGCCCCGCAGGGCATTCTGACCGCGGCAGTTTGGCCGCGGTCAGAAATGGAAAACCGCCGGTCTCCCGCCGGTTTTCCGCTGCCCAAAGGAATCCTCCATGGTGGCACAGCTTGCTGCGCCGCCATGGGGATTCTGACACCCCATACCGCCATCCTGTTCCTGGCGGTTCTCCCACCAGGAACAGGATGGCGGTATGGGGTGTCGTGGGGCCCCTGGGGGCCCCTGCAGCGCCCATGCCAATGGCATGGGCACTGCAGGGGCCCCCGTAAGAGGGCCCCACAAAGAATTTCAGTGTCTGCTGAGCAGACACTGAAATTCGCGAAGGGTGCAACTGCACCCGTCGCACATCCTCCACTCCGCCGGCTCCATTCGGAGCCGGCATCTTCATGGAGGGTTGTTTCCCACTGGGCTGGCGGGCGGTCGCCCACCAGCCCAGTGGGAAACCCAGAATCACCGCGGCGGTCTCCTGACCGCGGAGCGGTGTTCTGGAGGGGGGAACTCTGGCGGGCGGCCTCCGCCGCCCGCCAGAGTTAGAATCACCCCCTAAGATTTGAATAACTTGAGTTGGAATCACTATTGCCTTCTCTTTTTTTGACAAGTTTGTTATATTTAGTTTTTGTAACAAATGCAGCAGTGGTAAAATGACAGAACAATTCACAGCATTACAGTTTGATGTCTCTCTTAAAGTATAAGATGTGTGTATGTGTAACATAACTAAGAACGGCTATATAAGACAGCCTGGGTGTAAAAGGAGTATTGCAGAGTATTGTTTTAGGAGGTCAAGGAATTCTGGAACATGACTAACCAATGTGTTGCTAACTGGGGAGGGTAAAGCAAATAGGGAAGGGAGTGGGCATAACACCAAGAGGATGTAGGCTCCTTTTGTTGAAAGTCCACTGGGAGAGTGGCCCACTGGGTGGAGAGGAGCCATATGCGAATGCGTTGAACCTCTTCATATCGGAGGGCTTCTTCCTCCGCAGCCCCCCATTTACACATTGCCCCATACCATTGCCCCATACCATGCCTCCACTGGCGGAGGTAGTGGGGAGCGCAAATAGAGTGTAAATGCGCACATGACAAGAAGGAGTGCTAGGGCGGCAAATCGGATATGTACTTTGTATGTTTTTTCAGTGCTTAAAGATGCCCAGGGCATCCATTTCCCATGTTTGGAGGCCTGTAAGTTCCATGGCCTCTTGCAAGGTAGCATGTATTATGTGCCATTAGCTGCGTAACAATGGACATGATCATATTATATGTCTAAGGTTGGCATCTGAGTCATGACAATGGGGGAAGCTAGCTTGTGCATCTAGATTGTAGTTGTTTAGTAGGGCAGGGGTGAACTATGTTCTGTGTAGTATGACGAATTGGATATGTGTGAATCAGGAGTTCCATGAGACCCGTTGCAGCTACTCCAGGGCTTCTTCCCTTTCCTTGTCATGTAGGGCCCTCCCAAAGTCCTCCTCCCATCTATTTCTTAGCACTGTAAGGGGGGCATCTAAGAGGTCTCAAATCGTCTTGTAAAGCCAAGTAATGAGGTGGTGGCCTGCAACCCAACATATGTATAGTCTGTAGGACTGGGTGAGTGTCTGGTTTCATGTCCAAGGTACCACAGAAAGTTTGGCGAATGATGCGTAGCTGTCTGTATAGAAGGAATTGACCTGAGGGAGAGCATGGTCTGCAGTTAACTGCTAAAAGTAAAGGAGTTGACCCTCATTAAAGAAGAAAAGGAGTTGACCCTCATTCAAGAGGTCACTGAATCGCTATGGCAATCTCATTGTAGTTGTATGTAGAACTGTAACTATGAATGTGCTGTCTGTCAGGGCATGGAGGTCTCATGTGCCAGTATAAAGTTCCACATAAAGCTTTACCCTTTATTTAAGACTTTGATAATAACAAATTAACAGTCTGTCATCTTCTATATGTATTAAGCCAGCACATCACCCTGTGAAGTCTTCGGAATGATTTGATTTATGTAGAGTGCAAAGTGTTTTTGAATATATCTGGGTAAATGTATGGTGCCTTTGCATGGTTAGTGCAATTAAGAAAAGATAAACACTATGGGGCATACTTATACTCTGTTTGCGCCGAATGTGCATCACAAATTTTGATGCACATTCGGCGCAAACCTTGCCCCATATTTAAACTCTGACGCCTGACCCCACGGACGTCAAAATTCCACTGTGAGCGTCATTTTTTGGATGCGGGAAACTGCCTTGCATTAATGATATCCAAGGTAGGCATTCCCGCCCAAAAAATGACTTTTAGGCCTGTGCGCCTTATTTATACTCCAGCGTCATTTTGACGCACAGGAGTGGTGGGCCTTAAAAAACGGCACACAGCCTGATGTGCGCCGTTTTTTAACGCCTGGGTCAGGGCAGGCGTTAAGGGATCTGTGGGCTCGGAAGGAGTACAGAGGTGCCCTTCCCTGATCCCAGGGATACCCCCTGCCACCCTCGCCCACCCCTGGAGGACACCCATGGATGGGGGAACCCATCCCAGGTACAGGTAAGTTGAGGTAAGTATTTTTTTAATTTTTTTGAAGTGGCATAGGGGGGCTTATTTTGGCCCCCCCTACATCCCACTGTGCCCAATGACCATGCCCAAGGGACATAAGTCCCCTGGGCATGGCCATTGGGCAAGGGGACATGACTCCTGTCTTTGCTAAGACAGGAGTCATTTCAATGGGGGGTTGTGCGTCAAAAAACGACGCAAGTCCGGTTTGAGGCATGATTTTTGCCTCAGACCTGACTTGCACCATTTTTTGATGCACAACCCCCATTTTCCCCTACGCCAGCGCTGCCTGGCTTGAGTCTTTTTTTTTTTTTACTTAGACCAGTCCGCAGCGCCGGCTAATGTCATTCCTTAAATAAGGTTCCCACATGGCGAGTACGGATGGCGTTAGCTGGCGGTAAAATTGTTGACGCAAATCAGAGTCGGCACTGGTTTGCATCAAAAAGTATAAATATGGGCCTATATAAGGTGTTCAAATTTGGATACAAGGTGAATTGTGATTAAAGCTACGAGCTGAATGAATGTGCAGTGCAGATAGTGAGTAGTAAATGAGTAGTCTGGGTAATGACTTTACATTATTAGTCATAAGCAGTTGAGTTAGGCTGGCCTGAGAGGTTCGGCGACGTGTCTACTCATAGACAAACACTGTGGCCCATATTTATACTTTTTTAGCGCCACATTTGATCTGCTTTTTGACGCAAAGGGGGGGGACTTACAAAATACAATTGTATTTTGCACGTTTGTGCCGCTTTCACGTCAAAAAATTACGCAAATGCAGCACTAAAAAAGTATAAATATGGGCCTGTATGTCCAAATGTCTATTCTAGAGAAAGGTGTATTTGAACAGAGCTGTTTCCAGGTGTGTCCTAAGGGGTATGTAAATTGATGGTGCTCAAAGAGTACCAGAGCCTAGGTCTTGTACTCCAAGGGATCTGCCCTCTGTGCTGATTCAGTATCTGCTAACAGATGGTCTGCATTATGGCCAAGTGGGGTTTCTGAAAAAAATGGCCACAACTTGTTGCATGTTTCTTGGGTCTCTGTCCACTATTCCTTATTCATAGCAGAAGGGGCTTTCAATTTAATTCAGGATCCCACTGGGAGCCAGTGGAGAGCTTTCAGGGTACATTTTAATTGTTATGTGTTTTCAGGCTGAACACCACGCTTGCATCCTGATTGATCAGTGACTGCTATGAATGTTTTGCGGTGAGAATAATTTGGCCATTTAAGGTCCAATGACCATGTTACCTCCGCTAATTAGTTAGCTTAATTGAGAGGTATGTTCTTGTATAGTTTTGTTCTATTAAATTGATCACAGTGTATATTTTGTTAATTTCCGAAGGTCCACATCAAGATTCAAGCTGAGGTTCCCCTCTTTCTTTGTTATTTTCCCAGAATCGGGGTTAGATACATTAGGTTCTGTTTGTATATTTGTTCACTTATTTTCTCAGCTGATGACTAGGTGTACATTTTCATGACAGTGACTAAATTTAATTTCCGAGTTCGTTTTTTGATTGCTCTAGCGTTCTAATTGACATTTTGTCTTTACAGCTTCTAAAGAACTAGATACAGATTCCATTGAGCCTAACTTATCAGTTCCACGCCAGAAACTGGGAACAACACTTGGTAATAGTGGTTCTCTTGCTAGGTGTACATGGAATAACTACTCTGCCTGCGTCATTTGTCATTCTCTTTTGCAATCTACCACTTGGGCTATACACCTCTCTCCTATCATATAATGCTTTTTTTGCAGAGAAAAATGTGAAGCACATCCTTTCCGCACTCTCCCCTCGCTTCTGAGGGCTAATATTGTGCTTTTTCTCTTTAATAACTATCATGCGTGCCGCCATCCCTGAGAAGTACACTATAAGTCACGATTAAAATCAATTTCCACTTCCTGTTTAGCTGCCATGATGTCTTCCTTGTGATGCTATCTAGCTTTCTCATACTTCATCAAGTCATCCTTGCTTTATTGCTGTCAGCTCCGCGGTCATTCTGTGCTCCAAACTCTAATGAACTGCGATGAATCCTCACCAGCTAAACTCCAGATTTTTTTTGCAGCCCCAAAAAAAGTCCACTCCAGTTCTTCTAGGCCTAAAACATCTGTTAGACTAAGGACCAGACCTTCTAATTACGGTGATTTGCATTCATTCTCTGAATGTATCTATATTGTATTTATTTCCGAATTATGTCTCCGTACTGTGTGTTTATAGGCTGCAGCACAGACGTACATTTCTATAATTTGCTGTTTTGAAAATGGATGTATTTTATTTAACGAGTAAATAATGAAAATGTATGCAAAAAAAGTTCTAATTATCTTCTTCAATGAGTACAACCCATGAGTTTCTAATATTACCCAGATCATCTTTGCATGTGTCAAATAAACCTCAATGTACAGTTTCTTCAAACTTGGCACGTGATGCAACCGCTTTGCGAGTCTGCTGTCACATGTATGGGACTTTATAAAGTACGTTTCAAAGAATTCAACTTTATGAAACGTTAAAGATTCTAAAATGACATCTCGTTATTGATATCCTGGTGTTTACTTAAACATGATCATGTAAATCGCAATAAATGACTGCAGTGTGTCTATATAGCTGTATGTAAAGAATCTGTGCAGCTGTGTGACTGTAATAATACATTTATTTCACTTCTGAATTGGGTGGGGGCGCATGACTAACTAATGCTTGAATCTGTCTTAAATTGGCACAGTGGAGGACACAAATGAGGCAGGATGCAGTGGCATACAATATATAGATGCAAGTAGTTCTATCGTGACATTCAGATTTTAAATGTAACCCTGAACTGATCAAGACTTGAGGGCCCGGAACGTAGAGCTCCCTGTCATTTAGCTGTGTTAGACCTGCCATCCTTAGCGAAGTCTCCCCTGTCTTTTTGCCTCTGCTTCCCATGTTGTGACTGTGTGCTGGACTTTGCTGTTTTTTGATACTCTGGGCACTTTACCACTGCTGACCAGTGCTAACGTGCAAGTGTTCTCTGTGTAAACTGTATGTGTAATTGGCTTTTCCATGACTGGCATATTTGATTTACCAGTAAGTCCCTAGTAAAGTGCACTAGAGGACCCACGGCCTGTAAATCAAATGCTACTAGTGGGCCTGCAGCACTGATTGTGCCACCCACATGAGTAGCCCTGTTAAAATGCCTCAGACCTGCCACCGCAGTGTCTGTGTGTGCAGTCTTGCACTGCCAATTCGACCTGGCATGTGTACCCACTTGCCAGGCCCAAACCTTATCTTTTATACATGTAAGGCACCCCTAAGGTAGATACTAGTTAACCAATGGGTAGAGTGTAGTGTGTGTGAAAGGTAGGACATGTACTGATGTGTTTTATATGTCCTGACAGTGATATACTTCCAAATTCAGTTTTCACTGTTCAAGGCCTATCTCTCTCATAGGTTAACATAGGGACTGCCTTTAAATTTCTTTAGGAGCAGATAGAGACATACAGTTTGGGGTCTCTGAACTCACAATTTAAAAAAACATCTTTTGGTAAAGTTGGTTTTTAGATTGTCAGTTTGAGAATGCCACTTTTAGACACTGCTTCGCTATCTTGCCCTTTCTCTTTTTTTCTGACTTTCCCTCTCTTGTTCCAGGTCAAAAGCTGTGATGATTAAAAACAGTTCAAGCTCCATCTGCAATGCTCAACACAAGTTAAACTCAGGGTTAAATGGATTTATGCTACTCAAAAGAAGGTAAGGTCCCACTGTATAAATGCAATTTTTTCAAAATCTAAATGTTTGAAATTGTGTGACATTCATGAAAAAGGCTATAATCAAACCTAATGTTGCTCCAAGTCAAATTTAATTTTTGAAGGGCAAACAACCCTCAGTGGAGATGCAAGCAAACATAAGTCCCAAGGGATATGCGGCAGCTCAGCCTTTTTGTTGCTCCAAGTCAAATTTAATTTTTGAAGGGCAAACAACTCTCAGTGGAGATGCAAGCAAACATAAGTTCCAAGGTATATGCGGAAGCTCAGCCAACACGCGTTTCGCTCCACAGGCGCGTAAGCCAGGGCTTTCTCATGGCTGGGAAAAAGAAACGTTGTAAGGCAAGAGAATATAATGTGATATAATGTAGTTATATTAAAGAGAGTTGTAAAAGACACCGAAAGGTGGGAAGCCAAACGTCCGTGAGGAGGGTCATGCTACCCAAAGACATGATTCTTGATTCCAAGAAAAACCTGTGCTAAGTGATTAGTGAGCAAAGAGACAAAAAATTGAAGCGTATACAAGAAATAAATAATAATTCTAAGTGACTGTTACAAGTGTCCTTAAAAAAAATTGACAAATATGAAGAGTAGTGATCAAAGAACAATTATAGGGTTACCAGGACTGACTTATTAAGAGAGAGCAAGGGAGAGTGGTTTAATTAGGCTATATTAATGCTGCGCAGAAAGATGGTAGTGTGATTGGAAACAGTTATTGTGACAGAACAAATAAAAACAACATACCATACTTTATAGGTTATGTTCAGATAGCAAAAACAGTCAGTTGTTTGAGCACTAGTTCAACAAATAATCTGCAACATAAATATATACATATATCGCCATGTAACTTGGTAATTAAGTAAAGCGAAGGTTAACAGCAGAAAAAGCTGTCTTAAGAGAAAACAACTTAGGTAATGGTGCCTGATATTAAATGATATCAATTGCATAGGGGATACAAAAACTTAGCAATTGCAATCTTAACCCAAAATAAGGGAAAACTCTCACTAAGAAATGCTTGTATTGATATTCAAATAATGACAGCGACCTCAAAAGTAGAGAGTGTTTGAAAAAAGCATTATAGGTCTAAAACAATCGATCTAATGGTTATGCGCTCATAATGACTTGTAATGCAACATAGAAGTACATGGTTCGGTAGATACGAGTAACCGGTAGATTAAGAGTTATTTTTTATATAAAGATGTCAAAAGACAATGTGTAAAAGTGGTCACTCATGCATATTTCCTAAAAGAATACTGCTAAGAAATGACACTCACCCATTATGTGCCGGTGGGATAGTTTGGTTATTGATATTAACGTCCGTCGCCGAAATATTTAAAACGAAAGGTAACGCGCCGATTTTACACCGCGTCTTATATGCAAGACCGGTGTGTTTGTGTGTCCTACCTCAGTGTTGTCTATGAGGTATGGACACAGGTAAAGGACAGTATGAAGGCGACGTCAGTGAGAACAAACAACAGTGTAGGCGGCGCCATCTTGAATGCATAAAAGGGCGGCGGCATCTTATCATGGTGTAACATTCATCCACATAAAGGACGATGGGTACATCAAAATGAAAGTAAAGAACTAAGGAAAACTTAGAAAAGTGTATTATAAGTTAATCACTTAGCACAGGTTTTTTTGGAATCAAGAATCATGTCTTTGGGTAGCATGACCCTCCTCACGGACGTTTGGCTTCCCACCTTTCGGTGTCTTTTACAACTCTCTTTAATATAACTACATTATATCACATTATATTCTTTTTTCGAGCCTTGAGAAAGCCCTGGCTTACGCGCCTGTTGAGCAAAACGCGTGTTGGCTGAGCTTCCGCATATCCCTTGGGACTTATGTTTGCTTGCATCTCCACTGAGAGTTGTTTGCCCTTCAAAAATTAAATTCGACTTGGAGCAACATTGGCTTTGATTATAGCCTTTTTCATGAATGTCACACAATTTCAGACAATTTGATTTTGAAAAAATTGCATTTATACAGTGGGACCTTACCTTCTTTTGAGTAGCATATTTCTTATGGAAGACTAGGGTCCATGTCCTCTGGTGAAGCTCCCACACCCAACTTTATGAAAAGGCATTTTCATACAGGATTATTGTGGTCTGGACCCCCCCCCTTTTTTCCTTAAATGGATTTATATGCAGCTGTCTATGTTTAATGAGGGCACAGTAAAGTAAAAAGAGATGGAAATAATGCAGCTTAAATGGTGCATCACCAGTGATGTACAAATATTCCAATCCCACCTTTAGAATTTGAACTGTAATCTCTGGTGATGCTGTGAGTGAATCATATCACCCTTCGCTGACCCACTGTTAGCCACATTATAGGTGAACCCCTTGGAAATTCATCAAAGGTGCCAGCCATTTATTTCCCATTGGTCTTAATTTTTCCCACCAAATTTTTATATACATTTTAATGACCCATCATTTTTCACTCTTCTCTCCACAGTACCAAATAGGACAACGCAGGGAACTGCTCGACCAAAATCCTCAAACTGGAGAAGCGAGACATCCATAGGTATTGACACCCCATCTTTCTACAGATAATATTAAGGAAAAGTACCTATAAAGTAAAATGTATATAATGTCTGTGTTCACAACTATGTCCTATCAATGTCCTATATTCTTATTCTTGTCTGAATTATTAGAGTTGTTGATATTTGATATGAGTCAATTTCCTAATCAAAAACACATATTATTATTGTCAGCATTTGCAAGAGCGTTAACATCCTGCTATAATTTTAGGGATAGCAACAAATAAGCTTATTGTTAACATTTCAGAAGGAACATATTAACTGACTGAGCCTCTGCAATGGTGATAAAACTCCCCAGGAAGCTATGAGTAATAGATTTAATGTTGAGCCAGACACAAAGAGTGCAATAGTGAATAACCAAGCTTGCATAGGATGTTCCGAGGGCAATATGGAGCGTGGCCTAAGATTAACACTTATAGTAATTAAATATGTCTATATTAGGAGAGAATGACTCAATTGGGTATTCTTAGATTTAAGGTGGCATTTGACAATGTAGATATGCTTTAATGTGGGAAGGTTGAATTCTCCCATGATCATACTGACACAAGTTTCATGTTTTAGGCACATAATTCAATATAGGTAATATTTGTGAACTCAGATGAATGTACTCCATACTTTGTGGTTAATAAATAAGTTAGGCAAAAGGTCCCTTAGCCCAAAGTTGTTTCAATGTTTTCTTTAGTTACCTAACTCCAACTTTGAATTCAGTTACCCCAGAAATACCCATTTTTAAACAGTGATCCAATTTTATGTGTGATATATACAGATTATACACTTGTAGCAGCTAGAATGGAAAAGGTATTTTCTAGATTTGCAGGTACAATTTAAGGATACGACTCACATTCAGTACCCAGTGACTGTGTTGAGTGAAACCCAGTATGGGCTGAAAGGACTTCATAAATGAGCATATCTTTCCTTATAAGGAAGCAAAAGTGAATCACACATGTTAAGTGTGAACTTGTAGACTGTTTACAACTGATGGTCAACAAAGCCACAAAATTAAAAAAACGATGATTTTCAAAGAAATGAGTAACAGGTGTGATGAAACCAAGAAAGGAGTAGGACTTTATTTGGATGGAAAGATGTTGTGAGACTGGGCAGATTGATTAGGCCTGAAACCATTTTTTTCTGATACTGCATGTGCTTAGGTTTATTAAAATACTTACAATTCTATTCCAAATTGCTGACTGATTTGAACAGTGTTTTTACAAAAAATGTATTCATAGGGTTTTCAAATGAAACTTGAGTTCCCAATTCTAATAGATTATTTATTTATTCGATAAGTTTATCAAGTGTCAGCTGCCACCTTTTGGTCACTACCGAGTTCTATGTACTCCCATTGCAGCAGTTCTTGTGAGTCAGTATTTAGGCAGTCAGACTCGACTTAATGCAAATGTAATCCCATATCTGCTAATCATCTGTCAGTATGCTCAAATATCCTGACTCATAATCTTACTTTATTACAGTGATTTTTACAGGATCGAATAAATCCATTTGTTACTACTATTTTGTTAAAAATACCCCTAAAGAAAATCCACGTAGCCTAAAACCAGTCAATACATTTACACTATTTTCTTTTGCCCCTATCAGCTAGGCAATCATAAAATAAAAATATAGGGTCAAATTCATAATTCTCATGCACAAACCCAGGATGTATTAATAGATTGCGTCGCCAATTGTGCATTGACAAGGGGCTGCAAAGCGACCTGGCTAATAAATATTAATTAGGCAGTTCACAATTTGCAAACTCCTGTAATTTGCTACGAATGAAGGGGTGGTGGGCAGCAAGGCAAAATAGAGCTCAGTGCAAGGATTTAATTTCTAAAACGGAAAGCATCATTTTTTAAAACATCTGCCGTCCATTAAATGCATAGATGTAGGCTCTGGCCACAAAGGCACTGTTATGATTAAAAAAGGGCCTTCCTGCTTGAGTAAGTGATGTACGATTTTAAAAAACTCCTATGATGGAGGCTGTAAGAAAATATGTGGCTAAACTTAGGCTTTTTTTGTCTAGTATTTTAGCCATAGATAACATCATATTATTTTAAATAGTTCAAAAAATAATAGGTGGGAGATTTTCACACAGGTGTGAAATGCTTCATTCACACATACGCCCCCTTTGACTATTTACCCTCTCAGTCACTTCACAGTACCTATATGGTTTATATTCTGAAAATGGAAACACTTTACAACACAAACAAATCATTTTCCATTGGAGTATAATCTTCAGAGGGGCACGAAACTATTTGCGGATAGACCCGCTGTTTAAAATTACGACTGTTGTGCCGAAAGGATGGACAGTTCGTCCAAAAGAGATTTTTGTCGGAGATATTTTATTTCTCTTGCAGCATGGATTCTATTTTCAGCTGTCCCTTCTCTCGTACTTCATGCATAAAAGTGCACTGGCTTAAACATCCATTTAGTCTTTGTTTATATGTACAAAAACCACATTAACATATTTTCAAATCTCCAAACTAATTCGATTATTTTACATATTTTACTCTATAAGTATATAACTTCAGTGCTCTAACAGGGTACATTGATGATACCATAAGATGCATTGCTGCATGGATGGGACTCAGGAAAAAAACAGACATAATGTCATAAATAACCAGACTCCACTGCATATAAAACACAAAATAACTCACCCAGTCCTAGAATCAGCAACTTAGTAGCCGTCTATGGCGTTTTATGGGTGCCCACGTGATTTACTGTTTCTGAAAAATGTTGTTCCAAAGGTATATGCCAATCCCTGAAATACTGGAATATTTAATTTCAAAACTACCTCTGATACATAGAAATTTTGAAACAATATATCACGAAGACTGTGTGTAAACGTTTCACGTGGCCCAGTCAAAAGAAATATTGAGGGAAACACTTAATACACTCGATACGGTGAGTCCACCGTGCTCCGATGAGTGCACTGTATGTCTCTTTAATAAAACACTGCCACAGGCCTTTCCGACATCCCTACCTGTGCGGACATGTCTTGCACAATGAAAGTCAAGCTGTAGCACTCACCCTACCTCTGTATTATAGTGCATATTTGCAGTTCTGTTTTGTTTCTATTTAACTCTGATCTAATGCTGAGGAAATGTTTCCTACTTTACTGCGGGACGTTGAGCATTCGTTAACATATGTATCTACAAACAATGAATAATCACACTTCCCTTAGTTTTTTTCAAATTAAGTTTTTGTGTTAATACACTGCATGAAAATGTGTTTACATGTATATATTGAAACGTCAACAATTTGAGAAACATTATGACCAGCAGGGGGAGATATAGATTATTTAAGAAATCTCTGTATGATTGACCTCTTAGAACATGCATTGGCAAAACCAATAGGTAGGCCTCGCCAGTGCAAGAGTTATTGGCTCTGCCAATATGATTTAGCCATGTTTTACATCACCTTGGCAGCTGTTCAGCATGGCTAAAAGTGGTATAAAGGAGAGTGGTGTGGAGTATCATAAAGTAGAGTGTCATGGAGTAGAGCGGGGTGGTATGGAGTGGCGTACAGAGGTGTAGATTGGTGTAGGGTAGAGCTGAGTAGCATGGAGTGTCATAGAGTAGAGTGGCATAGTGTTGTGAAGTGTCATGAAGGTAACATAGTGGCACAGAGTGGAAGGGCATAGAGTGAAGCAGAGTGTTGAAGAGGTGAGTGGTGTAGAGTAGAGTGTCACAGTGGAGTAAAGTGTAGAAAGGAGTAGCATAGAGTGTTGCTGAGTGATACAGAGCAGATTGTAGTGGCACAGAGTGGAGTATTGTAGTTGAAAGGAATGGCAAAGAGTGGCATAGAGTGGCGTAGTGTGTCTTACATTGGAGTGTCAGAGTGGCATAGAGTGGCATGGAGTGGAGTGGCGTAGAGTGGAGTACGGGAGTGGTGCAGAGTGGAGTAGTGGAGTAGAGTAGAGTGGAGTAGTGTGTCGTAGAAAACTGTGGAGTAAAGCGGCATGGAGTGATGTAGAGAGATTTACATAGAGCATTGTAGAGTGGAGTAGAGTCATAGAGGTGCATATAGATTGGAGTAGAGTGGCTTACAGTGAAGTGGCATAAATTACTGTGGTGCAGAGTAAATTGGCATAGAATGCACTGGCTTGGAATGCATTTGTTTTGAATAAAGTGGTGTAGAGTGTATTTGGGTAGAGTGCAGTGGCGTTTGGTAAGAGAGTGGTGTAGAGTAGTGGGGCAGAGTAGAATAGAGTGGAGTGGTGCAGAGTAGATTGCAGTGCCGTAAAGTACAATGGCACAAAGTGTAGTGGTGCAGGATCGAGTGGAGTGGCGCAGAATGCAGTGGGGTATAGTAGATTGTTTCAGAGTAGTGTGAAGTGGTGCAGGGTAAAGTGAAGTGGTGCAGGACAAAGTGCAGAGGTGTAATGTAGAGTAGCATAGAGTGCAGTGGTGAGCTGTGTAGAGTTCAGTGGCATGGAGTGCAGTGGTGCAGAGCGGAGTGCAGAGGCATAGAGTGTAGTGGTGCAGAGTAGCATAATGTCCAGTGGTGGAGAGTGCAGTCTTGCAGAGTGGAGTGTCTTTGAGTGAAGTGGCATTAAGTGCATTGGCATAGACTGTAGTGACAGAGTGTTGCAGACTAGTTTGCTGTAGAGAGCAGTGGTATGCAGTACAATGGTGAAGCATAGAATAGAGTGGCATAGAGTGCAGTGACGTAGAGAGCAATGGTGTACAGTGGCGTAGCATGCAGTGGTATAGAGTGCAGTGGCATAAAGTGTTGCAGACTACAGTATAGTGGTGTAGATTGTTGTGGTGCTGATTAGTTGGCGTAGGGCACAGTATATTAGGGTATAATAGGGTGCACTCGTTTTGAATGAAGTGATATAGAGTACATTTGGTAGAGTGCAGTGTGGTTTAGAGTAGACTGGCGTAGAGTGCAGTGGTGTAGAGTGGATTGTTTCAGAGTAGAGTTAAGTGCTGCAGGGTAGAGTGAGAGTGGTGCAGGGTGGAGTGGAGTGGTATAGAGTAGTGACGTAAGATGCACTGGCATAGAGTAGAGTGGTGCAGAGTAGAGTTGCTTAGACTGGAATGGTGTAGAGTGCAGTGGTGAAGAGCGCAGTGCTTCACAGTACAGTAGATCCTATTGGCATGTAGCAGAGTTGTGTAGAGTACATAGGTATAGAGTAAAGTGACATAAAGTGCAGTAGTGTAGAGTCCAGTGGTGCATGCTAGATTAGAGTAGATAGAGTGCAGTGGCATGGAGTCATGTAGGATAGAATGGTCCAGTGGCATAAAGTGCAGTGGAGCATAGTAGAGGGGCACAGAGTAGAGTGGTGGAGAGTTCAGTGATGGAGACTGCTGTGTTGCAGAGTAGAGTGTTATAGAGTGCAGTGTGTAGAATAGAGTGCTTATACTGCAGTGGCATAGAGCACAGTGGCAATGAGTAAAGTGGCATAGAGTACAGTGCATTGAGACAGAGGACATCCTTGTATCCTTTAAAAAAAAATTCAAATAGAAGCAGCAATTTGTTTTCAATTTGTCCTTGATGTCAGATTGTTCTTCTGTTACTGCACCTGTTGCACAAATAAAAAGAATGATATATAAGTCCATGTGCAAAAGGCAGGGATGTTAGAAAGAGACACCTGCTAAGGTGTGACGAAATATTACTGATGAGGATTATTTGTTTTTTCGAAAGAACACATTTGCGTAAATTAGAGGTGCTAACGCAAGTAGGTCAAATCTATCCTATTGAAAAAGTTCTCGGTGGCAGAGATAGGGGGTCATTCTGACCCTGGCGGTCATGGACCGCCAGGGCCAACGACCGCGGGAGCACCGCCAACAGGCTGGCGGTGCTCCCATGGGCATTCTGACCGCGTCGGTACAGCCGCGGTCAGAAACGGGAAACCGGCGGTGTCCCGCCGGTTTCCCACTGCCCAAGGGAATCCTCCATGGCGGCGCTGCAAGCAGCGCCGCCATGGGGATTCCGACCCCCTTACCACCAGCCTGGTTCTGGCGGTTTTGACCGCCATAACCTGGCTGGCGGTAACGGGTGTCGTGAGGCCCCCTAACAGGGCCCCACCAAGATTTTCAGTGTCTGCCAAGCAGACACTGAAAATCGCGACGGGTGCAACTGCACCCGTCGCACCCCTTCCACTCCGCCGGCTCCATTCGGAGCCGGCATCCTCATGGAAGGGGGTTTCCTGCTGGGCTGGCGGGCGGCCTTCTGGCAGTCGCCCGCCAGCCCAGCGGGAAACTCAGAATTACTGCGGTGGTCTTTTGACCGCGCATCGGTATTCTGCCGGCGGGACTTTGGCGGGCGGCCTCCGCCGCCCGTCAAAGTCAGAATGACCCCCATAGTGTGTTGTGAGTTGCAGTGGTATTAAATATGCTGCTGTATTTTATTGTGGAACAACATATTATTATTGTATATTGATCTTACCTTTGGCATAAGGTGTTACTGCACCTCATACATGTAATGTAATCAAGGCACACTTAGTAAGGCTTTATAGACTAGGGCTGAAAAAGTAAATAAAATGTGAGAGGCCTGTCTGTATTGCTTATGTGATTTAGTAAGTGAAATACAAGTCCTGAAAGAGCATATTTGTTATTGTTGTTCATGATGAAAGGGCATAAAGGCTGCAATGAAACTGTTCTTAGAGCTGTGGTGAGACAGATGCACAGTTCCATGGTGAAAGCGATTCCTCTCTACCCAGTCATGGAGGAACCATGGGTCCCTGTGAGTGTTCAAGATTATAAGAAGACACAGTGTCGGGCAAAGTGTTCACATAACCTAAAGATAGATTGTGAATCTTTGAAGTTAGAAAGGCAGAGGGACTGGGGCTTGGGGGTGCGTAGACCTGTGGGTGGGTGGAGGAGAAATTTGCAGAGTGGCTCTAAGCTTGCGGTACCTGTTTGTGTAAAGTAGCAGGAAGGTTGATGTTACAACTTGCACATTTGGCATAAAAGCACAAAGGAGTGAAAATTATCGCTTTGGACTTGCTGCCTGAATGGAAGTTAGTACTTTGTAAAAGCATAGGAAAGTGGGAAGGGGTGACCTGAGTCGTTTGTTTTCATTGTTTTTCTGTTGGGATTGGTGCCACTGTACCTGCTGCGCAAATGTAATGTCCATTCTGGTAGGTGACCAATAGAATGACCAATAGAGAGAGAGGTGTGTTGTTGGTGTGTGTGCCCCAAAGAAAGGTGACAAGTTATAGCATTAGTAAACAATAGACATACGATGTATTTTATCATGGAGCTAAGGTGAAAATATATATTCTGTGTAGTATCTCCTAGTGCAAGAAAAATAATTGTGTTCTTTTTGTCTGTTTAAAATGTAAACTGATACATTAGCGTAGGTTTAATGTTTCCATTAGTTCTTATTGACTTGGTATTACTGCACTTGCTGTTTTAAAAAATAAAGTAAGCTCTTGGAAGTGCGTGCTCAAAGGATGGTTGAGGAAGAGGTAGTTTGAGTTGCTTAAAAACGTAGTGATGGGGTGTTGTTTGTTTGTGAAGGACGACTTTGCCTTTCTGCCTGTGCTGAACTTGTCCTCGTGTAATTTTCAGACACTGGGTCAGGTTTAGCAGCGCCTGCAATGTTGTCTGCTTTCATTCTAAGTAGCAAAGTGCAGGAAGAGAGGGGGCTTTTTATTTATTCTCACCTCCTGCTGGGCCAAAGATAAAGGTCATTATCAAGGGACAATCAGGCCTCCTTTTTTGCAATCTGATCCTGTCTGGGGACTCACACTTAGATGCAAATGGAAAGGAGGTTAATGAAAGGCTCATAGCTTTTATAACTTCATGGGTGCTTAAGAGAAGCATGCTTTTGACTTTGTCCAGTCTCTGTTTATAAGACAAATGGAAGCATCCTAAGAATGTTAAATGTGTTGGTGTGTCCCAGTATTTGCTCAAATAATAATGTGAATGGTACTATTTTGTTTCTTTTATAGCGCCAGAGCGCTTTACATAACAAACATATTATAGATTGGCAATAAATAGTGTATGAAAATCAATGTACAAGATATTTGTTCCATAAAACAGTGAGGGTTACAAGGTGTAGGAGTCACTGTCCTTCATAACTCACTTTGCTATGTTAGAAGGATCAATTCATTATCTGAAAGAAACTAAAGGATCTCTGTGTAAAAGCAATAAACAATGTATTTGTTCAGCTAAAATAATATTCTGTTATCAGCATGTAAGGGTTATGTTACAACCTCTTAAACTGGAGCATAGGAGGGGCACGAGTGGGCTGCATAGGGAGAGTAATCTGCAGTTCTCTTTCGTATAAACACTGTCACTTTGAAGTCAGCGAAAACAAAGTAAACACCAAGCCCCCAAGAAAACACAACTTCACATTTGACCTCTATATTTGAATGCGCAGCAAATGTGACAAGAACAAGATTAAAGGCCTATTTTCAGAATGCAAGTTTGTGGAAAAATACAGTAAACAAGTATTTAAGGAACAGGAGGGATGAACTCAAGCTGGACAGCCTAAAGCAAATAATGCCAGCAACTGGAAAGCGAGAAACTTAAATATACAAACGACAAAGCCAATGGTAAGCAATTGGCAGAATAAGTTCCTCGGTCAACTTTCTAAATGTCCCCAATATATCTTTACTGACCCAGACAGCTGCACTGTCTGGTAGGGTGTGGACTAACAAAGCCCTCTTCCGTATGTGCCTATGTTAAAAACACCACACCGATGCTTATCTAAGCACTGTGGTTAGTGTTTTTAAGCTAAATGTAAACTGTTATTGTTAGAAATGGGGTCTTTGGTTGGCAGTCAGGTTAAACCTTGTCCTAGCAAGGACCCTCACTCTTGTCAGGGAAAAGGAGAAACACACATAGTTAACCCCCACTCAGCCCCTTGGTAGCTTGACACAAGCAGGTAGGCTTAACTCAGAAGCAATGTGTAAAGTATTTGTACCAACACACACAGTAATACAGTGAAACACTATAAAATGGACACCACACCAGTTTAGAAGAATAGGCAATATTTATCTAAATCAAACAAGACCAAAACTATAAATATTGAACATACACAAGTTAAAATATGAATTTTCAAAAGAATAAGAGTCTTACTCAATAGAAAACAATGGAAACATTGATTTTGCACAAAGTACCTGGTTAGTGTCAAAAATAAAATTGCACGGGCAGGCGTGCATCGGAAAAGGCAACGATGTGTTGATTTCTCCCTCACAAGGGAGGCTGTGCCTCATTTCTTCTCCCGTCGGGTCGGCGATGTGTCATCTTTTCCCCCTCGCAAGACACCAATGTGTCGATTTCCAGATGGGGCGCCTCGGATACGCGCAGAGTCGGGTTGACTTTGACACCCAGGGACGATGCATGAAAAATCCTGTTGCACGTTGTTAGAAAACCGCGCAGCGTGGACTTTGCTTCATAATCAGCAGCCGCAAGCGGATGTTGCACGTCGTTTCTCCAGCCACGATGCATCGATCTCCCAGCCATGATGCAGGTGGAGTGTCAATTTTAGCCACGAAGCAGGTGGTGGGTCGTTTATTAGCCACATTGTAGATGGTGCATCAAACATTTCCCCGCACAGCATTCTGTGCGTGGAGTTGCAGCTCTTGTCTGCCAACGTCACCCTTCAAGTGCTCAAGCACTGGATAGGACACCACTTGGCAGGGCTGGAGTCTCAGCAGAGAGTCCAGATCTTAGCAGAAGAAGTCTTTGATGGCCCTGAGACTTCAAAACAGGTGGCAAGCTCAGTTCAACCCCTTAGAGATTCTTCACAAGCATGAATATACCACAAAGTCCAGTCTTTGTCCCCTTTTACAGGCAGAAGCAGCAACTGCAGGATAGCCCAACAAAGCACAGTCACAGGCAGGGGCAGCACTCAGCTCTTCAGCTCTTCTCCTCAGCAGAGGTCCCTCTTGGTTCCAGAAGTGACCTAATTTTCAGGGGTTTTGGGTCCAATACTTTTACACATTTGTACTTTTGAATTAGGCCTACTTCAAAGGAAAGCCTCTGTTGTTCTCAAGATCCTACCTTGCCCAGTCCAGGCCACAGACACGCACAAGGGGGTTGGAGACTGCATTGTGAGAGGGCAGACACAGACCACTCCTCCCTCCACTCTAGCACAGATGGCTCATCAGGATATGCAAGCTACACCCCAGCTCCATTTGTCTCACTGTCTAGAGGGGGTTCACAAATAGCCCAACTGTCAAACTGACCCAGACAGGGAATCCACAAACAGGCTGAGTCACAGAATGGTTTGAGTGAGAAAATGCCTACTTTCTAAAAGTGCCATTTTCAAACTAACAATCTAAAAACCAACTTCACTAACAGATGTATTTTTAAATTATGATTTCAGAGACCCCAAACTCTAAATTTCCATCTGTTCTCAAAGGGAATCTGCACTTTAATAATATTTAAAGGCAGCTCCCATGTTAACCTATGAGCGAGAAAGGTCTTGCAACAGTGAAGACTGAATTTAGCAGTAATTCATTGTTAGGACACGTAACACACATCAGTACATGTCCCAACTTTAACATACACTGCACCCTGCCCATGGGGCTAACTAGGGCCTACCTTAGGGGTACCTTACATGTATGAAAAGGGAAGGTTTAGGCCTGGCAAGTGAGGATCCTTGCCAAGTCGAATTGGCAGTTTAAACTGCACCTACGGACACTGCAGTGGCAGGTCTGAGCCATGCTTGCAGGGCTACTAATGTGGGTGGCGCAACCAGTGCTGCTGGCCCACAAGTGCCATTTGATTTACAGGCCCTGGGCACCTCTAGTGCACTTTACAAGTGACTTTCTAGTAAATCAAATATGCCAATCATGGATAAGCCAATTTACATGTACATTTTACATAGGAGCACTTGCACTTTAGTACTGGATAGCACTGGTAAAGTGTCCAGAGTATCAAAAACAGCAAAAACAGAGATCAGCACACATCAACAACCTGGGAAGCAGAGACAAAAAGTTAGGGGAGACCACGCCAAGGATGCCAAGTCTAACAGGTATCATTTCAAAGACTAAAACACATAATCATATGTGGATAGCCAAGAAAAATACTCATTTTAAGGACCCTTTACTTCTTTGTTTTGTTGCATCTCAGACAATAACCATGTTGACCTACATATTTTGACTAGCTCTCAAGAAAATGCACAGTTGCTTGGTCCATCAACATGGCTGCCAGTGATAATACATCCTAAAAAACAGTTTAGTTCTTAATCCCTTTGCTACTGCTCCACTTCCACAACCTTCAGTGCTGTGCCCTTTTTTGACTATTTGGGGTAGTTCATGCTTGGGGCTCCATGTCTATTTTTGCACATAGGGCATCCACGCCAAATTTGCGTACTTTTTTCCAACATCCTAGTAATTCTAAAGGTGCCTAGGGTTTATGGATTTCCACAGAGGGGGCCAAGAAAAGAGGCAAAATTTTGAGAAAAATAGGAAAAACGTCCTTGGGATAAAGATGTCTGTTTTCTTAGGAATTACATCAATGATTCGATTGCTCTGCTAAAGTCACCATCTCCCCAGGTTTCAGGAACATGTAGATCTGAATACCAAAAAAACTAATTTTGTACCACAATATTTGCATTTTTCGAAAAGGTAGCATATTTTTCCTGTTTTTTGTGCTCCCAATCTACTTCCAGTTTCTGATGGAAAATAGTGTGAAACCCATAGGTTATACAGGAAAGCTATATGTTTCTGAAAAGTAGACAACATTTCAAACACAGCAAAGGGTCATATGTGTAGAGCCCTCAAGGTGTTCTCAAAGAATATAACTGTTGAAATAAAGAAATATTGAAAATGAGTAGGGAAAAATGGGCAGTTGCGACAACATTTTCATCTGTAACTTTTGGTCACAGTAGCTGATTTGCAAAATCAACATACAGTTACATATGTTTGACCCTTCTGGTTGCAGGAATATATAGGGTTTGCAGGTTCTCCAAGAACCCAAGGTACACAGAGCCAACAACTGAGCTGCACCCTACCGTGTTTTTTCATTGAGTACAAAGTATAGACCCATTCAAATAATGAAATATGTGGAGTGAAAAAAGTGTATCAAGGAACCTATATATTTCTGAAATGGGCATAAGATATGGAGTTTAAGAGCAATGGGTATTTGTACATCTCTGAATTTGTGAGTACCTGTACTAGCATATGATTTCAAAAGGATGTTTTTCAAAATGTCTTCTTTCTAATGCACTGGTTTACATTTGAAAAACAAAGCAGCAAAATCAAATTGATGATATCAAACCTTCTGCTATTCAATGCTCCTACATGTCTTCTGATAAAAATGGTACCTCACTTGTGTTGGCAGACCTAGTCTCTGTGACAGGAAATAGGCCAAAAAACAACATTGACACATTACATTTTTCCACTGAAAATTGACCCTTTTTTCCATTGTGGATAGCTTTAGATTTGTGACCCTAACTGCACATAGGGAAACCTAGCAAATCTGTATATTTTCAAAAACTAGACACCCAGGGGGATCCAGGGTGGGGTGACTTGCATTGCTCTCGCCAGTTTTCTTTGACCCAGAATCCCTTGCAAACCTCAAACTTTGACTAAACTTTGTTTTTTGTTCTGAAATCTGTAGGGATCCACAAACTTCCTTTTGCTCAGCTTTCTCCCAAGTCTCCCGATAAAAATGGTACCTCATTTGTGTGGGTAGGCATAGTGCCCGCGGAGGAAATGGGCTAAAACATAACATGAACACATCACACATTTCCATTGAAAATTGACCTTTTTTTCCAATGAGGAAAGCTGTAGGTTTTGAACACCAGCTCAACCAGCACCTGGGGAAACCATGCAAACCTGTAAATATGTTAGAACTAGGCATTAAGGCGTATCCAGGGTGGGTGACTTGCATGGCTCTCACCAGGTTTTTTCACCCAGAATCCCTTGCACACCCTACATTTTCACTCGAATAAAACATTTTCCTCACATTTCTGTGGTGGGATGTTCTGGAATCTACTGGGAGCCAAAAACCTTGTCACACTCTGCATTCCTCCAAGTCTCCCAATACAAATGATACCTCACTTGTGTGGGTAGCCAAGTGCCCATAACAAGAAGCAGCACAAAACACAACATGGACGCATCACATTTTTCCACTGAATACTCCTTTTTTGTAAAGTAGGTAGCTGTAAATGTTGGGCCCTATCTAAGCTAGCACATAGGTAAAGCCAGCAAACCTGTATGTTGGACCCGGCCCTTGTGGCAGATTCATCCCCTGACTTTTTGCCTCCTTCCTCCTATTTTTTCTGACCTCTCGCTGTTGGCTCTAGGACTCTGAGCACTTTATCACTGCTGTTCAGTGCTAAAGTGCATGTGCTCTCCCTTCTAAAGTTGGTATGATTGGCTTTTACCTATTTGGCATATTTAATTTATCTGTAAGTCCCTTATACAGTGGTATCTCTATACCCAGGACCTGTAAATTAAATGCTACTAGGGGGTCTGTAACACTGCCTGTGCCACCCACTGAAGTAGCCTTTCAAACCTGTCTCCGGCCTGCTAATGCAGGGCCTGTGTATGCAGATTTCTGCCACAGGGACCTGGCATCTAAATTTACTTGCCAGGCCCAGAGCTCCCCTTTTACTACATGTAAGACACCCTTAAGGTAGGCCCTACCTAGCCCTATGGGCAGGGTGCTCTGTATGTAGAAGGCAGGACATGTGCATAGTAGTGTGGCCTGTCCTGGTAGTGACAAACAGCCTATTTGGTTTCTCACTGCTGTGAGTGTTGCCTTCTTATAGGATTGCATTGGAAATGCCCTGCCTTATGTGTAAGGGGTATTGTCTGATTTATGAGGGGTAGCGTAGGCATGTTTGGTATGGTGTTATGGTAGTGAGAAATGCTGCTTACTGGTGTGACTGGATTTTTTAATACTATTACAGAAATGCCACTTCTAGAAAGTGAGCATTTCTCCTTGCTTATGACTCTAGTGTTTTGCAGCTTGACTCCAATCCACGTCTGGGCAGAGCGAAGGTTGGGCTTTGTGCATACTTTTCAGACATCCTGTACACAGGGAGGGTGGAGGTGTCACAGAGGTGCATCTACACACTGAATAGTCTTCCTGGGCTGAGAGAAGAGAGAGGCGGGGCACACCTGCATTCGTAAAGGCTGTGCCCTGGCGTCACACAATAGGGTTGTTTACCCCCGACTGATGTATGGAGCCTGTGCTTGAGTTGTAACTGGTTGGAACCTCCTCTCCCCTTCTTTGTAAACACACTGTAAAACTGGGTATAAGTACAGGGGAATTTTCCCCACAATTTGGAGACACTGGTGATACTTTGAACTGGACAAAGAACCCTTGAGGGACTCACCAGGAACTGCCATGGACTGCTGCTGCTGTGCTGACCTGTGACCTGCTGGGTCACTAGGAGAGACTGCAATCTGCCTGCATCCCCCTTGCGCTGGCCTGTTGCTGCGCCCTGCCACCCTGCACCTCCTGTGGACTTTGTCACCCTGGGGCAGAGTGCCGTGGCCCCTGACCCCTGCATCGATCTGAAGCGCATGAGGAGCGCTTCTCCTTTTTCGATCTAGCGCCTCGAGGGTGTTCTGCTTCTTCTTAGAGCCAGCGCTTTGATAGTGCTTTGTTGTGTTGCCCCAGCACTCAAAGCATTTGTTTTGCCGCAAGAAATCACCACTGCGAACCGGGCTCATGGGAGGGCCCTAGCACTTTGAAGAGTGCGTCACTGTGTCCCTTTTCACTGGCGCAATCCAGGCTCTCCTATTATCCAGATGTGCTACATCGTGTGCCCCCGGGGCACGAGGGGGAGAAGACCCAAAATTGGTGGGTCCTGAAAGGTGCCACCGTGGCGAAGCGCGCCGAAGGAGGTGCCCCCAGAGCACGAACAGGCACCCCACTTGTGTGCCAATCACTGCCGCGGCCCTGAGTATTCCTTACAGAGACCACGGGCGGGGCGGAAGCCTCACCAGAGGCCCCCACACCACAGGTTCCCCTTTTGTGGCCCCTTGTTGTTGTTTTTTTTTTTGTCCTCATTTCGCCACCCACGCTTTGGTTAAGAGGAAAAAGGCAATGGTCGAGGCAATACTGGCATGGCTCCAGGTGTGCGGTCCGCAACACTGCTGGGCCGCCCCACCTGTTCTACTTATTGCACTTTTCCCAATCGACTGCCATCGACCAAATCTTACTGTTTTCTTCAAGACCTGATCATAACCAAAGCAGCACCCAATAAGGTGAGGGGAGTTCTAATCATTGGACTTAAAATTCAGGAGGAAGAGACCAAGCAAAGAAACTACAAAATACAAATTATATAACTGAAACTACTCCACACTTGTAAGTTACTGATAAACATTTTCCCAATCCACCCAAAAATTATCTCTTCTAGTAAGAGAGCCTTGTTGTTCCATTTTACACAGTCAATTTACAGATGTTTGCCAATCCTGAACAAGGGGGGGCAGAGCATCCACCCATTTACGACATATTTCCCGTCTGGCCAAAAGCATTAGTACAAACAACAAATGCTCCTGTTGTAATGACATTTTCTGATAATTCATACCCGGTTCACAAACCCCAAACACCACCATAAGAAGATTTATTCTTAAGTTTACATCAAAAATTACCTTCAGAATACTTCCTATCTCCTTCCAATATTTAATCAACATTGAACATTGCCAAAACATGTGAACATCATCCGCATTGTCTTCCCCACACCGCGGACAGTTTTTCTTAAATTTCCCAATAGCTGTTAATCTAGCAGGTGTCCAGTAAACCCTATGTAGTGTAAACAGATGTTTTTTCTTCAACCCTGCTGGTTTAGTAGTAAACCACAGTTCTGAACAAGACTTCTGCCACAATGCTGTAACTTCTATGGTTGGAAAGATCCTCCCCCACTTCAACAAGGGGAGGGATGCACCATCATCTACTGTTTCCAACAAAGCATGATACCACAAAGCAACTTCTTTTTTAATGGCTATCTGGTTTAATTTCCCTTCCCATGAGCTCCTTCCTATTTCTCCTGCTCGTCGAGATTTCACCCAACTAGATAACTGAAGATACTTGAATTTAGAAACTGTCCCTCTAGTATACTCCTGAAATTCAGACCAGATTAACAATTCAGAACCTTCTATAATCTGACCCCATTTTACCATCCCGCTTGTTCTCAAAGGAATTGATAGTTTGTCAATAAGACATTCAGGAGTACCGGGTGAATCCCAGATAGGAGCAGAACTACAATAGTAAGGTATCCCTAGCACCTTCCGAAAGTAAATCCAAACATTACACGCCTGTCTGGGGAGCTTCCAACGCACCTTCTTGAAGTACTTTGGGTGTCCAAATTTATATAAAAAATAATCAGCTCCTTCCTCAAGATGTGCCGTCAGAGCTCTCCAGACCAATGCGTACTCTGACTTCTTATTCAGTAACATTCTGGTATTTTTTAGTTGAAAAGCCAGATAATACCTAAAAAAATCCGGAGATGCAATACCCCCCCACTCTTTTTTTCTACTCATCTTTTTCCAAGAAATCCTTACTCCCTTGGAGGCCCAAACAAACGAGGATAAATCTCCCTGTAATTTTTTAAACCAACTCCTCTTAAACTCTAATGGGATTGTGTTAAATAAAAAAGTAAACTTTGGAAGAATACACATCTTCAAAATATTAGATCTTCCAATTATAGAAAGTGGAAGAGCAGCCCACGCCTTTAACAGTTTTTTAGTTTCCCTATAAGTTATGTCAAAATTTAGCTTAGCTACATCATTAAGATCAGTTGTAAACCGGATTCCCAGGTATTTAATCTCTTGTTTGACTAAGGGAGAAACATAAGCCAAGTTCCAACACATAATTTCCGTCTTTTCTGTATTTATACTATAACCTGAAAATCTGCCAAATTGCTCCATTAATGTATTAACCATAGGCAAAGTAGTCATCACATTACTAGTATATAGCATAAGATCGTCCGCATATAACGCTACTTTCTTTTCCCAGCCCCCAACCCGAAACGGGGGAATGTCCTTACAAGCCCGTAGTAAGATTGCCAAAGGTTCAATATATAGATTAAAAAGCAAGGGAGATAAAGGACGCCCCTGTCTCGTACCCCGACAAATCCTGACTTCCTGTGATAGGTGACCATTAACCAAGACTCTCGCAGAAGGGTATCTATATAGTTCCCTAACAGCCCTGATAAAAGGAATACCCAAACCCCCTATTTCCAACACGAACCCCAAGAAAGACCAGTTAACTCGATCAAAAGCTTTCGCTGCATCAAAAGTCAAAATCGCTAATGGAGCCTTTTCTTGTTCCGCCAAGTCTACTGCAGCGAATAACTCATGAGTTACCTCATGGAGTTGTCTACCCTTCATAAATCCCTTTTGATCCAAGTGAATCAAATTGCCTATAACTTTCCCCAGTCTCCTAGATAAAATCCCTGTGTAAGATTTGTAGTCCGAATTCAACAAGGAAATGGGTCTATACGATGAACAAGACATTGAGTCCTTACCTGGCTTTAACAATAAACAGATTATAGCTTCTCTCCAGGATTTAGGTACCTGTCCCCCTTCTACCAATATAGAATTAAATAATTCCAGTAAAATTGGAATAAGTTCTTCCCCCAGAACATTATATAGCTCATTAGGTAAATTGTCTGGGCGGACTGCCTTCCCTTTCTTCAAGGCTTTTATGCCTTAATCAAGCTCAGCCCCACTTATCTTACAATTCAATGACAGCTTTGCTGATTCGTCCAAGACTGGAAAATGTGCTTTTTCCAAGAATGCTCTGGTAAATTTAGAGGAGTCGATCAAACTTTCTGAATACATTTCTTGAAAAAAAGATACAAATGCCCCCTCAATCTCATCTTGCTCCACACAAATCTGGTTCGTAAGGTCTGATTTAACCAATAAAATATGCCTTTTAGAAAGATCCGATTTAACCTTCCAAGCTAACAGTTTACTACAACCTTCTCCGTATTCATAATGTGCATATCGACTACTTTCCCACTTTAACCTATTACGCTTCTCCAAAAAAGAATCTAAGTCGATCCGAACCTTTTCCTCCTGGCGTATCAGCTCCTCTAGTAGTTCTTCCTTCCCTTCTAATCGTGCATTATGAATTAAAACTTGAAAAGTTTTTAAAGATGATTCCATACCCCCCAACTTCTTCCTTTCTTCACAACGCTTATATATTGCCAGGCTCACAAGCCTCCCTCTAATGTAAGCCTTATAAGCGTCACAGACACACCATAAACTTGCTGTTCCTCGATTTAAATAAAAAAAATCTCTTGTCTCTCTCTTTAACACCTCTACTATTGAGTCATCTAAAAGTAAAGACCGATTAATTGTACTCCTGATACCCTTACTTACGACCCTAATATCCAAATGTAGTTTTACAGCTGAGTGATCCGAAAGGTGTGCTGGGTTATGGGCTACCTTTATCACCTCTGAACATAAACTTTTATGTATTAAGAAGAAGTCTATTCTAGATCTATGTCCATATTTTTTATTGTAGAATGTGTATCTATCTCCTTCACCCCCTTTCCAGTGCCATATATCTATCAATCCTAAATCCCGCATGGCTAGCTTCACCTGTGCCCTAGTTTTAGGTGAATTAACCGCAGCCCGGGGGGTCGACTTATCAAGAGCAGGATCTAACAGTATATTAAAATCCCCACCTAGCACCACTGGGTACCTAGCTAGAAGTAAAATGTGAAATAATTCTTGAAATGGCGTCGGGTCATCTAGATTTGGTCCGTAGTAACCTGCGACTGTGACCCAGTAGCCTCATACACCCACTTCTACCACTACCCATCTACCCCTGGAGTCTACTTGCACCTCTCCTATCTTAAACCTTATAGACTTTTTAATCAGGACTGCCACACCTTTAATCGCGCCAGTTTGGGAAGAACATACACTAAGTGAAACCCAATTTAATCGTTTAAGCCATCTCTCCCACTCATCTTGTTGAAGATGAGTTTCCTGCAGTATAATAATCTCCTCCTCAACCAATCTTAAATATTCAAAATTCTTCCTCCTCCTATGTAGCACCCTTAGGCCGTTAACATTCCAAGAAAGAAATTTTAATCGTAAATTACCATACTTAGTCATTCCTGAAAGGAGAAGAAAAAGGAAAAAACATAAACACAAACCTCCCCCTCCTATCTAAGCAAGTTATAAGGACTTTCCTATTATTATCATTTTCTACCCACCTAACCCAAACCCAGCCCCTACACCCAGTGCCACCCTCACCCTCCACCACCACCACCAACACACACCCAAAACCAAACCCCCCACCCAAGGGAACCCTCCCTATTTCTATTAGGATAGCCATCCTGTTATCCTTTATTCGAACTCGTCGTCGGACGGGACTTTCCCAGATCTCACTGAGACACCTTAATCTGTTCTATAAATGCACTAACCTCTCCCGGATCTCTCATGTTATACATTTTGTTCTTCCACATAATACGTAGAGCAGCCGGAAATCTTAGTTGAACCGTAGCCCCAAGAGAGCGGAGCTCCCGCATAAAGTTTCCCAACTCCCACTGCCTATCTAACGTTGCTTTAGACACATCCGATCTTATCCGGAAGGACCAATCTCCCTTGGAGAAAACTCCAACTTTAAGAGCTTCAGACAAAATTTTCTCCTTAATTGAATATGTACTGAAGTTTATCAAAATCCTCCTGGGGTTTTTCCTTCCGGGGTTCTTCTTGAAAGGATCCCGATGGACTCTTTGGATATCCTCCTCTAAATTAAGCACTGCTATGTTCGGGATAACTTCCTTGATCAGAGCAATCACGTAACCTTTAATATCTTCCCCTTCCATTCCCTCGGGGACTCCCAAAAGCCTAATATTGTTTCTCCTCATGTTGTTTTCCAATGACTCTAGCTTATCCTGTAACATCTTTTCTCCACGTTTTAACTGTAAAATATCCTTAGATTGTACTAACAACCGCTCCTCCTGAGCCTCCACCACAGCCTCCAGCTTACCCAGCCGGTCTGATAACAAATAAATTTTGCTTTCCAAAACTTCACAGGCCTTCCGAATTCTGGCTTGATTATTTTCTGAGATCTCGAATTTCTCCCTAATCTCTTTAGTAAGGGAGATTAACAAAACCTCTACATCCATACTGTAAACCGCTGAGCCGCCAGGGGGGATACCCTCTGCTATCGGCAAGGTTAATGTAATGGAAGAGTCCTCCCTCTGCCCTTCTAACTCCTTAACTGCTTGATCTGACATATTTTTGTCCAAATTCGCGGCTTGGTTTGATGCTCCCGAATCCCCTAAAAGCGGTTGAACATTTGCCATAACCTGCGGGGGGAGGGTTGTGTTCCGGAAATACCTTGTAATCAAAGACTCACTCTTTCCCAGAGGCTCAATTCGGACTTCCTCAAGGGGGGGTTGTATTAGAGACTTGTGGTAAGGGTTTAGTAAGGGGGATTGAACACACAGTGTCACATTTGGAATTGCCCCTTGTTGTTTTGGGCCATTGTTTTGGCCCCCCCTTGTTGGATGGCCAGTGGAGGCCCAAAGGGGGCCCCAGAGATTGCGGGCACCAGGAGGGACCCATTATAAAACCGGAGGGATTGTGTGTTGCCCCCTCCTCCCCCATTTATCGGAGTGGCCCCCAGCGGGAGCGCCCAGTGCGCAGGGGGCCCCCTTTTTGTTCTCCTTGGCACTGGAAGTGCCTTCCATCATAAAAACAGGTACATATCTCTTATGTTCCTGCGATAGGCATTATTGATCTATATATTAACCTGCTGACTTTTTATGATGTGTTACATATGTGCTGGTGTTCCTTTTATGGGCATGACATGCTAATATGTTTTCTCGACTTGCCATGTGATTTATAATGCTCTCCGTACGGGCATTTATGACACGTTAATGACAAGTGCGTTTGTGTAGTAACGTGATTCCTGACTACTGCTTATGTTGCAGAATAATAAGTAACCTGTGTGTTATATGTGACTACTGCTGGTTCTTCAGAGTAACTATAGTGTAGTGTTCTGAAAACTGTTTGGGTAGCAGGATATTACTGACATGTGTTTGGTTCAATAATTGCTTTGTGTAAAATCCAGTATATTTTCATATAACTTGGTGTTGCGTTTCCTTTATGGTGGGGATAGTGTGTCACATGTGTTGTGTGTGTTGTGCAAACGTTTTACACATTGCCTCTGGGATATGCCTGACTGCTCGTGCCAAGCTACCAAGGGGTTGAGCAGTGGTTATCTTGGACATGTAACTCCTTTGCCCTGACTAGAGTGGGTGGGTTCTGCCTGGCTTAGGTGCATACCCTAGCCAACCAGAAACCCCAATAATAACACTGTACATTATTTAAAATTAGGCACTTAGGGGTATCCAATGTGGAGTGAATTGCATGGCTCGCACCATGCTTTTACTCAGAATTCCTTACACACCTCAAACTTTAACTAAGAATGGACATTTTGCTCATATTTCTGTGATGGAAAGTTTTGGAATCTGTAGAAAGCCACAAACTTCCTTCCACCTAGAACTCCCCCAAGTCTTCTGATAAAAATGGTACCTCGCTTGTGTGGGTAGGCCTAGTGCCTACAACAGGAAATTAACCAAAACACAACATGGACGCATTGCATTTTCCAAGTCAAATCTGGCCATTTTTTTTTTTTGCAAACTAGTTAGCTGTAGATTTTGGAGTCTAGCTCAGCCAGCACGTGGGAAACCTAGCAAACCTGTCCATTTTCGAAAACTAGACATCTACAGGTATCCAGGGTGTGGTGACTTGTGTGGCTCTCACCAGGTGTTTTTTTATCCAGAAGTACTTGCACAACTCAAACTTAGACTAATAAAAAACATTTTTCTCACGTTTCTATGATGTAATGTTCTGGAAACTACGGGGAAGCCACAAACTTCCTTCCACACAGCAGTTCCTTAAGTCTCACAAAAAAAATTGTACCTCATTTGTGTGGGAACCGGCCCAAAATGCAACATGGATGCATCACATTTTTTCACTGAAAACATACCCTTTTTTTCCAATGTGGGTAGCTGTAGAGTTCATCCAGCACCAAGGGATACATAGGAAACCTGCATATTTTTGGAAACTAGAAGCCTAGAGAAATATAGGATAGGGTGACTTGCATGGATCTCACCATGCTGTTGTACTCAGAATCCATGCAAGCCTCAATCTTTGACTAAAATTACATATTTTCCTTGCATTTCTGTAACATAAATGTCCATGATCTGCACAAATTGCCAAAATTCCTATCACCCAGCATTCTTCCACTGGCCATGATAAAACTACTACATCACTTGTGTGGCTGGGCTTAGTGCACATAACAGGCAAGCATCAAACCAAGGTCAATTGGAGTCTTGTGGAGTGACTCTCCTTGACCCTGGTTTGATTTGTGCCCGCTGAGTGCAATAAATCAAGTCAAGCAAGTGGGGTAGCATTTTTTTCAGGACAACTGAAGAAATGCTGGAGGGTAGGAATTTTGTAAATTCCAGCTGATTCCCGAAGATTATGTCACAGAAACACAAGGAAAATATGCAATTTTAGGTAAAGTTTGTAGTTTTCAGAGCATTGTGGATAAGAAACCTTTGTGTGTTCCACATGAGCCATACTATGCTGGACTTACCCAGATGTCTTGTTTTCTGAAATGTTTGGGCTTGGTAGATCCCTTGCGGTGTCAGCTGACCCGAGGCTAAAAACTCCATCTGAAGTAGGACTATATTGTGATTTAGCCACTCTGCTAACCACATGCATAAAGGAAAAACATCCAAAATCAAACTTTCCCTTCTTGCCAAAAGGATGTGGATGCTTTAGTCCTGAGGGGGGAAGAAAGACCATTAGGGGTTACATTAGAGGTGGAGGCTAGGCCCGATGTGTGGGCGGGTAGGCAGGCTAAGGCCATACCTTGTAGCAATAAAAAAACTCCCTGGTGTCTAGTGGGTTGGTACAACTTAATGCTACTGCCTAAACAGCAGCTACCCTTTGTACACAATCCAGAACTCAATCCATGGCTATATTCTTTCCAGGAGTATAAATCTCTGGAAACCTGGTAGACAAATGCTCTGCTAAAGGCCAAATCTGAACAACCTGATGTGATCTGTATGGTCTTGGGGAAATGCAGCAGAATTGCCATTGAAATGCTGCATATGTTGCAATAGCAAAAGCAATCTGTGCTCATGTGCAGTGTGAAGAGGGGAGTTACCCTAAACATGTAAGTAGTCCAGTAGTACTGCAAGGTTGGTTTCTGCACTAACCCTATTCTGTGTGTAAGGCCCAACAATATCTTCAACTCCTCAAGTGAAGTAGGAGTCCACTGGTGTGCCCTAGAATGAGGCCCTAGAGTGCCTCCATGCTCCCTCAGAAATTGTTCAGCTCGCAAATTTGTTTGCTGCACAATTTGCTCAAGGACATCAACATTCAAGAAGAGAGGGATGTAGTCAATTTTCAATACAAATTGGGCCAACTCTGTAATCTTCCACTTACAACAGTGACCCAATATATTTTGATTTTCCCTTGTGCTAGCCGACAAAGCCGATTAAATACTTAGGGATCTGGCTGAGACCGGGACACTCTCTTGCGCTCCAATTATGGCCAACTGATGGACAGGTTGGAGGAACGTGTGGAGATATGGAGGAATATTCCACCCACCATGGCAGGCAGACTAGCTTTTGCAAAAGTGATGACACTGCCTAAATTCTTATATCTGTCCCTTAACCTTCCACTTGCACTGCTACAATACTTTCAACACTTCTTATAACTCTTGCATGGGCCGGGTAGTGACCCCAAATTGCATAGGACATTCTTCCACTACCATTTGAACAGGGTGGACTGGCAGCACCGGATAAGGACCTCTACTACTATAGCCCCCAAGTGCATTTTGCACACCTCTGGCTATATCCTTCCCAGTTTATGGCTCACATGGCACCTGAACATGACCACGCTGCTCCTTGCCCCTCTGATTGCTGAAGTATCAATCTCTGTCTGAGGCACCCCAAGGCCTTGATAGGCACTGCTTCATGATGTGGGTGTGGGACGAGCTGCATAGGTGGGCTAGATGGATTCCCTCTTTAGCCACTGTGTCCGCTAATTGGCCATCCTGCCTTATCCATCACACAAGACACTGGCACCAGCAGGTGAGCGAAAGGTGAACCTCAGAGCTATGGTCTCGTCTATTAAGAGGGTACCTTCATCACCTTTCAACAGGCATTACAAGGTCTAGACATCTCTCTACTAGATGCATTTACATACTTTCAGCTAAAAGTGGCAATGCAGAGCCTTCATGGCTCATCACCTACAGCACTCCCAATATTTCCAGCTCTTGAGTATTTTTTTCACCTCGGATTGTATTGCATGGCTATGTCAAGGAGGTTTCGTCAGAAGAGCGAAATCTGATTGCGCTTCTCCTACTACTGGCTAAGCGACAGGTGGTGATGCATTGGGGGTGCTGCACAGTGCCACAGCAGGCTACCTGGCTCAAAGATGTGGTGTATTGCCAAGATAACTTAATAGCTTTCTAGGAGTTGATGCCAGTGAGATCACATCCCAAGGACAGCTGGGCCCCATTGGTGTGGTAACTGAGGGCATGGGCAGGCAATGATGGGGGAGATGCAACCCCAGATGTGCAAGTGTTAAACTAGAAGATTTTGCACCTGTTGTGTGGGCCCCCCTGTGTGTGTGCGGTTCCGGGTAGCTGAGCATTGCCGTGGAGTTTATATCTATGTGACTGCGCTCTGCTGGCAGAGTATTGTTCCTCTGTGCTCTACCTGAGTGGCAGACTCCCCCCACCTCATGCCAAACCGTATACTCATTGCTATTACCAGACGAGAACTCTCTCCACAGTGTGGATTTTGGACTTCGGAAATGATAATGACTTTTGACTATTGTTGATGGATATATCATATGTGTACGATTGAGGTCTTCTTCTTGCTTTTCTGTACTGATTTTGAAAATTCAATAAAAAGAAACTAAAAAAAAGAAAATTGGCAAAAAAAAATTCCAATTGACTTTACATCCAGCATTACCAGTTAAAGACAGAATTTGGGGTGGAACTAAATTGAGGGACTGCCAAGAGAGCACTCTATCTGAACTTGCCTCTGCATGTGCCTGCTTTTTGGGTTGATCTAACCTCCTAAGCTTGTTCAGCTGCAAAGACTATGCTTGCGAAGGGACATCACTACTGCCATGACCCTGTCCCTCAGAATCGCTGAAACATGAGTTGTCAGATGGAACTCTGCTGACTGAAAAATTTGTTTCAAATTCTGCTCCATTTTTCTCTCCCTGAGATCCGGTCTCAGTATCTTCTGTCTCAGTATCTGATCATGCCTCAGTGCTGTCCTCCATAACCCAAGTTAGGGCCTTGGCAGCAGTCATCCACAGAGACGCCATCTCTGCTGACTGGCTAAAACCTTCCTTCCAAAACTCTGTCCTACGTAAAAGGCAAAAATATTGTTCTAAATCAGTCAGTGGGTGTGTGCATCTGTGAAATGTGTGCAACAGTAAATAAACAAAAACTTAGCTTGTCCTTGCGCCAAATTAGTGCCAATTGTTTTACACTAATGTGGCCCAAAATCGCCACACCAGATTTACAAAGTGGCCCAATGCATGCATTGCGCTGCTTTGTAACCCCTTGCGACACATTATGTCTGCGCCTGGCATAATGTATGCAAGGGCAGCATTCCACCGTTTGGGGGCCCTGAAAAAATCACGCGAAGAAATTCAAAAGATTTATTTTTACTATTATTTTGGCATTTGTAACGCCTGCTCAGAGCAGGTATTAAAAGGGGGCACCTCATTGGTTACAATGGGCCTCTGTGTACTGTTCAGGGTTAGTGTCAAAAGTTTGGCGCTAACCCTGAACAGTTCATTAATAGTGTCAAAAGGTTTTACGCTATTGCCCTCTACCCTGTGCCATGGTGCTCTACAATTTAAATAAGGCTCACACATGGTGGCGGTAGAGGGTACAAAGGGGTGGAAGAAAAGTGGCGCAGCACTGGGTGCAGCCTCTTTTTTTGGTGAATCTGCAGGTTCTCCAAAGGCACTAAAAAGACAACAAAGACACAGTAGTCCATCATCCTGCACATATTTTTCTCACAGTTTATGCAAAGCTTTTTGTTCGGGGATATGCTGGGCCACTGCCAGTATAAAAGTCATTTCCTGAAGCTACAAATCTACCTTTTGCTCTCAAGAAACAAACATTCACATAGTAGCCCCTGCAACTTTGTGCGAAGGAGTGTTTCTTGTGAAATCTCACATTGACATAAGCAAGGTCACTGAAATTATGTGTTAAAGCAAATTATCAGAAGGGGTTGACTAAATTATCCAGCACATTTTTATAGCATTACTTAATAGTTTTCGATTTGTAAACATTCTACTACTGCCAGGTCAAACATTTCACCTCATTAGTACCAGTTTAACAATCAAATGCAGAAATAAGCAACCGAACAATGGCTAGCCAACGTTTGCACAGTGATTTTCTCTTTGTGAATACATATAAATTGCATATGCCACATAATTCTAACATCTGCTGCATAATCTGCAGATGGTAGACTTATGTGGCATATACAGCATATGTATTTTCTTTATTAGAAATGCGGGTTTTATCCTGGGGGAACACTATCTAGTCCCTAGGGGAAAACATAGATTTTACAAAAAAGGTACACTCTTCCCCAGAGGGAGTTGACCCATGTGAAGAGGGTCAACCCACTATCTTCTTTTTTTTAAAAATAAATTGCTCCTCTGGGGAACCACATATTTACAAAAAAGATATTAAAGCCCAAGGGTGTCGGCCCGTAAACAAGGAGGGCGGACCCCTGCCAATTTCCCTTGTTTTTCTTCATATATACATTCCCATGGGGATAAATTGTGCCCCCACTGGAAAAACACCTTTTAATTTTTTTCAAGCCCCTGGGCAACGGATGGGCCCTTTACTACGAGGGCTGACCCCATGTCAATTTCCTCATTTTAAAAACAAACAATTTAACTTTTTCCCTGGGAGTGCGATTGCACCCCCAGGGGAATAACAGCATTCTTAGAAAAATATAGTTCCATCGGGGTCCCATTACTACAAGGGCTGGCTCATAATCCCTTGTGTCTCTTGGTATTCCTGCTTGTGAATCGCAATGAAATTGGGATCTATGAGCAGCAATAAGATTGTGAGAGGCATTGTTGGAAAGAGGGGACTTTTTCCTTTCCAACAGTGACTCCCACAAACATGGGGAGGCATACTAATGAAAGAAAACTCAATGAGATCGAGGAGCAACTCTCTTATCCACTCTGGTGGGGGTT
The DNA here is from genome assembly GCF_031143425.1 of Pleurodeles waltl. Taxonomy (NCBI): domain Eukaryota; kingdom Metazoa; phylum Chordata; class Amphibia; order Caudata; family Salamandridae; genus Pleurodeles; species Pleurodeles waltl. Next base: position 700,537,934 of record NC_090447.1, on the reverse strand, counting down.
TGTGACGTGAGCACAACTCGCAGCATGCTGACGACACGGAGGGCAGGAGGGGGGATTGGGGACTGACTCAGAAGTGATTCTGCATCTCCTCTGCCCTTTAAAAAAAAAAAATAATTGTTTTTTGCATTAGAGGATAATTTTGCAGCCCTCCCCGGTGTTAGCCAGAGGCCGACAGACACACCAGGAAGGGAGTACGGGTGTCAGTCATTGGCCAACAGCCGCCCTTATATGGTTAACTAAAGCTCGGTGCTCATTACAAACAGATGCTATGTAACCAATGCATAGCAATATGTGGGTTGTGTCAGTAAACATCTCCATGGAAGATATTAACCAGCTTGGAGCCAACCCGAATACAATATTTTAGTCATACACTGCTATCTAGTTTACAATTGGTAGTTAAGAAAACGTTGTGTTACACTGATAGTGGTACAAGGAGCATGGGCAAAGCCAATAGGCATGACTTGCTCTTTCAGTTATAAGCCAGACCTACTAGTTTTACCATAGACATGGATTCACTGAATTTGCATTTCAGCAGCAGCATTGATTGTTCTGTGCGAGTGGTAGTGCTGTGTGAAAGAACAAGAGGAAAAAATACAGGTTTCTGTGTGAAGATGTGAGTATTTGCTGTCTTTACCTCTCTTTCATGTCAAGTATCAGTCTGTCTCCATAGCTGCACTCTGCGGTCCACCACATGCTGTTACCCTTTGATGGGCAGAGAGAAAGCTTACTGTAACAAGAGATCAGGAATATCCATAGTTCCTGCTTGACCAGCTTGGTCACTAATCTAAGGAAGTGATACAAGAAGTAAATGACCCAGGCAGAGAGAGGGTGCTGGGACAGGAATGCTGCAGCCCTCCATTAAACCCCACATACATAGAGCCCCTAGCAGGTTATTGTTGGATTAAAGGCAGTTAAATTCAAGCATGGCGAACAAACCTTTTCAGTAGCCTGGTGGCAGAAGTAACTGGGTGTACTCACTGCAGTTGCTAAGGACCTCAAAGGGTTGTTCCTCCAATGGAAATCACTAGGTGAACTTCCCTGGTATCCCTAGCTATTCATTTGTTAAAGTGAACCAATGTGTCTAGCAGACAAAAACAAAACAGGATTGCTTCTGTATGTTATGCATGTATGAAAGAAACAACATATTGTGACAAAAACTGTAAGGATTGAGAGTACTTTTCAGATACAAACTAGTTCCTAGATGCATTGCAATGAAAACATTATAAGAAGTGGAATAAGACACCAAACAGCCAATAGCATGAGTTGCAAGATGTACATTGCTTGGCCTGAGCCACAGTGCGATTGACACTGACTCAAAGCAGTGGAAGCAGGAGTCTGACTTAAAGAAGACAGTGCTGAAGGGGGCTACTCCAAAGCTAATCCAAAGCCATCTCCAACTCTAACAAAGCCAACTTATATTGGTATTTTGTAAACAGTAGGTCCAGCAGATAGGTGTGCCGCTAAGCCTGACCTAAAATATGGTACCTGCAAATGGAGAAGCTGCACAGCAAAACTCAACATGAGGTGGTATTCACGGCTTAAAGACCAAAATGATATTTAAGGCCCAGAAGGGTTCCACGTACATGGATGTTCTTGCATTACTTGTATAAGATATAGTTGAATTGTGGTGCACGTTAAATATCGAAGTCCATCTTCCTGGTCTTTAAGACTATGGCAGCCGTACTTGTTTGTAGAAAATAATTAAAAGAATTAGAAAAGTAAGACTCCTGCAATACAAAAGGAACCATGTGACATTTGCACAGGAGATTCATTTTCTGTTATGCATCATGAGTACTCCAGTATCTGGGACATTGTTTCAATTCCTTGAGTCTTTTATATCAGGACATAACAGCTCAACATGTCTTCCCATTGTAGAAAATAAAATGCAATATTTGAGTACAACATCCAACTTGCGAGGAATTAGTACTTCAACCTTGGTCTCATCCTCATTAAATTCTCAACATCTGTGTATTATCCTCCATTTCTCTGATTCTAAATGTCTGGTTGCCTTCGGTACTCCAGATTTATCAAGCCACACAGGGCCACACAAGGTGCCCCTGTGTGGCTTGACAAATCTCACTTAAGTTTTACTTAGCCCTTGTGCCCCCTTGTGTGGCGCAAGGGCAACACAAAATCTTAATACGTCTGGCCCTCAATTATTAATAATCAGCAATACACACCACCATAATGGTGTTAAGAAGCTCATCTTAGTTCCATTTTGGGCTGCAATTTAAAATACTTTCACTCTTGGTAACTCAGTATAGGCAAAGTTTGTCTTTCTAACTAGCTTTTTTAAAACGTGTGCTGATCCTAAATTTGAATCACCAGCTGATCTTGGCGATCTCATTTCTTCAAGTACAGAAATATTAGATCCTCCAGTTTAGAAAAAAAAACAAAAAACAGCTTCCCTGCATTATTGTGAAGTGTGGTACAGATGTGTGTTTCAGATCAATTAATATTTCCTTGTGTCTTAGTGTTTTGGGATTGTCTCACATTCTCACTTTATATAAATGGTAGAGTAGAAGATAGAGTCGTCAAGATTTTTAACAGTTGCACAAACTGATTAATGTATATCATGGCTAAATATTCATCCCAATGGAACTTACAATTATTTTACAAATAAATAGGCAACTTTGACATTATTTAAGATAGACATCATATTGAAAAAGAGATCTTCATATTTGCATTTTTACATTTTTCCTAAAACAGTAAATCACTCACAATAGGATCCAAGATGCCTCATTTTCCTATACATAACACAACATCTTTCTTAACTTCAGTTTATCCTAGCAATTAATTATTGGTTGTTGACATCTGGTGTGACCTGGAGGTCACAAGTTAAAATTCTTAATCAGTTTTTCATTCTCTAAAGGTGGGAGGATTGAGCACAGTTGCATTGGGCAACAGAAAAACAATCATTGACAGCATATAAGAACTACTAAAACGGTGGTATTTTGTATCATATGAAAACAAAATAATCCTTACATAATTATTTTTCATGTTACATTTCTCTGTGACAGAAAGACAGCACAAAAACTCGAGACTGCAAACAGTACATAGCTTACAACCTGAAATATATCCCTAATTTTATAATTTACACAGTACTGCCAGAATTGAAAAATATATTACCATATTTATGTTTTTATCTGTTCTGTTATTTATTTATTTATTTATTTGTTAAGCACACCATCACTCCTACTTGAGTCTGTGAGCGTGACAGGGCTTGCTTTCAGCAGAGGAAATTGGTGTTTATTGGAAGAATAGCCTGTGTCTTCATTTTGTCCTTAATTTAAGTATATTGGGTTGGCTTGCAAATGTAAAGGCACAGCCTTTGACTAGGCAGAAATAGACAGTGTCTACCCTTGGCTTCCAATTTGTAATTGTGAGCAGTAAAATAGAATTTGTTTGTTGATATGAGCGCACGCGAAGTACAATACTTTGCAATTTGATTTTGCAACATAAAGAAAGAACAATTATTATAGTTGCATTTGTGCAAGATGTATGCTATTTTAAATTTGATACATTTCTTGATTAGGAACCTGCGCAACTGCCTTCAATAAGTAGAGACATAAACAGTTCTGTTTAGATTGATCAATGCACATTTGCTCAATCTTGTGAAGATCTCCAGGAATATTACTACTTTCAGCAGTCAGGCATCTTCCTTTTTTCCACCCCCTTCAGATGTACTTTTTATTTCTACTCATTTCCAACTGAGGTTCTCATATAAAACTAAGGCCACAAAAGGAATTGCAAAAAAAATAATCAGTTGTACAAAGCATGAAAGTTACCTGCTTTGAATTTTAGTCCAAGACACACCATCTCTCTTGAGCTTTTAATCTTTTGTACTCTTCTGGACAGAAGAGACAGTATCTAAATAGGGAAAGAACAACTGTTTCTTTTAGTGACCATCCATACATTGTACTTCATCAGCTTTACTCGGTGTGAAACTGCAAAAGTAGGTTCCACTTCTATATCTCCATGCTTCAGTGATTCACTTTGTTAGCTCCTCGCCACTTGCCTCCCTCACACATGCCATGCTAAGTACATTTCTCTTCACTCTGCAAAGTTCAACTGCTTTACCTGGGCTTCATTCTCCAGAGCAGGAGGGCCATTATTTGCCTCCTCCTGAACAGCAAACCTTCCCCCTTTTCTAGCCCTGTGACCAAGCAGACCAGCCGAGAGGGTCTCCTGTTGCTTCCATTAATCCTCTAGGAGTGAAACTGCACTGGTTGCTTCCACGTTGCCCATTTCAGCTATTTCCTGTGTCGGGAGGACCAGTAGGCACTTATTTCTGGGCAGCAGGCTTTCTCATTCCCCTGGACCTACCACAAAGTGGTCGAACTCGCAGGGCTCCGGCTGCTTCAAACAGAGCTCCAAAGCACCCCTTTTCTGAAAGCTAACTGTCAGCAGCCAGCCATACCTGAGCTCATACCTGCACCACGGCCAAGGGTTGCCTGCTGGACGGGGTGGCAGCAGACTGCTCCTATCCACGTCTTCCCTTTAAAACTGCTGTAATTGCTGAACTGTTTGATCACAGATGGCAGACTGCCAGAATTTTGTCATTGATACACAGGTAAGCATATTAACTGCCTCAGAGAAGCAGGATCTCCATAATGTAGAAAGGTGGCAGTATTATGTGGTATGCTTAGGGGTCTTACCATGTCATACCAGCACATTCCCCAGAAGTGGACTTCGGATTCGCACCAGTAAACCTTAGCTCAGTTCTGGTAGAGTGGCAAAGAGCAGTCAGGATATTTAGAGGAACATGTGTTATGCAATTCACAACACCAACATGGACAATAAGTAATTGACACTACTCAAAAGAAAATCAAGACCAATTTAGAAAAGCAAGCAGATTTTTATATTAATTTAGACAGCAAAACAAAGTTGATATGTTGCAGATAACCAGAGTTATCAATTTTAGAGTACTAAATAAATAAGTACTTTGCAGAGCTGTCAAACTCTACCATTGTGGTAAATGGGAGAAAAAAAAATATGCAATCAGTGATTTGTGGGGTGAGGTCCACGGAACCCACATGGAGTTAAGGACTTGTGGGTTCCTAGACTAAGTCTCAACAGAAAGTATCTCATTACGTGGCCCAGGGAGTCTGGGTGCAGAGGTGCTCTGGGTGGCCTTGGTGCTGACGGGATCAGTGGGCGCTGTCAAAATTGCAGCACTTGACAAAAACACACTTGGAGTTGGGTCTGCACTCTACCCTTGGAGAGTAGAGGCCTTTTGGTCCCAGGACCTAGATCCCACAGCTGGAAATTCACCACCATGTCCAGCGGCTCCAGGTGCAGAGGTGGCCTTGCAGCTGTCAATCACAGGAGGGCCACGCCAAAGATGCTTTGCCACTTGGTCAAAGTCACTTTCTTCAGGATGCAGAATCTCATCACTGGGGTTGTTGCCAATGTTGGTCACTATTGCTAGGAGTTGCGCTGGAGTCGGTGAGGTCCAGGAAGGGGTCAGTTACCGGGCTGGTGACCAACAAGCCTTTGCAGTGGCAAAAGTAATCCACAGGTACTTCACTGACTGAAGGTCGACAGTAGTGGTGTAGTTGCTCAAAACGTAGTGGGAGCCTCACTGCAACTCCTGGGGTGCAGTTCACCATTTCTTTTTGGGCTCACTCGAGGGGCCAGAAGGGTTGCATTTCTTGTGACACAGCACTTTGATTGTTCTGTAGGTTGCAGGGGGCTGGTTCCACCAGTCAGGGGAGTCTGCTTCAGTTTCTGGCATCCACTGGAGTCCTTCTTGCTGGAAATAACGTTTTTTTGCCACAAGCACATGTCAAACACACAGTTCCAGTATATAGTCTCTTCAGGGCACTTAAGTGTCCTATCTTTGCACTGCGGCAGAGTCCAAAGTCCTGTTGTCGATAAGTCGGTGTCCTCTGTGCCTCTTCTTAGGTTCAAAGTTAGAACTGAGGTTCTGGTGCCAGGGGAGCCCCTTAAATCCTAGTGTAGGGGGTGTCAAAGGTGTTGGGGATAGTAGCCAATGGGCTGCTGGTCCCTGCAGCTAGCCACCCCTTAGTTGACAACTTCCTGTGGGAGTACGTCACTTTTCTTCCCAGAACCCTCTAAGTCAGGGTCTGCCAAGATGGAAGAAACCTTCCTTGGCTATACAGCCCTCCTAGTCCACCCTAAAGGTCTGGCTTGCCTTTTATGGGGGTATGCCTTCTGCATATCTCATTTTCCTGCCTGTCAGCTTGGACAGGGTGAGACAGGATTCGTCCTTGAATGGGAGACAAGAGTTTGCTTATGGATGGTAAAAGCCTTTGAGGCTCACCGCCTTGATTACTACAATTACTGTTAACACTAGCTATCCTAGGAGGGAGGAAGTGTGACCTCCTTCCTGCCCAGGTTCTTTGTCTCCATCCTGGGGAAGTGCTAGCAAAGCCAGCCGGAGGGCAGACTCTTGTCTTGGCAGCAAACACTCGGGGAAGTAAACATGGGTACGAGAATTATTTGACACCAAACAAGGGGGAATTTGGTCAGGCCATCATGGAGCTGGACAACTGTGGTTTGCTAGGGTGCCAGCCCATTTTATCCTATGGACCATCGGTCACTTGTGGTAACATTAAGTTTTAAATGCTATCACAGAGCCATATATGCTTGTGCATATATGTCCACACTCATAACACAATGCACCCTGCGTCCCAGGCTATAGGAGGCCTACCATAGGTGTAACTGACCTGTGCTATGGGCACTGAAGGGACTCAGCCTGTGCCTGGTGTGGGCAGAGTCGAACTCAAGCAGGCAAGCTGATATGGCAGCTCTGCAGGCTTTGCTTCTACTCAGGTCAAGCAGGGTGGCACAATCAGTGCTGCTACACTGGTGGCCCATTTACCATCCCTGCCCTGGGTACCACTGGTACCATTTACTAGGGCCTTACAGGGGTGGTTAAGTTCTTGCCAAATGGGTTCACCAAATCACAGTACAAATTAAGGGAATGAGCACTTGCACAGGGGTCTGATTAGCAGGCCTGAGTGCACTTTCAGATAAAAATTTACAGCATCAAGCAGAAAAAACTGTGAGGTGACCATCACAAAAGGCCACTTTACAACACATACCTTTCTGAATGGTCTTCAAATACAGAGAGCTACACAGTGCGCTACTTCTTGATGTTGCTCATAGCAACCATCTTTTTCCTCTCAATCTTAACTGTATTGTCACTTTACATTTACTATTATTGATGTTTCCTGCACAACATTCTATTTGGTTAGTAACAATAGGTAAAACCTTGCCTCTCAAACTCTGATACATACATACCACGTGGCTAAGAAACCTCTCTTTAAGCTAGTCTGTGCCATGACCAATTTGATCAATAGTGTTGTCTTTGTCAATAGAAACTAATGACACTCTTAAGGTTTAAGAAGGAAGTGTGTAGACCACTGCTACCAACGTGGTTGAGAGAAGCATTTGTATACAGCACTGCTATCAATGTGGATTTATGAAATTAGATTTAGATTCATCATCAATCCTTGATGATCTTTGAGAATTAATTCACTCAAAACAAGCTTAAGGCATTCTCTCAAAATGTGTTCATAACTTTTTCCATTGCAATGTATGAATGACTTGGTATGTGCTTTTTCAATTTAATTTAAATCAATAATTCACATGTTATTTTATAAGTGTAAGAAAAATAATAAAATCTTAAGATTACTCTTTTAATTAGAAATTGTGATATCTAGTTTGACTTCTACAATATGAAACTAATTAACAACATACTTAGCAACATACTTGATACTTCTTTGGATATAAGTCTTCTTATGCAATATTCGCCCCACAAATTAGTGTTGTCTTTCCCCAAAAGGCAATGATTTTGTTCTTAAAAAACACAGTCAGGCCAGGACAATTCAACAGGATGGGTCTAAAGTTGTAAAAAGTGGTCTCTTTCAAAACTCCATCGTTATGACAACTATCTTTAGGATAGCTATTGTTAATGCTTTGTGTTCTTTGAAGCTTAGCGTTCAAGCTTCTGAATATTCCGAATAGAAGTATTAGTTAACAAATTATCTCTAAGGTAAAAGGCCACTGGAAAGATTAGCCCAGGCCAGTCATGCTGTTTATTTACTAAGGGGATGGATAAGATATAACTCTCTAAATGTAACCGTCTCATTAAGATTTTGTTCTGAATTGTGTGTAATATTTTAGTAGCTCACTCTGCTGCATATTGTGCACAATATTCTTTGAGGTCATACTTTCTCAAGTATACATCTATAGTCTAGAACTAGGAATGTTTTCCCTGCCAAAAATGTATCAAGCAGCCATGATCTCTAAATACCATCTACATCAGATCAGTAATCATGTCAGGTATGTCTACATCAACAGTAAATTAAAGCTATGGCTCTCATCACCTTTTTCAATTCTTTTGCTAGACATTATTTCAGGTAGCCCCATGTAAATCAAATTGTCACCAATATTGTAGGAATTTAGCCTAGACTTGCATTGGAAGTGGATCAGGCTGCAATATTTACTGCACACTGTAAATATCAATATTGCATAACATGGAGCTTACCCAGTGAGGTAAATACCTTTTCTGACCTTTCATGAGAAAAATGAGGAATGATATTCTGAACTGACATGTATAAAGCTTAATTTACCACGTTTCCCTCTACAACTTTCAGTAGGTGTGACCTGCCAAAATTTATCTGGGGGTCATTTCAAACAATACAAGTACAAAAAACATATAATTAAGTTAAAATATATTTAAAAAAAATATTTAGGTTCAGTGTGGGACAGGTATCAGATTGTCCCTTGTGCAGTTCCTTCATGCATCGTATAGAATGTTGCTTTGAATCTGAACTGTTTTTGAACTCTGTATTCACAAAAATGTGAGCTTGTTACCAGTGTACTCACTCTCAATCCCCTTCAATGCAGTCAATTGTGATACTCAGTTCAAATGATTTGCAGGGGATAGCAGGGAAATTGTGCCATGTTTGAGCTGGTTTCGTTTTTATAAGTGGACAATAACCTGGTTCAATGTAAAAGGGTTATATTGCTAGCAGAAAACTTCTCCTGAGGAGTCCTAATGGATCTCTCCTGTTGCTGGTACTGTTTAATGTATCAAACGTCTTTCCTTGACCTCTTGCAGGTGAAGGGTGTACTTTTTCATTTATGTTATAGCTGCTCAGATGCTGTTGTGCAGACAGGAAACCAAGAACCAAAAAAGCTCCTTGTTGAGATAGAGTCTTGGATACAGGTATTAGAAAGGTATTTGTACTAACCCATCAGTTACAACGCTGAAAGAGACTACAACTGCAAGCATAATGAATTGTATATGGTTGGGTTGTCCCTGAAGCTTCTGGGCTATACTCCGCCATGACGCCCTGTTAGAGGGCCCATTAACCAAATTTAAAATGCTTATTGGACTGGCAGGCATTTAATGCATTGAAAGGAATCACCATCAAGACAGTTCCTATCAACGCATTGTAATTTTGCCATACTGCTCTGTCAGACTTGAAGAAGCACTACAGCAAAGTTACTTTTTTAAATTTTCAAATAGAAATCCTCAAAGTGGAATTTTGTTTTACAAAAGAAAAAGAAAAACAATACCCCCCTCACCATAGGAGGCATTAGACAGTTTTCACTGCCTCTTATCATCAGGGTTTTTCTGGCGGGTATAGGCATTACAATCAGACCTGTATATCCCCGCATCTATATTAGATGGGTAGACATAAAGATCAACCACTGGCTGACCTTACTCCATTGAACCACCAGTGGCATCTAACCATGGCTGAGACAGAGTGGTCTCCACTGTAGTTACACCAAAGGTCCACCCGCATTAAATTCAGGCAGGTGGACCATTATGATGGTGGTAAGGGTACTCTATTCCCATTGCGACTGAGTATCCTTACCGTCAACATATAAATCATGCCCAAAGTTTTGTGTCTAATAAACAATTATCTATGTAATTGCTGGCCCAAAAACTTTTTTTCCTCTGCTGTTTGGCCAAGCTGCTATCTTTCCTGGAGCATAAATAGAGAGCCCCTAGAGATAGGATGCTGGTAGGACCATCTCAGAGTAATTGGAATGTCTGCTCATAGGTACAACTAAGAATATTCTTGGTCATTTCAATTAAACCTAGAGCTACATGGTGGGGGCATGACAGATGCTGAATTTTTAAAACATTTTGATGACACTTCTTTGTACTGAGACTTCAGTCTACTATGTTCCTCGGGCAAATGTTTTCCTTTGGTACCTCTCTTTAACAAATGCATGTTAAGAGGCAAAATGCTTCAGGTATCATGTCTAAGTTTATTTTAAAAAGATACTCTGCTTTTAACTGAGTGTCCTACCTTAGTTTTCAGGTGCTAAGTACCTGGAAACCTTTTGATTTGGGTGCTGCATGAATCCCTGGACTAGGATTATATGGCATGGTATGGCGTTTGCACATCTTTAAAAATGAGAAAGAAGCCATAAACACACGCTCGCTTCCTGCTCACTCACCCATTGTTCTAGTATACCATAGTAGTTTGAGTGTCATTACTTGATGGCACCCTGTGGGACCAGTGGTAGCAGTAGCAGTGATATCTACCAAGCATAATTACAAAAAGCACTAAGGTACCTGACCCATGCATGAAACTTGGCCTGCTGCTCCATCTTTTGGTATTGGGAAGATCTCATGTGCCTGCTGTTTTGTGCTGTCCATGGCAACATCATTTGAGTTCAACCCACTAGCACCTTTTGAGATCCTAGGAGTGCAGTCATCACTTTGGGAAGGTGTAGGATGTGGCTGGAATGATTTAACAAATTAACCAACAGTGAAGAAATATCATCTCGTCATTTATTGTGGAGAAAATTATTGGTTCCTCCAAGTCTTTCCTCATCCAGGCAGATACGATGGTACTCCAGCTCTGGCAATTATGGTATATTTTTGCTCCTCATTAAAACTGACATTGAAAGATTTAACTTGAAGCAGCAACATGATAAGTCAAAAAATTCCTCTATGCCATATGGAGATATCTTAAGAGCACTTGCAACTTAAAGGGCCTGAAAGCTGATATAAGAAATCATACAATTCAAAACCACCTTGCACCAAACTCTACCAATAGTTTCTGAGGGAACATGGTGTCACTCATCAAGATCTTCAACATGTCATGGACTAACAAGCTTGGTAATTGCAAATCTGGATGAATTAAAGGAGCTGTCATTTTAGCTGTCCTGCATAACCGCATCATGTCCTGATGAAAACGCATGTGACACCAGAATGCTGTGGCAAGGTGGTGCTACTCCAATGAATGATGCAGCAAAAACAGGGGGATCCCATGTGCATTTATGTGACAATTTTGGGGGTGCCAAGAGTTGCCCTTCAAATAGTCTCTTGTGATTGCCCTGTTGCAAGCTTGGGTACAGAACTGTGGTGGCATGAATCAAATTTAGGCTGAAACGGAGGAGAGTGGGTGCAGCCACAGTGATTTCTAAATGCTTTTCACAACCTACATGTTCACTGACAAGCCAATCTGTGCTTTTGAAGAGGTCACAGCAGCTGCCAGATGGTTTAGGAAGCACTCACCATGAGTCAATGTGAATAGGGATAGCCAGACTCTGTGCCATTATTTTCATTAGAGCTTTGGTATATTTGAGTCCTGTACATACATTCCAGCATCTTGCACCTGACCTGTGGTTGACATATATGGGCACTAAGATCTTTGCCTTTGTAGGGTTTGTGCTCAGTCAACTGAAAAACATATTCAGATTTTTCACCATAACGGGCTAAAAATCTAAAGTGGCTAACTTCCAAATAGAGCATGTGGAACAATGTGTTCTTCAAGGCAGCATTCTGGCTGGTAGAAGTACTTAGCATAGTTGGATTTGACAAGTTCCGTCATGTTGATGAGTCAGGCACTATCCTTAAAGACAATAATGATGATGGTGAGAGTCAATTAATTTTGAGTTCCAATGGCACGACTATGGCGCACATCCACCATGAGCTGCATACAAAACTCCATGTAATTGGTGAACAAACTTAGGCGGTCATTCTGACCGCGGCGGGCGGCGGTCGCCGCCTGCCATGCGGTTACCGCCGAATGGGCGCTCCGCGGTCAGGAGACCGCGGATGCCATTCTGGCTTTCCCGCTGGGCCGGCGGGCGACCGCCAAAAGGCCGAAGCCCCTGCAACGAGGAAGCCGGCTCCGGTGGAGTTGCAGGGGTGCGACGGGTGCAGTGGCACCCGTCGCGATTTTTGCAGACAGTGAAAATCTGTATGGGGCCCTGTTAGGGGGCCCCTGCACTGCCCATGCCAGTGGCATGGGCAGTGCAGGGGCCCCCAGGGGCCCCACAACACCCGTTCCCGCCATCCTGGTTCTGGCGGTGAAAACCGCCAGAAACAGGCTGGCGGGAAGGGGGTCGGAATCCCCATGGCGGCGCTGCAAGCAGCGCCGCCATGGAGGATTCCCTGGGCCAGGGGAAAACCGGCGGGAAACCGTTGGTTCCCCTTTTCTGACCGCGGCTTTACCGCCGCGGTCAGAATAGCCCTGGAAGCACCGCCAGCCTGTTGGCGGTGCTTCCGCTGCCCTCCACCCTGGCGGTCAGAGACCGCCAGGGTTGGAATGAGGGCCTTAGTATTTTTACATTTGTTTAATGCTACAGATCTAGAAGGTTCAGGGGCACATGGGAACACTGTAATGGCACAAGATGATGGCCCTTTTAGTGGGCAACACCCACCGTCACCAGGAATGGGCATGCATATGGTCCTGAGTTACACATGGAAGAGAAGCAATGGAAAATTCTCTATGTTGTCTGTCCTGTCAACCAGTGTTTCTGTACACTCCAGAGATAAAAAAAAAACACTTTCTTGGCTGTGAGACTTAATGACTTTGGCTGAGAGAAACACTGCTTGCTTCTGGGCCAAAGAACAGCCAATAGGTATTAACTGCTGACCACTTAGTATGGATTAGTTGCACGGAAGTGGACAGAAACATTGGAAGAACAAATGGCAGCATTAGCAATTCCCTGTTTTGATTTGAAGATGTGAAGGAGGACTTATTTTCATCCAGCTACTAAAGGAGGGAAATTCAGTGTGGATACTGTAAGGTAGGGTAGTGGCCAAGAAGTTGCAGACAGGCCAGGCTGGTGACAACTTGGTCCAGCCTTCTTGAAACAGGAGCACCTGGGTAATTTTATAGTGAGGCAAAGACGAAGTCCTGCAAAGGAGGTAGGGGGTCTTAAAGAAAATTCTTGGCGTTGAGCACTACAATTCTTCCAATCATAGCTACTGCACAGGATAAACCTGGCACCTCTATCTCCCCAGAACATTTCTGGACCTCGAAGACTTTATTTGAAGAAGGAGGTCCTGCTGGAAAAGAAGATTCACACAGGGACTCAAGGACTTTTGAATCCTGCCGGCACCCACAGAATGGAATTTATATTCAAGTGTCAAGTGGTTGGCCTCCTGTTCACCTGCTTCAGGGACACAAAAGCAGAAGGATCCCTAACTTCAAGAGGGCCCAGCTGACTAATGAGGACTGACCCTGCAAGAGACCTGGAGGAATAGAGACCTGGATCCCAGAAGCCTGCCCTGAGGAGCTAGGGGCTGGAGGACTGACAAGAGAAAGTTTCCCAGAAGTTGGAGACTAAGGGCCTGATTACAATGTATGTTGTCTGACCACTGGACCACCAATACTGTGGTAGTTAGGACACCACCAAGCTGGCGGCCTCCCCACCAACTCATTATGATCTCCCCACCTGGGCTAGCCGGTGAAAACAGTGCAGCAGCATTGTCTTCGGCTCTCAGGGATAGCAGAGGCCAATACCACTGCATGCACTGTTGCCATGGCAGACAGTGCACATTCCAAGTGTGCTGACAGGGAGGCCTCTGCACTGCTCACCACATGGGCATGGGCAGTGCAGGAGCCCCCCTGTAGCCCCAACTTTGCTTTTCCGCCATACTTTTCATGGCAGGATCCCACCACAGAAAGGCCAGCGGAAAGACAAGTCATGATCAGCATGGCGGTGCCAACATCAGCACCGGCGTGCTTGACCATGACTTGCACCACTGCAAACCCATCAGGATCCATGATCCTGGCTGTGGCGGTGGTCTTGTGGCTGTCCAACTGGCAGTCGGACTGCCAAGAATGCAGTGGTCGGACAGCTACCGTGGGTATGGTAGACCTATGGACCGCCGTACTTCTAATCAGGCCCTAAATCTGAAGGGAAACCTGTTGCTTGGGGCAACCTGCTTGGTGTATCTGAACTTTGCACCAGTGCAGTTTGCCTGGACTTGCGCTTAGGTCGCAGTCCACCGCAAACTGTTGTGTTTCCATAGTATTTGACTTTTTCTTGCCTCTTTATGCCTTAAAACATTAAAAATTACTATCTCCCCTCAGCCTACGCTGATGAACTTGGTGTCTTTTAGCTAATTCAGTTAGTCTCTACTTTTCAAAATTTGTTTGGGAATTGTACTGTGTTATCTTCTTTACTTTAAAATTGTTGGTACTGCTTGAACTTATCATGCACTTCTCTGGGAATTGCCTGCTGCTTGCAACGTATCTACCAGGGTTTGATCAGAGATTCTCTCAGAACTGTATTTTGACCTAACCAGAATGGGTTCCTAGTGTTGGCAGGGGTCCTCCTGTCACAAATGAATAATCCATGTCTAACCTTTCGGCAAATACTTTATACATAGCAATTTATAGCCTACAAATAGTTGCTATTGTTATATTTTGGTTAACCTTCAACAACTCCTTACAGTGATGGCAATAATTACTATTCTAAAATGATTGTCACACTAGCAACCTTTCATCAGCAATCTATTGTTATATCAGTTTGTATTTTATAACTTCATATGTAACTAGCAGGACATGGCCATTTGACTTAGCAAAAAAAAAAAAAAAAAAGGAAAATAAGGGGTGGATAACTTTCCAATTAATTTAAAAGCAGTGCCTTAAATGCTCTCCTTGCCTGCAGTTTGGTACTTTTTTTACATACATGTGGCTTGTAGTTTTAGGCATGGGTTTGGATTAAAAAAACAATTAATTTCATAGATACATATAACACATTTTTGCTTCTCCAAATGTTGGCTGCAATGCTGACCCAAAATTAGTTTTTTTTTTTCATAAGTATTCTTTTGGTGCTCGAGCACAAGAGATACTGCCCACCAGATGTTGACGTTTGCAGGTGATGCTTGGCAGGCACATGACCCAGATGTGAATTAATGGAATGTGATTTCTTGTAGTGGAAGCATCTGGTTGGCCCATTCAACGTAATAAGGTTGCTGTTGTTTGTTCTTCCACTAGTTGTTAAACTATTATAAGAAGTTAAATTGGGAATCTTTCTGCATTCCACTGTTATTAAGCTACCTTAGCACCCTACTGTTGATAGACTTGACTACTCCACAAATAAACTCAAGTAATGTATACTTTAGATAATAAACTGCTATTTGATTTTAAGTTCCAAGATCATATTTTCTTCTCATCAATATTGCTGTGATCAAGGGATGCATCATAATACAAACTTGGACAAAAGATGATTTTATGAAAAATGATAAGCTCAAATGAAATACTAAACACTTGTATTTGGCCATTCTTTGGGCAGAATGGTTAAATACAGGGGCATATTTATTAATATATATTACGCAGCACAGAAAGTCACCTTGCTGAGCTCCATTATAGTGAAACAGAAAGAATGTGCTGTATTTAACACTGTACATTGCCTTCCTGTCATTTTCCAGCACTGTCACACAATATGCTGCCTAGCACCATTGCAGGCACGCTTGCACAATCATGCTAGGATTGTTTTTGTTCAGGACAGGACTCCTTCTGCCCAAAAAAATCATTTGAGGCGTTATTCTCTTTCTTATTGTGCTGAAGATGCAGGACACATAGAAAGAGGCAGCAACAGGGGGAGATAAAGATATTTCTCCTTGTTATGCCTCACCTCAGGATGCATGGGTTTTTGACGCATTCTTATGTCTACCAGTAATGGTAAAATCTGGGAATGCACCAAAATCCATGGGTGGATGAGTGGGAACACCTACGCTTCACCCATGGAAAGAAGTCCCAGGGCAGAGTAACGCAATGCAGCAAACTGCACTGCATTCTGTTTCTCCAGATTTATCAAGCCAGGCAGGCCACACAAGGTGGCTTTGCCTGGCTTGATAAATTTGCCTTAAGAGTTGCGTTGCTCTTGCACCATGTTGCCTGGTGCAGGAGTGAAGCAACGTTTTAATAAATATGGCCCACAGTAACTACTCACAAGACATTATGTAGTATGCTTAATGATGGAGCCTGAACCTGCTACTGTATAGTTTATTGTGCCATTACTTACCAGTAATCTTCATTAACCCGATTAAAGTCTTCCTCATCCCAATCCTTAAAAAGTGAGGTTGTCCTTCCTCCGCAAAGGCCCCTGACATGTTAGTCCATTTTTATTTTTATTATATTAACCCCTCCCACCCTCTGCAATTCCTGTTAGTAACAAGACAAGACACAACAACAGCAGAAGGGATGGAGGGAACAGAACTGGGACAAAGAGGACCTTAATCGGGGTAATGAAGATTACCAGTAAGTATGGCACATTATCACCTTATAGGACCTCCTCATCCCATTCCTTACAAAGTGAGGATCTCACAAATCTAAACACAAAGAGAAAGAATGACGCTAAAGATACATGCTGAAAAAACGTAATGAAAATAAGCATTAAAAAACAGCTGCTTTCATAACACCAACAGTCAAGTTATTCACAGAAGCATGTAACACATCAAGATGATAATGCTTGATAAAAGTGAGATGTGACTGCCAGGTAGCCACCCTGCAAATCTCCAGGATAGAGACACTAGCCTCCTCAGCCCAGGAAGCAGACACCGTCCAAGTGTAGCACCCCTGAAATGGATGATCCAGCCCCACAAACTTATAAGACTGGCAATCTGGCAAGCCCACTGATGGTGGATGTAGAGACTTTCTTCCCCCTAGCCACTCCCCCACAGGACACAAAGAGAGCCAAAAGCCCTGGTTATGCTGCAGATAAATCTGAAGGGCTCTCTGAACATCCAACATAGAAGGAACCAGAGCACCCTTCTCTGGAAAATCAGGAAGAACAATTTCCTGCTGAAAATGGAACTTAGAGGAGGCTGTAGGGAGAAAGGCTGGATTCAGCCGTAAAACCACCCGGTCAAGTAAAAAATGCAAATAGTGAAAGGAGATGCGCAAGGTGCCCAATTCTTCCAACCTGTAAGCAGAAGTGATGGCCAACAGGAAGGCCAACTTAGCCGACAACCAAAAGAAATTGGCTTCCAACAAAGGCTCAAAAGGGGACAAGTGGAGACCCCGTAGTATGGTCAGCAAATCCCAAGAGGGAACAATCACCTGAAAGACCGGGTGACGAAGCTGAAAATTCTGCAACAGCCAATCCACCAAAGGAGCCGCACCCACCATTGCAACCCTTTTGCCCCTACAGGCCCAAATAGCAGACCATTGAGCAGCCAAGGTAGAGAGGAAAAGATGTTTCAGAAATCCGTCCCTGAGAAACTCAATAATTTGTAACTGATCCCCAGCAACATGATCCAGCCCACAGAAAGCACACCACCTGACAAAGAAGCCTCAATCCTTATTGTAAGATTTAGGGGTGGAAGCCCTACGGTAATGTTGAATATCCAACGCCACCAAGAAAGAACAACCCAATGACTCCAACCTCAAACATTCAAGAGCAGACTGTCAGCTTCAACTGGCGGAGACGAGGTAATGGCAGGCGGGGAATCAAATCAAATCATTCATCACATGTAGCTGAACCTAAAAGAAAATCATTGCCTGCCAAACGGCTGCCAACTCCCTCCAATTCAAGGAGCGGCATCTGTCCTCCCAGGACCACTGACCCTTGACCTCCAAGGACCCCAATGTTGACCCCAACCCCACAGACTGGTATTGGTTGTAAGTAACAGATGGGGAGGAATCTGTAAACAGATCCCCTTCTCCATGTTGGGAGAGTGGAGGCACCAAATCAGGTCCCTGATTCGAAAAGGAGAAAAAGGAATCAGAACATCATAATCTACATGGGAGCGATACCAGTGGGACAGCAGATGATTCACCAGTTGCTTGAGGTGCAGACAGGCCCAGGGAACCACATATGTTGTAGCAGCCATCATCCCCTGGACTCTCAACGAAGTCTGAGCCAGGGCCGACTGCTGAGCCAAGAGATCCAACAGAAGATGCTACAGTGTAGCAATGCGATACAGAGGGAGAAAGATCGCCCCCATCTGGGTGTCTAACAGACCGCTGATAAACTCTAGCCTCTGAACCGGGACCAGATGAGACTTTGCCAGGTTCAGCTAAGGGTTGGAACATGATCATGGTCACTTCTACTGCCAGCTGAGCCTTAGGAAGAGAGGAAGCAGAAATCATACAGTCATTAATATAGGGAAACACAGAGAAACCCTGAAGCTGGCAAAACCCCACAACCAGAGCCAATATCTTGGTAAAAGTCCAGGGAGCAGTGGAGAGTCTGAAAGGCAACACCTGAAACTGGTAATGAACCCCTTTCCCAGCAAATCACAGAAACCACTGGCTTTCTAGATGAACAGGCACATGAAAATATGCAACCTCCAAATCCAGGGTAGCCAAATAATCACCCATTTTGATGAGTAGAATGATGGACTGCAATGTAGTCATCTGAAATGGGTCCAGCTTCACCAGTTTGTTTAAAGCCTTCAAGTTTAGAATTGGGTGGTAAGAACCACCCGGTTTTGGGACCAAGAAAAGAGTCAAACAGAAGCCCAGGCCCCTCTATGCCTCTGGCACCCTGATAATAGCACCCTTTGCAAGCAAGATCTCCAAGGTATCCACTCCTAACAACATAGTCATATTCTTTCCGGCATCCCTTGACAATAGAGTATCCCGAAAGTGGGGTTGGGGGACAGAAATGGGATCCGATAACCCTGATTGATGACTGACACAACCCACTGGTCAGAAGTTAAGCTGAACCAATGATCCTGGAACAACCGAAGCCAGGCTCACCCCCTGGCATAGTTACTTCTGACCAGCCCCTTGGGGCTGCTGACTCTGGGGTCAGGACTTGTTGGTGAATGCAGCCCCCCGACGCCAGGCCTGTCCATGAAACTCTGCTTATGGAAAAAAGATTGTTTCTCCTGCACAGACTGAAAAGACTTCAACAATTTCTTCTTCTCTGCAGCCCGCTGCACCATCATGTTCAATTCATCCCCAAAAAACGTAGGACCTTCAAAGGGCAGCGTATGAACCAAGGCCTTTTGAGCTGCATCCAGATGCCAAGGTCTTGTCCAAAGTGACTGACTCCCAGCCACTGCCACCCCTGCCGAAGAGGAAAAAGCCCATAGGGTATCAAAGGTGATGTCAGATAGAAATGGGGCCAACATCTCTATCTGCACCAAGATGGGAGTGGGATCTCCCTGAACCTGGAGGCAGTCAAACAATATCTCAAAATCCTTAATGAGGACTTGTGATGCATAGGAGAGGAAGCGTAAGTTGTTTTAAGGCTGCCTCTACGTTCTTCTCAACAGGATCAGAAAGAGAATCCTCTTCAGAAGACAAGGAAGAGGATGAAGACATGGAGGACAAAATGGAATTGACCTTCGGGACCTGAAGAAACTGGACATCAAATTGGGCCAGGTGATATCTTCTGCCTAGAAGTTGTGGAATCCCCTGCTTATCAATATCTTCATCAGAATCTCCTTTATGATATCATGCAAGGGCAAATCATCAACCACTGAAGCACTATACTTGGAATAGAAGTCATCATCCACCAAAGGTTTAGGCTCAAAACCAAGAACACCCCGAATATGAGCCAACATGTCAGAAAACATTTTTCCATGGACATATTTGCCTTTTAGGGAATTGTCCAGCTCCTCATCATCATCTCCTTTATGTTTTTTTTTACAGAAGGCTCTGTCATATGCAATCTGAACTGTAGAATTAAACAGATCCAGAAAACAGCCCTGGAAATCTGCAAAAGGTCACCCGCCTCCAGGTCCTGAACCTGTTCCCTCTAGGAAACAGGCTTGCCAAGAACAGGCACAAACACAGTCACATGCTTCTCATCTCCCATGACTGCAGGAAGTAAGCAGGAAGTGAACTGAAACTTCTTCTCCTTCATAACTGCCTCCTAGCAACCAAGACTCAAGCCAAATGATACTTTGGAAGCTAAAAGGACAGCCTTGCCATCTCCCCTACAGCCACATAAAAAAATACATGGCCACGGGGGCCAGGTGCTGCTAGAGTGTCCCCAGCACCAGAACGGCCTTCCCGCGACTGCCGAGAACACTCCCCAGCCGAGCACATGCGCGGCTGCAGGCCGAGCAAGTATATGACCTACTAATAAATACTAGAAATGTGGTAAGGACAGCTTGCAAACACAGAAAAATGCAAACAAAACATCTGTATAAACAGAAAACAGAACACTACTCACTGTAGATCACAACACAGCAGTGTTCCAAAAACCTATAGAGTGACAGGAAAACAAACAGTAACGGCAGAGGGTGGGAGGGGTTTCTATAATAAAAATGAAAAATGGACTAGCGTTTCAGTGGCCTGTGGGGAGGAGGGACTAACTCACTTTGTAATGCATGGGACAAGGAGGTCCTATGAGGGGATAATGAGTCGGCTATTGTGATAGCTACCTATTACAGAAACATATATTACATGAATTAGATGTAACAATTATTTGGCAAGTGAAAAGTAGTACAATATGTTGGATATTTGCTAATACAGTGGCATTACTTTGATAGGAGTGGCCATCAGTCTAGTATCAGCCATGGGCACTTCTTTACTACACAGAAAAACAATAATACAAAGAGTTGTTTGTTGACGTTTCGCAATCTCTCAACATGCTACCACCTATTTACATAAATTAAGAATTGCATTACAAATAATATAGGGAACTTTGCCCATTGATGTTTTGGCTGTTTCATGGTAAAATACCAGTTGGCTAGTTGCACCTGGTTTCTACTGGACCCAGACGCACCATATAGCTTTTGGAACTCTAATGCATCATTTTGAAGAATATAGGACATGTATAATTGTGTCTATTTATTTCAGATAGAATTTTGAAACGAATCAGTGGAATGAAGCATTTGTTTTCCACTTGACATACACAATTCAATATTTAAAATGCGTGTGGTGTATTTGGTTCATTAGGCACCATTTGTAGCTATTAGATGAGAGTTACAAGTATCCATAACTTTTAATATCTGAACTCGCCCACTATTTTTGCAAGTTGCAATTTTACGTATTTCTGTATTCTGTTATAATAGTCACTCTTTTCCCTTTAAAGAATTGCATTCGAGAAATAATTTCCAGCTTTATCTAATTTTAGAGCAACTGAAAATAAATCACCAAATATGTGCACGGCAATATCAAACATGTTGTCCTGTGCTTCGTCATTACAGAGCTGCACTCAGCACTCCATATCACTCTGTTAGAAATGGGGTCTTTGGTTGACAGTCAGGTTACCCCCTGTTCAAGTAAGGACCCTCACTCTAGTCAGGGTAAAAGAGAATCACCCTCAGCTAACCCCTGCTTACCCCCTTGGTAGCTTGGCAGAGCAGTAGGCTTAACTTCAGAGCGCTAGGTGTAAAGTATTTGTACCAACACACACAGTAACTTCATGAAAACACTACAAAATGACACAACACCGGTTTAGAAAAAATAGGAAATATTTATCTAAACAAAACAAGACCAAAACGACAAAAATCCGACATACACAAGTCAAGTTATGAATTTTTAAAGATTAAACTCAAAAATAGCGCTTAGAAACAAAAATGCTTTGTTGAGATGTTAACACGGTGTCGTGACAGAGTCGTTCCCAACAAGCCGACACCAGCGGCGCCGGACACGGAGTCGTATAGACCCCCAAGTACAGTACCTTTGGTGAAGAGTGAAAACAAGCCGATGCACGAAGTCGGGAATCACGGCGTCTGTGCGAAACGTTGAATCCGTGCACTTCGAGCGGCGTCGGTCATGACGTGGTGCGGCGACTTCCACCGAGTCGTGGACTTCAGCGGGGCTGCTGCGGCGTCGGGCCTGCAAAGAGCGTTGCGTTCCAGCGAAGGTCACGGCGTCAGGTGCAGGCAGCGTTACCGGATTCAGCAGCGGCGTCTGTCCGAAGTCGTCCGAAGTCGATTTCCTTGGATTCCACCAGCTTTCCTTTCAAGGGCCCAGGGACTGGATAGGGCACCACTTGTCAGAGCAGGAGTCTCTCCAGAGACTCCAGATGCTGGCAGAGAGAAGTCTTTGCTGTCCCTGATACTTCAAATAACAGGAGGCAAGCTCTAACTCAAGCTCTTTGAGATTTCTTCACAAGATGGAAGGCACACAAAGTCCAGTCTTTACCCTCTTACTCTGGCAGAAGCAGCACTGCAGGAAAGCTCCACAAAGCACAGTCACAGGCAGGGCAGCACTTCTTCCTCAGCTATCAGCTCTTCTCCAGGCAGAGGTTCCTCTTGGTTCCAGAAGTGTTTCTAAAGTCTGTAGATTTGGGTGCCCTTCTTATACCCATTTTAGTCTTTGAAGTCACCTTTCTTCAAAGGGGAATCACACCTACTTGTGAAATCCTGCCTTGCCCAGGCAAGGCCTCAGACACACACCAGGGGGTTGGAGCCGGCATTGTCAGAGGCAGGCACAGTCTTTTCAGATGAGAGTGACCACTCCACCCCTCCCTCCTAGCAGAGATGGCTAATCAGGAAATGCAGGTTACACCCCAGCCCCCTTTGTGTCACTGTCTAGTGCGAGGTGAAAAACAACCCAACTGTCAAACTGACCCAGACAGGGAATCCACAAACAAGGCAGAGTCACAGAATGGTTTAAGCAGGAAAATGCTCACTTTCTAAAAGTGGCATTTTCAAACGCACAATCTTAAAATCAACTTTACTAAAAGATGTATTTTTTAATTGTGAGTTCAGGGACCCCAAACTCCACATGTCCATCTACTCTCTAGGGGAATCTACACTTTAATCATATTTAAAGGTAGCCCCCATATTATCCTATGAGAGAGACAGGCCTTGCAACAGTGAAAAACGAAATTGGCAGTATTTCACTGTCAGGACATATAAACCACATTACTATATGTCCTACCTTATCCATACACTGCACCCTGCCCTTGGGGCTACCTCTGGCCTACCTTAGGGGTGCCTTACATGTAAGAAAAGGGAAGGTTTAGGCCTGGCAAGTGGGTACACTTGCCAAGTCGAATTTACAGTGTAAAAATACACTTACAGACACTGCAGCGGCAGGTCTGAGACATGGTTACAAGGTTACTTGTGTGGGTGGCACAACCAGTGCTGCAGGCCCACTAGTAACATTTGATTTACAGGCCCTGGGCACCTCTAGTGCACTTTACTAGGGACTTAACAGTAAAACAAATATGCTGATCATGGAGAACCAATTACGTACACATTTTAAACAGGAGCACTTGCACTTTAGCACTGGTTAGCAGTGGTAAAGTGCCCAGAGTAACAAAAACAGTAAAATCAGAGTCCAGAACACATCAACAACCTTGGGAACAGAGGCAAAAAGTTAAGGGAGACCACGCCAAGGATGAAAAGTCTAACACGTGTCCCCCCCAGCTAAAAGTGGGGAGCAAATACCCAACCTCATGGGAGTTCTCATCACTAAGGCGGAAGAACCTGGACAGACCATCAGCATTGGCGTGCTCTGTACCAGGACGATGTTCCACCGTAAAGTCCATCCCCTGTAGGGAAATGGACCACCTCAACAGTTTTGGATTCTCACCCGTCATCTGCAAACCATCTGAGGGGCCTATGGTCGATCTGAACTCGGAAGTGAGTCCCAAACAAGTAGGGTCTTAGCTTCTTCAGTGCCCAGACCACAGCAAACGCTTCGCGTTCTATGGCACTCCACCTACGTTCCCTGGGTAGTAACCTCCTGCTAATGAAGGCTACGGGTTGATCTAGGCCCTCTTCATTAAGCTGTGAGAGTACTGCTCCAATACCATGCTCTGAGGCGTCTGTTTGCACAACAAACTCCTTGGAGTAGTCAGGTGCTGCAGCACAGGTGCTGTGCACATGGCAGCCTTCAGGGCATCAAAAGCGTTCTGGCAAGCCTCTGTCCAGATCACTTTCTTGGGTTGCTTCTTAGAAGTCAACTCAGTTAAGGGAGTAACAATGGTACCATATCCCTTAACAAACATCCGGTAATATCCTGTGAGACCTAAAAAGGCTCTCACTTCAGTCTGGGTCTTGGGAGGCTCCCAAGCCAGAATCGTGTCAATCTTAGGCTGTAGGGGTGCCACCTGGCCACTCCCCACCTGGTGTCCTAAGTACACCACAGAACCCTGCACTATTTGGCACTTGCTTGCCTTAATAGTGAGGCCTGTCTTCTGCAGGGCCTTTAACACTCTCCAGAGGTGTTGCAGGTGTTCCTCCCATGTGGAACTAAACACAGCAATGTCATCCAGGTTGGCGGCACTGAACTCATCCAGTCCTGCCAACACCTGGTTGACCAACCTCTGAAAGGTGGCAGGGGCGTTCTTCATCCCGAAGGGCATCACATTGAAGTGGAAGTGCCCATCTGGGGTAGAGAATGCTGACCTCTCCTTTGCCCCCTCAGTTAAGGCAATCTGCCAGTACCCAGATGTTAAATCAAACGTACTGAGGTACTTGGCAGCTCCTAACCGATCAATGAGCTCATCAGCTCGGGGGATGGGGTGTGCGTCAGTCTTGCTGACCGCATTGAGACCCCGGTAGTCCACACAGAACCTAAGTTCTGGAGTGGCACCAGGAGCAGCAGCCTTTGGGACCAAGACCACTGGGCTGGCCCAAGGACTGCTGGAGTGCTCAATAACCCCTAGGGTTAACATTTTGGAGACTTCCTCCTTAATGCAAGCCCTGACCCTGTCAGTCACCCTGTAAACCTTATGTTTAACAGGTGTACTGTCCCCAGTGTCCACATCATGTGTGCACAGGTGTGTGACTCCTGGGATCAGGGAAAACAGCGAGGCGAACTGTTCCAGCACGTGGCGACAGTCCCTCTGCTGTTCCTCAGTCAGGGAGGGGGAGAGGATCACTCCCTCCACAGACCCATCTTTCTCTCCTGCAGACAGGAGGTCAGGAAGAGGCTCACTCTCTTCCTCCA
Organism: Pleurodeles waltl; assembly: GCF_031143425.1. NCBI lineage: Eukaryota > Metazoa > Chordata > Amphibia > Caudata > Salamandridae > Pleurodeles > Pleurodeles waltl. The sequence continues at coordinate 700,512,879 of NC_090447.1, read as the reverse complement.
CCCCGTCATCTGTTGCTAGGAGCATGGATAGCTCAGTTCGCTCAAAGTGTGGTTTGAGGCGGTTGACATGTAGGACCCTCAAAGGGTTCCTGGGGGATTGCAAGTCTACCAGATAGGTGACCTCGCTCTTTCTTTCCACCACCTCAAAAGGCCCAGTCCACTTATCTTGGAGAGCCCTAGGCTCCACTGGTGCCATGACATACACTTTTTGTCCAGGCTGAAACTCAACCAGAGTGGCATTCTGGTTGTACCACCGTTTCATATCCTCCTGGCTTGCTTCCAGGTTCTCCTGAGCGAGACTCCTGAAGCGGGCAGTCTGGTTTCTTAGTGCCAGCATGTAGCTAAATACATCCTGGGGTGGTTTACTAGGAGCTTTCTCCAAAGCCTCCTTCACCAGACTGAGCAGTACCCTCACACGGTGGCCATAGATGAGCTCAAAGGGGCTAAAGCCAAGTCCCTTTTGAGGCACCTTCCTGTAAGCGAACAGAAGGCATGGCAAGAGGACGTCCCATTTACACCTCAAGGGCTTTGACAGGCCCTGAATCATGCCTTTCAAGGTGCGGTTGAATCTCTCAACCAGACCATTACTTTGGGGGTAGTAAGGTGTGGTGAACTTGTACGTTACCCCACACACCTTCCACAGAGACTTCATATAAGTGGATATGAAGTTTGTACCTCTATCAGATACCACTTCATTGGGGAACCCCATGCGGGTAAAAACTCCCATCAAGGCACGTCCTACCACAGGGGGAGTGACCGTCCTTAGAGGAATGGCTTCTGGGTACCATGTGGCATGGTCCACCAAGACCAGGATGAACCTGTTGCCCATGGCTGTCTTGGGATCCAGAGGCCCAACAATGTCAATTCCTACCCTTTTAAAGGGAGTACTGACTACCGGTAAAGGTTGGAGGGGAGCTCTGCATTTCCCCCCACTCTTGCCACTTGCCTGACAAGACCTACAATAAGCAGCTGACTGCTTGTGCATCAAGGGCCAGTAAAAGTGGTAGACAAGCCTCTTATAGGTCTTGTCCTGCCCTAGATGTCCTGCCAAAGGCACATCATGAGCCAAACCCAGTAGGAAGGCCCTGAAGCACTGGGGTACCACCAGCATACGAGCTGACCCAGGCTCAGGAACCTTAGGCTCACTATACAGGAGGCCATCCTCCCAATAAATCAGGTGAGTACCTGGCGCCTCGCCAGCCGCCTGGGCTGCAGCCTGCTGCCGTAGCCCCTCAAGAGTAGGGCACTCCTTCTGCGCTGTGCAGAATGCTTCCCTGGTGGGTCCCCCTTCCTGCTGCCACTGCGACAGCTCAGGGACCTCCCCCAGTTCAGCCACCTGTTCCCCTGTAGGCTCTGGGGTATCACCCTCAGGCTCTGCCTCCTCCCGGACCGTGAGAACTTCTGGGGCCGGTTTCCCGCGCCCCCTGCCCTTCCTCTTCTTGGCGGTCCCCTGGGCCACTGTTTCAGGCTCCAGGGGCTCTTGACTACCCTTATTGGCTGCCATAGACCGGGTGGATACGCATACCCACCCAGGCAGACCCAACATCTCCAAGTGAGACCTGTGTTCCACCTCCTTCCAAGGGGAATCCTCCAGGTCGTTGCCTAGCAAACAATCAACAGGCATGGTTGGACTCACAGCTACTTTCCAGGAACCTGAGACCCCCCCATTCAAAGGGAACCTGCGCCACTCTGCAGAGGCGCTCAGAGTTTTCTACTGCAACTACTTGGTGAAGTACCCGGGGATCAATCTGCTATTCAGACACCAGGTGACTCCTCACTGTAGTCACACTGGCTCTTGGGTCTCTCAGAGCCTCCACCCTCTGTCCATTGATGGTCACCCATTGCTTGTATTTCTTAGTGTTATCAGGCACTAGGTTTCTCTGGACCATCTTGCTGTCCCCTAGTGAGACAAGGGTCATTTCTGCTGGTTCCTACCCACCTGAAACCAACTCCTCCCCAAGCGCTACACTGGCCAAACCCTGGGACGGTACACCAGTGGGTGCCGGTGTACTTTTGGGGCATTTGGGGTCCCCCCTCACATGACCCACCTGGTCACATGCATAGCACTTACGTGGGGTACCACCTGCCACTGGCTTCCCTTTGGACAACCATGGCTTCTTTTCACTGGGGGGTTGGGAATCCTTACCCTGGGAATCAGTTTGGGGCCCTTTAGAAAACTCCCCCTGTTTGCCCTTAACCCCCCTTTCTTCTGAGAGGGACCCTGCCCACCCCTGGCGTGGTCTCCCCCATACCTCTTTTGGACCCTGGTGCTCTCCCAGCGGTCCGCTTCCTGCGCAAGCTTCCTGGGGTCAGTCAGCTTGCTGTCAATGAGGTGCTGGCGCAGCTCTGGAAAACGTAAACTGTACAAGTGCTCCCAAGCAATTAAATTGTAAAGCCCCTCATACGTGTTTACCTTACTGCCCTTCACCTAACCATCCAGTGACCTGCAAAAAGAATCAACACATTCCAACCATGTTTGGGATTCCTTTCTCTTGTAGGATCTAAACTTCTCCTTGTACTGCTCAGGGGGTGAGACCATACCTGGTGAGTAAGGCCTCCTTCATGAGGTGAGACTCTGAGCATCCCCTAAGGCCGTCAGTGTGTCCCTCCCCTCTGCCTCAAAATGCTTCCACAGGGCTGCCCCCCAATGAGCTTCAGGGACCAGGTTCATGTGGAGAGCTGACTCATAACCCTTGAACCACAAGTAGATATCATCCTCCCTCTTATAATCCCTCACAAGGTCTTTTGGGATGTGTACCCTTCTCTCCGGCTGCACTGTAGGATTGCTGCCACCATCCCTACTGGACTGGCTCCTCTGATCTAACTCCTTTAAGTTAAGCTCATGAGCCAGCTGCATCTTCCTTTCCTCAAGGACTGCTCTTCTCTCATCTCTTTCTTTCTCCAGATTGAGCTTTTGCAGCTCCAATTGGTATGCCCTCTCTGCCTGTCTGTCCTGCAACTCCTGAGGTGTCAGACCCTTGGATGAGACACTGCTACCTGCCCTGGAGACCTTCTACCTGGACATAACAGGCCCACCCACAATACCATTGTGTACTGAACACTCTTCCTCATCCTCCTCATCTCCCTCATCCTCTGTGTGCCCTTCAGTGCTCTTGGCTGTCACCCAGGCCCTCAGCGCCCTTTGCAGCTCCTCCTTCCTGGATGAGCTCTTAATGGGACAGTCAAAACTTTTACAGAACTGCTTCAACTGAGCTTTGGTATAACTCTCCAATTTCTCAAGGTCAAAGTCAGCTCCAACTGATGCATCTCCAAGTAGAGACATGATGAAAGGTAAAAAGTGTGCAAAGTTCCAAATGCAGAAACAAGTTCCCAAATGAAGTTCAAAGTCAATCAAGGATCAGCGAAAAAAACAAAGTGGACGTAGGGAAAAATCCACAAAAAGAGAAAAAGCAAAAATCTCAAGACAAGCAGTATGTGGTCGCGTAGTGGTCTGCACTCAAACAGTAGTGTACACTTAATTACTGTATGTCAAGTACAAATACAAGTCCAAATCCCAACCGCTGATCACCAATGTTAGAAATGGGGTCTTTGGTTGACAGTCAGGTTACCCCCTGTTCAAGCAAGGACCCTCACTCTAGTCAGGGTAAAAGAGAATCACCCTCAGCTAACCCCTGCTTACCCCCTTGGTAGCTTGGCAGAGCAGTAGGTTTAACTTCAGAGCGCTAGGTGTAAAGTATTTGTACCAACGCACACAGTAACTTCATGAAAACACTACAAAATGACACAACACCGGTTTAGAAAAAATAGGAAATATTTATCTAAACAAAACAAGACCAAAACTACAAAAATCCGGCATACACAAGTCAAGTTATGAATTTTTAAAGATTAAACTCAAAAATAGCGCTTAGAAACAAAAATGCTTTGATGAAATGTTAACACGGTGTCGTGATGGAGTCGTTCCCAACAAGCCGACACCATTCGGTGCCGGACACGGAGTCGTGTAGACCCCCAAGTACAGTACCTTTGGTGAAGAGTGAAAACAAGCCGATGCGCGAAGTCGGGAAGCGCGGCGTCTGTGCGAAACGTTGAATCCGTGCACTTCGAGCGGCCTCGGTCATGACATGGTGCGGTGACTTCCACGGAGTCGCGGACTTCAGCGGGGCTGCTGCGGCGTCGGGCCTGCGAGGAGCGTCGCGTTCCAGCGAAGGTCACGGCGTCAGGTGCAGGCGACGTTACCGGATTCAGCAGCGGCGGCGGTCCGAAGTCGTCCGAAGTCGATTTCCTTGGATTCCACCAGCTTTCCTTTCAAGGGCCCAGGGACTGGATAGGGCACTACTTGTCAGAGCAGGAGTCTCTCCAGAGACTCCAGATGCTGGCAGAGAGAAGTCTTTGCTGTCCCTGAGACTTCAAACAACAGGAGGCAAGCTCTAACTCAAGCCCTTGGAGATTTCTTCACAAGATGGAAGGCACACAAAGTCCAGTCTTTGCCCTCTTACTCTGGCAGAAGCAGCACTGCAGGAAAGCTCCACAAAGCACAGTCACAGGCAGGGCAGCACTTCTTCCTCAGCTATCAGCTCTTCTCCAGGCAGAGGTTCCTCTTGGTTCCAGAAGTTTTTCTAAAGTCTGTAGATTTGGGTGCCCTTCTTATACCCATTTTAGTCTTTGAAGTCACCTTTCTTCAAAGGGGACTCACACCTACTTGTGAAATCCTGCCTTGCCCAGGCAAGGCCTCAGACACACACCAGGGGGTTGGAGCCGGCATTGTCAGAGGCAGGCACAGTCCTTTCAGATGAGAGTGACCACTCCACCCCTCCCTCCTAGCAGAGATGGCTAATCAGGAAATGCAGGTTACACCCCAGCCCCCTTTGTGTCACTGTCTAGTGCGAGGTGAAAAACAACCCAACTGTCAAACTGACCCAGACAGGGAATCCACAAACAAGGCAGAGTCACAGAATGGTTTAAGCAAGAAAATGCTCACTTTCTAAAAGTGGCATTTTCAAACACACAATCTTAAAATCAACTTTACTAAAAGATGTATTTTTTAATTGTGAGTTCAGGGACCCCAAACTCCACATGTCCATCTACTCTCTAGGGGAATCTACACTTTAATCATATTTAGAGGTAGCCCCTATATTATCCTATGAGACAGACAGGCCTTGCAACAGTGAAAAACGAAATTGGCAGTATTTCACTGTCAGGACATATAAACCACATTACTATATGTCCTACCTTATCCATACACTGCACCCTGCCCTTGGGGCTACCTAGGGCCTACCTTAGGGGTGCCTTACATGTAAGAAAAGGGAAGGTTTAGGCCTGGCAAGTGGGTACACTTGCCAAGTCGAATTTAAAGTGTAAAAATACACTTACAGACACTGCAGCGGCAGGTCTGAGACATGATTACAGGGTTAGATGTGTGGGTGGCACAACCAGTGCTGCAGGCCCACTAGTAACATTTGATTTACAGGCCCTGGGCACCTCTAGTGCACTTTACTAGGGACTTAACAGTAAAACAAATATGCCAATCATGGAGAACCAATTACGTACGCATTTTAAACAGGAGCACTTGCACTTTAGCACTGGTTAGCAGAAGTAAAGTGCCCAGAGTAACAAAAACAGTAAAATCAGAGTCCAGCACACATCAACAACCTGGGGAACAGAGGCAAAAAGTTAAGGGAGACCACGCCAAGGATGAAAAGTCTAACACACTCCATAAAAATAATAAGTTGTTTTTAGGTAGCAAAACATAAAATGCATTTGTTGGGGGCATATTCAACCCTTGACGCATCTTGGCACACCTTATTGTTACCTAACTCAATGGTAGTCATTTAATCGACTTCAGATAGATGAAAAGCTGGGAGGACAGACTAGAACTAAAGCATGTGACCACGAAGTTAACCTCAGTTTCTTGGAGTAGATGCATTAGTCTACGGAGCCACAGAATGCAGCAAAAAATTATGTTGTGCCAAATGCAATTTTTCTGCTGCTTCAAAACACCATTACAGGTGCTTTTGTTACCTAATTTATAGAACACAATTTACCCACTTCAGGAGGATGTAAGGTTAAGTGTGCTTTGCTGCGACTCAAACTCATGACCTCCAGAACACCCCATGGGGCTTATTTACAAGTCCCTTGGGCTGCTGCAGCATCACTTTTTTACACTTTGGCAGTGCAAACACAACTCCAATTCTACAAAGTGACGCAAGAGGCCTCTAGTGTCACTTTTCACCCCTGAGAGCCAGCTACCTGCAATTAAATGCAAGGTAGGCATTCCCGGACAAAAAGCCATGAAACTGATGCATGTGAAATGCATTATACTGAGACTTCACTGCGTCAAAATTTTAACACCTGGTCAGAGCAGGTGTTAAACTGACACAGGGCTTTTTCTGATTGGAGACTTCCTCGCATTGCTGGAGTAGCATACGTTTTTTTACACTAGTTTGGCAATGCAACAGTTTAGCGCCACAGATGCATCAGAATGTCTCAAGCAGCTGTAGAAACGTGCACCATGGAACTCTGTTTAGTAAATACAGTGCTTCCATGGCATCGTTAGAAAATAGTTATGCAGTGCAAGAAACCTGACACATCAGAGATGATGTGTCAGTTTCTTGTAAATGAGGCCCTATATTATTTAGTGGCAAAGGTTCAGCTCACTTTGCCATCTTCATTAAACAGATCTGAATGCCATGATGTCAGTCAGTGATCACACTCTCTATGTCTACGGGGATTATGTTAGACCTGGCATCCTTTGCTTGGTCTTCCCTTTCTTTTTTGCCTCTGCTTCCTATGTTTTGACTGTGTGCTGGACTCTGTTGTTGCTATTTTTGTTAGTCTGGGCAGTTTACCACTGCTGACCAATGCTAAAGTGCAAGTGCTCCCGGTGTAAATTGTATGTGTAGTTGACTTTTCCATGGTTGGCATATTTAATTTACTAGTAAGTCCCTAGTAAATTGCACTGGAGGTGCCCAGGGCCTGTAAATCAAATGCTACTAGTGGGCCTGCAGCACTGATTATGCCACCCACATGAATAGCCATGTAAACATGCTTCAAACCTGCCACTGCAGTGTCTGTGTGTGGAGTTGTAATCTGTCAATTCGACCTGGCAAGTTAATCATCTTGCCAGGTCCAAACCTTCCCTTTTTATACATGTAAGGCACCCCGAAAGTAGAACTTAGGTAGCCCCATGGGTAGGTTGCAGTGTATATTAAATGCGGGACATGTACTGATGTGTTTTACATGTCCTGACAGTGAAACACTGCCAAAAATAAATTTTCACTGTTGCAAGGCCTATCTCTCTCATAGGTGAACATGGGGGATGCCTTTAAATATCCTTAAAGTGTAGTTTCCTTTTGGGAGCAGATAGAGATGTGGAGTTTGGGGTCTCTGAACTCACAATTTAGAAATATATCTTTTTTTAATGAATTCTTTTTATTAAACACCACGTGACATACAGTATACACTTTGGACATGAAATTGCATCCGTTGGATGAGTGCGACACAACCTTCTATGGAGTGTTATAAGAAGAATCAACCATACTACATTTCCTTTCCCCTCCATCTTACCAAGCTAACTGCTCTGGTCTCGCTCTCCCCCTAATGGGCCTCACTCACTTTCCCTCTCCCCCCATCCCTTCACAGGCCCTGGGTGGCATTCCCCTGGCCCCATACCGTATCCCATTTCATGGGGCAACACCTGCTTTGGTAAACTACCCTCACAGCCCAATAGCACCAGTCCATGTCTGTAACCCATTCCTCAACACCTGGCCAGTGTGAGGCCCCCGCGCCCTAGCCACATTCCTCTTAGCCATCCCTGCTGCCAAATACAACCATGTGCGTTGATATTTTGTCCAGGTATAATCCTCAGGAATTGACAGGAGAAGCCGCCAAGGGTCCTGCAGGACCCTTCCGCCAATGACCCACAACACTTCATTCACCATTTCACTCCTAAACAGCTGTATCCGAGGGCAAGCCCATAGAATATGATAGAATGTCCCCATCATCCCGCAACCCCATACACATAACTCTGACGTCGATCGTCCCATCCGCTGCAGCCACATCCGGTAGAGTTATGACCTATGTACAATCCAAAGCTGCACCAGTCGAAAGCTGGTTTGAATTGCAATTTCCCTGGCACTTTTAAGAGCACCTGCCCATTCATCATCATCCATGGAACCTACATCCTCCTCCCATGCCACCCTTAATCGCCCATTTGGATTTGGGGAGGTATTTGTCAGTTTCTTATAAATTGTCGAGATTGCCTGCTCCGACAGCGGCTCTGTAAGGATCCTGCCCTCCAGCAGTGTCATGTCCCTAATTTGCTCCCCCTCCTGGAAGTGTCTACAGAGCGCATGGCCCAGCCGCAGATACCTCTAACGTTTGGACTCTTTTCATATCAAATTCCGTCTGTAGACCCTCAAAGGGTATCACAGCGCTGTCTCTCCAAACGTCAACCAGGTGTTCTATCCCTATTAGTGCCCACCTGGCAAAACCCGTCGTTGCACTTGCTTCCTTCAAGTGATCACCAGTCCAAAGTGGGGTATGCGTGGATAGGGTCTCCCCTCACCTAGGTAAGGGTTGACATCTCTCCAAGCCTGCACCGCTGTCAGTGTATGGGTTGACAGGTTTCAAACCCCCGCTGGCTGTATAACAGTCTCTCGTAACCGCTGGTGCCCATTGCTTCTCTATCTACTTGTTAAGCCAATTCTGTAGGTCTTGCAAAGGGCCACTCGTTGATCACCACCAGCTGGGTCGCCCAGGAGTACAGCCAGGCATCCAGGATTACAAACCCTCCCACGTAGTACCCCTCTGGAGCTTCCTCAATGCTATACGTGGAAGTCCTCCTGCCCATAGCAGAGATCTGAGGACCTCGTCCTCAGAGCATTGGGGAAAGCAGACATCCCTGTCTTGTTCCCCTCTGTAACCTGAAGGTCCGGTAAGCCGTCCCATTTACTGTCATTCTCTGCAGTGGTTTCTGGTAGAGTAGTTTGACCCATTCACAAAACCACAGACCGAATCCCATCTTCTGAAGTGTTGCAAACATGTACCCCCACTCCAGGCTATTGAATGCCATCTTGGCATCCAGGGCCATCAGGGCTGCCTGGGTGCCCCCCAGAGGTTGGGTCATGTGGAGCACTCCATATATATTGTTGGGCGCTTCTATTGGACATAAAGCCCAACTGATCAGGATGAACTATAGACCACTGTCTGCAACCGATTTGCTAGTACCTTAGCTAACACCTTTGCCTCCACATTCAACAAGGATATAGGTCTATAGGAGTTGCATGCTGTCACTGGCTTCCCTGTCTTGTGTATGATTACGATTTTTGCTGTTCTCTGATCAACCAGAGGTTGTCTGTCTGTCAGTGCGTTCTGGAACATTACGGTGAGGTGTGGGACCACCTTGCTCACCAGCCCTTTATAGAGCTCCACTGGGAGCCTTTTGGGCCCGGAGCCTTCCCAGATTGCAAAGTACAGAGCGCCCTTCCGACCTCCTCCACCATCAGATCTCCCTCCACAGTCTCCCGCTCTTCCTCTGTAAGGGACAGGAGGGCCACCTCTTTGAGGAAGTCATCACAGTCTTCATCTGTCATAAGAGACCGAGTGGCATATATGCACTCATAGTGGGAGGCAAAGACCTCCGCTATTTCTGTGCTAGATTGTCTTGTCACTCCCATGTCATCCACTATCTTGCGTACTCCCAGCAGTTCCATGGTCTCTCCTGTCCAGCCACGCTAGCAGCTTACTCATTTTGTCTCCAATATCATACAGGCTTCTCTGAGTGGCCAAGGCCTGCTTTCTGGCACTATCTTCAGCCAGGTCAAATAGTTCCGCCTGCTTAGCCAGCAACTTATGGCACAGCTCCTCCGAGCTCCTCCCAGGAAGACGGGCCTCAAGTGCCCCTACTTCCTTCTCCAGCACCTCTATTTGTAACTTTCACTCTTGTTTCTTTCCCCCAATCAACGCCTGAGCCTGTCCATGGAGGACTATCTTAAAGGCCTTCCATGGCACACAACTAGAAGCCACTGATCCTGTATTTTCCCGAACAAAAGGTCGACCCCTTCCCCCAACCTCCTCCCAATGTCGGGGTCTTTCAGGTACCATGTGACAATTCTGGGTGCAAGTGCATGACCACGTATCGGTCCCCTCAGTGTTACTGCCCGTCCCCTCAGTGTCACTGTCACTGGTGAGTGGTCTGAGATTCCACGCACCCCATGGCGGTCCTTGCCAAAGTGGCCAGCATGAATATGGTGTGTGTATATGTGGTCTATACGGGAAAAACTGCCATATGGGGCAGAATAGTATGTATACGTCCTCTCTTGTGGGTTAAGCATCCTCCATATATCCACCAGTCCCACCACATCTACAAACGACCTCAGCCGCACCCCCTCCTCTGGGGTGGGACACACACTCCATCTGTCAGCCTCAGGGTCACACACCACATTCATGTCACCCCTCATGATAAGGACCCTGGTCGGCCATTCCAGCAGCAAGGCCCCGATTTCCAGCAAGTTTGCTCCGTGCAGGCATCGAGGGGATATATACTGAGCATATGTGGAGTGTGAGGCCTTCCAATTGTCCTGTGATTGCCGCAAATTGGCCCATGTGATCAGTCCATGTGTGGGTAAGCATGTACGGCAGTGCCCTCCTAAAAAGACTACCTGTTCCCCAGGCATCAGACAAGTAGCCCACATGAGCAACAAGAGTATACCCAAATCTATCTAGGGCCTTATAATTATTCCCTCTGAGGTGGGTTTCCTGCAAGAGGACAACATCTGGTGCTGTCCAGTGGAGGTACTGCAAAACTATTGTCCTCTGATCTTGCACCCCAGTTGAAAAGAAACAATGGGTCTTTACAGGGAAACCTGCAGAGAGGGTTCCTCACATGTGCTTTGCATGTGATCAGGTGTGTCACTTGAGTGGGGATCCAAAATGTCCCAAGGGTACACAGGCACCCAGTCACAGGGTTTGGCCAGTGTAGCTCTTGGGGAGGAGTTGGTTCTAGGTGGGTGGGAGCCAGCTGAGATGACCCTTGTCTCACTAGGGCACAGTGAGATAGTTCAGAGGACCCTTGCACCTGAGAACACTAAGACGTACAGGCAGTGGGTGACCAGCAATGGGCAGAGGGTAGAGGGACTGAGAGACACAGGAGCCAGTGTGACTACTGTGAGAAGTCACCTGGTGTCTGAGGAGCAGGTAGGTCCCCATGCACTTCACCAAGTAGTTGTGAAAGACAACGCTGCGCACCTGTGCAAAGTGGTGTAGGTACCCTTTGAGTGGGGGGAGGATCATGTGCCTTGAGGGTGGCTGTGAGTCCAGCCATGCCTGTAGATTGTCTGCTTGGCAATGACCTGGAGGATTCTCCTTGGAAGGAGGTGAAACACAGGTCTCACTTGGAGATGGTGGGTCTGCCCGGGTGTGTGTGTGTGTCCACCCGGTCAATGGCAGCCTGTCAGGGTGATCAAGAAGACCTGGAGCCTGATAGAGTGGCCCATGTGTCTGCCAGAAGGAGGAAGGGCAAGGGACACAGGAAACCCGCTCCAGAAGTTCCCATATCTGAGAGGAGACTGAACCTGAGGGGGATACCCAGGAGCCTACAGGGGAACAGGTGGCTGAACTGGGGATGCCCATGAGCTGACTCAATGGCAGCAGGAAGGGAAACACACCAGGGAAGCGTTCTGTGAGGCACAGAAAACATGCCCTACTCTGGAGGGTTTGTGTCAGCAGGCTGCAAACTAGGCATCTGGCAAAGAGTCTGGATCACATTTGATCTACTGGCAGGACAGCGTCCTATATAGTGAGTCTAAGGTTGCTGAGCCTGGGGCAGTCTGTGTGCTGGTGGTACCTCAGTGCTTCAGAGGCTTCCTATTGGGTTTGGCTCATAATGTGCCTTTAGCTGGACATTTGGGGCAGGACAAGACCTTTGAATGACTTGTCACCCACTTTTAATGGCCCCAAATGGGCAGGCACTATGATGGGCACTGTAGGTCTTGCCAAACTTGCCAGGCAAGTGGCAAGAGTGGAGGGAAATGTAAGGCTCCTCTCCAACCTTTTCTTGTTGTCAGCATCACCTTTGAAAGAGTTGATATTGACATTGTGGGGCCTCTGTATGCCAAGAAAGCCATGGGCAACAGGTTTATCTTGGTTTTGGTGGACCATGCCATCAGGTAACCAGAAACCATTCTTTTGAAATCAATCCCTGCTCCTGTGGTGGGACGTGCATTGATGGGGGTTTTTCTCCGCATGGGGTTCCCCAAGAGTTGGTATCTGATAGGGGTACCAACTTCATATCTACATAAATGAAGTCTCTGTGGAAGGAGTGTGGGGTAACCTACAAGTGTACCACTCCTTACCATCCCCAAGGAAACGGTCAGGTTGAGAGATTCAACCACACCTTGAAGGTCATGATCATGGGCCTGTCAGAACCTTCTGTTCACCTACAGGGAGGTACCACAAAAGGGATCTTGGATTTAGCTCTTTTGAGTTGTTGTATGGCTACCATGTCAGGGGATCTTTGAATCTGGTTAGGTAAGGCTTGGAGAAGGCCTCCAGTAAGCCCCCCCAGGGTGTATTCAGTTACATGCAGGCTTTTAGGAACCAGACTGCCCGCTTCAGGAAGCTCACTCAAGAGAACCTGGAAGCAAGCCAGGAAGATATGAAACGGTGGTATGCCCAGAATGTTACTCTGGTTGAGTTTCATCCTGGACAAAAAGTGTGGGTAATGGCCCTAGTGGAAGCTCACGCTCTCCAGGTCAAGTGGACTGGGCCTTTTTGAGGTGGTGGAGTGCAAGAGTGATGTCACCTATCTGGTGAACTTGCGGACCCCTAGGAACCCTTTCAGGTTCCAACATGTGAAGTGCCTCAAGCCTCACTTTGAGAGGACAAAGGTGACTATGCTCTTGGCAACAGATGAAGGGGTAGAGGAAGAGACTGAGCTTCTTCCTGACCTCGTGTTTGCCAAAGAGAAAGATGGTTCAGTGGAGGGTGTGAACCTCTTTCCCTTGCTGACCCTAGAACAAAAGAGGAACTGTTGCCAAGTGTTGGGACAGTTTGCCTCTCTCTTTTCCTTGATCTCAGGGGTCCCACACTTGTGCACACATGATGTGGACACTGTAAACAGTCCACCTGTGAAACATAAAGTTTGCAGGGGGACTGACAAAGTTAGAGCCAGCATTCAGAATGAGGTATCCCCATTTTCAGCTGGGCGGACAAGTGTTAGACCTAGCATCCTTGGAGTGGTCTCCCCTGTTTTTTTTGCCTCTGATTCCTATGTTCTGACTGTGTTCTAGACTCTGTTTTTGCTGTTTTTGTTACTCTGGTGTGGTCACTTACACCTGAATGGGCTGTGCCTGAGCTCACACAATGCAGTCTTCAAACCCCTGGTGTAAGTCTAGAGACAGGTCTGGGGAAGGCAGGCTCTTGTGAACAACAGAGACTTTCCTTTGAAGTTTGAAGTTTGTCTATTTCAATGGCAGAAAGGGGTATAAGTAGTGGACACAAAACACCAGACTGGCAGATTGCTTCTGGAACCAAGAGGGACCTCTGCCAAAGAGAAGAGCTGAAGAGTTGGAGGAGGAGTACTGCCCCTTTGCCTGTGTCTGTGCTTTGCTGGTTTGGCCTGCAGTTGCTGCTTCTGCCTGAAAAGGACAAAGACTGGACTTTGTGGTATATTCCTGCTTGTGAAGAATCTCCAAGGGCATGGATTGATCTTGCCTAGTGTTTTGAAGTCTCAGGGCCATCAAAGGCTTCCTCTGCCAGCACCTGGGCTCTCTGCTGAGACTCCTGCCCTGCCAAGTGGTGCCCTATCCAGTCCCTGGGTCCTTGAAATGTGATGCTGGTGGAACAAAGACTAAAATCCATGCACAGGAAGCCGTGCTGGGAAAATTTTAATGCACCACCTGTAACACGGCTGTAAAAATGACATGCTACCCACCTCGTGGCTGGAATCGACACACCACCTGCATCGCGGCTGAAGAAATTACTCAACACCCATTTGCAGCTGCTGAAAATGACACAAACCCCACGCAGCGTGGGTTTCCATCACCATGCATCCAGATTTCTCACGCATCATCGCTGGGCGTCAAAATCAATGTAAGCCTGTGCCAACCCGAGGTTCCCCATCCGGAAAACAATGCACAGCCTCACTTGTGAGTGAGAAAACAAAGCATCACTGACTTTTTTGACGCACGCTCGCCCAGGGGGCTTTAGTTTGACGCTAACCAGGTACTTTGTGTAACAACGTTTCCATATTTTCTATGGAGGAAGACTCTTTTTGCTTTAAAAATTCATAACTTGACTTGTATATGTTGGATTTTTTTTCTGTTCGTCTTGTTTAATTTAGATAAATATTGGTTATTTTTCTAAACTGAATGCTTGTGCCAAGCAACCAAGGGGTGAGCAGAGGTTATGCTAGGTGTGTATCTCCATTGCCTTGACTAGAGTGAGGGTCCCTGCTTGGACAGAGTGCAAACTGACTGCCACCCAGAGACCCCATTTCTAACAGATTAGACCTCTGATGCACTGTGATGCAAATTAAGGGTCACAAAACGTTTAATCGCATGCCATGGCGCCTTTTGGATAGAATGATAAAATACTTTAAGGTGCAGGAGACAGCTCAATGACTGGGAATATTTTGGTGTTAGGTAGACAAAACTGTTTGTGGATGACGTGAGTTTTTTGGGACGGATTGCAGCAAAACTGGAAATGAGCTGTGCTTGAAGGAAATGGTAATATCAGATAATTGAGCATGGGGAGAAAATTAAAAACAACTGACCCATTCCGCACAGAATATTGCGCTTTTGTTCCAAAGATTCCATTACACTCTCAAAAGCCCATTGATAATTTGTGAACTACAACTGTTCAGCTCATCATTGTTCAGCTCAATCAGGGACGTGTCCTTCACAATGGCAATGGAGCATCGCCCCACTGGCTAAGAGCCAGCAGCTGAAAAATAAAATTATATTTTGCTATTATTTTATTGTTCAGCTGCCTTGCTTAGCCAGCATGTGCAGGGAGGGGCCAGACTGGGCCATGGGAGGGGGAGGAGGAGGAGTGGAGTGAGTGCACTAAGGTCCATATTTATACTTTTTTAGCGCCGCATTTGAACACAAAAGTGGCGCAAACTTACAAAATACAATTGTAGTTTGTAAATTTGCGCCGCTTTTGCGTCAAAAACTTATGCTAATGCGACGCTAAAAAAGTCTAACTATGGGCCTAAGTGTGCATGTCAGTTTGGCCAACTTAGGCTGGCCAAACTGACATGGGCCATTAGGTTTCTCCAACTCGGCTGTGTTGTACAGCTGTGTTGGAGAAACTGTACAGACTCCAGTGCACTGCCTGAGTGGCAGACCAAGCGCTCAGATCAATCCTGATGCTGCTCTTGCGCTTGGTATAGCATGAGAGCAGCGCCTGGATTATATGGGGAGCCTGTGCTGGTGTCCAGGGTCTCCTGGGACTCCATCACCATTGAGAGATGAGCGAGGCGGCCGGTGGCAGCGGCAAGAACAGGTACACTTTCTTAAAATTATTATTTTATTTCACCCGGTCCCCCCTTTGAGTTTTGCGGTGGCTGCCGCTGAGCGCAATTTTGATTTTTTTAAAGTCTCTGAACAAAACGGATAAACTATTGTGGATTTTTCAGAAGGAATTACTTTTTGGAAGATCTGTTGTTTTTCTATTAATGTTTCACTTGCTTTTACATAGTCTTTCATGTTTTCTATTTTATGAGATTTTTGTAGTTAACATTTGCTAAAAGAAGAGACAGGAACAAGAGCAGTCAAGCAGCCATGTAGCAGTCTCTTGGCACATTCTCCAATAGTCCTCCGAGAAGACTTTCACCATTATTGTTTATCTTACATTATCATTGCTTAGATAGTGCATCAATAATATGTTGTTTCCAGTAAGGGTGCTTTACGGTTCTCTTACTGCAGAACATTTAGAAAACCGCCCTTGGCCTGGAAACATACACTAAAACAACAAAAAAGGCTGATAAAAGTTATGAACTGAACCAGGCGGTGGTGTACAAATGTGTTCTTCAGCACTCTGTGTGAGGAAATATTCAATGAACCATGCAAAAAATACAATTTACATGCCCCAGTGGATAACGTGTTATGATTCCAGAAATTCAAAAAAAGACCTTCTCAACAGGGATATCACCTGGGTTCTCTCTGACAGCGCAGACTCAGCATTCCAATATTCCTTTCATCACTAGGCCAACAGAAAAAGAATAACAAAAGTAGGGGATATTTGCAAGTGGTTTGCGCCACAAAGCCTCACTTTCTTTGACGCGCAGGCAGGCCAGGCTGCAACCCATATCTGCAAGGCCACTCAAAGCCACTTTAAATGGATTGTCATGGCCGTCTATATATGGAGTAATGCAACACCTCACAAATCATTGTGTTGCCATGCATTTTGACACATTACCAGATTTACAAGGAATTGTAAACCTGTGAATGGGTCAAAAGCCTACGCCTCCCCAGGGGAGACTTAACATGGTGAAATAACATTATTTGTCCTCTTTTTTCCTCTTTCCATGTGCGCTGAATTCTGCAGCACACACAGAAGGAGGAAAACACCTCTTGATTTGAGGTGTCTCTTCCTGCACAGAAACAATCATTTATACAACGCAGACATCCTTGCATCAAAATCCCTGCGCCAAAATGTAAATAAGCACCATAGTGTGTGTTTCACAAGAACAGCTGTTAGAAAATTTAAAAATACAGAATTCCTAACGTCACAAAAAAGTAACTAGTAAAGGTGGGAACAAAGGCTAGTTGCTCAAATTGCCAATTATAACACATATTTAGACATTTAAATGGACACAGAATTCAGACATCAACTAACATATGTCTTGCGGAGGTGTTGTCTTGTGGAGGTGCACGACTTAAGAGGCGCACACTCATTTTTGGGAACCAGAGCTCATTTTTCATCATTATGCTGTGACCCGGAGCAAGAGAGAAAGGATTAAAAACGACAGTGGCGAGTAGTTTCAGGAGTATCTAGCTGCGTCCTTGACCTCTCGGTTGTTGCGCACGTGACAATACCGGTTAAAATAAACTGCATTCAATGTGAGTAATTTATTTGCAAAAGAGGGTCAATTCTAAAGACTTATGACTTACATTTTGCAAATAAACTGCTCGCACTTTAAGATAAATGTTGTCCGATTCATTACGTTCATTGCTTGGTAATGATAGGAGCTTCAATGCATGATGTAGGGGCGGCGGGACAGTCAGGGAATCAGGGAGAAGACTGGGGTGCAAGCGATGCAGTGTCTCTGGAGCTGGCCTCCTGCTTCACAACCACAGAAGAGTCGGGCAGATAGGATTTCACTTAGTTTATAACATGGGCCCAGCAGGCTGCATTGTGGTGCGTGGCTGAGGGTGAGAGGTGTGATCTTGAATGTTCAGAAATCTGAGGGCTTCGAGGTTAGAGGGGCCTAACGAGGTAGCAGAGCTTGGACAACTGACGGAGCCAGATGCAGTTGGAAATATGTCTGGGTTTTCCGTTCCAGGGTGGCACAGTTAAGGAGAAGACTGCTACATGCGGTCAGGGGCTGGCAGGGCTGGGGCTGATTAATTCACTTTTGTTTTTCCAGTGGTGTGGGAGGGGTGTATGAATATGTATTTTCCAATTAATTTTAGCTGATGCGATTGTGGCATCCATGGATGTAGCTGAAGCAAACTGACTGCAGGAAGGGGATAGCTGGAAGGAATAACTGTTGATAGATGGATTCTTTGAAGATTACATCATTTTCTTTCTTTTATTCACTTGTACTTTTCAAATTTGTATGATATTGTGCTTGGAGTCGTCTGAATATTCACTAAATCTCTTAACATTAAAAGTTTACTTCAAGATATAAGTCTGCCAAACAGGACTGTGTCCCATGTGCTCATGTGGAGCCCGTGCGTCTGCACCATGCACCATGCACCATGCTCTAATGAGGGACTGCGCTCTCATTAAAACCTATTGACATATCAATAGCTGTCTCCTTACATGTCAGCAGTAGTTCTGCTGTTTTGATTTCAGTCATAATTGGTTAAGTCATAATGCACTGGCTTCTGACAAATGCTCACTGAAGAGCCACCTGTTTGATAAAGGCATGTAATACCGTCACCATTAAAATAATATCATAAATGTAGCTTGACTTAATAAACTCAAATCTCCAATTAGAATTGAGCCACCAATTTTAATGTTATTACTTCTAAAAACAGGAATACTCTGTGCTTATCCAACTGCAGCAGTCTTATTAAATATAGACTTTAGCTAAAGCCTTTTATACACTTCTGACGCATGTTTTAACAGAGGCATTTAAGATCACACCTTTCCACCGTCTTCTTGACAGGATGTGTACTTTACATTCAGGGGCGTTGTAAGCCTCCCTCTTTAGCAGCTGCACGGGGTTCTTGGCGGGCCTCTTTTTTCTGCAACTCAGCAGTTAAGGCTCAGAATTAACGTGAAACGTTAGGTTAGTGTGTGGGTGAAAGGATATATGTAGGATGGATGTATGAGTGTAAGGGTAGCTAGATGAATGAAAGGGTGAATGGCTAGGTGGATGATCAATGGATGGACGGTCAGATGTATGAGTGAGAGGATGACTGGATGGATGGATGAGTAAGTGACGAGATGGACAGATGAGTAAGTGAAAAGATGCATGCATGAGTGAAAGAATGGATCAGTAAAAGGAAGGATGGTTGAATGAAAGGGTGGATGTATGAGTGAAAGGAAGGATGAAGGATGGATGAGTGTAAGGATGGATGAGTGAAAGAATGAATGGATGAGTGACAGGAAGGGTGGCTGAATGGATAAATGGCAGGGTGGATAGCTGATAAGTGGAAGGTGAATGAATCGATGGATGAGCGAACAGATGGATGGTTGCATGAATGGATGGATAGATGGATGAACTGATGAGTGAAAGGATGGATCGGTGAAGGAGGCACATAGTTGAGTGAAAGGATGGGCGGCTGAGTGAAAGGATGGATGAATGAGTGAAAAGTAGGATAGATGGAGTGAACAGGTGGATGGACAGGTGAATGAAAGGATAAATGGAACAGTGAAAGGGGGGGTGGAGAGAAGGATGGTTGAAAGGGTGGATGAATGGATACGTTTGATGGATTCGTTTGGATATGGATGAGCAGACTAAATGGTGAAAGACTGAAATATTAATGAAAAAATGATTTGACGATAGAGTATAAATGTGAAATGGTGGATATCAGTGAGTGGATGGAAGGATAAAAGGATGAATCGATAGATGCTTAGATGGAAGAGCCAAGAGAGATCTTATGGGAGGGTCACAATAACTTGATTTGTTTGAGTGGTGTGATAAGATCTTTGGGTCAGAGTGGGGGGTATTTTAATTTTCAGGCTATTCTCTTGTTTGCATCTTCATAAGAAACACACTTAGGCCCAGATTTACTCATAATGTGTGCTGGTTTGCATTACATTTGTAATGCAAACTCGACTCAAATTGTTATGCTGGTATTTGCATTGGTTCGTTTTCCAAAATAACACAAAGTTGCTTTACATTGCTTCAAGAGGGCATTTCACAGGTGGTACATAGGCATCCCCATTGATTATCACACAAATCCCTGTATGCAAATATCTGTAGATAGGTGTTTCTGCTAAAATGTTCCAGCTCCTTAAGGCAGGCATTGTACAGTACACCCACAAAGCAGAAAAAGTGTTAAAGGATAGTTTTAGGACTGGAAGGCTTTCCTTCCAGTACAAGAGCTATTCTTTAAAGATTACATAAATTCTTGCCCGACGGGGCAACAGTGTGTGCATTGGAGCACAACAGCCTAAAGGGCACCATTGCAGCAAAAGAGGGAAACAGCCACATATCTTTGCAGGTATGGCACAGTGCTGGTCTCTCACTTTCACGCAGCTTTAGTTGTGGCACTACATTCCGTGAATTTGTCATGAATATAAGTGTCCAGAAAAACAAGGGAAGAAACATTTGCGATTTCTGTAAATGCTGTCCAAACCTGCTCATTTTCATGAGGATATTTCTGCCAGTGTCAAACACTCTACTCTATGATTAAGTAGTGATTGGAAGTGCTGCAGTGCCTTTGAAATGGGGTGCAATGGGCTGAGTCACCACTTTGTTAGATACCCCTTTAAAGCTGTTGTTTGGCCTGCTCCCACTTTAAAACATCCTTAGATCACAGTAAAAGAAAAAGCATCCCTGCCAGCTGCAAGAAGGCATTCTATGTGCAGAGGGAACAATTGATGGATTTTTTCAACCCTTTGATTGACTCTATCTTTCCATGATATGTTTCGGAAATGGGGAGCTGATTTCTTGGGTGTGCCTGCTAGAAGAACCATGTTTCAAGCATCTATGAAGTTTAAATGACCTTGGAACCAAAGGAAAGTGGTGACCTCAAGGAACCCTAAAGCAAGTGGGCTGGTTTCTAAAAGGCCAGCCTTGCACTCCTTCTTCAAATATGCTATGCATTATGCACCTTGTGTATGTGTGTATGTGATATGTATGTGGCATCTGTATAGTACAATCCTAGCCAAAAAGGCAGTGGGGCACTGTTCAGGGTTAAATCTAAGCACAAAGTCACCAAGTGATGGTAGAAATAGCTGGTTAGTGGATTGTTAATGCATTGTGACATAGCATTCTTTTAAAGAGATGTGTCTTCAACTCTTTCCTAAAATGTATTACACTTATAATCAGGAGTGAGTCTCTCTCAATTGCTCAAGGCTAAGTCAACCTGAGCTCTTAGATAGAACTGAATGCCGCAGTACCACTTATCTAAGTGAATATCAGGACATAGACTATGTTAACGTGTCCCAATCTAGATAATTTAATCACTCTGGTACTCGTTTTAGGCCCATTAATCTTTTGACCCTGATTGAAGACACCTAAGGACAAGATAACTAGTCAGCAAGTCCATCAATATATCAATAACCTCATCAATATTCACAATAGAAAGTCAATCAAATTATTCAATGACAATTGAGAAGAATTGAAGCACACCATGACCTTTCAGTCATGAATAACCACACAGAATTTTAGTAGAATTTATGACATTTATTTCCTTTTGATTACACTTCTACTAGTAAGTTTATTAGTCTCAATACCAGAAAACACATCAGCAATGTCACAATATGGCAACTTGAAAACGATTTCATCAAAGCAAAGATCATAAACATTAGAACAAAGCACGACGTCAACATGGATTAATCTTAGCAGAGTATCAATAGCGCATTATTCAACAAAGCATAGATTCAGTCATTTGTCTATTTGCGTCCGTTCAGTGAACTCCCTGACTAACCTCGAATTAGCATTAGCATGTTGGGGTTCATGCAAAACAACTTAGCAGCACAAATTTAGAAAACATCTAAATATGGCCTCTATCAAAAGAACAGTTGGTACCAGGCAAACAGACAATTACAATTTCATCATTATATAGTTACCCTCCGTAATGGGTCAGCGTACAGTCATTCTTCGTCCTCAGGACATCAGTTGATTCGCCATCAGCCAGGGAACACAGCAAAGTTCAGTAAGGCAGGGCAATAAGGGACACTTCCCTCATAAGGAGGAAAAGTATGAATCGGACAAGGCAAAGTAAGGATGGTTTGTAAAGTCAAACAGCAAAGGTTGTAAGACAGAGTGACAAAGTGGCTAGATAACCACAAAGACTGGCACGTAATGGCAGTGGCAAAAAGGTAGCTCGGAATAGCTGATTTCTCTTCGTGTCAAAGGGTTATATCAATCCTATTGTACAGTCCCCTAATTTCCAATTGGGCAAGTTTTGGTGCATCATTATCTCCATCCAATGATTTACTTGTCGCCTCATTAAGATTGTCACTTTGGAACAGTTCTCACGTAGTTCATTGGCTCCTGTAATTGACGTCTCCAACGGGTAGAATGTCAGGTACAACTTCTTGTTCTCGCGGTCCTCTCACAGTCTCAGTCAGTAGTTACATTGTCTATACTAGTTCAGGCGACCTTGTACCTGTTGCAAGTTTACACTGTTGCATTCGGCAAGAATGTCTCCTTGAGCAAGTCGAGTCTCATGAGAAAGAATTTACTACGGTTACACACGTCTTCTAGCTTCTGGAAAGTACGGCTACATGTCCTTCAGCAAGTCAGCACATTGCACGTTAGAAAAACACATTTAATATGAACCTGGGCAGCTAGGCCCCGACTCATGCTAACTAAGGCCTAGTGATTAATTTAGCAAACCCGTAACATATTACTCTCAGTGCTAATACAGAATCAGACATGAATACATTAATAATTCATCATTAGTCAATTTCATTAATCATCGTATACATTGGTGGCCACTCCCCGTGGGCACATTTCAAACACACGTTTAGTAAAAGCACATTCATAAATTTTCTATGCAGCATCATTATACATTAATTTGCAAACATTTCATGTTAATTTTGATTATTAAAACTACACTCCAACAATCCCTCTTCTGATGACACTTGTCATTACACAAATCCAATCTTTAACAATTTTTTTCATTTGTTCATTTCCCTCATTTCATTTTGCTCCTTTTGTTTCGCCTTTTCCTATTTTGCTCTGAGCATTTTCTCCCTTTTCTTGTCTTCCCTTCTCTCTTTGTGTTATGCCCATTTTGTTTTAACCCCTTTACTAATTTTGCTCAATAACCATAGTCCGAATAAACAAGCCAAAACAATTACTATTCCCTGCATAAATTTTCATAACAACCCATGCCAAAGACCACTAAACCAGCTTCCCACACGTGCACATCCCTCTCCAACCTTTTCCCAGACTCCTGGTTCCTTCAGTTCCTTCAAGTCTGCACTATCTTTTGTTAGGTTAGTAAGCATACTTCTAATTTCATTACTATTATCCGGTATGTAAGCACAACAGTGGCGCTCATTAAGCATCTTACAGACTCCGCCACTTTTCGCTAAAAGAATGTCTAAAGAAAGCCTGTTTTGAAGAGTCATAGACCTCTCCGCAGCAAGTTCAGTATCCATCAGGAGTATAGCCCCTGTGAAGTTTGTCAGCATGTTATCCACAATAGTAGACAACTTTCAAATCTTTATGGAGTTCAAAACAACTCCCACTGAAGGAATTATTGCTCCAAATATGTCTCCCGCTACACCAGCAGCAGTTTCTCTCTTTTGTCTAGCACGAAGTAATTCTGTCACTTTCGGAAATTTCTTTAGATCATCTAGTTGATAGATCTTTGGAAAAACTATTTCCAAATAACATGTTCCATACCATCCCTTAGGAAGACGGTAATAAGGACTAAGTCCACAAATATAATAGACCACTGGGATTGCTTCATCCATTCCATTTAGCATGAACGTCCACTTATTTTGAAACAAAAACACATGCTTACACTCACTTGTTCCCACAAACACATTGTCATAATATGACTTTGGTCGTGTAATGCAAAGCTTACCTACATGTTTCGCATCTAAAGCTAATTTCCCTTGTTCCCTAACCCCATTATTACTATTACTAAGGAATGGTCGCTGCTGCAAGCCCTTTTCTAATTTTCCCTTTAAAACCCTCCTTCTATCTTCAGTGTGATCTAGAAAGCTCTTTTCTACAGATGTAAGCAAGCATGTCAAATTATTGCGGTGCGCATATGAAGTGCTAATTGTCATTCTAGGCTCGAAGAAACCCTTAACCAGCTTTATGGAATAATATTTAGCTACACTATTCAAATCTTCTATAATAGGCACATAAGAGAACACTAAATCATAATTCGACTAAAAATATTGCACTTGTTCTTGATTATAAAAACGCGTTATAGCAGACTACAACTAATCAAGTATGTTAATGGCAAGCTGTGATAGGTAACTCCCTCTTGGACTGAAAGAGGAATTTGTGTACACACATAACAAGCCTTTGCATCCATGGTGTCAACATACTCACTCAGCAAGTAATAGAAAACGTTAGTAGACAGCTCCCCTTTTGTATTACTTTCGTCATGTAAATACTTTGTATCCTGCTCAAACCTATCCCATGGTGTTAGTGTAGCAGTCTCTGAAACTGTAGCATTGTTAGCTTCACTGTCATCCACCAAACGCATTTCCACAAATATAGCTATAATGAATATCACACATACAACACCCAAAGCAACACCCAAATATTTACAACGCTTATTTCCCTCAGCGTCATCTCCCGACCTAGGCATGATCTGTAAAGAATCAGAAAGTAAAGTATTTTAAGTAACCAACTAATTTGAGGATGGTTAAGAACCCTCCTTTTCTCCTCAAAGCTAAGTAAAGTCTTTCTTCAGCAAGTATTTACAGCTTTCTCATTCACTCCAGGGTCTTTGCCAAATCAGGTTAGCAGCTTGTCACAATCGGTTTTCAAAAGTCAACTCGGGTTAACAATGTCACATCCGATAATTTTCATTAGTCTCTTTTCTCAGGTTTCCCTTTATTCAATTTCAGCTTAACACAGTCTCTTATTTGTGGCCAACTTAAAGTACCATAATATTGACCTGGGACTTCACGACGAAACAGAATGCCAAGAACTCTTGCTGCCACTCAGCTAACGTCGCATAAGCCCATTCAGGACCTGCGTACCTTCTGTTTGCTATTCTCTTTCTTTTCAACTTGCGGTCACCCTGCAATTCTCCTTCACTCAGATCTTCCTTCCTTGTGGTATCAACCTCTTCCTCTATTGTTTCGTTGATGACCACTTTCCCCTTTGCAGTTTGTGACTCTGGCCACTTATCTCCTCTTAATGTCCTTTTACTATTTGGTTTTTCAGGTTGCTGTTCACTGCCCTCCTCTTCGGCTATGGTGTTTGTTCTTGCTGGCTCTGCAAGTGGCTCAGAAGAAGTCTGATCACTCTGACTTTCTTCCGCCTCTACTCCTTCGCCTTCTGGGTCTGTCAGGGGTTCAACTTCAAACCTGTATCCGTCTGCTTCTGGGAGAACCTCTCTTTGGGTTGGTTCCCCTGGTGCCTCAGTTGAGATAGGCTCACCATCACCCTTCTGGATTTCATTCACTGTTTGAGTGACCAAGCCGTCCTCAACGGGCTATCCTTCAGTCTCAGTTCCCCTTTGATTACTCTCCGGCCCTGAGACTTCCTTTTCTGTAGCTGTTATTTTTGACAACTCAAGTTCCTCATCAGTTCGGCACGTCACCTTCTTTCTGTGACTGGCATGGATCCAGTTTGGATTTCCCGCACGTTTCACAGCAGTAGTAGTTGTCAGTATCACTTGATACGGCCCCTTCCACCGTGGCTCCAAACACGACTTCCTCACGTGTTTCTTGACAACAACCCAGTCACCAGCTTTCAGATTGTGACCTGGATCATTAATCGGTGGCAGTGTGGTTGCTTCCACCTGGTGAGAGAAAGAGCGGACCACGTCAGCCAGACCCTTGCAGTAGTCCATCACCATATCATCTGTGATATTCACAAGAGCATTTGCAGGCACTGCGGGCAGTCTCATAGCTCGACCCATAAGAATTTCGTGGGGAGACAGTCCTGTTTTCTTGCTGGGTGTATTTCTCATTGACATCAGCACTAAGGGCAATGCATCTGGCCATTTCAAATTCGTAGCTGCGCACATTTTCCCCACTCTCGACTTCAAGGTACCATTCATCTGTTCCACTAGTCCTGATTCTTCAGTACGGTAGCTACAATGCAATGTCTGTTCAATGTTCAATGCTGCACACAAGAGCTTAACCACCTCATTGTTGAAGTGACTTCCTCTATCTGATTCTAAAGAGATCGGGAACCCAAAACGGGGTATCAATTCCCTAAGCAGAAACTTCGCTACGTGTAGGGTAAGCTTCAATCCAGTGACTAAAGATACACACAATCACCAACACGTACCGTAGACCCCCACACACAGGCATCTCAATAAAATCCAATTGCATTCTGCTAAATGGACCTCCTGCTCTCCCAATGTGGCTCAAATTCACCACGTTCCCTTTCCCCGCATTCATCTGTTGACAGATGATGCACCTGTAACAGATTACTTCTGCAGCTTGTCTGAACTTTGGATTGAACCAATCAATTTTGAACAACCTGATCATGGCATCTCTCCCAATATGTGCTTGACCATGGTAAAACCTTGCAAACTGTGACAAGAGACTGTTTGGCAAAACCATTTTCCCTTCATCTGAAACCCACAAATCATCAGGTCTTTGTACACATTGCATTTTAAGCCAAGAACGCTTCTCTTCTCTGCTGGCACGTCCTTGCAACAATTTTAGTTCTTCCATTGTGTCAACCACCCTCAATGCGTAACCTTTGCATGTCTCATTTTCAGTTTCAGGTAACAATTCCGACTGATCTTGGAACGATATACAGTTCAATGCACAAAACCTTGCGACTTGATCTGCATATCCGTTTCCCATTGACACAAAGTCTTGTGATTTCACATGAGCATTGCATTTTACCACGGCAATTTCAAAGGTAACTGAATCGCGTGCAACAACTCCTTGATTCCTTCACCATTTTTCACTGGAGAACCAGAAGAGGTCATGAAACCCCTCTGTGACCATAGCTGGCCAAAATCATGGACAATTCCAAATCCATATCTGCTGTCAGTATAGATAGTGACTTTTAATTTATCAGTGGCATGGCATCCCCTAGTAAGAACAACCAATTCAGTCACTTGAGCAGAGTACACTCTCTCGAGCCAAGATGCTTTTAGGATACCAGTGATTGAACATACAGCGTATCGGGCTCTTAGTACTCCCACTGAGTCTCTCAGGCATGAACCATCAACAAAGATGATGTACTCATTTTCTTCCAACTGAGTATCTTTAATGTCAGGTCTCGGTTTAGTGCACAGCTCTGCTACCTCAAGACAATCATGTTCTACTTCCTCAGCATCATCAACATCAGTATTCTCATTAGGAAGCAAAGTTGCCGGGTTCAATACAGTACAACGTTTGAGTGACACATTTGGTGACCCCAATATAATTGTCTCATACTTGGTCAATCTAGCATTTGTCATGTGCTGGGTCTTTGTTCGGGTCAATAGTATTTCAACTGAGTGTGGAACCATTACTGTTAAGGGATGTCCCATCACTATGCCTTCGCATTGAGTAAGACTTTGACTGCTGCAACTGCACGCAGACAACCCGGTAAGGCTGCTGCAACTGGGTCCAAAGTAGCTGAAAAATATGCTACTGGGCGGTTTGCACCTCCATGGACCTGCGTCAGGACAGACAAAGAACAAGCATAACGTTCATGACAAAACAGGACAAAAGGCTTTGTGTAGTCAGGCATACCTAAAACTGGAGCCCTGCACATACACTCTCTCAGCTCAATGAATGCCCTCATCTCTTTCTTGGACATGGTTAGGGTATCCGGGCTATCCTTAACCTCCTTGACGGTCAGCCTCACCAATAGCTTAGAGATAATTGAGAAGTTTGGAATCCACTGGCGACAGTAGCCCACCATTCCCAAAATCATTCTAACGTCTCTCTTGGATGTCGGGGGATTCATCTGCAATATTGCCATTATTCTTTCTTTAGAGATTCTCCTTGACCCTTTCTCAATTAGGTGACCTAAGTACTTCACCTCTTTATGACAGTACTGTAGCTTCTTTGGGGACACTTTATGTCCGTTCTTTCCCAAATGATTCAGTAAGGCAATAGTATTGTACCTGCAGTCATCTTTCATTTTGGACGCAATCAACAAATCATCAATGTACTGCACTAGAGTCAAGTTAAAAGGCAGTTCCAATGATTCCAAATCTTTCTTCAATATCTGATTGAAGATGGAAGGTGATTCTGAGAACCCTTGAGGAATTCGACACCAACTGTAAACCTTGTCCAAGAATTTGAAACTGAAGAGAAATTGGCTATCCTCATGAAGAGGCACAGAAAAGAATGCTTGAGACAAGTCCACGACTGTGAACCACTCTGCATCACATGGAAACTGGAACATGATTACGGCTGGATTTGGCACTATAGGGCAAAATTTTACCACTATCTCATTAATTTTCCTCCAATCCTGGACAATTCGGACTTTCCCACAAGGCTTTCTCAGTCCCATTATTGGTGAATTACATGGACTGCTCAACACCTCTTTTAGGACCCCTTGCTTCACAAAGTCTGCAATTATCTGCGTCACCTGTATAAGGACATCTTGTGCCATGTGGTACTGCGGTATCTGGGAAAACACGGCATTTGGCTTCACATCTGCTTTGACTGGTTCTACTCCTTTTATCAATCCTACTTCTTTTCCTGTCAAGTCCCACACTTTCTCTGTCACTGTCCCCTGCAATTCGGTTGGCAAATCGGTCACTGTGAGCATCGGGAAGAAGCTTATCAAAGGGTACTCCTCATCTGTGGTCTCTGTCTCCGGTTCTGAGATCTGACCATCATCCCCTTCATCATCACTGTTTGTCTGCACCTCTATTCCCTCATTGAAACAGGTGATTGAACACCTTGTTTTGCACAATAAGTCTCTTCCCAGTAGGGACACGGGACTTAAATCACAGACTATAAATCTGTGCAATCCCTGGAAGGTACCAATCTCAACTTGGACCGGATCTGTAATCGGATTAGTCTGGAGCTGATTTGCTACTCCTACCACCTTTATAGTACGCCCTGAAAGTGGCACTTTCAGAACCTCTGCACTTCTGACTGTAGAGCGTGTAGCTCCTGTATCAACCAGGAATGAAACCTTGTGACCCATCACCTTACCCTGTACATAAGGCCCCCTCTGATCTACTTTTAGGGACGCTGCAAGCCTACACTCCTCACTATCCGAACAATCATCCGACCATTCATCGTTTATTCCATTCTCACCACGCAATGGGAATTGTTGTACTGCATTATTTTGACTCATTGTTTGGCCTGTGACCTGTTGAGGAAGCATCACCTGTTGCTGTCGCATCGGAGCTAAAGGCAACTGCATTTGCTGTCTAGGTACCACGGGGATCTGCTGTTGTACTTGGTGCACCTACACTGGTTGTACACGTAGCATTTGCATTTGTTGCATGGGCTGGAGACCCTGCATCTGAACCATGTTATTCTGAAAGTTCGGATTTGGATCCCTCATTCTTGGACCCCTTAAATTTTGAAATGCACCGACATCATTGCATTGTTGAACAACACCATCCTGCACCATCATCAGACATTCCCGCTTCCAATGTCCCACGCCCCCACACGCATGGCATGGTGACATCTTTTTCATCCCTTGCACATCATTTTGAACCACAACCATATTCAAATCTGGACCACGGTTCACAAAACCTCCTCGACCTCGGCCTCTCGGTTGCGTCTGAAACATCCCGTTCCTTTGCGGTTGCTGTACCATCTGCTGCACTCCGTTTCCCTGCATCCCTGCTTGAGCTGCCTTAATTTGCATCACCATCACCATCTCTTTCAGCTTTCTCAAATGATTCTTAATCATCTGGCTAATCTCTGGCCTCAATCCTTCAACAAACCTGAACACAAGGTGATTCATGTATTTCGGTTCTATGACCTTGCCGGTTCTTCTGTCGGCCAATCCACACTTCTCTTGCACTCAAGCCACAAATCAGCTGGAACTATAATCTCAAACAGGATATTCAAGTCTTCCCAAAGACATTTCGCAAGCTTCACAAACCTATCTTTCTGCTGATACCATTCTTTCGGCTTTTCCCTCAACCTGGGATAGTCATTTGTGAATGACAAAATGTCTCCTCTAGACCACGGTACATGAACTAGAACCCCTCCAGCTGTTTCTCTCATAGGTAACGTCTTTACTGTTCCCGTATCTGGAACAGCTTTCGCCTGCTGCAGTTCCAGGCAGTCACTTTTCCTCTTATCTCTCTTCTTCGCCCATCTGCCTTCCCACTTCTCTAAAGCCCCCGAAACTTGAGCACTCTGTAGTATCTCTTGAAGGAGTGCCTTCATTCCAGTAGATCTCATGTTATCAAAATCTTAGGCTCGAAGTCTAACCTATAACTTCTCCTCAGATGCTTAGTATTATCTAAGTCAATGCCATATTTGTCTGCCAAGTTCGCTAAACTCTGGTGCACCTTACTCACTTCTTTGGTTATTTTCGGGCATAGATACCTCAGTTCTGCTTCAGTGTATGATTCTAACCTGTTCACTCCCATAGTTCCTTCAACTAATTCAGCTGCTTCCACACCCAACCTCACAAAATTCCGGTATTCCTCTCTTTCCGACCGCTCTGCTGTCGCAGGAGTAGTCTGTGGAGTGTTAAGCTTGTCTAACCGTTCATTCAGCTGTTGCGCCGTCAAACCTTGCTACAAGAGATTTCCAGCCTGCACCATTGGTGGTTGTGATGTATTCGCACTCAATACCTGTGGAGTCATCAGACCCAAACCTGCTTGTCTCATGGTCTCTTAAGGAACCCGAATTGGACTGAAGTCCAATAAGGATATAGATCTCTCAACTGTCAGTTCTCCCGGTGTCATCCCTTGGGAGCTTCCCATGAACCCTCCTCTTATCACCTCTTGAGTCATTACTCCTTGGTCACATACGCTAGGCTTGGCCTGCACATATAGCGGTACTGGAGGACCAACAGTAATCGGCAATGATATAGCAGCTGGTGCCTGTCCGTTTCCCAATCCCGGTGGAGCATTAACTCCCATAGCTTGATTCATTTACAGGTGCTGTAACTGACTACGATCCTGTGACCGAAGTATAATTCGGGACCATCTGTTGCTGCGGCTGTGGTAGCAAATGTGGAGTTGGCTCAATATGCACTAACTTTGATCCTGTGTATATCGGATCAGGCAGTACTATCAAATTCGTAGTCGTCTCTAATACTGGGACATCAGGGTAGAGCCTCTGAACTGGTGGTGGCTGCAACTGTATCTGCGTCTTGGGTGCAGTGGATACACTAGCACCATTCTGTACCGGAACTGTTGTGGTAACATTATTTGCCTGTGCTACATTAATGGTCCCCTGATTTTGTGTTGACTTTACAGGACCTGCACTAGTACTTGGTCTATTGTCATTTATGGCATATGGTGGCGGTCGATCATGTAACAACTGATTAAGAAACTCATCATCATCTGAATCATCTGCATCTACCCAAGACTTCTGAGTCTCCTTCTGCTTGCTAGAGCCCTTGTCTGTTTTACAAGTGGCCTTTCTTCCCTGTGTTTCGGCCTCTTGAGTTATCGCCGGAAACATCCTAACCCGTCTATTATTTCCCTTCTCCACATCCTGGTCTCACTATCCCATCTAGCTTCCGCTAGAGTCTTTTCTGCTTTCCTCATTCTCCTCTCAAATTTTTGTTGCCTCTGTCGTATGGCCATTAATTCCCAAATTGCTAACGCCTCAAACTGAGCTGGTCTCGGAGGCGGCTCTTGCTCATTTAACACTTTCCGCAAATTTTCTAGAACCCCTATGTTGAATGTTCCATTCTCTGGAAACGCCAAACACCCATCTTTCTCTGTCAATTTGCACCAATGCTTTAGCCAAAGGCATGGCGCGACTCCCTTCTCCTCCATTACGGCATAAGCCAGAGTATCCTCTGGCAGTGTAGGCTCCCCCACACTCGCTGTAATATACACATCTCCCCTCAAAGCACTCTTTAAAGCCTTGAAAAACTTCATTTTTGCGTCTTTTATTTCGTTTAGAAACTAATCAGGAAGTGACTTTAATTCCCAGAACACTCTTCGCCTACCTTCTCAACCAATTGCCTTTCATGGACGGCTGCCAATCCGTGCACGACCCTTCTTACTAGCTGACCTATCCCAGCGCGGCTCCAATGACGTCACACTCACACACACTGCGGCTGACAAAGTCTTGCAGCTTGTCTTTCTCACTCTGGATCCACATAAAACGAATGCAATATATTGCGAGCACTTCAACAAAACTCAAATTTGTTGGTTTACTACAGGAAGGGTAACACAATCGCTTCAGAACTTTACAGAGATTTCACTTGAAGCCTCAGCCGCTACTCTTTCCTTCTCAGATCCCGCACTCGCAAGCAAAATTTGGCCTGCAAATTTCACTCTCGACTTTTCAATGGTTCGTCCTAGTGCACTTTAGAACTTACCAAATCTCCATCGAAGGTTTCACTCATACTCTTTGATTCAAATTTGACTCGTCAACCACGCCCGATTGACCTATTAAACCGCGCAAATTAAAACATAAACCAAGTGTCTTATACACTTATCAATATACTCCGGAGTCTTAGACTACGCCGGGTCCGTACATCACCAACAACCACGTGGACAATTTTTTAGCACAAATCGTCACATTCACATTCACATGAAGTTCGCCGACTTCCCTGATCTTATACTGCGGAGTACACCCACTCCTACTAAAACATTTCCTGGCCTAAATTCTCACAAACCTCACAATTCACCTGCGATATGCATAAGCTGAGCAAGCGC
This sequence comes from Pleurodeles waltl, assembly GCF_031143425.1. Taxonomy (NCBI): domain Eukaryota; kingdom Metazoa; phylum Chordata; class Amphibia; order Caudata; family Salamandridae; genus Pleurodeles; species Pleurodeles waltl. The sequence goes on along the minus strand of NC_090447.1, from coordinate 700,480,642 downwards.
AAATTCTGCGTCACGCATACTTCTCATTAGAACGCCGAGAACATACCCAACTCACTTAGGCAAGCTCTGAGATTCCAGGAAAGTCATTTGGGACTTAGGGGCACATCATACCTCCAATTTGCATTATTTCAAAAACAATTCTACAACAATGGTCCCTCGCCCAAGGCCCCCAAAGGGTCGTAACTGTCCTCTGCTACCAGAACTGTTAACGCATCCCAATCTAGATAATTTAATCACTCTGGGACTCGTGTTAGGCCGATGAATCTTTTGACCCTGATTGAAGACACCTTAGGACGAGATAACTAGTCAGCATGTCAATCAATATATCAATAACCTCATCAATATTCACGATAGAAAGTCAATCAAATTAATCAATGACAATTGAGAAGAATTGAAGCACACCATGACCTTTCAGTCATGAATAACCACACAGAATTTTAGTAGAATTTATGACATTTATTCCCTGTTGACTACACTTCTATTAGTAAGATTATTAGTCTCAATACCAAAAAACACATCAGCAATGTCACAATATGGCAACTTGAATACGATTTCATCAAAGCAAAGATCATAAACATTAGAACAAAGCACGACGTCAACATGGATTAATCTTAGCAGAGTATCAATAGCGCATTATTCAACAAAGCATAGATTCAGTCATTTGTCTATTTGTGTCCGTTCAGTGAACTCCTTGACTAACCTCGAATTAGCATTAGCATGTTGGGGTTCATGCAAAACAATTTAGCAACACAAATTTAGAAAACATCTAAATATGGCCTCTATCAAAAGAGCAGTTGGTACCTAGAAAGAAAAGGCAAACAGACAATTACAATTTCGTCATCATATAGTTACCCTCCGTATTGGGTCAGCGTACAGAGTCAGTCTTCGTCCTCCTGACATCAGTTGATTCGCCATCAGCCAGAAAACACAGCAAAGTTCAGTAAGGCAGGGCAATAAGGGACACTTCCCTCATAATGAGGAAAAGTATGAATCGGGCAAGGCAAAGTAAGGATAGTTTGTAAAGTCAAACTGCAAAGTCTTTAAGACAGAGTGACAAAGTGGCTAGATAACTGCAAAGAATGGCACGTAATGGCAGTGGCAAAAAGGAAGCTCGGAATGGCTGATTTCTCCTCGTGTCAAAGGGTTATATCAATCCTATTGTACAGACCCCTAATTTCCAATTGGGCAAGTTTGGGTGCATCACTATCTCCATCCAATGATTTACTTGTCGCCTCATTAAGATTGTCACTTTGGAACAGTTCTCACGTAGTTCATTGGCTCCTGTAATTGACGTCTCCAACAGGTAGAAAGTCAGGTACAACTTCTTGTTCTCGTGGTCCTCTCACAGTCTCAGTCAGTAGTTACATTGTCTATACTAGTTCAGGCGACCTTGTACCTGTTGCAAGTTTACACTGTTGCATTCGGCAAGAATGTCTCCTTGAGCAAGTCGAGTCTCATGAGAAAGAATTTACTACGGTTACACACATCTTCTAGTTTCTGGAAAGTATGGCTAAAGTCCTTCAGCAAGTCAGCACATTGCACGTTAGAAAAACACATTTAATATGAACCCGGGCAGCTAGGCCCCGACTCATGCTAACTAAGGCCTAGTGATTAATTTAGCAAAACCGTAACATATTACTCTTAATGCTAATACAGAATCATACATTAATACATTAATAATTAATCATTAGTCAATTTAATTAATCATCGTATACAGTGGTGGCCACTCCCCGTGGGCACATTTCAAACACACGTTTAGTAAAAGCACATTAATACATTTTCTATGCGGCATCATTATACATTAATTTGCAAACATTTCATGTTAATTTTGATTATAAAAACTACACTCCAACAACTACAAATACATCACAAATTAATTTATTTATTAATAGTGCCACCACTCTGTCTCCTACATGCTAAGCAGAATGGAAATAGATATTACTAAATAAATGACTAGACACAACAGTTCACCCAAATTCACTGGCCACTCTATTGACTAGATGCAAAATATGTTCCTAGGAATAAAAACAGGAAAAAACCTCTCTCAATGATATGAAAATGAGCTTCGATCCACAACTTTCAATTAATTCCATGTCATTTGGTTTCACCCTAGACATTAACCTTACCCTCAAGAAACACATTGCCAAAGAAACAAAGACAACTTGGTACCTACTCTGTTTTCTGAAGTAAGGGAAAACCTTTTTTCCAAAAAATGATTTCAGAACTGCTGGACAGCTGTCTCCCAGACTCCAAATTGCCACCCTCTCCTTTAAGGGCATCATACATGCCATAGAAAGTCTGATCCAGGGCCCAAAGAAATATGATCACATCACCCCATCCTGTTGGATATCCACTGATTCCCTTCTTGCTGGACCACACCTTCAAAGCCTACACTGCTAACAGCCTTGCTTTGTTTGTAGACAAGTCCATCATCTCTGATGGTTCTCAGCTCACCCAAAACCAGGACACCACCAGACTGCGGACTAACAAATGAAAAAATGAAAAAACAAGTCAACAAGGCCTTTTCCATCTATGCACCTATGATCTGGAACAACATCCCCATATCCATTAGGAAAAATACCCAAGACTGCTCCAATTATGGAAAGAGTTGGAGACACAACTCTTTAAAGACCACTGCATCACAATGCATTAACAGTCCACACATCAGCTTCCTCTCCTATCACTCGTTCACTTTATGTTTGTCTTTGACTATATACAACTCTCAACTACCTTCTGGCTAAGTTTCTGCTAGAGAAACACCATAGATATATATTTTTAGGAACTATAAACTATGAACATTACATTAATCTTTACGGAGTTCATTAAGAATAAACCTGAAACTACTGAAGTCAAATAAATCAAAAGATTAAACTGCATGGATATGAATTGATCACAGTCTTACAAAAATTCAGGATAACTTGTTACTGTAGAATAAGATTTTTCACCTTTCAACATATGAGAGATTATCGAATGCTAAATATATTGTAATTTCTGCTAGAATAAAGGTCCACCAGTAACCTGAGGCCACATCATGAAGGTGTGCGTTTGCACGGGGCAGAGCTGTGTGCCTGTTTGTATGCAATTACAATTTCCAAAGGGTGTGCCTTTAACCTTTAATTTTCTGAGTTAGTGCATGTGCTGCGGACAGCAAAGCTCTGAAACAGTGAGCAGTGAATGCCTCCCTTTGTTTCCGAGGTGTGCTGATTACAGTGCATTTATCAACTCCAAAATAAATGTCTGCGTTTCCAAAAGGGTAAATCAAATAAAAACTGGTGCACAACTGTGATCTGGTTAAATGCACATCTTAATGATACTGTCCTGTAACCTATGTTAACAGAACTTTCAGCAAACACAAACCCAAATTTGATTTTCTTTTAGTTTAGGACTTACCTCAAATAGATATTTTCATAAAAGTACACAATAGGAGTTTGGCAGTTAAAATACAGAAACGCATGTTAGACCCAGTTTAGGCACTGGTTATTTTTCACCGCTGATTTTAATTGCAAGATACACATATTACTTGAAGAGATAAGGAAATGCTTTCAGCTAGGTTCTCTAAGGACAAATGTGGCTCAACAAAGCAAATATTGCGTCACCATATTTACAAAGTGGTGCAATGCATGCATTGCGCCATTTTGCAAACTCTTCGCCACATTATGCCTGCGCCAGGCATAACGTATGCAAGTGGGCATTCCAGCATTAGGAGGCTGTCAAAAATAACGCAATGAAAACTACAAGATTTCATTGCGCCATTTTTGGCTTCATTTTTAGAAATGCACCAATTAAAATCAATCAGCCTCATTCCTCTTTGCTGCACTAGCGTCAACATATTTGATGCTAGTGAAGCACAGCGCCACAATAGCATATAAAATGCTGATGCTATTGGACTAATGTTCTCCATGGAGTGCCGTATTGTAAATATGGCGCACCCATGGTGTCCTTAGGTTGTGGGGAGGCGCACGAAATCTGGCGCATCAGTACTGATGCCCCAGATTCTTGTAAATCTGGGCCTATATTTGTCTTTCTAAAGAAACAAACTGTCATTAGCCTTCTCATTCTCATCTATAATGTCCTACCAGCTGCCATCTGTGAATGTGTCCAGGATAACATTTTATCATTGTTACATGTACAGGATTCAGATGGCTCACTGGTAATCCTGTGACTACAGGCTCAACATGTCTCTATGGTGCACACTGATATGTGTGGGCTATACTGATTTACACAATTATTTAAGAGCCCAGGACTGCGCTCATGATTAGCAGAAAAGAGAATGTTTTAAAATCAACAAGTGTCTTAGCTTTACATTCAAGAGGGCTCTTCATGATGCCTGATTGAACACAGCTCCTTCTCTTCCTTCAGCAAAATCCCTTCTGCGTCACGCAGTCTGGTGTCAGTTAGAATTAGTCAAACAATCCATGATGACATCAAGACTCACTGTTGTCTTACCTGGCCCTAAACTATTCACAGATGATAGTGTTAACGTTTTTGTATGTGTCAATTTGGGTTACAAATTACTTGTGCAAATTAGTGATTTTAAAGAAGCATATAGTCGTAACAAATTAATATGCCCTTGAAACAAATTCATATGGTTGGTTGGAAGTGTGATTAATAATGTAGTATAGTTAGGCCACATTTTCGTGAAGAGACTCCATTTTGATATAATGGATGGGGTTTCTGACGTTCAGCTCATCTTGGTCCTTTTTTCCTCTCAATAAGAGACCCGCTGCGAGTCTTCTCTCTTCACAGTTTCAACAAAACATAGAATGCTTGGATGCAAAAAAGCAAATGTATTAGAAAGCATGTATTGTGAATTAAACATTCCATTATTTACCTTATGTAATGATTTTGAAGGCTTTCTGATGGAAGATCCAATGCAGGCATGGAGAAAGACATAATTCTATGAGCAATTGTTTGATAAATGTTTCACAATATTTTGTACATCGTTGGAGAGCAGTTGCTGAGAAAGGAAGTGGAAGAGTTCCTTTCCTTTAAGTAATGGCTTAGTGTTACGAAATTTTAGTAATTAAGAGGTGTTTTTTGATTTGCCAATGCAAATTGACCATGATCATGCCATGCTGAATCTGTAGTATTGTTAACTGATATGCATAAATTGGTATAAAACACCCTGGTTTTGAAGGTTTGGGGAGGACTTCTCATTTTCCACCCAAGCCTCTACATTTATTTTGAGACTTTTTTTTCCACCCCTAAAATGTTGTCACTACTCTTTATCGGTTTGAAACTTAGGAGTAGATTTATCATAGTGTTGTGTTGCCCTTTTTCACACAGGGGCAACGTAACACTAAAGTCAGACTTACCAAGCAATGCAAGGCCACATTGCATGACCCTGCAGTGCTTGGCAAATCTGGAATAGTATGAGGCAGTGCAGTTCACTGCCTTGTGTTACTTTGCTCCAGGGGGGCATTCCATGGGTGGTGCGTGTGTGTTTCTACACATCCACCCAGGATTTTGGTGCATTCCTAGATTTACCAGGAGTGGTAGAACTGGGAATGTGTCAAAATGCTATGTCTTCGCAGGGGAGGCGTAACAAGGAAAACTATGTTTACTTCTCCTTGTTTTTTCCTCTTTCTACCTGTGCTGCATTCTGCCTCAGAGAATGTTTTTATGCAGCAAGGTGTTCCTTCCTGCACAAAAATGATCCTGCCTGCAACGCAGGCACCCATGCTCCAAAGTGCAAGGGTGCCTGCATCGATGCAAGGCAGCAGATTGGCATATTGTGCACCAGCGCAAGAAGAGGACAGGAATGCGCCATATAATTCTGCAATAAATATTTTAAACTCTGTTTTGCCTAGTAGCAGCTGTTAAATAGTTGCAGTTTTTATTCGGAATGTTACTCTTCTAAACAATTCATTGGTGGGGAGGGTAGTCTCTTGCTGCTACAACATGTGATTCCGAGCTGGACTGCCTTAGGTAAAAATCGGGGTGCATAACATACTGGAACTCAGAAAAGTATTGTGGGTGTGCTCCCACAAAAGCATATATAGCATCAACACTTTAAAAAACCACAACTTCACACAAAACTAAAATACTTAGGGCATAATCATCAACAATCTATTCTGAAAACATGCCCAAAACTAAAGTAAAACCGTATTGTCCAGTGTGTCTCAGGCTCACCTCCCAGGCGCAGTTTCCAAACACACACATGCTGACAGAACACCGTACAGATGGCCCACTGTGGTTGGCTGCTTCGCTTCAGTGAGTAGCCTCAATGTACCACAAAGCACAGTCACCTCGACGATATTTTGTATAAAAGATCTAATTTTGTGCTTTTTTCTTATCAGTTTATGATTTTTCTCTTATCTTTGATCAAATGCGTTTCGCAATACTGTTTGATCCCTTTATCATATTCTTACCTTTATTTGAAGTATTTTCTTTAATAATACGTTGCCTCAAACTTGGTTTGAACCTTTAAGCTCGTTATTTCTTAACTGTTTGTTCTTTGTTTGTGCTCTTACTCATAACACTGATGCAGTCGCTCGGATTGGATAATAAATCGGAGCCAAAGAACCGTAAGGAAAACATGTTTACGATCGTGAGACATTGTCTACCAGTTTCTTACACTCTCTTTTAATCTTCCGAGGCCCATTCTATATTATTACTTTCAATTAATGAATACAAGTGAAATACACTAATGCAAAAGTGTTGAGTAGCAAATTAATTAATTATTTTAGGATTTACGCCTAATAATAAAAGCGTAACAAATCGTTGGTATTATTTATATTTATTCATTTGCCCTTTTTCTGTTGCCTTACCTTTTCTTTTTCCAGTAGGTCCCTTTTTAAAACCAAAGGACACTGGGCTCCGTTTCTTTTAATTTATTCCTATCTCTTTGCCTGTGCTGTTCTCAAAGCAATGAACAGCGCTAAGGCGTTTAGTTGGTAGGCCAACTGCCCTTCCCTCAACCTCAATCTAGCTTGAGTCAGCAATTAAACAACATGGCAGCATGGATCCGCGACGAATGTGCACAGCACATGTGCTGTGCACCCACCTAAGGCACACCTAAGACAATCCCGTCTGTGTCCGTCAGTGCAATGTCAGTTGAACCCTGAACTAGCCTGTCCTTGTTCGTCTCCCTAACGTAGGTACACCAAGAGCTACTCAAATTCAATATCCTGATAGAAAGAACATCATTTACAGCGCGGTCTGAACCACTCATGGATTTACCACGCAAGCTTAATCCCGCATTGGTCTTTACCACGCATGTATTTACTGCACAAAATTTACAACACATATGCCTTTGCCACACATGCCTGTACAACGAAAAAGTAAGTATTCTTCATGTGAGTATAAAGTATGTATATATAAAAACAAAGGTTACAGTGACGTTATAGCTAGGATCACATTTTAAACACACAAAACCATAGAAATTCACCTGTTAGAGTTATTTCAAGTAACTATCAGTCGTTCTCTAAGGAAACTGTAACTCGCGCCCCACCATGCACAATTGTCTCATCCATAATTTAATTGCAAATGCTACATTAATGCTATCTATGATGTTATGGTAGATGTCATCAGTAATGTAATATCTGGGGTAATTAGCAGTGCATGGTGAGGACGCAAATTATAGTTACCTTAGGGCATGCGTTATAATTACTTTCAATAACTCAAACTATAACAGGTGAATTTCTATGGTTCTTTATGTTTAAAATGCAAGCCTAACTATAAGGCCCCTCTTTGAATTATGTTTTTTTCAATTCTATTTCCTAACTATAAAGGCCCTGTACCCTTTGTTTGCTGCAGACCTTACCCAACCCCCAATAACCACCAACGCTGTGCCAAGCACAGACTTTAGCCATGCATGGCCGGGTTTGGCCATAGGGCCTAGCCTGTGGCCAGGCCCTGCCGCCAACCACGTATAATCACCAAACCCTGTGTCGTTCACGGCCTTTGGCCATGCACAATGGGGGTTGGGTCTCAGCAGCAGTTGACAAGAAATAACTCACTTGTCACAGACACTGCATGAGATATTGCACTTGAAAAAGCTAAGGATGCAAATACCTCCATCAAAGATTACAGATAACATTTCAAGATGAAAATACAGAGAAAAACACTTGCTTTGCCTTGACTATGTGCAAGAAATTAGGATGATTTGTACCTTACACAAGTGGACCTTAACTTGAGCATCTGCTTTGTTTATATCTGTAAGTGCTTCCTGTTGAGGTTATATTACTGTGAAGTGAGTATGCTACCAGAATGATTCTTGCCCTGCATATTTATCCAAGGAGAGGCCACCGTTTTGTGTAAAATGCCTACTCAACTCGATTACTTTCAACTGGCTAATTAGTAAGTGTTACCTCACTGGGTTCATGTATACTGCATCTTCAATATTACGGCTGCGTAAAGGACGGTGGAGAAATGTCTTCATTGACCTTGTGTGTCTGTAACCTTGTCATTGTGATTGTTCCATGATCCTCTTTATCTTTTTGAATTTTTTTTCTCCATGTTTTGCACACTGTGTCGGAGCCTCAAGGCCTCTGCTGTTCAGTCTCCTTTAAATAGCAGCTCCTTGCTCGCGGGAGCAATGTTTTCAACTCTTTCCCTTCACACATATTATTTGCCATGGGTTGATATAGTTAGGAAACAGAATTAATAAACCATAAAAATTCACTTAAAAAAACCAAAGGTTACAGGATTGTTATAGTTAAGTTCTGAATTTACTCGCATAAAACCATAGACGTTCAGCAGTTATAGTTATTCAAGTAACTATAACTCTGGCCCTAAGGTAATATTATAACTCACGTCCCGCCATGCGCAGTTTCTTCAGCAATCATTTTAATGCAAATGTTGCAGTGATAGTTTCAATGATGCCTTAGAAGACGTGATGAGGGCCTGGCCTGCACCTAGGCCCTGCTGCCTGCCCCTATAACCACCCAACCCTATGTCACTCATGAACTGGTTTTTGTTCGGTTGAGATGTGAACATATTCCTGTGCAACAAGAAGGTGTCTTCAAATTCATCGGGAAACACACTCAAGGGGTCCTTTTAATGAGGTGTCCCTCATCCTGTGAAAATAGCAAGAAGACGTTACATACCATTAATGTATATGGGGTGGGGCCAAAAGGGCGGTGCTTCTAGGCCATTTTACATACTTGTCGTTTTTAAAAGAAAGAACACAATCTCTGTAATATCAAAAGCACATGACAAGAAAGAACCGACTTGTCATAGTCACTAACTGAGATATTGTGCTAAAAACAAAACAAGGGAGAACACGATTTCTGTTATCAGCAGCACATGACAAGAAAGATCCCAGTTGTCATAGTGCGCTCAAAAAAAGCAAACACCTCCATCAAGGATTACATATAACTTTTCAAGATGGAAATTCAGAGAACAAAACACTTGCTTTGCCTTGACCATGTGCAAGAAATTAAGATGATTAGTACTTTACAAAAGTGGAGCTTGAAGTCGGGCACCTGCTTTGTTTATATCTGTAAGTGCTTCCTGTTGAAGTTTGATTTCTTTGCTAGAATTAATCCTGCTCTGCGTATTTATCAAAGAAGAGGCCACCATTTTGTGAAGAATGTCTACCCAACTGGAGTACTTTCTATTGGCGTATATGTGTAGTGCATCTCCTACACTACGGCTCCATAAGGGATGGCAAAGTAATGTATCTAGTGACTTTGTCTGTCTGTAACTTTGCCAATCTTATTTTTCCTCAAGTGTCTTCATCTGAAAACTTTTCAAGTTGGAACTGCAGAGAAAGCACTTCTTTTTTTCTCTTTCCATGTCAGGGACCCTGAGGGGAGCCTCAAGGCCCCTGCGGTCCCAGAAGGCTCCCGCCTCCTGCCGGAGCCAGCATTCTTCCCACATAGAGGGAGCTGCTGAAAATGCAGCTCCCTGCGTGCTGAAGCAATACTTTCATCTATTTCCCTGCCCGCATGACTTTGGCCAGGGAAAGAGATGAAAACTCCACTTCCAGCAAGCAGAAGCATTTTGACAACTGGAAGCAGAGTGTTTACTTTTGCTTGGCGGGAGCGGTCACAATTCCCGCCAAGCAAAAGCAAAGAGTTATCTCCCAAGGATGGGTACCTCAGGAGATAGGAGGAGCTGGCCCCAGGCCTGGGGGATGATACGACCTAGGGCCAGAAATGGCTCCAAGCAGCCCCCCTCCTTTCTTTAGTATGGGCTGGCCCCGGGGGGATGGTGGTGGTACCGGGGCCGTTTGTGTCCCGGTATGGGGGTGTGCGGCCCTCTCCCTATTTTAAAATGAGTAATTTGCCCTAGGGAGGTGGTGGTCTCCAGGGCCAGGGGTACATGCGGACCTCCTCCTTTATCCAATTTTATCCTGTGGGAGGTGGTGGTCCCCAGGGCTTTTCAAAGTCCCTGAGGGGGGTCCATGCAGTCCAGCTCCTTACTTTTCAAAAGCCCCAGGGAGACGGTGGTCCCTGGGACCCAGGGAGGTGGGGGGAAGAGGTCCGTACAGCTCCCCTTATATTTTTTTGGGAATGTAGCCCCAGGGAGGTAGTGGTCCCTGGTGCTTAACAAAACCCTTGGAGAGGGGCCCCGGGCTCCTCCCTCCTTTTTATTTTATATGTTTATGCCCCCCAGAACCTGACCCACCAGGGGCTAAATTAACAACAAGCACAGGAGACTGTGCTTGTTTTTTATAAAATTTTCAGCAGATCCTCCAAGAATTTTGCTATTTTTTTTTTTTTAATGTTTTTTTTTCCCTGGCGGGGTCCCAGGAGAACCCCAGTAACAAGGATAGGGTGTTAGGGTATTCCTACCCTGCCCCTTTATTTTTAATTTTCTGTTGGGAATCAGCTGAATGACTGGCAACACTTCCTGGTTGAAGTGTTGGCAGCCAATCAGATCTCAGCACGAGATCTCCGGGATCCTTTGAGCCTCCTTGTCCCTAGATATCTATACTTCTTTTTCCATTAATATTTCTAAAACTACTGAACAGGTTTACACCAAATTACAAAAATCACAATCTGTGCACCAAAATCTAGCTTCTTGCCAAATTTGGTGTAATTCCATTCAACAATTCGAGCTGTAGTCGTGTTTAAAAACCCTATAAAAAATGCATGGGGAAAATGCATTTTGTGACTCTCCCTTTTTTCTCAGCCCCAGCTTGGTGGATCACCTGAATCTTTCAAGACAGCAGCTGAACTGACTGTTGTATCAGCTTTGAAAATGTTATGAAGATTCAACATACAGTGCCAAAGTTATTGACGAAACAAAAACTGCGTTTCCAATGAAATATATATATCACCAGTATGTAGTTAAAGTTAGTTTCCATAGGAAAAGCATTTTTTGACTTGTCTATAACTTTGGTGCAGTTAGATGAAATTTTCCCAAAAAAGTGCTTTATCTTATTGTGTATGGTAGGTTTGAGGGTGATTTGTCTAGTGGGGGCTGAGAAAAAGGGGGGTCAAAAAGTATGTTTCCCATATTCCTTCCATAGGGATTTTGAACTACAGGCTGAACTGCTGGATGGAATTACAGCAAATTTGGCGGAAAGGTAGCTCTTGGTCCAGATAGCTCCCTTTTTGTTATTTGGTGTCAATCCATTCAGTAGTTTTTGAGATATTAAAGGAAAAATAAATGTGTATACTTGGACAGTTTGTGTTTAGATATGCTCTGATTGGCCAACACAAAGAGGTCTAGTCAATGCTGATTGGTAGGTGACAACCTGAACAATATGTTTTGTCAGTCATCACAAGACTCAGGGACTTGGTCCGTCGTCATGAAAATACATTAAAAAAAAAATGTAAGTGGGCAGAGTGAGCATGGCCAGACACCTAAGGGCACATATGCGTCCCTAAATGGATCAGCCCCCCCTTTATTGTCTGGCCACAATATGGACTTCATGCTGTGGCAGCACTTACAGGACTCTGAGGCAGGCCCCCTTTTGAAATACATTGTAGTGAATAGCAGCTTTTGAGGGTCACAAAAAGGAGAATGTATAAAAGGGTGCTAAGAGATTTTCATTACAATATAAATCATGTGGTGATGATACCGCACTAATATTCGGAAATGTGTTGTATTCTAAGGTGATTTTACCCTGTGACAAAGCCTTCTGCTGGGATTTCATGCATCATGTTTGAGAGAAAACTGTTTTTTTCATGATTTTCCTATAGAGGTTATGGAAGGTGCTCCAGAAGCTAAAATTAGAGCATTCTTTCAGTAACTATCTTTCTCAGCCATAAGAGAATAAAGTCTGACATTCTCAGTAAAGCATGTACTTCCAACAGTTGCAGTCTGTCAGGTGATTCCCTTGTGTTCTACTTCAGCCTCCCAGAGTGTTGTAAAGAACAACACGAGCGCTAGCAGCTTTAATTATGACAAATGTGTGGCACACCTGAAGCCATCTTGATTGACTCAAACTGGTAAAAACTTAAAACATTTAATTTAGAAAGGAACAAAATGAGTTCATTTTTTCATAGAAATTATGGTTAGCACAATTAGGTCACATTTTAAGTGAGTTCTCAAAATATCTTCCTCTTCTATTTCATTAAATCATTGAGACATGCAGACTGAAACACACATTTTCAACACCAGCAGCAGAGTGCCAGTTAACTCCCTGGTGACCAGCAGCTTTACTACAGTGCTCTTATGAACAATTAGAGTGCAAACATTCTGAATTTATGCCAAAAGTGCGGCAAGTCTGATAGAATCGAAGTGGAAAACAGAAAGCATTTTCTGACTTGTCTATAACTTTGGTGCAGTTAGATGAAATTTTCCAAAAAAAGTGCTTTATCTTATTGTGTATGGTAGGTTTGAGGGTGATTTGTCTAGTGTGGGCTGAGAAAAAGGGAGGTCAAAAAGTGTGTTTTCCATATTCCTTCCATAGGGATTTTGAACTACAGGCTGAACTGCTGGATGGAATTACAGCAAATTTGGCGGAAAGGTAGCTCTTGGTCCAGAAAGCTCCCTTTTTGTTATTTGGTGTCAATCCATTCAGTAGTTTTTGAGATATTAAAGGAAAAATAAATGTGTATACCTGGGCAGTTTGTGTTTAGATATGCTCTGATTGGCCAACACAAAGAGGTCTAGTCAATACTGATTGGTAGGTGACAACCTGAACAATATGTTTTGTCAGTCATCACAAGATTCAGGGACTTGGTCCGTCGTCATGAAAATACATTTAAAAAAAAATGTAAGTGGGCAGAGTGAGCATGGCCAGACACCTAAGGGCACATATGTGTCCCTAAATGGATAAGCCCCCCCCTTTATTGTCTGGCCACAACATGGACTTCATGCTGTGGCAGCACTTACAGTACTCTGAGGCACGGCCCCTATTGAAATACATTGTAGTGAATAGCAGCTTTTGAGGGTCACAAAAAGGAGAATGTACAAAAGGGTGCTAAGAGATTTTCATTACAATATAAATCATGTGGTGATGATACCGCACTAATATTCGGAAATGTGTTGTATTCTAAGGTGATTTTACCCTGTGACAAAGCCTTCTGCTGGGATTTCATGCATCATGTTTGAGAGAAAACTGTTTTTTTTCATGATTTTCCTATAGAGGTTATGGAAGGTGCTCCAGAAGCTAAAATGAGAGCATTCTTTCAGTAACTATCTTTCTCAGCCATAAGAGAATAAAGTCTGACATTCTCAGTAAAGCATGTACTTCCAACAGTTGCAGTCTGTCAGGTGATTCCCTTGTGTTCTACTTCAGCCTCCCAGAGTGTTGTAAAGAACAACACGAGCGCTAGCAGCTTTAATTATGACAAATGTGTGGCACACCAGAAGCCATCTTGATTGACTCAAACTGTTAAAAACTTAAAACATTTAATTTAGAAAGGAACAAAATGAGTTCATTTTTTCATAGAAATTATGGTTAGCACAATTAGGTCACATTTTAAGTGAGTTCTCAAAATATCTTCCTCTTCTGTTTCATTAAATCATTGTGACATGCAGACTGAAACACACATTTTCAACACCAGCAGCAGAGTGCCAGTTAACTCCCTGGTGACCAGCAGCTTTACTACAGTGCTCTTATGAACAATTAGAGTGCAAACATTCTGAATTTATGCCAAAAGTGCGGCAAGTCTGATAGAATCGAAGTGGAAAACAGAAAGCATTTTCTTCTGAGGAAACTGCAGTAAAAGAAGAGATTAGGGAGCTTCATAACAAGTAAGTCTCCCAAGTTGGTCACCAGAGAAAAAGGAGCCCAAATGTAGCACAAATATCACCTAAATGTAGCCCAAGCATAGCCAAATGGCAGAAATATGCAAAACACTTAGGGCCAGATTTAGAGTTTGGCGGATTGGTTACTCCGTCACAAACATGATGGATATCCCATCCACCATATTACGATCTTGATAGACTATTATAGGCTATTATGGGATCATATTACAGTGGACGAGATATCTGTCATGTTGGTGACATTGTAACCCCTCCGCCAAACTCTAAATCAGGCCCTTAATATTTTATGTTGTTTTGCAATTTTATATAGCACAGACTTGACCCAAAAGTATTGGAGTGCTTTACATGAGCATAAGTTACATTACACAAGGGCACCTTCATTTTGGTTTTAGGCACGTGGAGATTAAGGGGGTCATTCTGACCCTGGCGGTCATGGACCGCCAGGGCCAACGACCGCGGGAGCACCGCCAACAGGCTGGCGGTGCTCCCATGGGCATTCTGACCGCGGCGGTACAGCCGCGGTCAGAACGGGAAACCGGCGGTGTCCTGCCGGTTTCCCGCTGCCCAAGGGAATCCTCCATGGCGGCGCTGCAAGCAGCGCCGCCATGTGGATTCCGACCCCCTTACCGCCAGCCTGGTTCTGGCGGTTTTGACCGCCAGAACCTGGCTGGCGGTAACGGGTGTCGTGGGGCCCCTGGAGTCCCCTGCAGTGCCCATGCCAATGGCATGGGCACTGCAGGGGCCCCCTTACAGGGCCCCACCAAGATTTTCAGTGTCTGCCAAACAGACACTGAAAATCGCGACGGGTGCAACTGCACCCGTCGCACCCCTTCCACTCCGCTGGCTCCATTCGGAGCCGGCATCCTCATGGAAGGGGGTTTCCCGCTGTGCTGGCGGGCGGCCTTCTGGCGGTCGCCCGCCAGCCCAGCGGGAAACTCAGAATAACCGCGGCGGTCTTTTGACCGCGCAGCGGTATTCTGACGGTTCCCGCTTGGCGGGCGGCTCCCGCCGCCCGCCAAGCTCAGAATGACCCCCTAAGTGATTTGCCCGGAATCGAAGGATGTCGAGCTGACCCTAAAAATCTGGCTTCCCAGTTGTAAAGTCTGCTGCTCTGGCCATAATGCCACATTCTCGCCCCTAAGTATAACATATAATCAAGTGATCAACTGGATAAAAGAAATCAAGATAGCAAGTAATTTAAAAGTGCTTTGTCGCTGTTCGAGAACTCAGAAAATGTTTTAATTTCTATGGGAATAAGACCTATTTTTTTATAATTTGTAAAGGAAATGTTTTAAATTTTACAGTTTTGATTACATCAAGATGACGAAAGGTGTATCATAGAATGTAAGCAATCTAGTTGTGTATTAGAATACTGTGGGGAGGCAGAGGTCAGGGTCACAGACTTGGATAATTGAGGGCAGGGAGGAGGGTGCAGAGGCAACAAGTTGACCTCATTGGGCAGGCAGAAGGGGCAGTGGTAGCACAACAGCCAATTGAGTTCAAGGGAAAGGACGGCAGGGGCAACAAACCAACCATGGAGGACATGCATGAACGACTATGGCAATACAACAGACCATTGAGGGCAGAAGGAAGAAACAGTGTGAGTACAACCATACATGCCAGCAGGCCCGATCAAAGGCAGGAGACACCCAATGTTTTTAGGCCCAAAAGGGCTTTATTTTATCTGTCTCCTGCCTAAAATCTCCTCTTTTTCATTGTAAGTCAACAGGGAAAAGCAGTTCCCCATGTTTTTTTTAAATCTCCCTTACCAAGTTCAAAATGATGTCAATTATGGTACACTGGATCACGGAGGACAGGAGGAATGCAGTAGGGACATGGACTCAGATAACAGAGGGCAGAAGGGAGTTGGGCAGGGACACACAAAACTGACATTAGAGGGCAGGCGTAAGGGGTTGCAGCAGCGCAATACACCAAACAGGGCAAGTGGGATGGCAGTGCAGTACAATAGACAATGGAAAGCAGCAGGTATAGGGCAGGGCCACGCACATGGACAACACAGAGCAAAAGGGAAAGAGGCAAGGACTGCAAGCCGTAGGAGGCAGGGGCATGACAAAAGACCAAACAAAGCAGGAGGGACGGGATACGGGCCTGCACATGGAAAACAGAGGGCAAGGGGCGAGAGCACAGGGTGGGAGCAGCAAGCAGGATGGGTACTGAAAACACAACCCAACATGAAGGACAACAGTGAGACTATAACAGCAAACCCACAGACAACGGAGGGATGGTGGGGGTCAGGGGCAGCAAGTTGACCACACAGGGCGGTAGGAAAGGCTGTGGCAGCACAGAAGAAAATGCATGGCAAGCAGGAGGGTAAGTGGCAGCACAACTGCCATGGTGGGTAAGAGTGAGGGGGCAAGGGCATGCAAAAAGGATCATGGAGGACAGAAGGAAGGGGAAGGGACTGTACATAGACAAGAGAGGACAGGGAAGAGGCTTCACAACAGACCATACAGGGCAGGCAGGCGGAGGAGTTGCAGCACAACATAGCATGGAAGGGCAAAAGGGAGTGGCAGCAAAATGGACCATGGAAGAAAAGTGGGAGGGGATAGGGGCATGGAACTCAGACAAGCAGGGTGGAGGTGGCAGAGACAGACAGCAACCATCTGACCATGCTATGCAGGTGGGAGGGGCAGTGGCAGCTCAACAGAGCACTCGGGCATATGTACAAGAAAGTGGTGCATTATAGATGATGCACCACTTTTCTTGCGCCTCCCCCCCTACTGGCACCTAACAGCACCATGGTTGCGCTGTATTTACAATACAGTGCACCATGGGGTTCGTTAGCACAATACTGTCAACATTTTTTATGCTTTTGTGGTGCTTTGCTACACTAGTGTTAAAAATATTGACTTTAGAGCAGCAAAGCAAAGAGAGGCCCATTGAATGGATGAGCCATTTTACCGCTTGCTCTGAGCAGGCATTAAAAATGGCAGAAAAAATAGCACAGTGAAGTTGTAAATTTCACTGTGCCATTGTTTTCGGGATGCCCTGCTTCGGAATACCCCCGCCCCCCCTTTGCATACATTAGGCCTGATGAAGGAATAGTGTGGGTAAGGCTTAGGCTGGGTGAAGGTAATTGGGTGGGAGGGATATTTTTAGGGTTTAGGATGGGTATGGGTTTTTGTGTGGCAAGAGTATTTTTTAGGGTTAGGTTGGGTATGGGTGGCAAGTGCATTTTTAAGGTTTAGGGTGGGTGTGGGATTTTGGGTGGCAAGGCTATTTTTAGGATTTAGGATGGGTATGGATTTTTGGGTGGCAAGGGTGTTTTTAGAGTTTAGGGTAGGTATGGGTTTTTGGGTGGTAAGGGTATTTTTAGCGTTTAAGGTGGGTTTACGTTTTTGGATGGCAAGTGTGTTTTTAGGGTTTAGGGTGGGTATGGGTTTTTTGGTGGCAAGAGTGTTTTTAGGGTGGGATTGGGTTTTTGAGTGGCAAGGATATTTTTAGGGTTTAGGGTGAGATTGGAGTTTTGGGTGCCAAGGGTATTTTTAGGGTGTAGGGTGGGTGGGTGTTTTTGGGTGGCAAGGATATTGTTAGGGTTTAGGGTGAGAGTGGGGTTTTAGGTGGCAAGGTCCTCTTTTGGGTTTAAGGTGGGTATGGGTTTAGGGGTTGTGGGTTAATATATATATATTTTTTTACAGGTACGTATATAAATATATATATATATACGTATGTATAAATATGGTTTATACTTAACTAAAAAATATTTACATTTTTGTTGTAAAGGCATGCATGGGAAAGGCATATTTTGTGTGGTAAAGGCATGCGTGGTGATGGGATGCATGGTTTCGTCATACAACCTCCTGGTGGATTATACTATTGCTGCTCATGCCCGCTAAATATCCTGCATGCCTTGTTAAATGGCTTATGTTGCTTCCTCCTATTTACTCCATACTTTGACCTTCAAGAAACAATCCTCTGGCCTTTGTAGATGTTGCCTTAACATTTGTTCTTTGCTCCTTCATAAACAAAAGGATTTCGATTTTATCACTGACCTTAAGCTTGATATACTTATTCTGAATGAGACCTCACTCCTTGTTTCTCTCATGCTCTCTTTATTGCTACCCCTGATTATAAACTACTTTACATAGACCACTGTCACAAACCCGATCTGGCTGTAGGTCTGATCTTCTACAATTCATTCACTACTTCAAGTTGCACACATCACACCACTTCATGTGCTGAAGTTCTGATTTGCAATAACTCGGTCTCTTTTCTTTTACTATTACCACTGTTCTTCATTATTGCCTTCAGGGACCATCACCAATTTGTTCACCTATTAGCAACCTGTTAGACCTGACAGCCGTAGGGTGGTCACCCCAAACCTTTTGCCTGCCTCCCTCCACTTTTGAGATACTGTTTTGCTGGTTTTTAGACTCTGCACACTTTACCACTGCTAACCAGTACTAAAGTGCATATGCTCTCTCCCTTTAAACATGGTAACATTGGATCACACCCAACTGGGCTATTTCATTTACTTATAAGTCCCTAGTAGATTGCAGTATATGTGCCCAGGGCCTGTAGATTAAAAGCTACTAGTGGGCCTGCAGCACTGATTGTGCCACCCACTTAAGTAACCCCTTAACCTTGTCTCAGGCCTGCCATTACAAGGCCTGTATGTGCAGTTTCACTGCCAATTCGACTTGGCATTTAAAAGTACTTGCCAAGCCTAAAACTCCCCTTTTTCTACATATAAGTCACCCCTAAGGTGTGTCCTAGGTAACCCGTAGGGCAGGGTGCTGGGTAGGTAAAAGGCAGGACATGTACCTGTGTGGTTTACATGTCCTGGTAGTGTAAAACTCCCAAATTCGTTTTTACACTACTGTGAGGCCTGCTCCCTTCATAGGCTAACATTGGGGCTGCCCCCATTCCTTGTTTGAGTGGTAGCTGCTGATCTGAAAGGTGTAGAAAGGTCATATTTAGTATTGCCAGAATGGCAATACAAAATCCTGCTGACTGATGAAGTTGGATTTAATATTACTATTTTAGAAATGCCATTTTTTTAAAGTGAACATTTCTCTGCACTTGAATCTTTCTGTGCCTTACAATCCACACCTGGCTGGGTTTAGTTGACAGCTCCTTGTGCATTTGCTCAGACACACCCCAAACACAGGATACTAAGCCTCACCTGCATACATCTGCATTTTGAATGGGTCTTCCTGGGCTGGGAGGGTGGAGGGCCTGCTCTCACACAAAGGACTGCCACACCCCCCTACTGGGACCCTGGCAGACAGGATGGAACTGAAAGGGGACCTGGTGCACTTTTAAGCCACTCTTTGAAGTCTCCCCCACTTCAAAGGCATATTTGGGTATAAAAACAGGGCCTCTGCCCTACCACCTCAGACACTCCCTGGAGAAGATACCTGAACCAGCACCTGCACCCTGACAAGAAGAACTGCCTGGCACCTGACTGCTTTCTGAAGAGGACTACTGCCTTGCTGTTGCCCTGCTGTCTTGCTGCTCTCCTGCTTTGCTGCAGAAGTGCTCTCCAAGGGCTTGGATAGAGCTTGCCTCCTGTTCCCTCAATTCTCAGGAACAAAAAGACTTCTCTCCTGCAGCTGAAATCCCGGCACTACGAAAATTTGATGCACCGCCTGCCAAGAACGATGCACAGCCTGCCCGCGGTGAAAAAATCACTGCACGCCGAGTCCGGAACGACGCAGACCAACTTCGCAACAGAAGTTCGATGCAGCGCCAGCGGTGCAACCGGAACTTCGATGCATGGCCCTACTGGATCGACGCAAGTCGACTCAGAACGATGACAACCGACTTCCTGGGAGGAATCGACGCAGCGCCTGCCATGCGGAAGAAAATTCCACGCATCGCCTACCGGAATCGATGCAACCCCTGTGACTTTGCTCCTCAAGCCCAGGATTCCACACATCATCCCCGGGGAATCTGAAAACCCCACAACCCGAAGAGGATCCAAGTCCGCGTGCTGGAAATCAACGCAGCATCTTCGCCGTGTGGAAAATAACGACGCAAGATGTGTGCGAAGGGGCGAAACCGATGCACACTCACTGTTTTCCACGCGTCTCCTCCTCTGCGGTTCCCTGCAAGGATTTTTCAATGCAAACCAGGTACTTTTGCCCTGCAAGAGACACTTGTTGTTTCTGGGAGCCCTTAAGACACTTTTTATTGCTTTTATAGTAATATTTCAACTCTAAGACACTTGATATCACTTTCAGTGAAATCCCTACATTTGCTTATTTCATCTTTAATCGTTTTGACCTGCATTTATCCAGATAAATAATATATATTTTTCTAAACACTGTGTGGTGTATTTTTGTGGTGGTATGTTCTGGTATTGTATGAGTTATTGCACAAATACTTCACACATTGCCTTCTATGTTAAGCCTGACTGCTCAGTGCCAAGCTACCAGAGGGTGGGCACAGGACAATTTGGATTGTGTGTGACTTACCGTGAATAGAGTTAGGGTCCTTGCTTGGACAGGGGGTAACCTGACTGCCAACCAAAGACCCCATTTCTAACACAACCTCTTTGCATTCCCTGCCAGGAGGGCTTCTAAAATTATTTTTCTTGATGATTGATGAGCCTATGATTCACAACATTAAGACTTTTATTAATATCTGCTCTATTTTAGCTGCTCCTGTTGAGTCCTCTCTCCTACGCACTCTCCCAGATACCTGCTAGATTCTATTTCTATCTTGTTTGATGAGATCGCCTTATCTCTCCCTATACTACGTCACTAGTCCAAGCATCAAGACATTCCTTATGTGCTTTGGCTTGAAAGCCCCAGCAAAATATCTGAAGCCAGTCCTAGTACAAGTTTTTGTCTCTGGTCTTTGTTTAACTCTGCTAAACTTTATCAGACTCCACCACTTTTTACTTCTAGCATGGAATCCACTTTTTACTCCCATCATGGGGTTCTCAGCCCACCACATGGTCATTCGGAAAAAATCATCTTGCTCCACCTTCAGATCCTCCAAACAACAGATTTACCCTATCTGAATTTCTTACTATGCCATTAAAATCTCAGAGGCATCTTTATCCTCTCTTGAGGCCTTCTCAACTATCAGAAATCTATTTTCTCCATATAAGAATTCTGCTTTCTCTACATCCTCTAAACTCTGCTCTGTCCTATTAAATGCCTTCCAAGAGAAAACTGAGTTTATAATTAATTTGACCTTTTGGCCAGCTGCTCTGTCCCTTCTTTATCGATTGGCAGCATTTGATAGAGTGTCCCATACAATTCAATGTTCCCACCTTCTTGCTTGTGGTGTTAAAAGTAATGCCCTAACCTGGCTCACTTCATATTTGTCTGTGACTCTCAAGCAGTTCATGACCTCCCTTCCATTTTGACAACAGACCACGGCCAAATCGGTTTGCTAAGGCTTTTTCTCTGAGACCAATCCTCTTCAAAATCTATTACCGCCTCACCCATCCTATCTGTTCCTTTGGCATTCATTTAACATCCCACAGTGACAACATTCAGATCATTCTTAGATTAGAGGACAATGCTGCCAGTGCCCAACCCAACCAAATTGTCTCAAGTTCATCTTTGATAAAAAATAAAGCTTTTTATCATTAGAGGTCCTGCATCCATCTGGTCCTTTGCCAGGTGGCCACCAGATCTGGACGTGAAGCCTATACCTCCCTTTTTCCATAAAAAAAACTAGTTTTTTAATTTGACTAATCTTTTTCTTTTTCCAGTCTCAGATAACAGCTGATATCCAGCTGTTTATTCTGTATTTGTTGTGTGCGGAAAAGCCTACTTCAAGCTAGTGTTCATTCCAGATTAGACTACAGAGAATCTCTCTGTCTAGAGCTTCTTGCTTCCTTATTTCTCAGCTCTAGGCTGCTGTCGTCATTGTCTATATCCACACCCTTTCTACTCCGTTTCGTACCATCTACCAGAATTTCCTTAGCTATCTATCGAGAAAGGATCCATTTTGAGGCCCTATGATTTGTAACCAGGCCTATTATGCATCTAACACTCAGTACAGGGGCATAGCTTTGAGGAATGGGGATGGGGGTGTTTGGGGGTGTTACACCCCACTAATAAATGTATTTTCTGCCAAACAGTTGGGTACAGGCCCTTTGGGTACAGGTCCTTTCAGTAGGATATGGTCAAATTTCACCAGGAGTTTTTTTACATAAACAAAGACAAAAACGCACACACACTCTCTCCCTTACTGCTTTGAAAGTCTTCGAAAATGTTCCTTATTTTACAGAATATTGTGTTTTCTCTCATTTACAATGCCTGCCAATCCACATTCGTCTCCCTTTCAACTGCCCCTTCAGCCCCTCTCATGTGTCCTGCTTGTCCTATTTGCTGGAAAAAATGAAACTCACCACCCCCCAATCTGACTCACCAAGCTACGCCCCTGACTCTGTACCTCCGATCCCATCTTCATGTGCACCATCCTTAGCACTCTAGCTCTAGCACATAAGCATTGCAGCTACAGGTTCATTTCCTGTCTTCAGGCCACTCTTTGGAACTGCCCATTCTCCATTTCTGCAAATAAGATAACTTTGTTACCACTTCTATGACTACCCAAAGCTTTCCCTTTCTCTCATATCCTTTTCGTTTTCCTGTTGCTCGCTGTAAATGCTCTCGTGTATCACCCATCAGTAGCACCAGGACATCCTCTAGGATATAAGCATCCTTTTTAATACCTATATAACATAACATATGCATGATGTAACGTTGTGTGGTAGAATATCTGTTTACAGGAGCACAAAACAATGTTGTAAAGTAGGTAAACACCGAAAAATATTCTGGTTATGGATATACAACGTTAGTACCGCACATTCCTACGTTGGATACAGTCAGTTACTATTGTCAAGGGTCAGAGTAAATCTGTACCAATTGAGGAAATGGGAGTGAACGCTCTCTAATTTGGTGGGATGGAGGGGAAGGGGTTCATCGTTTGTGAAAAAGATCTTGCCATTAGATAAAAAACATAAAAGGTTGCATCTCTGTGGGGCTGAAATCGCTCTGAAATTTCCAAAGACAACATGTTGTTGCAAAAGAAAATATCTAACTAAATAAGATAAAGGAAGTGTGGCACAATGTACTAGTTACCAATAAAGGGTCCAATTGACAAAGATTTTGCTGCGACTTACTCTTGTAGTTCTCCTGGATTGCTCTAGAATTACAGAAGTATGCTAGTGGAATTTATGAGTGAGTCAGGAGTACTAAGGCAGTTAGGGGGTTATTCTAACTTTGGAGGAGTGTTAATCCGTCCCAAAAGTGATGGTAAAGTGACGGATATACCACCAGCCGTATTACGAGTTCCATAGGATATAATGGACTCGTAATACGGCTGGTGGTAAATCCGTCACTTTTCTGTCACTTTTGGGATGGATTAACACCTCCTCCAAAGTTAGAATAACCCCCTAAGTCTCACCTACCAATACACTAATCTTTGTGAATCAATCCCTACTTTTGTATTTTTTGAGAATGCATAAATGCTCTAGGAGCTGGCATTGTCCTGCCATGAATGGTAACACTCATAAAATATAATAAAATAAAATGGAGAAAGCAAAGTGTGGGTAACTGATTAACATTCTATGCAATCTACATAATTATTGGCATCAAAATTGTGATTTCAAGTTAGGGAAGTTTACATTTTTATTTTTGTCTTTGCAAACAATATGTGTGATAATAATAATATTTATGGCTAGTCCAATTTTGTCTATGCGAAAACACTAGTATAAATTAAATCGAGAAGAATTTGAACCTTTTACACTGATGAGATATTTGGGGAAGGGTGCAGGCCTATTGGTGCTCGCCAAAGTATAGCACATATTTAATAAGTAAGCAACACTTCTAGCGTACCTTAAACGTGTAGTTCAGAGCAAAAAAAAACGTTATAAATACAAAATAAACATTCAATTCTAGTATACAGATGTGTAATGAAGACTGCTAAACTCACAGCCATCGAGCGGACAGCTCATTCAAAAAGGTCGCAAGCCATATAAAATCCAAATGCACAATATACGTCCGTATGAGCCACACTACCACATAAATTATGTCAAATGTGTTTAACAACATCTTATGTGGCAAGAGAGATTATGCGTGACCTCTCTTCCAATAAGTGTGGTCCTCGCCATAGCACCTGCAGCAAAACCTACAGGCATTGTGTGCATGCGCCATTAGTGTTTTGTTGCAGGTGAGTTGCAGTGGAACATTCGGAAGGAGGTCAACCTGGTACATGATTTTAAGACAAATGCCAGTACAAACATGGCCAGAAATCAAAATCCCGGAATTTGTTACAATGATTTGCCTGGGGGTGCAGCAAGTGTTTGTACCCACTTTCTACAGCTTCCTGAGGTACTTTAGTATTACAAACTTGGTTGCAGACACTTGTGCAGCCCCTCCGATAATACACGTCAACATATAACGCCGGCAAGCAATGACATCTCAAGGGCGCATGCCCTTATTTTCATGTGTTCTGCAATAAGAGCGGATGATGGACGGAATGTTGAACAATTCCAAACATTCACCCCAGTCACAGATCTGGGCCTAAATCCATTGTTTTTTTGCTTGCCATTCCAACTTGAACTCAGCAATATGTAAATCAGTCTTAACCCTGCTCCCCAGGAGAACAGTACTGTTGCAAAATGGGTTACTGGTAGGGCAGGTAGGTACCTACACCTAGCAACAAGCCACTAACCTCCACATAGGTACAGTTAGGTCTCAGTAAATTAATCCCAGCTCAACCCTTGGTAGCTTGGCAACGAGCGTCAAGGCTTAACTTAGGAGACAAAGTGTAAAGCATTCAAATATCACAAAACAGTAATTAAATAAAACACAGGAAACAGTTTAAAAATCCAAAACCAATTTATAAAAATAGTTTATATTTTTATCTTTAAAATGACACAAAAACGATTAAAATCGGTTCAGGGGAACCGGAGATATTAATTTTTAAAGAATTATTACTTTTCTAGCACTTAGAAACAAAAAGCGCCAATCGGGTCATCTGGTTGCACCTCGACCGGGGCAAAGTCAAACTTTCAGGCCGACCGCGATGGAGCCCTGCTCGGCTACAGGTCGCGGGAGGCCTCGGTTAAAAAGTTACCTTCTGACTTAGTCTTTATTTTGAAATTTTTCTTCACCGGGACAAACCTGCCAGTTGAATCCGACCTCCTGGAGCCCTTGTCCGGATACGCGATGTGGGTTTCCTCGGTGGAGACTTTTACCTTCGGACTTAGTCGTTTTTTCGAGATGAAAATCCTTCGACCGGGGTAAACCTGGATCTTGATCCGACGTCCATGGAGCCCTTCTCGGATACGATGGCTGGGAGGTCCCGGTCAACTTTTTACGTTCGGACTTAGTCTCTTTTTTGGATGTTTTTCTTTACCGGGACGAACCACGAAGTCAGGCCGGGTCGCGGTTGAGGCAAGCCGGCTAGAATTTCCGCGGCGGGTCGGTCCCTCTCTGGAGCTTTTTTCCAAAAATTCTCAAATCTTTTCCAAACTTCTGGGGCTTCACCCAGATGTTCTTTTAAGGTTCTTTTGGGGTCCACAGCTCACCCCAAGGGTCCAGAAGTTCTGGGATGGTCCTTGGGAGGTGTGGACTTCAACTCCCAGAATGCACCTGGCGCAAACTCCTTTTTGGCCACTGGACAGTGGTCAGCTGCTCGCTTTCTTCAGGAGTTGGTGCAGGGGACTCTGGTTTAGCAATTTTTCACCTGTAGCAAACAGGGAGTCCCTCCTTGAACCAGTTGAAGCCAGGCAAAGTCCTTCTTGTGGTGAAGCCCAAGTGTGCAGCTGGTGCAGTCCTTCTGAGTGCAGGTTCCAGGTGCAGGCCAGGGGTCCAGCAGGGCAGTCCTTCTTCTCCTTTAGTTCTTTTCTTGTTGAAATCTGGTAGGGATCTGAGGTGTGGGGGCAGGTCTGCCAGTTTTATCCTTGCTCCTGGGTGAAAAGCAGGGGGGCCCTGCTTCTCCAATCAGGGACAGGGTCGTCCCCCTGTGATGACCACTTCCTGGGAAGTGTGGCAAAAATCCATCCCAGAAGGCAACAGTCTCTAAAAATCCAACATGGATGAATCTGATTTTTGGAGGTTACATCTGGCTGAGCCCACCCACTGGTGTGGCTAAAAATCATAAACACACCCCTCTCCTGCCCTCTCCTAATCTAATCAAGGGGGCACCTAATTGTCTGGGGTTGCAGGATGTGGGGGTGTTGCTGGGTGCTGCAAATGTCCTTCTCTGCCTTTGAAGACCAGTTTGGCAGCCCTCCCCCTTCCTGCCTCACCATCTGCTGAGGGGAGATTCTCTCCCCCAAGCACATTCCTTTGTGTGAAGTCAGGCCACTTCACACCTAATCAAGGCAGCCTGGCAGAAGCTGCTGCAGGCTGGCCAATCAGAGCACAGCAGCAAAAACAATGCAGAGCTGAAATTGGCAACTTTTTAGGTAAAGTCTAAACTTTTTACCTGGACAAGTTATATTAAATCCAACAACTGGAAGTTGTGGGATTTATTACAACAATCAAATTGATACCAAATTCTTGGTATGTAACATTTAAGGAGACTTTAAAATTTAAAATAAAGTCTGCCCATTCTAGCCTATGAAGGCCATTTACTTCAATGAGGGAAAAACGAATTTGGCTGTTTTTACCTCACCAGGGCTTATAAATCTATTTTTATAAAGTCCCTGCTTATAGTTACATGGCACCCAGCCCTAGGGGCACATAGGGCACACCTTAGGGGTGACTTATATGTAAAATTAAGGTAGTTTAAGACTTTGGAAGTACCTTTAATTGCAAAGTCGAATTTGCATATAACTTTAATTTAAAAGCAGCCAGCAAGGCAGGCTTGCTTTTAAAATGACACTGGGCACCTCAGCAATGCACCTAGGTGTGCACCACCTATGCTGTGGTCCCTAAACCTACATGCCCTACCATATACTAGGGACTTATAGGTAGGTTAACTTAGCCAATTATAATTAGCCTAATTTGCATATCCATTTTACACAGAGCACAGGCCCTGGGACTGGTTAGCAGTACCCAGGGCACCTTTAAAGTCAGGAAAACACCAGCAAAAAGTGGAAAATGGGGGCAAAAAGTTATGGGGCCTCTGCAATCAGCCCTATTTTCTCACACAACCCCCCCCCCCCAGCCCACACGCCCAGGAGACTCAGCCCAACCCTGGGAGAGTCTTCCTGGCTTGTTAGGCGAGGAAGACAGTGAAGAAAACTGTCTGTCCCTTTGCAGGGCCTACTCTGCCTTATATCCTCCTGTCAGGGTCACTCCCTATGGGTAGTGAAGCCATCCCAACAGTAAAAGGACCCAAGACAAACAGAAACTTTCCTCTAGGGGGGTCTTCCTCCTTTCTCTCTGCCAACTTGGGTAGTGAGGTGCCCACCTCCCCTACTCCAAACTTTGCTAGGGCAACACCTAGCTTACCCAAAGAGGCCACCCAACACTTTAGCAACCCCACCATGACCAATATGGTCAGGGGGCCTACTTTGCTATTGGCCCTGGGGTCTGCCTCCCAGGCCAAGTACAGTGCTGCCAGGAAGGCTAGCACCCAGCAGAGGCTACTGACAGCTGTCAGTACCCAGAACCACACCCTAAGCTCTCTTCTGACAGGTGGCTGAGCTGCTTTAGGGGCATCTTTGGGGTCCTGGCACCCCTCTTGCTGTCTAGAGTGGGGGGCTACCACCTCCTGTGGCAGACACCCTCCTTCCACTCTCCCTTCTGTCAGTGCAGGGGCAACACCCTGCATCTGGACAGCTGCCTGACTACTCAGGACTTCCTTGGGGTCAGGGGAGGCCTCACCAGTGCCAACTCTGGGCTCCCCCCCTACTGGGGCACAGGGCCCTTGGCTCCCTGGAACTCTCTTTAAGAGTGGCCTACCCTTCCTTTTCTTCTTTCCTTTTCTTGGGGACCCCTGTCTCCTAACTGTAGGGACTGACTCCCCAGGACTTTGGGTTGGGGGGCGCCCTGGGCGACCACCCCATCTGTGACCAGACTCACCTCTGGGAGGTCATTGCCCAGGATACAATCTAGGGGAAGGTCAGCACTGACTACCACCCTAATCCAGTCAAGGATACCCTCCCTCTCTAGGGGCACTATGGCTACAGGTTTGGAGGTGACCTCCCCTGTGGCTATCCTGACTTTCTTTGTCTTTCCTGGTACATACATGTCTGGGGTCACTAACCGGTCACTCACTATAGTGTGACTGGCACAGGTGTCTCTCAGGCCAGTGGTAGGGATCCCATTCACTTGAATGTGGTGGAAGTGCCTACTCCCACCCTCAGGGATCACCAGCTTACCATCTGGTCCTGTCTCCCAGCTAAATGCTAGGAGGACTTCATCATCTGAGGAATCCTCCTCTATGGCTACACTGGACAGCCCAGTGCTAACCACCTTCTTTGGACAGGCTGCATCTCCTCTGAAGTGACCTGTCTGCTGACAGTCAAAGCAAGCCCTACTGTCCAAGAGCTTTTTTAACCCTGGGTCTAACTGTCTCTGCTGGTCAGAGTGGGATTTACTCTCCTCCTTCTTAGGGTTCTGGGGTACAGAGGGAGTCTCTGTGGTGGGCTTACCACCTCCCTCCTTAGGTTTTTGGGGACCTGTCCCCCCCTTCTTGGAGTCTCCCCCCTGGGACTTGACAACCACCCTGGTTCTCAACCACTCATCAGCTGCCTCCCCTAACTCTCTAGGGTTGGTCTGCTTAGAGTCCACTAGATGCTGGCGTAACCTTTCTTGGGTACAATTGGTCAAGATGTGCTCTCTCATGATCAGATTGTATAACCCCTCATAAGTATCTACTTTGTTACCAATAATCCAGCCCTCTAGTGCCTTTAGTGAAATGTCCACAAAGTCAACCCAAGACTGGGTACTGACCTTCTGGGTGTCCCTGAACTTCATTCTATATTGCTCTGGGGTCAGACCAAACTTCTTGGCTAAGCACCTCTTCATACTAGGGTATGAATCTGCCTCCTCCCCCCTTAAGGTCAGAAGCCTATCCCTCCCTGAGTTGGGGACCAACTCCCACAAAAGGGAACCCCAGTATTGAGGCCTAACCCTTCTCATTTGGAGTGCCCTCTCAAAGGCCCCCAGCCACTTATCTATGTCATCACCCTCTACATAAGCAGGAACTACCCCCTTGGGTAATCTGGGGCAAACTCCCCCACTCATGGACACCTCAGCTTCTTTATCGCTGCTTCCATCTCTTTTTTCTTTGTATGCCCACTTTTTCTTTTCTAGGGCCAGCTTCTCTGCTTCCAAAGCTATGTATGCTAGCTGGGCCTCCAGCTCTCTTTCTCTGATGGATGGGTTCTCTCCTCCTGAAAGGACCCCCTTCCCACCACTAGCTTTGGATCTGCCCCTAGTGACTGTGTTTACTGAGGACCGTTCTTCCTCATCCTCACTTAGGCTCAGATGCCTTCCCTCCCCTGAGTGGTTAGAGCTTGCATCCCCCCTTCTTTCTCCCTCCTCTGGAGCTTCTTCTGACTCTACCTCTTGGGCCTCAGCCCATGCTGTCAGGGATGTGATCAGGATTTGCTTCCTGAGATCAGTGGTTGCAGGCAACCCTCTTTCAATACACAACCCCCTAAGCTGGACTACTGTCAGTGTGGGTAGGCTAGCCAGATCAATCTCCATGGTTCCCTAGTTTTGTGTCAACAAAAACTTTTTGCAAAAATTGGAAACAAGAATTTAGAAAAATTACAAAAATTCAATAATTGAAATTAATCCAAATTAAAAATTAAAAACAATTTTTGCACTAGGACAATTTAAAGGATTTTTAATTTGTTTTACCTAAAACTGTAACGTGATATTGAACACAAGTACAGGATCCCGTCGCTGCTTCCAATTATGTTGGAAAATGGGTTACTGGTAGGGCAGGTAGGTACCTACACCTAGCAACAAGCCACTAACCTCCACATAGGTACAGTTAGGTCTCAGTAAATTAATCCCAGCTCAACCGTTGGTAGCTTGGCAACGAGCGTCAAGGCTTAACTTAGGAGACAAAGTGTAAAGCATTCAAATATCACAAAACAGTAATTAAATAAAACACAGGAAACAGTTTAAAAATCCAAAACCAATTTATAAAAATAGTTTATATTTTTATCTTTAAAATGACACAAAAACGATTAAAATCGGTTCAGGGGAACCGGAGATATGAATTTTTAAAGAATTATTACTTTTCTAGCGCTTAGAAACAAAAAGCGCCAATCGGGTCATCTGGTTGCACCTCGACCGGGGCAAAGTCAAACTTTCAGGCCGACCGCGATGGAGCCCTGCTCGGCTACAGGTCGCGGGAGGCCTCGGTTAAAAAGTTACCTTCTGACTTAGTCTTTATTTTGAAGTTTTTCTTCACCGGGACGAACCTGCCAGTTGAATCCGACCTCCTGGAGCCCTTGTCCGGATACGCGATGTGGGTTTCCTCGGTGGAGACTTTTACCTTCGGACTTAGTCGTTTTTTCGAGATGAAAATCCTTCGACCGGGGTAAACCTGGATCTTGATCCGACGTCCATGGAGCCCTTCTCGGATACGATGGCTGGGAGGTCCCGGTCAACTTTTTACGTTCGGACTTAGTCTCTTTTTTGGATGTTTTTCTTTACCGGGACGAACCACGAAGTCAGGCCGGGTCGCGGTTGAGGCAAGCCGGCTAGAATTTCCGCGGCGGGTCGGTCCCTCTCTGGAGCTTTTTTCCAAAAATTCTCAAATCTTTTCCAAACTTCTGGGGCTTCACCCAGATGTTCTTTTAAGGTTCTTTTGGGGTCCACAGCTCACCCCAAGGGTCCAGAAGTTCTGTGATGGTCCTTGGGGGGTGCGGACTTCAACTCCCAGAATGCACCTGGCGCAAACTCCTTTTTGGCCACTGGACAGTGGTCAGCTGGTCGCTTTCTTCAGGAGTTGGTGCAGGGGACTCTGGTTTAGCAATTTTTCACCTGTAGCAAACAGGGAGTCCCTCCTTGAACCAGTTGAAGCCAGGCAAAGTCCTTCTTGTGGTGAAGCCCAAGTGTGCAGCTGGTGCAGTCCTTCTGAGTGCAGGTTCCAGGTGCAGGCCAGGGGTCCAGCAGGGCAGTCCTTCTTCTCCTTTAGTTCTTTTCTTGTTGAAATCTGGTAGGGATCTGAGGTGTGGGGGCAGGTCTGCCAGTTTTATCCTGGCTCCTGGGTGAAAAGCAGGGGGGCCCTGCTTCTCCAATCAGGGACAGGGTCGTCCCCCTGTGATGACCACTTCCTGGGAAGTGTGGCAAAAATCCATCCCAGAAGGCAACAGTCTCTAAAAATGCAACATGGATTAATCTGATTTTTGGAGGTTACATCTGGCTGAGCCCACCCACTGGTGTGGCTAAAAATCATAAACACACCCCTCTCCTGCCCTCTCCTAATCTAATCAAGGGGGCACCTAATTGTCTGGGGTTGCAGGATGTGGGGGTGTTGCTGGGTGCTGCAAATGTCCTTCTCTGCCTTTGAAGACCAGTTTGGCAGCCCTCCCCCTTCCTGCCTCACCATCTGCTGAGGGGAGATTCTCTCCCCCAAGCACATTCCTTTGTGTGAAGTCAGGCCACTTCACACCTAATCAAGGCAGCCTGGCAGAAGCTGCTGCAGGCTGGCCAATCAGAGCACAGCAGCAAAAACAATGCAGAGTTGAAATTGGCAACTTTTTAGGTAAAGTCTAAACTTTTTACCTGGACAAGTTATATTAAATCCAACAACTGGAAGTTGTGGGATTTATTACAACAATCAAATTGATACCAAATTCTTGGTATGTAACATTTAAGGAGACTTTAAAATTTAAAATAAAGTCTGCCCATTCTAGCCTATGAAGCCCATTTACTTCAATGAGGGAAAAACAAATGTGGCTGTTTTTACCTCACCAGGGCTTATAAATCTATTTTTATAAAGTCCCTGCTTATAGTTACATGGCACCCAGCCCTAGGGGCACATAGGGCACACCTTAGGGGTGACTTATATGTAAAAATAAGGTAGTTTAAGACTTTGGAAGTACCTTTAATTGCAAAGTCGAATTTGCATATAACTTTAATTTAAAAGCAGCCAGCAAGGCAGGCTTGCTTTTAAAATGACACTGGGCACCTCAGCAATGCACCTAGGTGTGCACCACCTATGCTGTGGTCCCTAAACCTACATGCCCTACCATATACTAGGGACTTATAGGTAGGTTAACTTAGCCAATTATAATTAGCCTAATTTGCATATCCATTTTACACAGAGCACAGGCCCTGGGACTGGTTAGCAGTACCCAGGGCACCTTTAAAGTCAGGAAAACACCAGCAAAAAGTGGAAAATGGGGGCAAAAAGTTATGGGGCCTCTGCAATCAGCCCTGTTTTCTAACAAGTACAGCTTGATCTTTCAGGCCAGGTCTTCCCTGGACTGGAAAACAAGTACACTGGGACCGGTTTCAGGGAGCACGGGACCCACTAAGGGTAACAAATGCAAAAAGAACAGATGATGGACTGAATGCTGAACAAAGTCAAACATTGACCCTCATTCACAGATTTGGGCCTAAATTCAGCCAGGCTGGCTTGAATACAATGGCAAAGTGCGCAAGGGACCCAAGTCTGGCTAACCCCTTCTCACTTAGTGCAACAAATGCAAAAAGAACTGATGTGGAATGCTGAACAATTTCAAACATTCACCCCTAGTCACAGATCTAGGCCTAAATCCATTGCTGTTTTGCTTGTCATGCCGTTCCAGCTTGGACTCAGCCATATGCAAATCAGTCTTGACCCTGCTCCCCAGGGGAACAGTCTGGACCGAACTGCCAGGCTAGGTCCACCATGGACTGGAAAACAAGCATCCTGAGGCGAGTTTCGGGGTATCACCCCCTCATCATCTAGGGTAGCTTAAATCCAGCGGCATAGTGAGCGCGGGATCCATGTCTGGGCATAACCTTCCCACTTAAGGTGACAAATGCAAGCAGAACAGATGACGGACAGAATACTGAACAATGTCAAACATTCACCACCAGTAACAGGTCTGGGCCAAAATCCATCTTTTTTTTGTTGCTCACCAAGCCATTCCAGTTTGGGCCTAGCCATATACAAATCAGTCTTTACCTTGCTCCATAGGGAAACAGTCCAGCCCGAACTGCCAGGCTAGGTCCTCCTTGGCCTGGAAAACAAGCCTATTGGGACCGGTTTCAGGGTATCACCTATCATCATCCAGGCTAGCTTGAATCCAGTGGCATAGCAAGCACGGGATCCACGTCTGGGCATAACCTTCCCACTTTAGATGACAAATTCAAACACAACAGATGATGGACGGAATGCTGAACAATGTCAAACATTCAACCCCAGTCATAGATCTGGAGCTACATCCATAGTTTTTTTGCTCGCCACACCATTCCAGCCGTGTGCAAATCAGTTTTGACCCTGCTCCCGAGGGTAACAGTCTAGCCCTGTTGTATGGACTCTCGTATCACAATGAGACTGCTGGATTTGGGGCAGCAGCACCCATGTTTATAGGTTACTGAGTCATTTCCACACCAGTTGGCAGCTGTCGACTCAACCCTCCCGACTCTCTAACAGCACCTCATTGAAACCAAAATGGTAAAGGTGATTTGTGGCAGCCTAGCGCATGGAACTCTGTAAACCCTTCAGGTAAATCGTGGTAAACAAGTCTCACCCTTTTATCTCCACATACAAGTTTCTTACACACACATAGGCTAGAAAAGAGATGCAGGATGGTTTTCAATACATTTATTGAAAAGACTGCAATCTACGATAAAATGCATGATTTGCAATGATTAGGATAATGAGGAATAACAAAATCAGGATTGCGAAAATCAGAGAAGTAAATATGAACGTCCCCAATATATTGCAATGACATGGATATATGATTACTACCTATAACCTAATCTCTAGCCCCTAGCGAGAGCATGGCGATGTAAGCGGAATCTGTCTGTGCAGTGTCCATGAGAAGCACACCCCACCCCTATTACCTTTGTTCAAAGTCAGGCCTCCAGTCATCAGATCAGGCTCCGTAGAGACACAAAGGCTGAGGCTGGTCGCAAACCGTCATGCAGCATGGATGGAAAATCCTGTCTGGAACCCCCTCTGATGCCCTTTGTCCTATAATATGTATATATAGGGTAGATGTTTATGTTTTTGCACAGAAGCCTGACGGGGAATGTACCTAAGCATTGGACTGTTTATGTAGTTTTTTAACAGCAAATACAAAATATTATCCTTTGTGCCTCTCATTCTGTTCTTGTTAACCCGGGGTAAATACCATGATGCAAAGTATGTCATTCATAACACTGACAGTGACGCTGTTCCAGAATAGCGACTGATTATGAAAATAAAAACATTGCTACTAAAGCAAGCTGAGCTAAAGTGAATAAAAAATGAATACATGAATACAGAATATATTATCTGGGTGAAAGGGCACAGGCTGCAAGCCTAAACTAAGCCACCACTGTGCCCAGGCAGGGATCTACATATGGACCCCCAGCAGCCCAAACTCCTGAACTACCAGGTCAGGTGTTCCCTGGACCAGAAAACAAGCTTCCTTGGATCAGTTTCAGGCTTTCAACCCTCGTCGGTGGCATATTAAGCATGGGACCCACTTCTCGGTGTACCCTTTCCACTTAGGGTAACAAATACAAAAAGAAAATATGATGGAGAGAATGCTGAACAATGTCAAACATGCATCCCCAGTCACAAATTTGGACCTAAAACCATCACTTTTCTGCTTGTCATGCCATTTCAGCTTGGACCCAGCCATATGCAAATCAGTCTTCAACCCGCTCTCCATGGGAACAGCTCAGCCCAAACTGCCAGGCAAGGTCCTCCCTGGACCAGAAACAAGCATCTTGTGACCAGTTTTGAGCTATCACCCCTCATCAGAAGCCAGGCTAGCTTGAATGTGGTAGCATAGTAAGCCCAGGACCCACTTCTGGGCATACCCTTCCCACGTAAAGCGACAGATGCAAGAAGAACAGATGATGGACGGAATGCTGAACATAGTAAAATATTCCCTCCCAGTCACAGATCTGGTCCTAAATCCAAAGGTTTTTTTTCTCTCCACGCTATTCCAGCTTGGACCCAGCCATATGCAAATCAGTCTTGACCCTGCTTCTCAGGGGAACTGTCCAGCCAGAACTGCCAGGCCAGGCTCTCACTAGTCCAGAAAACCAAGCATTCTGGGATCGGTTTTGGGGTATCACCCCTCATCAGCCAGGCTGACCTGAATCTAGTGGCATAGCAAGCATGGACCAATTGATATCAAGACGGATTTGCAAATGGCTAGGTCCAACCATGGGGTGGCATGGTTGTAAAAAAAAACAATGGATTTAGGCCCAGATCTCTCACTGAGGTGAATGTTTGACTTTTTTCAGCATTCCATCCACGATCTGTTCTTTTAGTCTTTGTCGCCCTGGTGCACCGGGTATGCCCAGACGTCGGTCTCAAGCTCACTGTACCTCTGGATTCAAACTAGCCTGGCGGATGATGGGTGATACCCTGAATCTGGCTCCAGGATGCTTGTTTCTGGTCCTGGAGGATCTGGCCTGGCGGTTCAAGCAGGACTGTTCCCATGAGGAGCATGCTTAGGACCCACACATACACATTTCTTGGCACTGTGAAGGCTAAGCGTGATGACAATTTGTGTCATCAAATATGTGTGTGCATATGCTATGAGCTGTCCACCATTTCATTTTATGATTTTTTTCTTTTTATTCTTCCAAGATCGTGGGCACCACTATGAGTGGTAAATTAAACAATTGAAATATTTGCACATGAACGCACATTTTAAAAATGGAGTTGACTAACAGCCAATAAGAGGAAATAGAAAAATAAACAGCGAGGGTGGGTGAACCAATTGACAAGGTGGGGGTAGGGGCAGGAGGAAACAACAGAGGTTGAGTGGGGAAAATATAAATGGGGAATGCTTCACACAAGTGCTGAAAGAAAAAAAGAAAGTTCCCTTAATGTGGGCAGTGGAAGAATACAAGTTATCTAATCAAAAGGACGGTAAATATGTTATGCTCCAGGGGAGGGATGAACAGAAGAAGAGGAAGGAAAGTCATGGGATAAGAAGCAAGCCAACATCATAGGTGAGATGTTCCTAAGTGCATGCTGAATGCCAACTGCTCGCCCAATTCCCAATAAAGCCACAACCAAGGTCATTTTTAATTTGGTGAAACCGTTAATGAGCCATTTTCACCTAGTCTATTAAAAAAGACCAAGCATTACAACCACATATTTAGAAATGAATTAAGCTTAACTGGATTAGCATCTTTAGTTCGAATCATGCACACAGTTAAATCATTTAAACAGTTTTGAATACTGTTGCATTAACCAGAGCACTGTTTTCCCCTTAGGTGCCAAATTAACAGGTCAAGACATCACAAAACTTCTTGGTGTAAGCAGAAACACTTCAATGGAACCTAACGGAACAGTGAAAAGGCCAGTTTCAGGTAAAAACAGATGTAGACACCAAAACAGAACAGACTGAAAACTGTCGGTGTGTGGATTTCAATGAAAGTCATACTTTTAGCCACAAAACTAAGGTATTAGCCCTCATTACGAGTTCACAGTTAAACTTCAATCTGTGGGTAATTATTAATATTGTGGTAAAAATGGCATCCACTGGATGCGGCTTCTCTAGCGAGTACTAGTAACCCAATGATAGCTCTCCAGAAGTTTGCTTAGTTTAATTATTAGATCCATACACAATTTGAAAATTGTGTGTGTGTTTTCAGAACTTCTAAGCTTGCCTTTGGAGAAAAATTATTGAGTTTTCAAAATGTATTTAAGGCTGATATCTGAATGATTAATCACGCTGCATTCAGTTTTCTTTTTTCTTTTTTTTTACTAATGTTATTACGTGGTGCCACGGCCATTGCAGTTATGTGTTACCCATGTTGAGCCATTCCAAATTGATAAAGCATTTATTTGACATTACTGTTGAAGCACCAACGTCATCACTTCTGGTAATCCTGCTCAGGGTGACCACTAATGTGATCTTGCCTGGTGTGTTCTCTGTTACAACACCTTTAATATCCGTTAATAGCTTTGGGCAATTTGTTTACTGAATATATGTAGTTCATATTACAAAAAACATTGGAAACCCCGGCCCCTTGTGGATTTTGGCAGGTGAATCCTGTAGATATTTACTGGGGTAAAAATGGGCAGTAAATAATTAAACTTGCAGCTTTCGGTGCAGCTGCAGATTGTGGTGCGGCAGCACAAGATTCGGCTTGTTATTCCAGTTGAGAGAAAAAACTCTCAAGTGGGTAGTAATGATCAACCCTGATATAAATTCTGATCCAGGAGTGTTGGATTTTCGGGTGCAAACTATACAACACACCAATTATCGGCCAACTCGCAATTAAATAAATGCTTTTTAATTTAACAATGTAGAAGTACTACTCATGAAATTGATAAGAATCTTTACAAGAAACTACTGCATCCATAAGTCGGTATACGCTACGTCTTCCTTAGCAGATGCTTCATTTTGGCATGCTCTTGAAAAGCAGAATCACGAATTGCTATCCAAACACAATTCTCCACTCCAAGAAGGTTCGGACTTTAGCATTTACCAATTTAATTATTTCAAGTAGCGAATCGCTAAAGAGAGACAAACACGTATTTCCATCACCAAACAAAGAGAACAGTCAGGGAGTAATATTATAACTATGTTTCAGAACTTATCAGAGTACATAATTATAAAACTATATGAAACTATATCATGATTTAATATGTAGGGTTGTGCCCAGCTATTTCATTATTGGTGATTTAATCTATGCAATGCCTTTAGCACTCTCATTTTCAGTGGGTACGTTCTCTAAGTGGAGTATGGCAAACGAAAGTGATCTAAACAAATTGTGGGTTTATTTAAGGACACAATTCATGAAAACGTAAGTAGACAACCGCTTATAAGTTGATTTCCAAAATGCAAGGGCTTGACCCCTTGTCCCAAACACTACTACTCAACATTCTCCTATTTGCTGCTGCTGGGCTAGTGAAGGACAATGGCTGGCTCCAATCATGTAGAAAAGGGTCTATTGCCATGGAATCTATCTCAGGGATACTCATTGTTCACCCCCTGCCGATTGCTGCCCTCCTGGCCGTTTCATGCAGCCCCACCGTGAACACAACCGGTGGGCTCCTGTTTCATTGATGGAGCACTAACATTCAGAAAGCTGGTAAAGGGACAAACATTTATTTACACATTAACTAAAGAAAAAGAAAAGAAGCACAGAAGGCAGCCATCATCGCTTATGTTTAGGAACACTCTAATGTTTAAAGATATTGTGCAACAAACATACAACAATATGATGAAGTCAAAGTTCTGTGTATTTCTTTGACATGCAGAAGCTTTCACCTTAGTAGGTTAGATAAAATCACTTCAAAAGTGATTGTTTTCAAACATGAGCATAGAAACATTCATGCCTCCTCCTGCCCTGAGGACAATGCCACTTGAAACTAATGAAAGTAATCTTTCATGAGCGTCCTCCATATGGTCTATTTTGTTGTTATAGATGAAACAGCGTTATAGCCTCTCATATCAAACACAAAGGCTGGGGGGTGGGGGGGGGTTGTACAGCACACATTCTAAACTCACATATTCCAATGTGCTCTCATTTGTAATGATGAAGAAAAAGGAAGCAAAGTGCAATAAAACATTTGCCTGGGATCACATCGTTTGGTTAAACAGGGAAGCCAGGGTTCATCCCAGTGTCTCTGGTTTCACATTGTTTAATTCAGCCACTAGACTGGTATCTCTTTTCTTCGCTCATTTTACATCAAACGTTAATCCTTTGTCTTTAAATCTTCGTGCATGAAGTTAGAGCATGTGAGGGAGACAGAAGCCACATGAAGGCTTGGCTCATTTTGGACTTTAGGGATTCAAAGGAACTTCTAGCTGAGCCAGGCCTAGGCATCTGGCTCAAGCCTTCAGTCGTTCTCCCACCTCTCGCACATAATTG
The DNA here is from genome assembly GCF_031143425.1 of Pleurodeles waltl. NCBI lineage: Eukaryota > Metazoa > Chordata > Amphibia > Caudata > Salamandridae > Pleurodeles > Pleurodeles waltl. The sequence goes on along the minus strand of NC_090447.1, from coordinate 700,441,628 downwards.
CAATTAGAGAGATGAAGGCATAGGAAGGAAATTATTTGACCATCGTCAATCAATTTGGTGAATCAGGAGCACCAACACCACATTTAGGTTAAAGGTCTGTTTTATTTGCACTTATTTACTGCAAGTGTTTAGTTTGATTCACATTCTTCCAATTACTGTAAAAAACGAAGAAGCATAGAAATATGTTCAAAACGTGATTGACCAAGAGCACACCATTTGTCACAAGGAAGGAACTGGGTTAATAAACATCATCCCTTCTGGCTCCAGAGTTGCAATCTTGCCTATTACACAACAACTGAGGTGAGTAGGTCCAATGGTAAGAATCAGGGAGCTCTCTCACCAAAGAAATGCCACTGTGTTGTTGAACCTGTGCAGACTTTAACTGAGTTCACAGCTAGCATATTTTGGCAAAGTGATGAAGCCAATATTAAACATCATGGGGGTCATTACAACCATGGCGGTCGGTGTTAAAGCGGCGGTAATACTGCAAACAGGCCGGCGGACCAAAAAAGGGAATTATGACCGTGGCGGAAACCGCCAACAAAGACAGCCACTTTAACACTCCGACCGCCACGGCGGTACAGACAAGCAGCGCGGTGGTCACCGCCAACAGACAGGCGGAAGACAATGTACCGCCCATAGTATCACAATCCGCTAATTCGCCACTTATTCTGGGGCGGATTCACCGTGGATAAAAACACGGCGGAAACAGTTTCTGCAATGTGAAAACGCTCACCTGAACACATCCCATGAGGAAGGAGGACACCATGGAGCCGGAAATGCAAATCCTACCGGCCCTTCTCTTCCTACTCATCTATGACCACCAACGCCGGCGCCGGCGAAGACAACGGTGAGTACTGCACCTACGACATAGGGGTGGGGGGAGGCAAAAGTCAGGGGGGGACACACGCAACACCCCCACCCCCACCCTCGCATATTACAACACACACACCAATGCATTTACAAACATCACAGTAACAACCCACAACCCCCCTGGAAGAATGCAAAGACAAAACGAAATCAGTTCAAACATTGTAATGTATCAATATACATGTCTCAAATATATACAGATATATTATAAAATCATTCAAAAGTATGTACATTACGAGAAGTAGTGCAGATATGCACATATCAATGTCCGTGCAACCCTAGTCTAAAAATGTATGGGCGAGGCCCACACAAGATACCTGTCCACAAACGGAGAGAACACTGCTGGGGCATCAGAGAGAAATACAACAGGCACCTCAGGGGGAAGGGAAGGGGGGGGACCTCAGCCGGATGAGTGCAAAGCCAGATCCACGACGGGGCTCCATGCCCATTGATATATCCTGGGGAGTGCAAAGCCACAGTCTCTCAAGTCTCTACAGCGGGTGGGTTGTACCATCCTGGGGAGTGCAAAGCCACAGTCTCTCAAGTCTATACAGTGGGTGGGTTGCCCACTGGACCATCCTGGGGAGTGCAAAGCCACAGTCTCTCAAGTAGATAACAGCCTCCACAGGTTCTGGAGGGGGACTAGTGCCCAGACTGCTTTATCCTGTGAAGGACAGACAGAGTGGATGGATCTCTCCACTGGTTCTGGAGGGGGAATGGTGCCCAGACTGGATTTGTCTCCCCGTGACAGTTCCTGTCCCGTCACTGTCCCAGCTGCACATGGGATAACGATGCTTGATGTGGCGTTCTTATCCTTCTTCAGCGGTGCATGCCCTGTTCAGCGGTGCTTGCCCTGTTCAGCGGTGCATGCCCTGTTCAGCGGTGCTTTGCCATGGCGGTCTCTGGACTGTTCAGTGGTGCTTTGCCATGGCGGTTCTGGACTGTTCAGCGGTGCTTTGCCATGGCGGTTCTGGACTGTTCAGCGGTGCTTTGCCATGGCGGTCTCTGGACTGTTCAGCAGTGCTTTGCCATGGCGGTCTCTGGACTGTTCAGCGGTGCTTTGCCATGGCGTCTCTGGACTGTTCAGCGGTGCTTTGCCATGGCGGTCTCTGGACTGTTCAGCGGTGCTTTGCCATGGCAGTTCTGGACTGTTCAGCAGTGCTTTGCCATGGTGGTTCTGGACTGTTCAGTGGTGCTTTGCCATGGTGGTTCTGGACTGTTCAGCGGTGCTTTGCCATGGCGGTCTCTGGACTGGGCATTGGTGTGTGGCATGACGTTCTCTGGACTGGGCATTGGTGTGTGGCATGACAGTCCCTCATTGCCCAGCGGGGCTGTGGCTGCCGGGGCCCTCCTGGGCAATGACTCTGGCAGTGGTCTCTTGACCAGTGACGATACTTGGGCCCTCCTGGGCACTGACTCCGGCGGTGGCAGTGGTCTCCTGACCAGTGACGATACTTGGGCCCTCCTGGGCAATGACTCTGGCGGTGGTCTCATGACCAGTGACGATACTTGGGCCCTCCTGGGCACTGACTCCGGCGGTGGCGGTGATCTCCTGACCAGTGATGATACTTGGGCCCTCCTGGCCAATGACTCCGGCGGTGGCGGAGGTCTCATGACCAGTGACGATACTTGGGCCCTCCAGGGCACTGACTCCGGCGGTGGTGGTGGTCTCCTGACCAGTGACGATACTTGGGCCCTCCTGGGCAATGACTCCGGCGGTGGCGGTGGTCTCCTGACCAGTGACGATACTTGGGCCCTCCTGGGCACTGACTCCGGTGGTGGCGGTGGTCTCCTGACCAGTGACGATACTTTGGCCCTCCTGGGCAATGACTCCGGCGGTGGCGGTGGTCTCCTGACCAGTGACAATACTTGGGCCCTCCTGGGCAATGACTCTGGTGGTGGTCTCATGACCAGTGACGATACTTGGGCCCTCCTGGGCAATGACTCTGGCGGTGGTCTCATGACCAGTGACGACGGTGTTGGCAATGGCGTCCCGGCCACCGGGAAGGATGCCGCCCTTCTCTACCGTGATGCTCACACCAGGCTGTGCAGACTTCTTCTGGCCCTTCCCCACCTTTGGAAGAGTCACAGCTGACTCTGCAATTCCCCTGGGACCCCTGTGAGTTGTCTTGCCTCCAGGAGTCTTCACACGGTCCCGTCGGCCACTTTCCAACTTCAGAGCCTTTACAGGGGGTGGACTGCCAGTGCCTTGGCTCCGGGTCACACTGCCTCCCCTGGTGGCCGGTGCACTCCACACACCTTGAACAGGCACCACTGGTATTGGAGGCTTTTTGGCTGAGGTGCTACAACGGGACTGATGAATTGGAGGGTGAGGGTGGGGGCAAAAAGGTCAACTTTACAGAGGGACAGTTTCTGATGAACACTGGGATGGGTAGCTGGAGGGTGTCTGGCAGTGGAGGAAGAGGAGGTGGTTGTAGGAGGTGTCACTTTAGGTGTTTTGGGTGCAGGTGCAGGTACTGGAGGCTGTCGTGAGGTGGATGGATGTTGGGTGTGTGGGTGCCCGCGTTTGTGTAGTTTGGGAGGGGGCGTCACAGACACACTGGGAGAGGACACAGGGGACGTGTAAATGGGAGTGGAGGTGGTGATTGCAGGTGAGCGGGGTGTGGTGCTGGGTGTTCTGGTGCGAGTCCTGGTGCCTGTAGATGTAGTGCGTGCAGGTGAGAGTGTAGATGACACTGGGAGGGATGAGGGAGACGATGAGGAGGGGGACACAGTGGAGGCAGTGGATGTTGCTGTGTCTGTATGTGGGTGATGCTTGTGTGAGTGCCTGTGGGATGTGTGGTATCTATGTTTGCCTGAGCTACTTTTGTGTGTTGAGGTGTGTGCATGCTGGTCTGATGGTGTGCTTGGGATGGGCTGGGGTACAGGGGATTGGGTCTGGGTGGAGGAAGTTGGAGGGGGGAGGCTAGACACAGGGACAATGGCTGCCATCAGTGCTGAGGCCAGAGATTGCAGGGTTCGCTGAAGGACAGACTGACCAGAATGAATGCCCTCCAGGAATGCATTACCGTGTTGCAACTCCCTTTCTACACCCTGGATGGCATTCACAATGGTAGACTGCCCAACAGTGAGTGACCTGAGGAGGTCAATGGCCTCCTCACTGAGGGCAGCAGGGGTGACTGGGGCAGGGCCTGAGGTGCCTGGGTTGAAGGTGATGCCCACCCTCCTGGGTGAGCGGGCACGGGGCAAACGCTGAGGGGCTGCTGGGAGGGCAGTGCTGGTAGGGGAGGTGGCGACTGTACCTGTAGAAGTGGGGCACACAGATGGTGCCGCCACCACAAGGGAGCTCCCATCGGCGGACGAGTCCGTGTCGCTGGTTGGTGATCCGGTGGCCGACGTGAAGCTCCCCTCGCCCTCCGTCCCACTGGTGCATTCTGAGTCCGTGGTGTGGCCCTCCATGGCCATGTGGGATGCAGCTCCCTCGTGCCCTGGTGCCATTGTACCTCCGCCTGATGATGCTAATGCACAAAAGAACAGGGAGAGCACAAAAAGGGGGGGGGAAGACAGAAGAAAGACAGGTTGAGCGCATGGCATACCGCTACCGTTGGCGGACAATGCAGACACAGCAGCCCCCTGCACTATGCCGTGCTCCTGGCCTCTACAGATGCAATTTCTGGGATCTGGCCTACATGGCTATGGTGGACATCTGCAAACATGGATGCCACAGGGGCATGTATACCTGTAATTGGCACTCTACTGCGGTGGGGTAGAGTGCCACATGTCCTGCATTACGGAGGGGACTAGCCTACGTATTTCTGCCTGGCCTAGGTACACCCACAGCCCTCCTCCCTCAGCCAGCCCCTCCACTGCGCGCGAAGTACCCAGAATGAGGTTGTACTCACCCCCTTGTGTCTGCTGTGATGCCCTCAAGCGCCCATCCAACTCCAGGTAGGCCACCGCCAGGATCCGGAACATCAGGGGGGTCATGGTGCGACGGGCACCCCTCCCACGTTGGGAGGCCATCCCCAGATGAGCCTCCGCCGTATTCTTGCTCCAGCGGCGAATGTCCTCCCATCTTTTCCGACAGTGGGTGCCCCGTCTCTGGTGGACCCACAGGGTCCGGACGTCCATGGCGATGGCACGCCAAATGTCCTTCTTCTGGTGGGCGCTGACCTACATGACATGCACAAGGGAAGAAGAGAAGTCATTACCAACTGCACCGTCGATGTGAGTGTCCCCCCTCCCTACCCTAGCCATATGGCACATTCATTCACATGCATTAATGTTCCCTGAACTCTGCCCCCTTCCCTCTTACAACCAGCCCTCTCCACCCAAGCCTAGCCCATACAACGTGCTACCTGTGTACTAACCTGTTGGTCTGGAGGACCGTAGAGTAGCGTGTACTGGGGGAGGACCCCATCCACGAGTTTCTCCAACTCCTGAGCAGTGAAGGCAGGGGCCCTTTCCCCAGACGCAGCAGCCATCATCGCTTCCAGACCTGGGTCACATCAGCACTTGCAGTGTAGGTCCTCTCCTGTCGAAGATCAGGTATCTAGTGATTGAACAGATAGAAAATGGCGTGACGTCCGCGTTGGTGACGTCCGCGGCGGTGCGTATCATCACCGGCGGCGCACTTGTTCATCGGCTCCTGGGACCCATAGGGTCCAATGTTAACCAATGCAGCATTGCGCTGCGGTCTATGACCGCCTACCGCGACGGTGTGCAACGACAACGCAGTTACCCCTCATTCCCATTGTCCCATTTTAGAGGTCAGGCAGCCGCCATTTCAGGGGCCCACATGGCTTCATTTACTTCTGCGTCACACATAGCTAGGCCTACACTCAACACACATACAGAAAGGGTTTTGTGTTTGGTGTCGTGTTCTGTGTAACTGTGGGTACATACCTGGAAAATAGTTGACTCTGTGGTCGCTGTTGTCCTTCCTAGGCACCGTCATTTGGGACATTTGAGAAGATGGCGGAATCCTCCGGTGGACCGACCGCTGGTGGACCTGTTGACAATGGAGGAGCGACATTCAATCGTCACCTACAGGTTTGACCGTGCCACTATCCATGAACTATGTACCCAGTTGGAGCCAGACCTGATGTCACCAATCCGCCATCCCACTGGAATCCCCCCTGACGTGCAGGTGCTGTCAGTGCTCCATTTCCTTGCAAGTGGGTCTTTTCAGACAACAGTGGCCATGGCATCAGGGATGTCCTAGCCTATGTTTTCCAACGTGCTGTCCAGAGTGTTGTCTGCCCTGCTGAAACACGTAAGGAGATACATCATTTTCCCTGAGGTGGAAGATTTGGCTACAATGAAAGGTGACTTCTATGCCCTTGGACATATCCCCAACATCATAGGTGCTATTGATGGGACCCATGTAGCTCTGGTTCCCCCCCACAGGATTGAACAGGTGTACAGGAACCGGAAGAGTTATCATTCCATGAATCTACAGATGGTATGTTTGGCAGACCAGTACATCTCTCAGGCAAATGCTATGTTTCCTGGCTCAGTGCATGACACCTACATCCTGCGGAATAGCAGCATCCCTGATATGATGGGTCAATTCCAGAGGCACCGTGTGTGGCTATTAGGAGACTCTGGTTACCCCAACCTGTCCTGGCTATTGACCCCAGTGAGGAATTCCAGGACCAGGGCAGAGGAACGGTACAATGAGGCCCATGGGCGGACTAGGAGGGTGATCGAACGCACCTTCGGCCTCCTGAAGGCCAGGTTCAGGTGCCTCCATATGACAGGTGGTTCCCTATTCTACTCACTGAAGAAGGTGTGCCAAATCATCATCGCCTGCTCGATGCTTCACAATCTTGCATTGCGACGCCAGGTGCCTTTTCTGCAGGGGGATGGTCCAGATGGCGGTGTTGTGGCAGCTGTGGAGCCTGTGGACAGTGATGAGAAGGTAGCTGAGGAAGAGGACAACAACAACAGGGAGTAAGTCATACAGCAATATTTCCAGTGACACACAGGTGAGAACATTTTCATTTTTACCATTACATTCACTCTCACACGTCTTCCTCTATCCTGTGTGTAATTTCATAGGATTATTTGGTAACTGAGTTGTTCCTTTCCATTACGGTTTCACAGGTGTGCTTACCGCCGTGTGTCATCTGCATGCATCCTTCAAGGATTTGTGATGTGTGACATAGGTATGTTGCCTTTACAACTAGAAACACATTTTGACACTGTCATTGATAATACATTTTACCAAATCATAGACTGACTCCAGATTGTTTTGTGGTTCCAGGGTGTTTATTTAAGTGCTCAAAAATGGAGGGGGGTTGTAAAATGGTGAGGGGTGATGGTGGAGGAATGTCCATGGCAGAGTCCAGTCTATTAGTCTCACAGGTGCACTGCCCATATGGGCATAGGAAGTGGAGCTGGGGCAGTTTAAGTATGGACAGGGTAACAAAGTGGGACAGTGGGAGGATAATCAGGGTGGTCTCATTTCCTGGCGGGGGTCTTGCCATCTTGCTCTGTCCTGTTCCTGGATCTCAGGGACCGCTTGCGTGGTGGTTGTCCATCTGCAGGGGGTGGGGTGCTGGTGTGGTGGTCCTGTGGCGGGGCGTCCTGTCCACTAGCGCCGGCGGAGGTGGTGGGCAGTTGATTGTCCATGCTAGTGTCAGGGGCCCCTTGGAGTGCCACGGTGTCCCTCAAGGTCCTTCAGCACCCCTACGATGGTGCCCAAGGCGGAGCTGATGGTCCTGAGCTCCTCCCTGAACCCCAAATACTGTTCCTCCTGCAGGCGCTGGGTCTCCTGAAACTTGACCAGGACCGTCACCATCGTCTCCTGGGAGTGGTGGTATGCTCCCATGATGGAGGAGAGGGCCTCTTGGAGAGTGGGTTCCCTTGGCCTGTCTGCCCCCTGTCGCACAGCAGCCCTCCCAGTTCCCCTGTGTTCCTGTGCCTCCGTCCCCTGGACCGTGTGCCCACTACTACTGCCCCCAGGTCCCTGTTGTTGTTGGGGTGGTGGGTTAACCTGGGTTCCCTGTAGTGGTGGACACACAGCTGATTGACCTGTCCTGGGTACGGAGGTTTGGGCCCGCTGAGTGGGTGCTGTGCTGGTGTTACCAGAGGGTGGAAGGTCAGTGTTGGGCTGTGCCTGTACAAGGGGAACCGACTGTCCCGAGGCCCACGATGGTCCGGGCTGGTCTTCAGGATCCAGTAGGGCAGAGCTGCTGTCGTCACTGTGGGCCTCTTCTGTGGGTGGAGTGGAGTTGTCTGGACCCTCCGGTGTGGTGACGGTCCTTCGTGATCCTGCAGGGGCATAAGAGCATGATTATTGCATGTGTGTGTGTCATGGTGTGCAATGGGTGGGTGACCATGTACCCCAGTGCAAGCATTCCTGTGTGGGGGCTTGTGTGATGATGGTTAGGGGTTGTTATGGGTATGTGCAGTGAGCATGTTTTACTGATAGGGTGTCCATGCTTAGTTGTGTCATGCAGGGCTTGGTGTTGGGATGTGTGGTTTGTGTTCTTAGTACATTAGTGAGGAGTTTGGCTGATAGGGGAGGGTGTGAGGGTGGGGGTGTGTGATAGCATGCAGGTAGGGTGGGGGATAAGATAGTCAAGAATTGACTTACTAGTGTCCATTCCTCCACCGACTCCTCCGAGGCCCTCTGGATGCATGATGGTCAAGACTTGCTCCTCCCATGTTGTTAGTTGTGGGGGAGGAGGTGGGGGTCCGCTGAACCGCGATGTTGTGCCTGGAGACCGCTGAACGCACCTTCCCCCGTAGGTCGTTCCACCTCTTCCTGATGTCCTCCCGATTTCTTGGATGCTGTCCCACAGCGTTGACCCTGTCGACTATTCTGTGCCATAGCTCCATCTTCCTGGCTATGGATGTGTGCTGCACCTGTGAGCCAAATAGCTGTGGCTCTACCCGTAGGATTTCCTCCACCATGACCCGGAGCTCCTCCTCGGAAAAGTGGGGGTGTCTTTGGCGTGACATGGGGTGGTGTGTGTGATGTGTGGGGCGGTGTCAGTGTTGATGTGTGTGGTGATGTGTAGTGGTGTGTGGTGTTTTGTGCGTGGATGTTGTGTGGGTGATGGTGTTGTGTGCCTCTGTGTGGTGGGATTGTCTATTCTCTGCTGTCTCTCTGGCCTTCGTGACTAATTTTTGGTCGTAGGTGTTTGTGGGTGATGTGGGTGTGTGTTTTATATAGTGTTGGGTGTGTGGGAGGGGTGTTTGTATGTGTATCAGGTGTGTGTATTTGTAATTGTCCAATGTGGCGGTGTTTTGGAGATGTGTGTGTATTTTGAGCGCGGCGGTGTGTACCGCCAATGGAAAACCGCGGTTGAAAGACCGCCGTGTGGATTCGTGGGTCGTAATTGCATGGGAGTGTTTCTGTTGGCGTGGAGGTGGAGGTTTTGTTTTCGCCAGTTTAACACTGACCTTTGGTGTGGCGGACTTGTGTGGGTGTCTGTATTTCGGCGGATTACGAGATGTGTGTCATATAGCTGTGGCGGAATTCCGCGGCCGCAGCGGTGTATTGGCGGTCTTCTGCACGGCGGTAAGCGGCTTTTACCGCCAATGTTGTAATGACACCCCATGTCTCCTAGTGCCTTGGCTAAATCTTTCGTGCTGTGCCATGTATAGCATTGAGTGTTTGTGTCTGCCCACCTCAAAGTATTTCACACCTTGTTGAAGGAGAGTCCTTGTCAGTTATCGGAAGTCCTGTCACTTATTGCGTAGAGAGTCAATGCTGCAGTTCCACAGTCAGTAAACATATGAGACTACAGTGGGGTCTCCTTTACATAAATAATAATGTCATTGATAACGTTGATGTCACGGGTGACGTTATCAGGAATATCATTTGAGATGGCATCTGTCATGTCATCTCTGTGGTTTTGAAGAAAACATGGGGGCTGTTCAGATTGAATAGGTTGCCATACCTTGGTAATTGCAGTGTTTATAAGTTTACATTTCAACTGTAATAACCATTCAAATGCTCCTTTTCAGGGAACATATATCAGTTTGTGGCCATAGTAGGCAAAATGTACATTCTTGTACCAGAGTTTTTCAGTGAATTCCCTTGGTTTTATAACAATATACTATAGCCTCTGCTCAAAAGATTCCAACGGCACGCCTTACACCCAGGCCCTGGCTCTGCCTCTAGTGTAGTAGATCATCTTCACTTTACCTAGGGTTGGGGGAGTTTCTTAGTTCCTTAATTAACCACCTGCAATCCTTAAGACATGGGGAGGGTTTCTTTACCTCCCTGCCTTTCCCAAAAGTGGGGCTTTGAGTTGTGTGCAAAAAACACTTCTAAGAACAAAAAAGGTGCAGCTGATAGTTGTCTGGATGCCATCTTTGCATTTCCAAGTTCACTGTGAATAGAACGCGTGTATATTGTGATCTGCCCTAGTCATGCCTACAAAAGTCTGCGGATCACATAGGGCTGTGACAGCTCACAAGTGCCCTGATACCCTGTTCACAATTACAAATAGGATGCCACAGAGAACAGCTCACATCTGCCTAGTGCCCTCTTGGAAATTGCATACAGAGAGCAAAACGCTTGGTCCTCTATACGCTGAAGCTGCTATCCGGAAAGCTATTTAAAAGGAGTAAAGAGGTTAAGGTTAGCAAATGTCCCTTCGCCCACTAGGGGAGGTGGGGAGATGCCAAAAACATTTCAATGTCCTCAGTGATACCACTCTTCAGGAGAGTGCTGAACCTAGCTCTGAGAATGGAATTCAAATCTGGGTCCCAGTTTCCTTATTTGGCAGCTTGAACCAATAGGTTACATTTCTACCCATTTAGTTCCAGTGTCCATCATGTTTGGACATATAAAACACTATTCCACACAATGTACTTATCACACATGGTATCCAAAATTAACATATATAAACATACATTTATGAGGAATGTAACAATTGGATTATTAATTGTCATGGATGGCTACCCACTCTAAGGAGTAATCACAGCCCTTATCAGGGTAAACCCTCAAAGTCACTAAATTAACCTGAGCTCAAAGTACCCTTATATCTATGGCACAGAGCAGACAGGCTTATCTTGGGGCATTGTATAAAGTATTGTTGTAGTACCAAAACAGTGATAAGTCAGAATACAGAACAATACAAATTCAAACCAAATTAGAAAAATAGAGCAACATTTAATAAACAAAATGACACCAAAATAGCAAAAATCCAACAACGATAACTGGTGATATGAACTTTTAAAGCTTTTAGCAGAAATAGTGCCAAGAAGCACAAAGTGCCAATGATAGTCAATGGTGGCTGTAGACTGGGTCCCAGGCACAATTTGATGCTGACGCGATGGAGCGTGGATGAGGTACACCAACAAGGTTTCTCCTGACCAAAGATTTTACCTTCCAACTTAGTTCTTTATGTCTCAATCCACCAGAGAAGTACATTTCTAAAGCCCTCCCCTGGTGCCTAGGGAAGGCACTTATAGGCTTAGAGTATGTCAGGCAGAGGGCACTAGCAGGGTCCAGTCCAAGACCAGTTGCCACTGATCAACTATGCAGCTACAGGAAAGGCTTTGTGTAGCTTTTTGTATCCCTGTAGCTTGAATAAAAAGGTCAGCTTCATGATCCTTAGAGTCTAATTCTTTGGCAGGGGTCCAAGAGAAATCTGGTCCAATCCTTTAAGGTTCTTCTCAAGTCACAGGTAGCAGGTTCAGTCCTCTTCTAATCTTCCTTAGATCTAGGGTGTTCTGAAGTGGGTGCCTGGAGATGCCACAATTATGCTTGGCACAAGCTAGTGGATGGGAATGACTCCTGGGCAAGCCCTAACCATAAAGTAAAGGTTCCAAGGGTCAATCCTACCCATGGTGGGCATTTTCAAGATGGCAAAAGTCTTCAGCCACACTCAACTTGGACTCAAAAGGATAGGTGTGTGTGTGGGGAGTGTGCTATGGTAATCCAGGGCTCCTCCCCCATATCTGACACTAAATTACAGTTTGATCAGCCACTTAACCAAATTAAACCAAGAGGCAGAATTCTAGTGGAAAAAGTAGGATTTTACAGGAACTAGACAGTGGCTAGACAAAAACTGTTCTGGCAGTTTAATTCCCTTTGTTTTAAGTGTGCCCCACTGTTATATGTAAAACCAGAGACATACATCTGATGGGACAAAGCAGGTTCTCTGGCAACCAGACTGTGAATACACAAAAATTGACTTGGCATCTTGTTCTCTGCATTTCAAATGTGCCCCAAAGTGTTGGGTGTAAACTTTGCAGACCCAGGTTGCTCACAGCCCCCACCAGCATATTTGGTGAGGTTCAGTAGAGCCATCTCTGTCCATTCAGGTCAGCCTATTGTTTGCTGCTTGGCGGCATTTGAAAGGCAGGGAGAAATTTGAGAGCAAATGCAAATTAACCTCCAGGCAGGGGAAAAGTAACTTTTGTTAACATTTAATTTGTACATATTCTACTTTTAAAAACCATGTGCCCTGCTTTTTTGGGGACAAGTCCTAGATCAAGGTGTGTTATTAATATTTGAATTGGAGGTTTTGAGCTGTCAAAAGGAGTTATTTTACAGGTCAAATTGCAGTAATTACACTGCTATAGTCAGGCTACTCTTGTAACCCTGAGGCTATGTTTGCACTGCCATTGTATTGGATTGCACAATAGGTGCAGCAGTCCACCTGTGGTATTTAACTTCCAGGACCTGGGTACACTTTGTACCATATACCAGGGATTTATAGGTAAGAAAATATGCCAAAGGGGTGTATGCCAATTTCATCATGTTGAAAGGGGGAGCACATGTACTTTACCACTTGTTAGTTGGGTAAAGTGTATATGTTCTAAAACAAGTAAAAATATAGGGTCTAGTAAACGACAAACACGGGGTGACAATACAGGAATGGCAGATTTCCTACTAATTGCAAATGTCTCTTTACAATGATATTTAATAACATGATATTGTGTTTTAACACTGTTGATATAGGCCACCTACATTTACCTGAATTTGGCGAAGAGTTTAAATAAAAGTACTGGCAGATATTGAGTGGAGTTTTAAAAATGAATACAGTCTTCTAACCTGACACCAGAGTTCTTTTAATATCCACACCTGAACCTGACCCGATGACATCTCATGAAAGGCTTTTAGCAACTTTTAAACATAGCTTCCTATAGAGCATGATTGACATAGATGGCTTCTAAGGGCACACCCATAAAGGAATCATCTCTGCCCATTTATTGTTTGCATCTGGGAGGCTTTTCACACATTTTTCACACCTTTTCATTCGTTTAATACTAGCTAGCTGACACACATTTAGCCTCCATGAACTCCAGGCAGGAAAAAGATGCATTTTTAGATGTTGCTTTTCCTTAATATATATTACAAATGACTACTAAAATAGTTGTTCAATTGATTTTCTAGCTAGTCACATGTCCAAGATACAGCGTTCGATTTTTAATTTGGATATTGGTTTTCTACATAGGACAGCTAGGTTTGCCACAGTGAAAAATAGCTTTTGTGTGCTAGTGATTGTAAAGAAATGTTAACATTACATTTCTGTATGTCCTACTTTTGAAAACCATGTCCCCTTCACTTTGGACTACAAGGCCTACATTAAGGTGACGTTTTAGTATTTAAGAAGGAAGTTTTGACCTCTCAAAGGGTTTATTTTGAAAGGTCAAATGACACTTTTTACTCTTATGCTTAGGCAACACTGGTAGGCCAGAAGCTATGTTTCATGCTGTCATTGTAGTAGGTGGCACAGTAGGTGCTGCAGTTTACTAGTGACAATTAACTTATAGGATCTAGGTACATGTTGTTCCGTATACTAGATACTTATATATGAGGTAACTATTCCAATTAGGACTTTGCCAATTTGGCTACGTTGAAAGGGGAGCACAAGCAGGTCATTACTTGTTAGCAGGGTTAAAGTGCACAAAGTTCTAAAACCAGTAAACATTTAGGGCCCAGTAAAAGGCAGAAAATATGGGGGTGAACATTCAGAAAAAAAGTGTTTTTTTCCACAAGGACAAAAAAAAGTTAACAACACAGTTATATACACAAAGTACTATCAGACATTGGCATGTAAGGAACATTTATTTTATAAGGTATGATTACACTTCATGACCATAACAATAATGTGACCCCTCATTTCCTCAAACAGGGATGCTTTTACAAAATAGCTTTAGACCCAATGAAAAGATTGTGCAATCATTTTCATTTTATCACTTCAGCTAGTTACACCATCTTAGAAACTTAGGGGCATATTTAAGAGCCCCTAGCACCTCCAGAGCGTCACTTTTCGTGATGCTCCAGTGGCGCAAAACACTGCGTCGTATTTACAAGGCCACTTTGTAAACACAGCCTCTTCACACGCAGCTCTTTGCGTGGAAGGGGTGTGCAATGGGTGTTGCTGTGGGCGTTCCACAGCAACACCCATTGCATTTTGACGCTGCCTCAGATTTATGAGTTTTTCGTCAACCTGAGGCAGCGCCAAAATCTAACGCCACCCCAAGGGTGGCATTAGCAAGGCGCAACGGGGAGGAATACTTTTATCCCTCCTCGTTTTTTACTTTTTGTATGTGTGCTGCACTCTGCAGCATGCTTAGAAAGAGCAAAATGCCAGACATGATTGTTTGTGTGCGGGAAGGTGTCCCTTCCTGTACATAAGCAATCATTTCAAAATGACGCTTTAGTACTTCTGTGTGTGCTGCATTCTGCAGCACACACATCAGTGATGCTTATGTGCAGGAAGGGACACCTTCCTACCCATAAACAATCAAACCCCTCAATGCAGACATCCTTGCATGATGGTGTAAGGATGCCTTTGCTGGCGCTATGCAGCTCAATTTAGTGTCAGTGCAGGGGTCAACACAGGGGTGCGCTGTGTTGCATCCCTGTGTTGCGAAAGTGACGGAGCGCGGCACTGCCAATTTTGCTGCAGCCTCGCGCGCCATCATTTTCAGTTAAATATGAGCTTAAGGATCTTATACACACTCGACCATTTACTTATTCACTCTCCCAGTCATCTCATTGCCATCTTTCATTAGTGATGGCAAGGGAGTTAAATTTAAGTGCTGCTGCTAGTGTCTCTTGTGAAGGCATTAATAATCTCAAAATGTCATTGATGAACCCCACTGATGATGTTGCAAACAGTTTAAAAAATGATATCATTTACAGTCTCACCTGTGCTGTCACATTAAACATATGGATGGTGCATTTCAGAAGTAAAATGATACCTTTGTTTGCACCGCAGCTTCATTATGTTCCCACTGTTTTGATTGCTATCTGGGAATAACTAATGTTACACAACAACATGTTTTTTACATTATAAGAAGGTGAATTCCTCCATGAAAATGCAACATTAAAATGATTCCCTTCCCCTGGGAATGTTCGTATTTTAAAAATACTTTTGAGGTAGTCATTTAAGGGTAAGGGTATATTGATTTCCCTTTGCATTATAGTTTCTTCCTGGCCTGACCCGCTTCATAAATCCTGTTTTTTAGGAGGTGTATGGAAATAACAGAAGAATTTGCAGCAAAATCTAGAAAGTTCTCCCAAATGTCAAACAATGTTTCTAATTTTCAAACCACTTTCTCAATGGGTTTTGATGAGAAATAGCATACGTTGTTGTACTCTCATTTCTTCCTGACATGCCAGTTGCCAATTATTGCCCAAGTACCACAGGTAAATGTTACCTTTACATCTAAACTGAAATTGGCTATTAAGGTAATAATAATTTAAATGCTGACAAAAAGGGTACACAATCACAGTGGCGAAGGAGTATCGTTTCCACCAACCTGAAAGTCCATCTGCCTCATTTAGAGTCATTGTATAGACAGCGGAGACTACTACTTTCAGGCTGTGGAAGTTTTGGCCATGTGTCCACCTGCTGTTTTTAGATTAGGCATACCTATGGCCAATTTACAGTGTCTGTCACCGCCATGAAATTACTTTCCTTTAAAATAAGAAAAAAAGTTGTAAGTTTGATGTACTGCCCCATCAAGTTGACAAACCTTCAGTCAAACTGACAATGCATTTCCAAGAACCACAATGATGGCGTTCTCTGCAAATGCAAACAAAGTCCACAAGGGCAGAGGACATTTCTAAATATACTAGTTGAAGTACCCTCACCTTGGCGATGGTAATTACTCTGTCTGTCTACATTTTAATTTCCCCCTTAATCCACACCCTCCCGTCTCTGCGTCAGTAGGTACTGAGAGTACAAGTTCATAATTGACATAGAATAGGAAATGACCAATTATCTTGCTATCTGCCAAATAATACACAATCTTTGGTACGTACCCGGCAGCAAGCAAGATGGCACATAGGGGGTTATTACAACTTTGGAGGAGGTGTTAATCCGTCCCAAATGTGACGGATATACCACCAGCCGTATTACGAGTTCCATAGGATATAATGGACTCGTAATACGGCTGGTGGTATATCTGTCACTTTACCGTCACTTTTGGGATGGATTAACACCTCCTCCAAAGTTGTAATAACCTCCATAATGTCTTCTAATTCTCCAGCAGGCCCCTAGGTCAGCCGGCACCTGGCGAAACCTAGCAAACCTGCGCATTTTTTAAAACTAGACACTTAGGGCAATCCAAGATGGGGTGACTTGTGGGGCTCTGAAATTAGCCAAAATACAGCAACATTATGGGGGTCATTCCGACCCTGGCGGTAGGCTGGTGGTGCTTCCCTGCCCATTCTGACCGCGGCGGTAAAGCCGCAGTCAGAAAACCGGGTCTGGCGGTTTCCCGCCGGATTTCCCGCCGGATTTCCCCCGGCTGGGCAAATCCGCCAGGGCAGCGCTGCAAGCAGCGCTGCCCAGGGGATTCTGACCCCCTTCCCGCCAGCCTGTTTCTGGCGGTTTACACCGCCAGGAAGAGGCTGGCGGGAACGGGTGTCCTGGGGCCCCAGGGGGCCCCTGCACTGCCCATGCCACTGGCATGGGCAGTGCAGGGGCACCCTAACAGGGCCCCAGCCTGCTTTTCACTGTCTGCCTAGCAGACAGTGAAAAGCGCGACGGGTGCAACTGCACCCGTCGCACACCTGCAACACCCCCGGCTCCATTCGGAGCCGGCTTCAATGTTGCAGGCCCCCTTCCCGCTGGCTCAATGGGAAGGTCGGAATGCCGCCAGTGGTCTTTTGACCGCGGAGCGGTCAAATGTCGGTTCCCGCCAGGTGGGCGGCGACCACCGCCCGCCGGGGTCAGAATGACCCCCTATGTTTCTTTAAAAAAAATGGGAAAAAAGGGCTGCAGAAGAAGGCTTAGGGTTTTTTCCCTGAAAATGGCATCAACAAAGGGTTTGTGGTGGTAAAATCACCATCTTCCCAGCTTTCAGGAACAGGCAGACTTGAATTAAAAAAAAAAAAATTCAACACAATTTTGACATTTTATTGAGACATACCCCATTTCTACTATTTTTTGTGCTTTCAGCCTCCTTCCAGTTAGTGGCAGAAATAGGTGAGAAACCAATGCTGGATCCCAGAAGGATAAACATTTCTGAAAAGTAGACAAAATATTGCATTCAGCAAGAGGTCATTTGCGTATATCCTACAAGTGTTTCCCACAAACAAATAACAGCTGAAATAAAAGAATATTGAAATTGAGGTGAAAAAACTGCCATTTTTCTCCACGTTTTACTCTGTAACTTTTTCCTGCGATGTCAGATTTTTGAAAGCAATACACCGTTACGTCTAGTGGACACTTCTGGTTGCGGGGTTATATAGGGCTTGTAGGTTCATCAAGAACCCTAGGTACCCAGAGCCAATGAATGAGCTTCACCTTGAAATGGGTTTTCATTCTATACCGGGTATACAGCAATTAATTTGCTGAAATATAAAAAGTGAAAAATAGGCATCAAGAAAACCTTTGTATTTCTAAAATGGGCACAAGATAAGGTGTTGATAAGCAGTGGTTATTTGCACATCTCTGAATTCCAGGGTGCCCGTACTAGCATGTGAATTACAGGGCGTTTCTCAAATAGACGTCTTTTTTACACACTGTCTTACATTTGGAAGGAAAAAATGTAGAGAAGGGCAAGGGGCAATAACACTTGTTTTACTATTCTGTATTCCCCCAAGTCTCCCGATAAAAATGGTGCCTCACTTGTGTGGGTATGCCTAATGCTCGCGACAGGAAACACAAAATGGACAAATCACATTTTCACAAAGAAAACAGAGCTGTTTTTTTCAAAGTGCTTAGCTGTGGATTTTGGTCTCTAGCTCAGCCGGCACCTAGGGATACCTAGCAAACATTCACAGTTTTGAAAACTAGACACCTAGGGAAATCAAAGATCGGGTGACATGTGGGGCCCTGACCAGGTTCTGTTACCCAGAATTATTTGCAAACCTCAAACTTTGGCCACAAAACACTTTTTCCTCTCATTTCGGTGACAGAAAGTTCTGGAATCTGAGAGGAGCCACACATTTCCTTCCACCCAGCGTTCCCCCAAGTCTCCCAATAAAAATGGTACTTCACTTGTGTGGGTAGGCCTAGCGCCCGCGAAAGGAAATGCCCCAAAACACAACGCGGACACATCACATTTTCACAAAGAAAACTAAGCTGTTTTTTACCAAGTGCATAGCTGTGTTTTTGGCCTCTAGGTCAGCCGGCACCTGGCGAAACCTAGCAAACCTGCGCATTTTTTAAAACTAGACACTTAGGGCAATCCAAGATGGGGTGACTTGTGGGGCTCTGACCAGGTTCTGTTACCCAGAATCATTTGCAAACCTCAAAATTTGGCCAAAAAACACTTTTTCCTCTCATTTCGGTGACAGAAAGTTCTGGAATCTGAGAGGAGCCACACATTTCCTTCCACCCAGCGTTCCCCCAAGTCTCACAATAAAAATGGTACTTCACTTGTGTGGGTCGGCCTAGCGCCCGCGAAAGGAAATGACCCTAAACACAACGTGGACACATCACATTTTCACAAAGAAAACATAGCTGTTTTTACAAAGTGCATAGCTGTGTTTTTGGCCTCTAGCTCAGCCGGCACCTGGCGAAACCTAGCGGAATTTTGAAAACTAGACACCTAGGGGAATCCAAGATGGGGTGACTTGTGGGGCTCTGACCAGGTTCTGTTTCTCAGAATCCTTTGCAAACCTCAAAGTTTGGCCAAAAAACACTTTTTCTTCTCATTTCGGTGACAGAAAGTTCTGGAATCTAAGGGATCCACAAATTTCCTTCCACCCAGCGTTCCCCCAAGCCTCCCGATAAAAATGATACCTCACATGTGTGGGTGGCCCAGGTGCCAGCAACAGAAAAATGCCAACAACCTGTAGAGATTGAAGGGATAGCAAAGCGAGTTGATAAGCAAATATTTTTCTTTTATACATCTTTTAGGCTGACTCTGCTTTGGGGGCCCACACAAGTGAGGTATTATTTTACTTGGGAGACTGAGGGGAACGCTAGGTGTTAGGAAATTTGTGCCACAGCGGTGATCCTACAAAGAAAAGTGAGGAAAATATGCTTTTTTAAGCACATTTTGAGGTTTGCAGAGGAGTCTGGGTAAAAAAATGTTGGGGGATCCAGGCAAGCCACACCTCATTGGACTCCTTGGGGTGTCTGTTTTTAAAACATGTCTGGGTTTAGTAGGTTTCCCCAGATGAAGGCCGCACCGGTACCAAAAACATAGGTGCCCACCCCAAAACACCGGTGGTTTTGCAATAGATCATTTTGGTGTGTCCACATACTTATGTGATGTTCCAAACACTAAAATTGTGAAAAGAAACACACTTAGGTTATGTTAAAAAGACCCCTCACCCACCAACCAAGTTGGTGGCATGCTTCATCATCGGAGTCCCACCCGAGACACCTAGCGTTTCACAGGTGTGCTGCGACGCCTGATTACAGCGGAGCAGGTTTTGTCATTTTTACCACACGTACTGGTTGGATTTGGAACGAGGGTGAGTGGTGGTTCAGTGGGTCAAATTTTATTAACAAGAGATTTGACAAAAATGAAATGCACTGTTAATAACTGAAAGGCCAAAAAACTGAACCAATGATTCACAGCTTGCTGTAAAGCCACGACAAGGCACCAACCACTTTACAGTCCATTAACACCTTTCATACATGACATGCACAAGACCATTCACACCGCCAGCCACGGGCCCAGCACATTACAACACTCACATCGACAGACAGCGCCACTCATGGGCCCATCAGTTACATACGCCCACATGCCTGATACACCCATCACACCAGCTAATGGGAGTGTGTGGACTGGCGTTTGGCTGGCAGTGTGTTGCAGTAGCCAACAGCAAGTCAATATGTACATCGTCAGCCAAGCACCATTCCAAACACAATGGCATCACTTTTTTTTGTTTTAAACACAAAGAAACCGCTAACTAATTAGAAATAATTACAAAACTACAAACACAAAAGCTCTAACTGAGTACATAACAGAAATGCCAACCATGAAACTGAACACATGAAAATATAAAACAGGCAGTTTACAAACATGGTAGTTCCCGGTAATTCTTCTGTGTGTGGTAATTCTTGAAACAAACACCCACACACAGCCCAGGCTTTGAAGGACAATCTGGGCAGTATATTCGAGTCTCCCTCTGGATACCTCTTCGAGCACAGACTCTACATTTCTTAGCTGCAAAGTCTTTTTTGGGCGTGGGAGGCATGTGCTCAGCAAAGTGGCGATCTTTGAGTCTAGCCACATCCTCCATTCCTGCTTCTCTAGGAACTTTTGCCTGTTCCACCACAATAAGGTTCTCTATCACTGACTCCTAAAATTTCACAAATGTCATCTTTGACTCTGGCGACCTATCCTTAAACACAATAAAAGCATTAAAAGCTGCCAAGTGGAAGAGGTGAATTGCTAGCTTCTTATACCAAACGTAAGACTTACGAATAGCAGTATAAGGTTCCAACCTCTGGTCAACTCTATCTACACCTCCCATGTGCTTATTATAATCTAAAATGCACACAGGTTTGCGCACTTCAGCAACCTGGCCCCAAACAGTCACGGGGAAGTACTCTCATCATGGATGATACTTAGCATGTAGGCATCCCTCCTGTCTGAAAATTTCAAAGCTAGCAGCTCATCATTCCGCAAGGCAATGCACTGTCCCCTCTCAAGTTTTTTACAGCCAAGCTCCCTTGGATAGCCTTTCCGGTTAAAATGAATCGTGCCACAAGCAACAGTGTCCACACAATTCCTTGAACGGCTGCACTCCTGTGTAGAAGTTATCTACATACAAATGGTGACCTTTGTTGAACAGCCGTCTACCAAGTTCCCACACAATTTTCCCAGTAACTCCAAAAGTGGGAGGACAACCAGGGGGGGTCAATACTGGAATCCCTACTAGTGTAGTCACGGAAACTATACACATATCCTGTACTACTTTCAGACAGCATATACAATTTAATTCCATATCGTGCCCTCTTGCTAGGAATCTACTGCCTAAAAACCAAACGACCCTTAAAGAGGACCAAAGACTCGTCCACAGCTATTTCTTTGCCTGGAACACAGACCTCTGAAAACAAATCGACAAAATGACCAAGGACAGGCCTAATCTTAAATAGATGGTCAGAGTCAGGGTGATCTCGTGGCAAGGCTAATGCATTGTCAACAAAATGCAGCATCCTAGGAAGAAGCAAATACCAATTACGGCTCATGGTTGCAGGAAATATAGCTGTTGCCATCAAGGGACTAGTAGACCAATAAGAAGCCAGTGATGGCTTCCTTATCAACCCCATCAAAAGACTCAAACCCAAAAACCTTTTCATCTCCTCCAAATTTGTGGGAATCCACTGGGTAGCTCTAGAGTCTAGCAGCGTTGTCCCTCAAATACTGCTCCGCATACAAATTAGTCTGCTCAAAAGTCTCTTCCAAAAACACATCATCCATAAATAACTCAAAGAAATTGACAGGCAAAAAGTTATCTGTATTGACTCTACACCCCGGGAGACCAGTAAAGGCAGACAACTCTGGCTGCTCCATGTTTGGGGCAACCCAGAGTTCAGGTCTTCTAACGGGAAACCTTTCAGCCCCAGGTTGCTGCACTAATTGCACATCAGTGCCCTCCTCTAAAACAGGCCCTTCATCTACACTGAGAGTAGCTTCCTCATCAGAAGATTCCTCTCCGACAGAAACCTCACTGCCAGAATCTCTTACTTCCTCCTCTGCCTCAGATTCAGAGTCCGTCTCATAATCATGATCAGACAATGACTCAAAAAGCATACCAACCACCTGCTGAGCGGTCATCCTGCTGCAAGCCATGATGTTTCCTATGAAAAGTAAGTGGACAAATGCACCACCAACAACCAGCACTGTGTAAGATAAGTAATAAAGTGCAGCTTTATCAGTAAGAGTTATAAACTCAAAAACTATACCGCTCACTTGCATGAAAAAGCTTGACACACCAGGAACTACTCTGCACAGACACAGCAATCCCAATGATATCCCACTAAAAAGAAAGAAAGAAAAGCAAATTAGAAATAAGACAACACAAATATCATTGTGCACAAATCTAAGGACAATTTCACACACAATCCTGCATTTAGTACACCACCTACAAACATGTCATTCATGCATGGCAACAATACTCCTTTGGAGTAAATTGTTTTTACTTACCTAAAACATGCAACTTTGCAAACCGCAGATCAACCACCACCAAAACCACAAGGAGCCACAGCAAAGAAAGCAAAAGCTTTGAACTAGAACAAATAGGAGAAAAAAAACAAATACTTTGCCAGTTGAAAAACACCCCACCATCAAGCATTTAGAAATTGGTGCCTAATTGGATTCTGCTCCCCATAGGGGCAGATGGGCCTACTAAAAAATATGCCTATCTGCCCCAAGGGGGGCAGAAAGTACTTTTAGTAGTGTGTCCCCATGGGGAGCGACCCTTGCCCAAGGGGCCACCCCCAAACAAAAGAAACACACACACACACATACTATCCCTGGTGCCCAAGTGGCTTCTGCCCCCCTTGGGGGCATTATGCCTAACAAAAATAGGCCAACCTGCCCCCAAGGGGGGTAGAAATGGCCAACAGTTCTATTCCCCCCTTAAGGGTGCGACCCTTGCCCAAGGGGCTGCCCCCCGTCCACTAAACACACACACATTTTATCACTGGTGCCTAAGTGGCTTCTACCCCCCTTGGGGGCAGATGGGCCTAAACAAAATAGGCTGATCTGCCCCCAAGGAGGGCAGAAATGGGCAACAGTTCTATGCCCCCCTTGGAGGGCGCCCCTTGCCCAAGCGGGCGCCCCCCCACACAAATAAACTTATAAAGAAACATCCCTGGTGTTCCAATGGTTTCTGCCCCCCTTGGGGGCAGATCAGCCTAAAAATAATAGGCAGATCTGTCCCCAAGGGGGGCAGAAATGGCCATAAAACACATGCCTCCAAAAGGGTAGCAACCCTTGCCCAAGGGGTCGCTCCCCCATCCACTAAACACACACACACACTATCCCTGGTGCCTAAGTGGCGTCTGTCCCCCTTGGGGGCAGATGGGCCTAAATAAAATAAGCCGATCTGCCCCCCATGGGGGCAGAAATGGGCAACAGTTCTATGCCCTCCTTGGGGGGGGCGCCCCTTGGCCCAGGGGGCACCCCCCACATAAATAAACAAATAAAAAAAAAACATCCCTGGCGTTCCTGTATCAGCCTAAAAATAATAGGCAGATCTGCCCCTAAGGGGGGAAGAAATGGCCATAAAACACATGCCCCCCAAAGGGGAGTGACCCTTGCCCAAGGGGGCACCCCCCATCCACTAAACACACACACACTATCCCTGGTGCCTAAGTGGCTTCTGCCCCCTTTGGGGCAGATGGTCCTACAAAAAATAGAAATGGCCAACAGTTCTCTGCTCCCCTTGGGGGAGGTGCTCCTTGCCCAAGGGGCACCCCTCATATATATAAACAAATAAAAAAACATCCCTGGCATTCTAGTGGTTTCTACCCCCCTTGGGAGCAGATCGGTCTAAAAATATTAGGCCGATCTGCCCCCAAGGGCGGCAGAAATGGCCACAGCACACATGCCCCCCAAAGGGGAGCGACCCTTGCCCAAGGGGCCGCTCCCCGACAAAGAAACATGCAAGGGAAACATAAAAAGGAAAGTCCCTGGCGTCTAGTGGACATTCCTGCTGCCCAATCGCAATGCTGGGACCAAACTGGGGTGACGTGGCGAGCAAAATAACAATGGATTAAACCCAGATCTGTGACTGGGGATGAGTGTTTGAAAAGTTTTAGCACTCTGGCCATCATTTTATTTTGTCTTGTGATGTTGCCTTAAGACATAGGGGGACCAGGGCCTGGAGCGCCAAGTGGAGCAGATTGATTGTCTTGGGTAGTAGGACAGGGCTGAGGAGGATCAAATGTATCAGGTCATACCAGAGTCAGGACAAGTGTGGACAGAAAAGCCGGGACCAAAATGACCAGGCTCAGGCTGATCTAAACAGGAAGAACAAGGACCTGTGGTGCAGTAGCTGGAGAACCCAGAAGATAATGAACAGAACAAGGAAGGGCAGGACAACCAAAATCAGGAGGGCAAGGACTAAAAAGACACAAGAGGCCAGGTGGACCAAGGGGCCCATCAGGACCATGATCTGAGTTACCAGGAGTGGAAGCACATGGTAATGAGAACCTGGCATAATGACCAGGGCCAAGAAGACCAGAAAAAGCAGGTCCAGAAGGGACCAAGGCTGGGGGGAACCATGAAAGGCCAGGATGTGACAGAAGACAAGGTTTGTAATGACCAACATGAGATGGCAAGAACAAGAAAGATCAGGACCAAATACACCAGTTCTAAAATTGTTAAGAGGACCAGTTCTAGAAAAACACAAACTACAAGGAACAAGAAACCAAGAGGATCTGTAAGTGGGCACAGAATAACAGGAAAAACAGAAGTCCTCATCATCGGCAACAACCCCTCAGCCTGGGACATCTATAGGGGGCCTACTGCCCTCAGAAGCACTCCGGCCCCCACCGACCACACCCATAACCTCGGCTTCTTCCTGGATTCAGCACTCTTGATGAACCGTCAAGTCAGTGCAGTCTGCTCCACCTGCTTCAACACCATGCGCGTGCTCCAGAAGATCTTCAAATGGATCCCAACCGAATCCAAAAGAACAGTGGCTCAGGCCCTCGTCAGCAACCGCCTGGACTACGGCAATGCACTATATGCCGAAACCACCACCAAGGTACGGAAAAGACTGCAACGCATCCAGAACTGCTCCGCCCGTCTCATCAAGAACGCCCCTAGACACAACCACACCTCTGCCCTACTGAAGGACCTACACTGGTTCCCAATAGACAAGAGAATTACATTCAAACTTCTCACTCACGCCTATAAAGCCCTTCACAACGCCAGACCAGAATACCTCAACCACAGACTTCACTTCTACACATCCACTAGACAGCTCCGCTCTGACAACCTCGCCTTCGCCGTCATCCCAAGCATCCAGAAGGACATAGTCGGAGGAAGATCCTTCTCTCACCACGCCGCCAAGACCTGGAACTCCCTTCCCATCCACCTCAGAAGATCTCCAACTCTATCGCAATTCAGAAAAGACCTCAAAGCCTGGCACTTTGTCTGATCCCCTCTGTTCATCAACAACTACTCACTTACTGCCCCCCCCCAGCGCCTTGAGACCCTAGCGGCTGTCTAGCCACACTTTATCAGTATAGTGATTGATTGATTGAGGTCTATGAATAACAAGAATCGGAGAGCCAGTGTCAGGGAGGCCAATGGATGAGATCAGGGATCCATGCAACCAACACCTGAAGAATAAGCTCTAAGAGGGCCTAATAACAGAGGACTAGGGAAAACAGAATCTACACAGAACTGCCCTGACAGAAGGTCAGGGCAAAGAGGACCAGGAGCTGGCATACCAAGACCTGGAGGGTCAGGGTGAGGAGGAAAAGGAAGATCAGGGCAACAAAGATCAGAACAGTGATGACCACAGCCATTAGGACCTGAGTGGACAGCTAGTACAAGGATGGCTTAAAGGATTAGGACAAGGATGTCCGAACCCAGGAATGCCAGAACAAGGAGAACCATGGCCAGTTGTTGTAGAACCACAAAGGCAAGGGGAAGGAGGACCCAAAAGGAATAGGAAGGGCTAGGAGAAGGGGGCCTGGTGAGGACCAGGATAGCCAGGAGGACTAAGACCAAGAAGACCAGGTATGCAAAGATCCAAACATGAAGAACCAGGAGCAAGAGCATCAAGTCTAGTGGTCACAAAATCAGGAAAAGAGCAAGGACTGTGGGATTAGGAATACGAAGGTTAGTATAAGGCAGACCAGAGAAACAGTGAGGGAGAGGCCTGCAGGCTCAGGAGAAGATACCCAGGCAACCACAGCCAGAAGTACAAAAGCTAAAAGGACCAGGTAAAGGAGGACCTTTGGTGCCACAAACAAGGGGACCAGGAAGAGCAAGGCACAAAGGCACAGGAGAATCAAGACCAGGCACTCCAGAACAAGGAAGACCAAGGTGAGGATGAAAAAGAGGACAGGGAAACGGAGACCAGGGGGACAGAAACCAGGATGACTGGTCAGAGGAGGAGCAGTTGGACTAGGGCCATCCAGACCAGGGAACAAATGAATGAGGATCGAGGAGACTATAAGGATCAGGATAAGAAATCCCAGAAACATGACTAGGAAGACCATGGGAGTAGAACAAAGGGATCAGGACCTAGAGTACCACTTGGAGCAGAAGGACTAGTAGCTTGGGTAGCAAGACCAGGGTGGTCAGGATCAGGGGTAACCGGGGCAACCAGAACCAAGAGGACTAGACAAAGACCACCAAAATGGCCATGGCCAGCCTATGAAAATCCAGTAAGGAGGATCATGGACCAGTAGACCCAGTACAACGTGGACCAACAGAACTAGGGCCAAGGCTAGGGGGATCAGGATGTCACACTAACCAGGGGGATTGGGAATGTCTAACCCAGGAGGATAGGGACAAGAGGGCCAGGTGGAGAAATGCTTAATAGTATAGCAGGTATGAGGTGGAATAGGTCACTAGGGCCAGGGCAAAAGGGACATGGACCATCAGGTCCAGGAAAGGTCAGAAAGAAGCGAGACCAGCCAGGACTAGAAAAAGAAGCAACAGATTCAGGAAACCAGTGGCAGGGTTACCAGGGTTACCAAGGCTAGGAGGGCCAGGGACAGCAGGAGGACTATAAGGACCAAAACAACTACAAAAAGGAGGACTTGAAAGAGGATGCAGAGAAAGACCAAGATCAGAAGGCGTAAGGACCAGCAGGAGAAGGAAGGAGACTGGAAGGAGACCTATGTGATACTTAGCCACATGCAGTTAGCTATCTTTTTTGTCAACTTTTCTTATTCATGCTTCTTAGGCTGCCAACCCATAGAAAGGCCCATCTTTCTCATCCCACTTACAGAAGTGATGATAAGTATGGCGGAATCATCAGAGCAGGCAAAGTGGATGAAAATCAAGGACTGTTACACTCTGAGCTCCAAAGAACAGTAGACACTGCTTGATGCTGGCAGAGTGGTCAAAGAGAATCAGAGGGAAGAGGTACTGAAACTTGACAGATTGGTCTAAGTTGAATGGGTGTAGAGGAGTCTGGTCTGTGAAGGATGGCAGAATTGTTCTGAGAAACTCAGAGGACTGAAGTCAGCAAAAATGGGTAATGGCTAACAAAGGGGGTCAAGGAGCTATGATAATCATCAAAGGGGAACTCAAAAAAGAAGGCTCTGGGGAGCTAAAGAGCAGTTCAGGAAGAATGTAGATAGATGGGCTCACATGGGCCAAACAGGGACTCTGAGTAACAAAGTGCTCTGAATGCAGCTGTGTTAGCACTGAGAACCACAGCAAGCAGTGACAGCTTCAGCACAGATGTGATGTCTTGAAAATGCCAAAGGAAAGTTGAAAGGTGGTGGAGGTACATATGAGCAGAAGTGTTTGGAAGGCCATCAAAGAGACTCAAAGTATCAAGACTAGTATAGTAACCTGTCTGACGTACAGACTCTTACACTGACATTCCATGTGTGTATCGATTGGGCAGTGCAAATGTAGTGATGGGACCACTAGAATGCATTTTGGATTACTCTTGGTTTAGCATGATATGCGATGGCAAGTATATGCAGCTTCTCCAAACAGTGGACGAGGGACACAGAAATTAGAACTCCTAAAGCTAGGAGAAGGTGCCTTTGTGGGTATAGCACTTCATTGAGATTCACAGATAAGATTGCAAACTTTTTACTGCATTCCTATGTGAACAGTGCAAAATTTTATTTTGCTATGAGGCTAATATACTGTCTTTGCGCTAAGATAAGCATGGGGTTGGGCAATGCATTGTTATATCTGTTGAGTTCAGATCTCTTGTACTCTGAGAGTTTTCCCTCAGAAATGTAACTGAATTAGAATGTCCACCAAATTTAAATCATGACTTGCATTTAAATATGGATGTTTTCTTTATAGTCTTATAAATTGTGTATGTTGACTATGGTTTTAATAGCAGTATTAGTAATCACAAAAAGATACCTATTTTCAACGTTGTTGGATTTAATTTTTGAATATTCTTTTTGACCACTAGTGAAGATATTACTAAATATATGAATGCCACATAAGCTACTTTGAAACTGATAAATTTCTTCTCCAAACAATCAAGTTTTATATGCTGCACATGCAAGCTAATAGTTGCAGAGCAGCCATTGTAGTATCAACTTTTATTTAAGAAAGTATTCTCAGTGTTTTATTAGATAACAGTGACTGCCATAATGAGGGAAAAGTAACTAGGAAATGGGGAAACAACTGAGTCAGTCACTGTGGGATATGCAAGCAATGTAGGTGGATTATGGCCATGCTACTTTGCCATCCAGCACGTTCTTTGCAAGTCTATACTGTGCCTGACTTATAGGGAGAGTACTGTTTGCCAGATAGTACCACTTTCTGCTGTTGAAGCCTCTTTGTGTAATGACTACATTAAAAGAATCTTGACTATTACAAGGGATAGCCCAGTTAATAATGTAGGGATTATCCTTATTGTTCCCACACATATAATTAAATATATGCCAAATTAGAAAAGGATGATATTTATCTACAAGTTTGACTCAATCTATGATATTTTTCTGTCACGCTACATGAGGAAGCGCACCTTCAAGATTATTGTCACACAATTGGAGCATTCCTCTGAGCCGATCATGTAATACCTAATAGTTTTCATATAGGCCAGACTATAAACCCACAACCTGCAAGAAGATGGACGTGTTTGAAAATGCAACTCTCTCGCTCTTCAAACTCTCTGTTTCACTTCATGCTTAAGATCTATGACACGATCTCAATGAAATGATTGGAACACATTTCCAACTCACACGTAATGTCAAGTACTTCCCACAAAGGCCACACAATACCAACCATGCAGAACAAATTGAGTTGCTTTTTATCTGACAGCCCAGAAGTGCTTTGAAGTCTGGTATCATTAAACAATACAAACTGAGGTTTCATACATAGCAAAGGCAAGAGGCCAGGGTTTGTGGATCTAGAACACCAATAATCAATCTCCCCACAGTGATAAAAGTCTGGTGCCATATGATATTACTCTGCTGCTACTAAGACCTATCACCTTAAAGCTTGGGCCAATGAGCAAACAGCAAATCTCACTGAGATTGGACACAATTTGGGTGCCCCACAACAAATAGAAAAGCAAAGGAGGACTCTTATTGTTCACTGGGAGGGTGACACAGAAACTTGACAGGGCAGAATAGGATAGCAGTTTCAGGCAATGCAGAGGACTTTTCTCCCATTAATTTAGTTAAACATTTCCAACTTTGGGAGTGCAATCAAATAACCGATGAAAAATAACACTTTTTTACTACCTCAAGCTCTCATGATTATTATTCTGATATCATTTTATTTTTTTAACACTTTTATTTATTGGCATTTCAATAAGTACAATATTTGTTTTTCATTGCTTTCATAATTAACTTCCCATGTCTTACAGGAGTGTGTAGATAGTCATGTAGCTATTAAACACATATCTTTCTGGTTATAAACAGTTCTCAGGTCTTTAAAGTGATTACAAGAAAAGTATACGTATGCAGTTCTCACATTGCAGGTCAGTGATATTGTTTCCCCTACAGGGTCAGTGGTGTTGGATCTTTCCCAGAATATCTGTGTGCCATATTATATTAAGGCCCATATTTATACTTTTTTAACGCCGCATTTGCGCCGCTTTGTGACACAAAATGGCGCAAACGTACAAAATACAATTGTGTTTTGCAAGTTTGCGCCTCTTTTGCGTAAAAAAAATACGCAAATGCGGCACTATAAAAGTATAAATATGGGCCTAAGTGTCCTAAACATACACATTGCTTCAATCTATGAATTTATAACTCTGTCCCTACTGTTCGCGGTCTCTGGGTGTCGTGCATTCAGCTTTGAATATTTGTTGGAACACCGAGTGGCGGTGTCTCCACTTTGGAATAGTCAAGGGGAGGTTCTAGAAAGGCAGTCTGTGGTGTTCACCTCTTACACCTTTAGGGTCAGTGCTAACCAGTATAACAGGATCACCTCACTCTGTCCTGTCCCCAACATAGGGCCTCTTAATCTGAAAAGTCACCTATTCTTAGCAATGCTTGCATCATCTTCACTAATCACTCTCTCGCATTCCACCAGCCCAGAACTCTCATCCCTGCCAAAACACCTGCCACATCCAGTGTCTCCCATTCATCAACCACTTCCATCCACAAGAGTGCTATGGGTCAGCATCGGACTTCATGAGCCTCTTCCCTCTATAATGCCTTCTCCTCTGCTTGCGCCCAGCTTGTAATGCCCAACACCCACGTCCCCACTCTGTGTCCCCCTGGCACCCTCCAAGCCATGGCCACCAATCTCCTAGCCATGGCCAGGTCAACAAATCAATTTCCCACCTTATTCGGGGCAGGTCTACTGAAGAGGCCCAACAGGCAAACCACAGATTTGTTGTTGAGCGTTCAGTTCAATGTCCAATTAATTCTCAAAACCAGCTCCTCCCAGAATTTGGTAAGCTCTGGGCATCCCCAGGTCATGTGGCCAAAGTCAACGTTCAGCATCAAGCAGCAAGAACAACCAATAGGGTCTCCTCCATATATGGCCCTGGTCATATGGGGTTGAGGTAAGTCCTGTGTGTGAAGTTGTATTGTATATATTTGAATTGTGAATTGCGAGAGACCCTATGTGCATAGACAAGTACCTTGCACCATTCAGCATCTGATGATTACTTGTCTAGATCAGCTGGCCAGCAGGTCCTAGGTGCATCTAAAGGCTTCTCTACCCTGCCATTCAGGACCTTTTACAACCAAATAACCAGATGGGTGCCCCCTTCCACCGTCAGCATAGTTTGAAGAACTGCGTGAGTGGGGTGTTCCACATCAGTGTTGCCCCACAATTCCCTCAGGGCTCAGATAAATGCCTCATGAGTGAGACACTGACCCGGGGGGGGGGGGTCCAGTCCACTCCACCAGATCACCGAAGGGGATCAGCGCGCTCTCTTGGAAACAGTCACCGAGTGACACTGTCCCTGCATTTAACCAGTGTTCCATCTGGCCCATTGTGAAACAATACATTCTGAGGACATTTTAAATGTTTCTTTAAGAATCCCCAGTACATTCTTTGTTAATGCTACAAGTACCACAACATCAACATACAGGTGGAAGAATTGTTGCATTGTAAGTCTGTAGGAGAGAGAAAGTGGCATGTTGAAAGACCAAATGTATATTATTGGCATGCAGAAATGTATAAGGGGTGCTGAGAATCAGTGGCAACGCATCTATGTGGCTCTATTTGATGTTTCTATAGTCTGAATACAGGCTGTTTGAAATAAGGGCTAAACCTTTTGTTGACAGCTATATAATGTCTAACACAAAAATATTCAATATCTATGAATTTGGAACATCAACTGTGTTAACAGGTATATAAAGGCAATGCATAGAAGCTGTCTTTTAAAGAATCACATATTTGGAAATCACATAACATAGGAGATATCCTTAATTTACTGTCCCTGACACTTCTTTTAAATGAATTATATTCATATGGCAAAGTAATTGCCAACAAAACACTCATT
Source organism: Pleurodeles waltl (assembly GCF_031143425.1). NCBI lineage: Eukaryota > Metazoa > Chordata > Amphibia > Caudata > Salamandridae > Pleurodeles > Pleurodeles waltl. The sequence continues at coordinate 700,409,812 of NC_090447.1, read as the reverse complement.
TGGTTATATTTAATGTTTACTTCCTGAACCTAGCTACAAATGCATCTGACAAAAGCATTGGGTGTCATTTGGCTAGGTACATATATTCTAGTTTTTCAAAGATGTAAAATGTTTCTTCTTTCATGAAAATGATATGAAGGATCTCAACTAAATTTTGTTGGTATCTTGCATAAGAGGCACTATGCAATTGTTTCTATTTTGAAAAGATAACCCAAAATATTACATTGCAACTTGTCACTGGGGGATACAGCATTTTCAGATCTGGTCTTTCCTTTTACAGCTGAACCAGAAATACTCAATCCAGAATGCACAGCTAAGGATTTACTTATCTTTATCATTAGCCACCCATTCAGGTATACGTAAAGTAGCAAAGGTATTTGTAGAGTATGTGACAGCTCCATAATGGCCTCCTGCTTCACTGTGTCTTGGGCTTTGGTTTAATAGAGTGGTATTCAGAGCAGTGTCTCCTAAGTTAGAAGCATTATACATTCTCTTTGATGGGTATTGTGCCCTTTAGACCTACAAGTTAGTGCTGTTCAGATGCTAATTGTATTTAAGTTGCATAAGGAGTTTGGTCCAAATTGTGCTCACTCTTTGCAGTTCTGCATGACAGTAAGTGCCTGTTGAAATCTGTGCTGCTCATATTAATACATATTTTGAGCTGATTCGAAAGCAGCTGGGTAAATAGTGGAATTTTTCTGCAATTTGCATGGATTGCGGCTAGATGGTGGATTCTGTCTGCTTTTTAGCCAATGAATAATTAAGTTTCTTTTCTATGACCATGGTAGCAGACTAGATACGAACCAACTCCCTGAAGCTCAGCTCCGACAAAACGGAAGCACTAGTCTTTGGGAACAAGACCTCCCCATGGAATTCCACCTGGTGGACGTCAGAGGTAGGACCAACACCTAAACCCACAAACCATGCAAGAAACCTAGGGATCATCCTAGATGATAAGCTCAACATGATGGCTTAAGTCAATGCAGTGTGCATCTTCTACTTCTAAATCCTACGCATGTTGCGAAAGATCTTCAAATGGTTGCCTCAGAACACCAGATAGACCATCATGCAAGCACTCATCACCAGCGGGCTGGACTACGGCAATACTGTCTATGCCAGGAATCTTCAAACAACTCCTATACAGATTCAAGACAATCCGGAAAGTAACCGCAAGGCTCATACTTGACCTTCCATGTTGCACCCACAGCACACCGCACCTCAGGAAGCTTCACTGACTCCCCATTCACAAGCGCAGCCAATTCAAACTTCTCACTCATATGTCCAAATCCCTACACAATATAGGACTGGAATACCTGAACAGCTGCATCCACTTTCACCAACCCACCAGACACCTATGCTCTGATTCACTCTCACTCACACACATTTCCCACATCCACAAAAGCAAAACTGGAGGTCTCTCATTCTCCTACATCACACCCAAGACATGCAGCAACCTCCCTCAAAACATAAGCACCTTCTCCTCACTTAATGATTGCCGCAAGAGGCTGAAGACCTGGAATTAAACACTTACATATCTTTCCCAAGTGCCTGGATACCCTCTCGGTGATAAGTGCTCTATGCAAATCAACATAGCATAACATTTGCAACGCTGTTGGACACATATTGTACAATGTTAGCAATGTGGCCATTGGTCATGTGAAGAGAGAAATGTCTTTGCTATTTGATCGACCACCAGCCAAACAGTATATGATGTCTGCTATTAAGCCACAGGTCAGGCAAATAAAAAATGTCCTTTGCTATTTGTGTGTCTGGCGGCCAAGCAGTATGTAATCTCTTCTCTTTAGCCAGCTGCCATGTAAACAGTGAAGTTTCCTTGTGATTTGCATGCCTGTTGGCCAAGCAGTGCAGAAACTCCCCTATTTATCTATGTGCTGGGGAAATAGTAAAGTTCCTCTGCTATTGGTAAGGCCACTGGCCAAACAGTGCAGTCTCTCTACTATTTAAACAGAGGACAGGCAAATAGTGAAGTTTCTCTGCTACTTGCATGAGTGTTAGTCAAATAGTAAATAACCTCTACTATTTAGCCAGCAGCTGGTTAAATAGTGAAGTTGCCATCCTATTTGCAGGGCTGATGGTCACATAGTAAAAACTCTGTACTATTTAGCCAATAGCAGGGTACAATGCAGAGAAACTTTTCCATTTACCGGGTTTCTGGATAGGAGCATTATTCACTGGAGTGATAACATATTAAGGAATTTATTAACGTGTTTTTTTTTTCATACTTGACCTTCTACATCGCAACCACAGCACACGGCTCATCAGGAAGCTTTACTGACTCACCATTCACAAGCACAGCCAATTCAAACTTCTCACTCGTGTGTCCAAATCCCTACACAATATAGGGCCAGAATACCTGAACAGCTGAATACACTTTCACCAACCCACCAGACACCTACGCTCTGCTTCCCTCTCACTCATAATTATGTATTTATTTTTGGGGGGGTTTTGTATCCTGCCTACAGACCACTGTTCAGTCACTGTTGGACTTTTTTTCTTATGCAGGGTCATCCCCAATCTTTTTGCCTCCTATTTTTTCCGACCTGTTGCTGTTGGCTTTTGAACTCTGAGCACTTTACCCCTGCTAACCAGTGCTAAAGTGCATATGCTCTCTGTGTAAATTGTATGCAATTGTTTCATCCATGATTGGCATATTTGATTTCCTGGTAAGTCCCTAGTAAAGTGCACTAGAGGTGCCCAGGGCCTGTAAATCAAATGCTAATAGTGTGCCTGCAGCACTGGTTGTGCCAGCCACATTAGTAGCTCTGTAATCATGTCTCAGACCTGCCACTGCAGTGTCTGTGTGTGCAGTTTTTAACTGTAAATTTGACTTGGCAAGTGTACCCACTTGCCAGGCCTAAACCTTCCCTTTTCATACATGTAAGGCACCCCTAAGGTAGGCCCTAGGTAGCCCCAAGGGCAGGGTGCATTGTATGGTTAAGGTAGGATATATAGGGGGTCATTCTGACCCTGGCGGTAATTACCGCCATGGCGGAGGTCGGCGGTAGCACCGCCAACAGGCTGGCGGTGCACCGCTGGGCATTCTGACCGCGGCGGTTCAGCCGCGGCCAGAAACGGAAAGTCGGCGGTGTACCACCGACTTCCCGCTGCCCTTGAGAATCCTCCATGGCGGCGGGGATTCTGACACCCCCTACCGCCATCCGGTTCCTGGCGGTTCTCCCGCCAGGAACAGGATGGCGGTAGGGGGTGCCGCGGGGCCCCTGGGGGCCCCTGCAGTGCCCATGCCAATGGCATGGGCACTGCAGGGGCCCCCGTAAGAGGGCCCCACGAAGAATTTTAGTGTCTGCTTTGCAGACACTGAAATTCGCGACGGGTGCAACTGCACCCGTCGCACCTTCCCACTCCGCCGGCTCCATTCTGAGCCGGCGTCCTCGTGGGAAGGGTGGTTCCCGCTGGGCTGGCGGGCGGACTTTCGGCGGTCGCCCGCCGGCCCAGTGGGAAAGCCAGAATGACCGCCGCGGTCTTTTGACCGCGGAGCGGTCTTTCGGCGGGAACCGCTTGGCGGGCGGCGACCGCCGTCCGCCGCGGTCAGAATCACCCCCATAGTAATGTGTTTTATATGTTCTGACAGTGAAATATTGCTAAATTCGTTTTTCACTGTTGCAAGGCCTGTCCCTCTCATTGGGTAACATTGGGGCTACCTTTAAATCTGATTAAAGTGTAGATTCCCTTTTGGAGTGGATAGACATGTGGAATTTGGGGTCCCTGAGCTCACAATTTAAAAATACATCTTTTAGTAAAGCTTATTTTAAGATTGTGTGTTTGAAAATGCCACTTTTAGAAAGTGAGCATTTTCTTCTTTATACCATTTCTGTGACTCTGCCTGTTTGTGGATTCCCTGTCTGGGTCAGTTTGACAGTTGGGCTGGTTGCACATCTCACTAGACAGTGACACAAAAGGAGCTGGGGTGTAGTCTGCATTTCCTGATGAGCCATCTATGCTAGGAAGGAGAGGAGGAGTGGTCACTCACACCTGAAAGGGTTGTGTCTGCCCTCACACAATGCAGTCTTCAACCCCCTAGTGTGTGTCTGGGGCCTGGCCTGGGCAAGTCAGGATTTCACAATAAAGAGAGACTTTCCTTTTATGTAAGCCTACGTCAAAGGGCAAAATGGGTATAAGAAGGGCACCCAAACCACAGACTTTAGAACACTTCTGGAAACCAAGAGGAATCTCTGCCTTGAGAAGAGCTGAGGAAGAAGAGCTGCCCTGCCTGTGACTGTGCTTTTTGGAGCTATCCTACAGTTGCTGCTTCTGCCTGTGCTAGAGGACAAAGACTGGACTTTGTGTTACCTTCCTTCTTGTGAAGATATCCAAGGGCTTGATTTAGAGCTTGCCTCCTGTTGTTCGAAGTCTCAGGGACAGCAAAGACTTCTCTCTGCCCGCACCTGGAGCCTCTGGAGAGACTCCTACTCTGCCAAGTGGTGCCCATCCAATTCCTGGGGCTCTGAAAGGAGAAGCTGGCAGCCCAAGAGTGAAAAATCCACATACAGACAGCCGTGCGGGGAAAAGATCGACGCAACTCTGATCTGCTGCTGAAAAACCGACGTGCTGCAGGCTTCGTGGCTGAAAATTGACGCTCGTCTGCAATGCGACCGGAAGATCGACGCCCGGAGCTGGGGAAACGACGCACAGCATCGCTGATGGAGGCTGGTGAGAACGCAACCCGCGCTGCGTGGTTTTCGGACTATCGTGAGGCTGAATTTCTGTTGCAAACACTACTGGGCGTGTAAAAACGATGCAAGGCCAGCCCGGACCGGAGAATGCTGACCGGATCGATGCATCGCTCTCCTGCAGAGAGAAGAAACGACACACGCCGACCCAACTAAAGGAGAAACGACGCAAGGTCTCGCTCGTGAGTGAAACTGACGCATTGTAAACCCTTTTTGACGCACACTCACCCGTGCACGGTTATTTTTGACGCACCCATGGTACATTTCTACACTAACAGCGTTAGTGTATGTTTAAAATTACATGAAGACTCTTTTTAGTTATTACTTGATAACTTGACTTGTGTATTATGGATTTTTGTCGTTTTGGTCCTGTTTTGTTAAGAAAAATATTTCCTATTTTTCTAAATCTGTGTTGTGTCATTTTGTAGTGTTTTCATGATGTTACTGTGTGTGTTAGTACAAATACTTTACACCTAGCACTCTGAAGTTAAGCCTGCCTGCTCGTGCCAAGCTACCAAGGGGGTGAGCGGGGGTTAGCTTAGGGTGATTCTCCTTTACCCTGACTAGAGTGAGGGTCCCTGCTTGGACAGGGGGCAACCTGACTGTCAACCAACAACCCCATTTCTAACAGTCACTAAGAAGTGCAATACTTATAAGGCGTTGGTTTTAACGGAATGGTTCAAAGTAGAGGGTAGGTATTGAGCTAACCCTTGGGCTGAGGGCACAATTCGACGCCTTGATATAATTTGGCATACGGTTAAACTTTGGAGGGCACCACTTCACTTCGCATCTTGATTAGCCTTAGCTACAGGTGAAACATATTCACAGTATTAATTTAAATCAGCAATGGAGAACCTAGGGACAGGTCTGATGGCATGGGCCGATGTATATAAAAAAAACTTATTTTAACAGCATGAAAATACTAAACATTTAGTAGTCAGAGCGGGAAAATGTTCCCAACGTAGCTAGAAATATTCCCTTTTACTTTCATGTTTTTCTCTCACAAATAATTGCTAATTTCTCATGTCAGTATTATTATATGTAAAGTCATTTGAGGCACCTGTTTTAAATTATGCATGACAGCCTATTTTTCATATCTTCCTTCAGTAATCCGATTTAAGAGAAGTGCAAGTTAGCAGCGCCTCTAAGGCTAAGCTATCACTAGTCATTCTTGATAACATATGATCAGCCCTGTGCTCTCAGCTCTCCTGGCAAACAGTAGCTTGAAAATAATTTTAAGAATACAGGTTTGTTGTCTTGGCCTCACTTTCTTATGAATGACTATATATGTTTGATGCGAAGTAATTTCTACTGAAATTACTGTGATACACAACTGGAAGAACCCACATGTAAATTTAAACAAATCATGATTAACCACTTAATGAATACCTTCTGCCCTTTATTAAGTTCGTTGCATAAATCCAACCACACAGAGTGTGTTACTGTATTCAAAAAGTGGGTTTCTTGAACACATAACAAAAAACAAAAATTGAAAATGTCTTCACTACTGTGAAATATTGAAATGAATACCAAACAACATTGATTTTTCAAAAAACATCCAGGTGTGTTAGAATATCAAGGACAATAGTTAGAATGTATGGCTCGGTGGCCTTTTTTCTTATTGATCTCTAGAAGTACACCTGAACATCCATAGTTCATAGTGCTTAGCTGATGGGCATTTGAAAACCCAGGTGTTGGCTGTAAAATGGTGCGTTCTGCCGATTCCTATATCATTTGTACAGCCTGTATATTCCCATCATATGTGTCCAACCGCATGGGCAGGATCGATGTTAGATTTGTGAGATGTTAATTTCACCCAGTGTATGTGATATTTGCACAAGGAATATGAGTAATATTAAATAATTTGTCTATAGCTATGTAGTATACAAACCTGGCTTCCCCATCTTTCACTTGGCTTATCCACAGACACAATGCATTTACCAATGGTTGTTGTACCTGGGCATGCGTTTAAGCTATTGTGCACCCTCTTCTGATCTCTCGTGCATTCGTTTGTTGTCAGTTTACAACCAGGCACATATGTTATGTGAAGCGCATGTTTTCTTTCTCTGCATTTCGATATATCAAGTCATTTTTATTAGTTATAAAGTAATGAAATCTTACATACGTTCATATTGGTGGAGTCACAAAATGGTATAACACCCTCAAACTCAACACCTGAATGCCCCAAGTTTGTGCGGCAAAATAATTGGTGCATCTTATATACATAAATTGAGGCCAATCATGTGCAGTACAGGCCGGATGGCTCTTGCCAGAAGTCTCACCAAAGCTGCGTTGCCCGGGGAGGAGTACCGGAGGGAACACACAGTCACACTCTAGTGATTTAATGTACAGGCAGGGGACTTTTCAGTGGAAATCCCATCAGATCGGCAGCACACAGGAAGAAAAGCTCTTGTGATAGATGCAACGGGCAGGCTGAGCAGAAGTCATCCACGAACCTTTACTCATCAACAGCGATCTCCATGGCCTGGGCCACCGGGGTCTTCCAGATGCTGCAGGTCTGGATGTTGCTCACTAATAGGAACAGACCAAAAGTACGTGCAGCTGCCGATCTGAAGGTACATTCTGTGCCAAGGGGTACCAGTCAGGAAGCAAGGGACATGACAATCCATAGCCTCATTCAGGTCATAGTAATCTAATCATTTATTTTATGATCTCCAAGTTGCACAAAGGTTTCTGCACTTGTTGTATTAATCCACCCAGTTATCACTGTGGCTCCTTTTAAACTTTTCTTTTTCTTTTACCACCTTTCAAATGTTGGTCAGTGTGAAGCATAAAAGATCTGTTTGTGATTCTATGTGAAAGGAATATTGTTGCAGCACAAGTCGGGCTTTACTATAGTATTATCTTTCTGGGAGAGCAGGGAGCAATACACAGCCACTTGTTAGCAAACACTTCCCTTAATAAAGCTAAATATTAGCTTTGCCATTTCATGTTTAAGAAAAGTGTGACCTATTGGATTTGCCAATATTTATTTATTGGTCTTGCTGAACATTGACCTTGTGTTTAGGTGCCGTCACAATATATTTAATAATATACAGAATTATTGATGGATAGCAATGAATAACATGTTTTTCATCTCAAGGCTCCCAGTGACATCAAACAGACGACGAAAGTGAGGTACACGTTGCTTATAATGTCACTCAGAATCTCGAGGTGAGAAACATCCCTTTTATTAGAGTAAAAAGCAATAATTAGATGAAGAATGCAGTACTCACTATAGTGTCTCTCACTGAGAGTCATACATAACATGGAGGTCGAGACAAACTTTAGTATTAAGCAAGCAATGTTTGAGTTTGGTTATTGGTTAGGGTGCTATTAACTGCAAACATGGTTAGGTAGGGCTGAACAATGAGTTCTGAAAGCAAATATATGCAGCAACTCAGTTTTTTGAAGTGTAAAGATTCAGACATGGTTTTGACATATTACTCTTATTTTCTGCTACACATTTCTTTCTTTATTTGTATAAGATGCCTTGTGATTTCAAGGCATATTTGTGGTAAGGTCCTGTCACACATGTATAGATGTGCACTGAGGCATCAACATGCCTTTATGATTCCCAATATTTTCTTGCTTAAGGTGGAGATCTCTGTGTAAAGGTGGATGCATTTTAATCTTTGTTGCTGAGTCACGAGGGGGAAACAAGTCCTCAGTTTTGGGGCAGGATGATAACCAGGCATGTACCTAGTGACAGAGAAACTGATGGTGTAGACATATCACTATGGGCATGATGGAGCAAGGCTACTGTAGATGCTTTTCTCTCACAAAGTATCCAGGACCCAACTCTACAAAAGACAGCAACATCTATCTAAACTGCATAGTGTACAAGGAAACTGCTAGCTAAGTACATGAATTACTCAGTGATGTGTGGCAAGAGTAGACATGGGGATTAATAAATAATGGAAATGGATGTTCAAAGTAGGAGCTCCCAATTATGTGGAGCAAATTAGTGCATAGATGTAATAAGAGGTATAGCCATGAGAGTCCTTGCAGATGATTTTCATTGAGCTCAATGCTGTTGTCTAAGATGACAGAGTTTCTTAGGCTCACATAATTACAACAAATTACAGTTGGCTTTATTGTCTAGTAACACAAATCCATATGAAATTCAGACAAAAATGGTTGATGGTAGGGGAAAGGGCCGTATGTACAAACACATTTTCCCATAGACATAGAATGGGTAAAACCCTTTGCTACATCTAGCCCAAAGTGTCTTTTCAGACGCATCCCGTTTCAGAAGCACTGTAATGGGGCATACTTTGCTGCAGCATAACACACAAGATCAACCACTGTAAAAGAAACCGAACGTGTGAATTTCAGCTTACCTCCCGTAGATCCAACCATGCATCCATTGCAAGAAACGTATTCATGAAAGTAATGTCATATATTTACTCAGGTGGAGGGGCGGCTCCTTTGCAATGGCCAATGAGCGTCATCCCCCTGGCTAAGAGCCAGCAGCTGAAAAATAAAGCAATATGATACCTTTGTTTTATTTTCAGCTGCTGGCTCAGTCAGCAGGTCCAGGGAGGAGCAGGGCTGGTCCATGGGAGGGAGGAGGAGGGGGAGCAGAGTTTGTGCACTAAGTGCACATGTCAGTTTGGCTGGCCATCTCAAGCTGGCCAAACTGACATGCACACTTAGTTTTCTCCAATGCTTCTGTGTTGCAAGGAGGACTGGAGAAACTGCCATTCAGTGTCTGAGCGGCAGAACAAGCTGTTAAGACAAATCCTGATGCTGCTCTCATGCTATGCATAGCATGAGAGCAGCATCAGGATTGCATGAGGACCCTGTGCTGGTGACCCAGGGACTGCTGGGACACCAGGAGAGAAGAGAAGCAACACGGCAGGCGCCATCGGAAAGGTAAAGTTTGTTTTTTAATTTTTTTTTTTTTATGTCCCCCGTTCCCCTCTTCCCCCATTCACCTTGAGATTTGCTGCTACTGCTCAGGTGTATATCTACCACTAAACCTAGGGTTAACTCTTTTGCTGTTCTCCGTTTCCGAGTGTAGATTTTGTATTCACCCTCTCAAATCTTGGGGTGGAACCTCCTACAAGACCTATAAGTTTGAACACAGTATGTGAGTAGGTCCCTAAGTGTAGCCAAATGGAGATGTATGTTTCCCCTAGGGTAAAGTGTGTACGATGTGGAGATCCAGAGGAAAGGAAATGTTTACTTCGAACACACTCGTTCTTAAATATGTTCATGATTATTCCTCTTATACCGTAGTAACTAATATTCTGTGTGACACAGCATATTATCAAAATAAGGTTACTGTTAACTAAGTAAGCAGATGTTAAATGGTCCATTAGAACGACAGATTGTTTCCTATTGATCCTGCATACAAATGGAAAGAGTTTTGTGGTGTAGAACTTTGAAAAGCAGACCGAGTTTTACTAGACTTCTTTTGTTGGCGCATGTTCTTATGAAGGTATTGAATGTATCATCCTGTTAAAATATTTAGGATCTTCACAGCCGGGAACACCACGTGCACCCTTACCACCAGCCAGGCCCACTCATATGAGAAGACGGCCTTTCTACATGTATAATGTGACTGGGAGGCCGGGAATATCAGGTAGGAATAACATTCCTTTAAAATGTATTTCTTAACTGTGAGTTATATTCTTTATTGGGAGCAGAGGTAATTCACTGTTTCAGATATATATTTACAGAGCAACTATTAACTTCCTTCTTCAATACTTTGTTTTAATATTAATCGCCTTATGAAAAACATGAGCTATATTGTAAATTTCAGCGCAGCATAACTCAATACAGTCCTCATATAAAAGAAACCCTTGGAGTTATCTGACTGAGAAACATATGAGCAAAAAATACATTGTTCAGTCAACGATGTAAAGGCCACTGCGGTATTGCAGCATTTGTGTGGCGCTTACTACCCCTGAGTGGGCCACGGGCCACTGAAACATGGAGAGCACGCTGCACCACATAGGGTTGGACATGTGTTGTCTTGCTTCGAGTCCACATGCGAATTATTTTCAGGTCCTGCGCGACAGTCACTGAGATGTTATGGGAAACCGTGCTTGGCAGTGTGATGGATGAGGAAGTGTGAAAAACATGTATTTTAATTATTGATGGCATTCTCTAATTAGTTCTACTGATCCCCACTGGTATTGGTATTTTTTTCCTTTACGTTCCCAATGCTCGATCGTATGGTAACTGTAGCAGGAGGTCATCAGGTCTGAGATAATATGGATGCAGAGGATGTAATAGGTGCAGAGAAAGAAAGAAGGGAAGTCAGGTATCTTCCGATATGGACTGTGTTCGTTTCTAAGATTGCCAGTGTAAGACTTCAAGTAAGGAGATTAGCCAAGATGCGCTGTGTTATGTTCAGCCCTTTTAGCTTGTGACTAATTGGGACCTCATGGGTGAACTATTTTAGATTCCTCAGGTAACCACTAATGCATGGCAGATTCTCTACTGTCTTTTTGAGCCAATATATCAAGTACTGAGCAGTTAGTTAATTGGTCTAGTATAGCTTGTATCTGTGCACTCCAATTCCCAGCAAAGTTCCACAAGTTCTATATTAAATTATAGCCAATCCAATTGATGACGAGGGATCAGATAGTGAACTGGCATATTGTAGAGAATTGCCTCTTTTTACATAATCATTTCAATTTTTATGGACTAATGTTGCTGGGATTTTGACTCTGTACACTTGAATTTTGCTGGTGAGGCTCCGTAGAATGTGCTGTGACCCCAAAACAGGTCGGAATATGTCTATAATCCTGATAGTCATGTTTAATTTACCTATAGGTCCAGAGTATATGAAACACAGAGGAGTCAGGGTGTGAAAGTGAAATGTCATTAGTGGACTGCAGCATACATTTTGCCACCACTAGACTGACGATGTAGACCATGACTGCAGGCCTGCTTCCCGTAACCTGGCTGTGATGGTTCTAACTGCAAGTTCAACCTGTTAATATCACCCCTTTTGACAGGTCTAAAACCTTTTAAATATTAGTAAGTCAACCAGAAGTAGGCCTTAATGCACAATAAGACAGGGTGCATGATATGTAATAGTAAGACACATAAAAGATTAAATTAAGACAAGTAGCAGGGTTAGCAGTTCCATTGAAAACATTGGGATTTGATAGTAAAATTAAATAGTGTCATCACAGTCTAGGAACCAGTTAAAATGTTAATTACTGGACTTTTAAAAATATTTATCACAAGTCCGATTGATTTGTAAAGTTGAATTTGTAATAAATGTTTAACCAAAGTTGCCTTTAAAAAGTCACCTCTAGCCTACTATAAGCTTCTGGGAGCCAGTTTGCCTCATCTGCCAACTGTTATGCAGGAGCTGAAAAGCACAGTGATGCAGTGTAAACTTGCTCCCAGAGCTGTGACAAAGAAATTTGGTAGTGAGGGGTGTTCTGCTACTCTAACAGGATTAGCATTTTAGCAGTGCCAGGAACTTAATTAACTTCAAAGAGGCCTGTTAGACTCGGTATCATTGGCATGGTCTCCCCTAACTTTTTCCCTCTACTACCCAGGTTGGTTCTGTGTGCTGGACTCTATGTTTGCTGTTTTGTTTGCCCTGGGCACTTTACCACTTGACCAATGCTAAAGTGTAAGTGTTCCCTGTATAAACTATATGTGTACATTGGCTAATCCATATTTGGCACATTTGATTTACTAGTAAGTCCCTAATAAAGTGCACTAGAAGTGCCCAGGGCCTGTAAATCAAATGCTACTAGTGGGCCTGCACCACTGGTTGTGCCAACCACGTTAGTAGCTGAGACCTGCCACTGCAGTGTCTGTGAGTGCAGTTTTAAACTGCCAATTCGACTTGGAAAGTGTACCCACTTGTCAGGCATAAACCTTCCCTTTTGATACATGTAAGGCACCCCTAGGGTAGGCCCTAGGTAGCCCCATGGGAAGGGTGCAGTGTATGTTAAAAGTGGGACATGTACTTATGTGTTTTACATGTCCTGACAGTGAAATACTGCCAAATTCGGTTTTCACTGTTGCAAGGCCTAACTCTCTCATAGGTTAACATGGGGGCTGCCTTTAAATATTATTAAAGAGCAGATTCCCTTTGGGAGTAGATAGACATGTGGAATTTGGGGTCTCTAAACTCACAATTTAGAAAATCCGTCTTTTAGTGAAGTTGGTTTTTAGATTGTGTGTTTGAAAATGCCACTTTTAGAAAGTAGACATTTTCTTGCTTAAACCATTCTGTGACGCTGCTTGTTTTGGATTCCCTGTCTGGGTCAGTTTGACAGTTGGGCTGTTTGCACCTCTCCTCTAGACAGTGACACAACAGGAGCTGCAGTGTAGCCTGCATATCCTGATGGGCGATCTGGGCTGAAGGGAGGGGAGGAGTGGTCACTCACACCTGAAAGGGCTGTCCTCACACAATGCAGTCTCCATCCCCCTGGTGTGTGTCGGGGGGCTGGCCTGGGCAATGCAGGATTTTGAAAACAACAGAGACTTCTCTTTGAAGTAGGCCTATTTCAAAGGCAGAAAAGGGTTTAAGAAGAGCACCCAAACCCCTTGAAGATCAGATTACTTCTGGAACCAAGAGGAACCTCTGTCAAGGAGAAGAGCTGGAGAAGCTGGAGGAGGAGTACTGCCCCTTTGCCTGTGACTGTGTTTTGCTGGGTTGGCCTGCAGTAGCTGTTTCTGCCTGAGAGAGGACAAAGACTGACTTTTGTGTGACTTCCCACTGGTGAAGAATCTCCAAGGGCTTGAACTGAGCTTGCCTCCTGTTGTTGAAGTCTCAAGGACAACAAAGACTTCTATCTGCCAGCACCTGGCCATTTTGCTGAGAGTCCTGCCTGCCAAATGGTGCCCTAACCTGTCTCAGGGCCCTTGAAAGGTGCAGCTGGTGGAGAAGGACAGAAATCCATGCAAAGACCGTCATGTGGGGAGACTTTTGACGCACCACTCACCTCGCGGCTGATAAATGACACTCCACCGGGCTAGCGGCTAAAATGGACGCTCCACCTGCATTGCGGCTGGGAGATGGATGCAACACTGCTGGAGAAACGATGCACAACACCCGCAGCAGCTGCTGTTAACAACGCAAGCCCCCACGCAGCGTGGTTTCTTGACACCGTGCGACCGGATTTCAACGCAACTTCGCTGGGCGCAGAAAATCAAAGCAAAGCCTGCCCGGATCCGAAGTGCCTGTCCGGATTGACACATCGCTCTCTTGCGGAAGAGAAGAAACAACACATGCCGACCTGACTGAAGGAGGAACAATGCACGTTCTCATTTGTGGGTACGAAATCAACGCATTGCTGGTCTTTTTCGACACACACTCGCTCGTGCTGCTTTATTTTGACGCTATCCAGGTACTTTTGGGAAATAACAGCATTCTCACTGTTTTCTAAGGATTAAGATTCTTTTTCAAATTGATAACTTGACTTGTGTATGTCAGAATGTTGTCGTTTTGGTCTTGATGTGTTTAGATAAATATTATCTATTTTTCTAAACCTGTATTGTGTCATTTTGTAGTGTTTTTATTGACTTACTGTGTGTGTTGGTACAAATACTTTACACATTGCTTCTGAAGTGAAGCCTGCCTGCTCGTGCCAAGCTACCAAACGGGGTGAGCGGGGGTTAACTGAGGGTTGATTATCCTTTACCCTGACTAGAGTGAGGGTCTTGGCTTGGACAGGGGGTAACCGGACTGCCTACCAAAGACTCCATTTCTAACATTCCTGTCACTGACATATGTAACTAATACCTGGGTCTGCCCCCTTTTTTTGTCCCACTAGCCAGTCAGGCACCAGGCCCAGTGGGAGAGGGGCTGCTCCAGCACTGCCTTTGAGTTATCACAGAGGAGGGGTTGCTCATTTCCCTGACCACATCCCTGGGTGAGGATAGTAGCTCTGCACAGGGGAAGGAAGGTTATGCCTACTTGGTTTTAGGTAAAAATAAGCAATGTTGCATTGTTTAAGGTAGGGCACCCAGTGACAGATGGAAAAGTGGGTAGGGTTATCCCCTGGGAACCTTTTCCCTTTTGATTAGGGAGGGGACAAAATCACCTCCACCCACAGGCTGGTGCCAGGCTTACATGTGGCATTCCTGGGCACCCTCTTCAGAACTCTACTTGGCCTGTGGAAGACAGACAAAGGGCTGCACCTGCTTTTGAGACTTGTGAGGAGACCTGAGAGGCTGAACCTGCTATCATTTGAGCCCAAGACGAAGACATGGACTCCACAAGACCCTTGAACGACCTTCTGATAAGCTACAGGGACACAAAAGCTGCTATAAAGCTCACTTTCCTGGAAAAGCTTGTAGTTCTCAGAGTGTATTCATCTTACCTAAATCTAAAAAGCTGGGACTTAGAACCTTTTGCTAACAAACTACCTGTAAACCCATCATGGGGCTGGGATCACCCTGCAAGCCGATCCTCTGAGGATCCGCAGCTTCCGCTATGTTCTTCTTAGTGTAAAAAAATCTAATTCAGTGGGCCTGACCAGCATCCTATGAAGTCAAACACTCTTCGGCTACAGCCTGCAGCCTTGCCCTGCTGCCCTGCTGAGGATATCCGACCTCCAGGAAAAGACTCTTAAGCCTATATTTATGGAAGGTTTGCATCGCCTTAGTGCCATTTATTTTGGTGCTAAAGCAGCGCAAACCCAACTCCATATTTATACTTTGACACTAGACCTGTCTAATGTAAAAGTTTTGGAGTTAGCGCCATTTCTAGGAAGCACCAACCTACCTTGCGTCAATGAGATGCAAGGTAGGCATTCCCTTCCTAAAAATGACACTACACCCCACAGCTCCATATTTAACTCCCGTCGTAGAAACGATAAACAGGTGGGAGGCGGACCAAAATAATGGCGCTCAGCCCTCTTAGAGCCATTATTTAACACCTGGTCAGACCAGGCGTTAAAGAGCAGGCAGGCCCATTTTAATGGGGAAACACTATGTAATAGGCACAAAGATGCCCAACCGAGCCCCCAGCAACACCACCACCACCCACATCACAGGGACACTACTGAAGGAGCGAGCCCATCCCAGGTAAGTTGCAGGTAAGTGTGTGTGTATGTGTGTGGTGTGCCATTGGGAGCCCCTTACACAGCGCCCCTTAGCTGGCACTGGGTATGTAGGGCTTGACCAGGGACACTGGTCCCCTGGGGTGGGTATTAGTGTGGTGGTAATTACTCCTGCCTATACTTCGACAGGAGTCATTTTTTGGCTGCTTGTGCGTCAAAAAATGACACTAGGCTGACTAGCGGCAGAAATGTTGCTGCTAACCAGCCTAACATCATTTCTGACCCAATTGCGCCATTTCCCCTATCGCCACCCCCCACCAGCTAGCGTCTTTTTTTGTGACACTAGCCATCCCTTAGCGCCATTGGGCATAATTTTATAAATATGGTGCACGGTTGGTTTTGAGGAATGGCGTTAGCCAGCATTTAAAAATTACGCACAACTGCATTAGCGCAGTTGTGCGCCATTTTTCTTAAATATAAGGCTAAGTCTGATGGTAGAAAGCTTCACTAAGCCTGATGCAGAGCAGCATCCATTTAAAGTTGACTGCTTTGTAGGTGCAAACTAGGGGCTGAGTTCAGGTCTAAATTACTGAAACCAACAACAATATTAACATTATTACTTGTGGGGGTAATTTACTGAGGAGACTCTGTGGCAGGGAACTACACATCCCATGATAGCCTGCGGCAAGGAGACAGCCAACGACGCCAGCGCACCTGGAAGCATGTTATCTATGTCATCAGGGCCTCCCTCAGTGCGTGACGTGCGGGGGACGCACCCAGGCATATGCCCGTCTGCGCCCGCCCAAGCATGTCCATGGCTGGACCCTCCCTCTTTAATCATTACCAGAGATTGGCAGCTGGCATTAAGGCCCGTGAGAGCCAATGTGAGGTGCCTTTGAGTCTTCTAAAGCATCAAGTGTAACCATGGGAAAGCCCAAAGGGGTGGTGTGTTCAGGCTCTGGCCCCTCTCAGAGAACCCCATGCAAACCAACGTCTATTGATCTAATGCAGGAGCGCGCAGTGGCAGTAGTGAGCGATGAAATAGCTCTCACTGAGCGACGGTTGTTGCTGGGCCGAGTGGGGGTTGTAATATCCCAACTGACAAAATGATATTGCACTAAACTCTCTGAACAATTGCATAGAGGAAATTAGCACAAGTGTCAGTGAGTCCATGTTGCCTCCAGTGGTACCCTTGGCCCAGGAAATTGAGAAGACTGCCAACGATGATTTAGACTTGTTACAAGGGAGGCAGTTACCTTCTCACTTACTGACTGACCCACGGGGGGACAATGCAAATGATACTACTGACCTCTGCTAAGCAAGTAACACATGTGAAGACCAAGGCAAATCACCCTGGAAAGGCACCAATAAAGTATTCTTGCACATCAACTATTTTAGCGGATAATGTCTTTGAGGAGGATTTATATAGCAATTTGGCAAACATTTTCGACTCTTATCTGCACCCAATTAGAGAGAGTCTTGACACGATCGAGAGTCACCTAGCCATAGTTTCCCTTGCTAATGCTCACAATGAGAAAGCTGACTCTGTATGTCCCACTTGTAGGTCAGTAAAAAGAGGAATGCTGGTAATTCTTCGGTCTGTGGCCCACCGCAGGTTCCATTTCAGTGGGAGGGTCCACTTCCCTGGCAAATAAAGCCATGCAGCTTTTGCCATCTCAATTTAATCATCTCTCCCAAACCACACAACTTTCTCAACTTCATCATCCTCTTTCTGCTGAGTCAGCCCCATTGTGTCACAGTAAGAGCTCAGCAGTTACACATAGGGACACTGGCTCAGTGGCAGTTTCTAACCTGTGTATATTGAATTTATCACCTGCATTATGCCCTTATGTGTTAATTTTGACAGGCGTACCCCCACTGCATGCCAATCAGGAAGAGTCATGGAGTAGCCTTTTAAACAAGGCTATGAGTTGGTTAAGTACTTATTTGCACCTTAACCCTATGGATAGTAAAAATATTTTCATGGTACGGAGAGTAGGGTGGATTGGGCCCTCGCAAAAGAATATAGATGGGGATTGTGTGGTACTTAATTTGAAGCACCCATCTTTTCTGAATAACCTTCTGGACACATATTCATCAAGTTTACATGTACACTCCAAAATTATGTCATTGCCCGTGGGTTAATTTTACAAACCCCCTGCTGTAGCTTGTCAGAGAGGGTTTAGGGGCATGTCACAACCGACTGGTGGGGCTATCGTTTGTTCTAATAGGTCTGTTATGCTGATGGATCTTGACAAGTGGATTGACTGTTGCCTCTGCAGCGGGGGACCTGCAAATGAGATATTTGGCAATGTGACTATTCTGGCCTTAAAGGTTCACAAGAAGTAAAAGGAAAGGTTACACTGGGAAGCTTAATTAATTGTATTGGTAGCAGGGTTTCCTGGGTAAATTCACATATGAGCTTTGTATCATTTGTCTGCTCTGATCGAGTGTCTGGGAATAATGATTGCACTCTTGTGCTCAAAACGTCTCAAGTTAAAAATAGGAGTTAAAAAATGTTGGGTTGGAACATCGCAGGATTATTGTCCAATATTTAACTGTCTGATTAGCAGAATTTTATTAGATTATATGACATTGACATGTTGCAGGAAACGTGGGAAATTAATCAGATAATGTTTAATGGTTATAAATGTTTTAGTTTGCCTGCGTTACCCTCCTGGTCTGGCAGGGCAGTTGGAGGTCTGTCAATTTGGGCTAAGCTTTGATTGGGTGGCCGCCTGGAGGATCTAGGTATACTGTGTTCTGTTTTCAAGCTGTTATATTTAGAGGGGCTTTAATGATTATTTTTATCAATTTCTATAATAATGAATTTACCAACATTCCACATTTAAAGTTTCCTGCCCTTTTTTTGTATATTGCCACACTAGTATCATCTCTGCCTTGGGGGGGGGGGGCGTTTAACACTCAGCTCCCATACCTAGACAGAGCAGATGTTCGGATAGTATCCAGTTGGCTTTTTGAACGTGGGAATTAACTGGCATCTTCGGTCGCTTCAGCAGATTTGTATAATGTTATGGAGTGGGGGGGGTTTCTAAGCAGGCGTTGCCAACTTATAGAGGTGGTGACAGCTCTTCAATAACTGATTATATTTTTATTTCACATAATCTGAGAGGATTGTTATTACATGGGGAAGTTGTTTAACCTGAATATGGAGATCACAATGCAAATGAAATAATTTTATATGTGTCTGTTGTGGAGACTCACCAAGCTGCATGTTTGATGAATTTACAACCCTCAAATGACAACCACAGATTGTGCTGTATGTTAGATCAGTGGTTCCCAACCTGTGGTCCGGGGACCCCTGGGGGTCTGCAAAGCCTTCTCAGGGGATCCGCGAGAGCCTAGAAACTTAAAAAATATGAAGAAATATTGACACATTAGGTCCCCAGCTTCCAGTAATGACTCAGGCGCGGGTCCCCGGATTCCAATGATTATTCAGTGGGGGTCCCTGGGTTCCATTAATGTTAAAGTGGGGGTCCACAGAAATCAAAAGGTTGGGAACCACTGTGTTAGATGATCCTATTGATTTTCTCAATAGCTTGCAGAAAGTTCTAGAATGTCTTCAACCCTATACAGATGATCCTAGTGCAATTGTTGGTGCTTTTACTGATTTAGGTGAGGGGTTTAGATCCTCTCTCTTCCTCTCGCCTAAAACCTGTTAAAGCTGAGACAGGGTGTTCTTCGTGGTTTAACCAAGATTGTTTGCAGGCTAATTGAGCCTTGCATAGGGCTTTAATCGCCAGGACAAATTATCAAGTTTTAATGGCAGAACTGAGCAAAGCATACAAAATTGCCATAGGCAATGCAGGAGTGAAGTGATTGGTAAACAGTGGGACCAACTATCTTATGCAGCTTGTATAAAGGACAGTAAGTCATTCTGGAGGGCTGTTTACCACCTTAGATCCTTCAATCATAAGGCATCTCCAACTGACTGCCACATAAGGAGGGAAGTGTGGGAGGAACATTTTACCCAAATATACTATGCTGATAATGGAGCTCCCACACAACTTGGGTGGGGGAAGATTCCCCTTCATTGTCACTATTATTCTCTTAGCAAGATGTAGCTGTGGCTATCCAGGAGAGCCAGGGTGGAAATGCTCTGATCCCAGATGGCATTCCAATAGATATAATTAAGTGCAATATAGATCTCTGGGCCCCGTTGTTGACAAATGTTTACAATAGTCTTGTTCAGGTAATGGTTTTGTATTCTTGGCTAAGCTCAACAATTGTTTCAATTTTTAAAAAGGGCAATAGGGCAGATCCCAAATGCTACAGGCCTATCTCCTTGATTGTCATTTGTGCAGAAATTCTGGGTAGAATGCTGTACAATAGGATAATAGAATGGACCTCCAATATGAAGTGTTAACTAAGTGCCAATATGGCTTTAGAAGTGGCCTTGGCACAATTGACCAACGTCCTAATCTGAATTTAATCATTGGCAAGGACACATTGGGCAAGAAATCTAAACTTTACCTAGCATTAATGAATTTGTCAATGGCATTTGACTGTGTGAATCGAGGGAAGCTGTGGCAAATGTTAACAGATTTTGATATGGATCCCGCTCTTGTGCTGATGGTGATTACCCTTCAACAGGCACCAAGGCTACAGAGAGATTTGGGAGGAACAGTAAACTTACAAATATTTAGTATAAGCCGGGGCGGTACGGCAGGGGTGTGTCCTCACCCTGCTCCATTTTATTTTATCTATAAATGAATTAAGTACTGAGCTTAGTCCATGCACACTTAATTGTGTGCACTCCCAACACCTTGCACTGTTTGGTACACAAATTTGTGGATTTCATGGGGAATATAGATTTACATACTCATTTTACCAATGACATGTTGGTGTAAGTGTATGAAACCCTTGTCTTTTTACATAAGGAAAAATGTACTGTATAGCACAAACACTTTTCCTATGTGGAAGAAACCTTTTAGTTCATCTGGCTCCTAGGCCAGCACATGGCGTACAATAGGACTAAGTTTTCAAGGGCTGTGGGTTCTTTGTTGTCTCTCCCTTCACCCAGAGGTGAAAAACTGTTAAATTCTCTTTTGAAAATGTATTCCACTCAGTGTACTCCAATAGCATCCTATAGGGCAGGAATTTGGGGCTTGGGGATTTGACAAATTTGCAAAGCTTTCTTTGCAGATTACTTTCAGTACCCCCTCTATTGCCAGCTTTATATGCCACAATGAACTTGGTGTAGGCTACCTGAGTAATACTATTCAAAGTAGGCTCGTGTTAATATGGCTGGCTGTGTGGAGCTCCGATGATACAGTATTAACTAAAGAAATAAAAGCAGATTGCTTGGCTTTTGACAGGGGCCTTTCCATCCCATGGTTATCCTGTGTTAAGAATGGTTTGACCTCAGTTGGTCTAGCTGAGTGCTTTCCTTATTGGCATCAAGATACACCCATTAGCAGAAGGCACATTAAAGAGTTGATGGTGGAGCATGCTAAAGAAGTGAGGGTAAGGGCAGAAGGGTTAAAGCCAAGTATAATGAATCACTTATGCCTTACCGTGTGGAGCATTAATGTAAATTGGCAAAGGTCTTTACTTTTTAGGTTTTGAGACGGCATTATGAAGTGCACCATTTGTTTCCCCATTGGCTACCAACCAAATCTTAGTTCTAAATTATGCTCCTGCCGTAAAATACAAAAGCCAACCATGACTCACTTTCTCTTCTTCTGTGATTACTATTTGATGTATACTAAAATATGTCTTAAGCCCCTTTTGAAGAATAGGAATATTCATACCTGCCTCGATGCTTATCATTTTTTATGGGGTTGGGTGATGATGAAATTTGTAGACAAATGTCACTATTTCTTCGGGCTGCAACCGGTTCAAGGAGCTCCATGAGCTTAGATTAGTAACACAACTGTATGGGTTATAGCTGAAATATTTGTGTCAAGTTTTGATATTTTAGTACATCACTAACTGAGCATTTTATCATATGATGTTTTGTATTTTGTCCTTTTAATCTATTTTATCGTTCCTTAT
This sequence comes from Pleurodeles waltl, assembly GCF_031143425.1. Classification (NCBI taxonomy): domain Eukaryota; kingdom Metazoa; phylum Chordata; class Amphibia; order Caudata; family Salamandridae; genus Pleurodeles; species Pleurodeles waltl. The sequence goes on along the minus strand of NC_090447.1, from coordinate 700,388,094 downwards.
TTAATATGTGTGGTTTTTTAATGCTTTTATGGCCATTATATCAGCCAAATAAAGATGATTTTGACTTTTTTTTATGACTTGTAGGGGTCTACCATCTGCTCAAACTAATAATCCACTTTCTCACACATACAATATCATTTGGTAGCTTTGTAATGTTTTCCATTTTACCAAGAACCCTAAACAAATCCTCAGAAATCCCTTAACATGCAAACCATCAGGAATCTTACAGACAACCAATCTGGATCATAGCCAGGGCCACTGGAATTATGCTGTGGCGATTTTCGTATAGTTAGAGATTTGCAGCGTTTGCCACACAATCCATTATTTGACTCATAATCTGCAGATTTTAACAAAAAAAATGTTTCTAGCTCAAATGGTTCAAAAGTGACCATATATGCAGTGACACATGTTGTTGTATGGTGGAATGCCCTTTGCGAAGCTGGACTGGTCACCTTTCTGCTGCTTATTGTTATATTTGGGCATTAAATTGGTGCAAATTATGTGCGACCAGAGCCCAGACAGTGTTAGCAAGTTTTAAAATTACCAAATAATGAAGTAATACTATACCAAAATGTGCTGAATTGTACTGCATAATTTGCCTTTTTCTTGCTGCATAATTTTCTCAACCTTGCCACATAATTTGGCCCTCTTCTGCCCATAATTCTATTGCCATTGGTCATAGCTCCATATTTGCACTAACATTTGCTTTTTCAATTGACCATCAATAAGTAATTTACACTCATGTACCTAACTGATGGCATACAGGTATATTTTCAGCCCTTTGCATCCATTTCACAATTTTTCTTTCTTCTGTAACAGGAGGGTCCTAAGTTATTGAAACCTGATTTTATTTTTGAATTGAGAACAAATGGTTTTCTATATATTTTTTTGCTATGTATGCCACATTAGCTCTGGATTTTTTTACACCAATTTTTTCTGCATACCTAGAAAAATGTCTGTGTAAGGAAATACATTGCCTAAAATGGTTGTGGCTTGTGTTAATTACATATGTATCATTGCTCACTTGTATGTTCTTTGAGGAGTCAGAAACAAGTCAATCTACTGGAGGCTGATTCGGCTGCAGGTCTGACGCAAGGATTTTTGGATCCTCAAGAAAAATAACTTTGCGCCCTTTTTGTCACCCCACCCTCCACCCACCATTAGCAAAAGGGCCATTTGCGTTTAGGTACATTATGGCAGCATTTCTGTTGCGGTCCAGCTAGTGCTACCAACCGTTGCATAGCTACCCTATTGTGCCTGTTCTGCTGATATAGCACATAATTGATCCTGATCATATCTTCTTTGCAAGGAAGGATTGCATGAGACTTATGACACATTCCAATCATGGCAATTGAGGCTAAAGTTCCTGGAAGAGATCAATATCATCTGTATCTGTTTTACTCGAAGATATAACTCAGCCAGAGGACAAACCACCAGCAAAGACTAGAGACTGTTATATCACTAGATATGATTGTCATCCGTTAAAGAGATTAGTCCTCCCTGCCAGTGAAAGTGTGCGAAGAGTGAGTTCCTCATCTAATACATTTTATTTTAATATAACAGGGTCATTCACTGCACTTTTACCCTTAGGGCTTGCAATAGTGACAGGGAAAATGATTCTGTCACCAGCAAACTTAACCAACATTACTACAATCCAGAGGGACATCTTCTGCCTTCCGTCTGTCCTAGTCCAACAATTCATGAGTTCCTGTGCTCAGTGCTAGAAGAATTTGTTGATATTTAAATCTTGGAAGCATAGATTTTTTTTTATATCTTCATAAGACCTATTTGTTCTGAATCCAACTCAACTTGTCACACCTTTTGAGATGTTTCTTTGTAAATGTTTTCAGAGCACCAAGAGTTAGTTACTCTTGTTTGTACAAAATATGTATTCAAACATGTATTCACTGGCAAAACATTTCCAAAAAAATCAGTTAAGCACAACTTGATAATGAGCTGATGCTTAGGGCATGTCTTCCAATTCTCAGCTTTTTTGTGACGAATTGTTATAAGGCATGCTAGTCCAATTCGTTTGTGTACCAACTGATGGTTACAGGACCTGAGTGCATTAGTTGATAAAGGTAAAGCAAGGACCAGACACATGGGCCGGAATTTAAGAAATGTGGCTCTGCATCCAATCCAGCGCCACTTTTCTTGAACCCCTTAGTGCCCCGCGATCACCAGCATCTGTGCGCTATATTTAATATACGACAGACCATGGTGCAGGGTACAGGCAATAGCGTCAAATTTTTTGACACTGTTGAAGTACTGTGCTGGATTAGCACCAAAATGCTGGCACTAATCCTGCAGAGTGCATAGGGACCTATTGAGAACAATGGTATGCCCCCTTTTAACGTCTGTTCTTTGCAGGCATTAAAAATAGTTGCTAAAAATGGCACAGTGGAATCTCTTAAATTCCACTGCACCATTTTTGCGGTCTTCCTAACAGGGGAGCGCCCCCTTACATACAATATGCCTGGCACAGGTATAATGTGGTGCAAGGGGTTACAAAGTGGAGCAATGCATGCATTGCACCACTTTGAAAATATGGCGCTGTGAATTTGTTCTCATTGAGCCACATTAGCGTCATAAAAAATAATGCTAATGTGGCGCAAGGAGGCACTAGGCCCTCTTAAATCTGGGCCATGGTGTCTTGAAAACATGGTGCCCAAATGGCCTGGAGCTAGCTGGCAAGCCTAACTGGGAGACATCAGTCAACATTACCAACCAAAACCCTCAGTTATCGATGTGTAGTGCTGTACTCACAAAAGCTTAACATTTGGCACTTATATAAACAACCAGAAAGTCTACCCCTGCCATGCTCAGCATAGACAATGCTCCAGCCCCATGAGCAATAGCAGAAGAGGACTAAGCACAAGGCCTGCCAAAGTCAAAGACCTATGCCCAAAGCTGGCTTGTCACATCCAAAGCTTGAGTAAACCTGCACTTCGGGTACAGTGCTTGTCCAAAGGCTATGCCATGCACCCAGAGGGCAATTAGGAAAACCCTAACCTCCAGCCCAGCAGGTCTTCGGAGGAGAGGTGCCAATGGGCTCATTGGTACAGGGGTGCAGAGCAGCTTCAGTGATTTTACTGTGGATGTGGATAGAGATGTGAATAGTGATATAACTTGTGATATCTGGATGTTTAATTTTGTCATTTGTGTTGGTGTTTGTACCATAATGTGTGAGGTCATTAGCAGTGAGTAATTGGCTCTTGAGATCTGATTACAAAGCTGTTTTCAGTGAATTGTAAAGTTTTTTAAATGATATACCAAAGTTCAGTTCCCCTTCTCCAGAAGCCACCAAACATTGATTGTCTTCTTTGTTTGCATTATAGATGCATGCTGTGTGGATAGCCTCTCCACAGAGCACAAGACCACCATTATTTTTCATTGGCCTCTCCAGAGGGTACAATGCCACCATCATTTTATATTGACCCTTAAATTACGACATTCATATTTTGTGCATCATGAGTGACTGTGATAATTATACATATATGGCAAGAGTGTATGGATTAAAATGACATTTTATGCCTCTTTTTCCCCATATACAAAGTGGTATGCATGTGGAATGCCTGACTTCAAGAATACCCTAAACTAAGTGTGTGTGAGGCCACCCAAGGTAATCTGTGCCTTTTTTTGCCTCATAAGTGATCACAGTCATCATACAAAAATAGTTGTAATATAATGATCACTATCACTTTTCTAGACTTTCTAAGTTGCAGTATACTCATATCCACATGTGGATGAAATTTGAGTTTTTATCTGCTTATAATTTTGTTCACCACTAATCTGAATATATCTGTGGTGCATACAACAGTGGCACTGTAAAATGTTTCTAGATGATACTGACTTGAAGGCTGAGGCCAGGTTGTGATTGGTTATGGCTTTCAGTGTATGCAATTAGTAAAAAATGTTAAGCATTCGCAAACCAGCTTTCCATTTTTTTATTTATCCAGTCATTTAATGTAAACATATGTTCCATGAGCATAGGAAAAAAAGCTGCCACATTTTATGTTATTTTTCAACCCCAGAGACAGCAGTGAGTTTAGAGCAGTATGAGCAGTAAGTGAGCAGATGGGCTTCCCTCCTCCCTGCCCCCAGCATCCTTGGTGCAGTCTTTCACCTGATTTGCCTGTGAGCAATGTAAAGGTGGAGATTACTGTCTCAGTGGTGGTTTTGGAGGTCTCCATGCCAGCCATGGCAGAGTGTCTTTGCCGCAGTTCTTCGCCTCAGCTATGATGACGTCACACTGTTTGACATGTCGGCTGTAGTCCTTCTTCTCAAGAGTGGCATCTGGGTCTGAATTAACGCACAATGCAGGAGCACACTTTCTTGACTGTGACATGCATGCAGAGTGTCTGCCATATTGGCCTGGAGGTGAACTAATCGAGTTGTTGGTTTCTTTCCTTAACATCAAGCTACTGAGCAAGGGCATGTATTTTGTGACCATCACCTTAATGTTTGCGGCAGTGCAATGAATTATAAACTAAAGTTGGGTCATCTCTATGTCTTGGCAGCCATCTTCTATTTGGGAATATAACCCGTTTCCTTGTTAAGTTTTGTGGAATCCAATACGCTGTAGAACTTTGGTTGTGGAAGTTTTTTTACTCATGCATCATTAAGAAATGTAATGGATTGGAGCCAAAATAAAACAAGATCGAGTAGCAGCAAGGACAGTCTAGCGGAGTGAAATATTTTTTTTAAAGAATTTTCACAGCATGATTCAGATTCTTTATGCTTTACATATATTTATATTGTGGGATCTCTTTAATCTTCAGAGCTATTGCAAGGATCGGTAAAAGTTGTTGTTTTAGGGAACTTCAATTGAATTGAATTGAATGTGGTGTTTCAATTAGGAGTACTCAGGCTAACGGTTTTCTCTTCTTCTCATAGTTAACCCTAAACGATCATGGCAGTGGCAAATATGTTGCAGCTGCCACAATTTTTATCTGGCAAAGGTGTGCCTATCTTGCATTGGAAAAGAGGGCAGCAGCTATTTGCTTCTTAATTATTTGGTGTGGAGAAAGTTTCTGCAGCAAGGAAGATAGCCATTTTGCTACATTATTTAGGGATGGAAGGCAGAAATGTATATGAAAGTCTGGGTGAAATTCTTATTGGTCAAGGGAAGCTGATCATGATATGTCTGTGATGATGCTTGAGAAGCATTTTGGTTTACAGACTAATATTGTTTTTCAAAGGCATAAGTTCTTCACAAGGGAACAAGGAAAATGAGAGAAAATTGGCAGTTAAGTAACATCATTAAAGATTTTAGCACATACTTGGATTAAGGCCAATTTACCGACTCTTTGGTCAGAGATCAAATCGTCAGGTGTACAAATAATATAAAGGTTCAGGAAAAACTTCTCATAAAAAGGCTCTGGTTTAAAATAACCCACATCTATAGAAGAGAGAATGGAGAATGGAAGTATCTGGATGAGTGGAATGAGAGATGATGAAGAAAAAGATACATATGAGTTAGGAGGAGCTGTCCATGATAAAAAAACGTCAAGTAAGGGTACAGATAGAGATGTCAACAGAACTTCGGATTCTAAGAAATCATCAAGTGTTGAGAACACAATTCTGGCAAGAGTCTTTGAATGAAAAGTTTTTGATGTGGCAGTGGAGGGCATCTTTTGAATAGTCCGGTGTGCTTTGCCGAATATGCCATTTGCAGAAAATATGGAAAGAAAAGATATTATGCTTGTGTGTGTCATGGGCTAAACCGCATAGAGACTGAAAATAAATTAATATTGAGTGTGAGGGATGACAGATTCATTGATGGTGATCCTTTGGAAATGCCAGAGTGTGATATTTTGGTAGGTGGAACTAACATAAGTGTGCTTGCTGATTCAGGATCACCTATTACAATGGTTGGTGACAAGAACTGGTATGTTGTGTTTGGCAATGACAAGATTGATCTATTTCCACCAGATATTAATCTGGTGGGTTATGGTGTCTTGAAGATTGATGTTCTTGGGTATTCTGCCATGTAAATCACGTTTTCTGACCAAGAGACAGTCAGGAATGTGTATGTAGTAGGGAAAGGTGACAATGTGTTGGCTGGAGGTACCAGAAGGACAAGGGGATAATCATAAATTCTAATTCTCGTGAAAATGTGTTGTTATTGTTGGTGGATGAAATGCTTTATGATGTTTATTCCAAGTTTTCTAAGGTGTTTTTGAGCAAGTTTGGATTACGTAGGACTTTTGAGAAAAATACTATTTTGAAGAATAGTGCTGTGTGTTTGTGTTCAAATGAGGTAAATTCATAATTTGATGTTAAATTCTCTTAAACAAGAATTGAAGACATTGTCAGAGTTGAGAGTCATTGAGGAAATTGAATCCTTGTAGTTTCTTGCCCCTGTGATGACAGTATCGAAGAATGGTGGAAAAAAGCTTAGGATGTGTGTCGATCTACGGGGGTTAAATGAACATATATGGTTTGACAGAAAGTCTTTAGCAACAATTTCTGGGACATTGGTTTGATAGAAAATGCTATTTTATTCAGTGTCATATATTTGTGCTCTGAGCACTATTAGGTTTTGCTTCACAATGAATTTGGGCATCTGACGTCTGTAATTTCTCTAGGTGCATTTAGGTTTGTTTGCATGCCAATTGGGCTGGCATCAGCTGCTGCATGTTTCCGAAATATAATGATGAAGGCCCTGGAAGGTCTACCTAAGGTGCTGTTTTTTTCTCAAGATGACATCTGGGTTTATGGCAAAGACCAGTAAAACACAATGAGATATTATGGAAGGTGATGGGATGGTTCCAAGAGGCAGGACTGGTCTTAAAAAAGAAAAGTGTACATTTCAAGTAACATCTGTGACTTATTTAGGGCATACAATTTCTAGTGAGGGCAAAAGTCCAAAGTTGGACTTGGACAAAAACATAGTTGATATGCCTACACCTGAAAACAATGATCCGGTGCGTTGTTTTCTGGGTTAAGCGTAGTTCTGCTCAAAGTTAATTCCAAATTTTAGCAGTTAGTCTCAAACTTTAAGATTTTTACTAAATAAAGGATTTAAGTTGGATTCGACTGATCGCAAAGTGGTATTTACAACCATCAAGCTGAATGTTGGTAGTTTGCATACACTTGGACATTTTCATGTTGCAGGAAAACTGTTCTGTCAACTGATGAAAGTATCAAGGGTTTAGGCCTTGTATTAGCCCAAGTGGTTGATGGTGAATTGAAAGTGATAAAAGTGATAGCTTTTGCTTCATGCTTATAGAAAGGTGCTGAATGGTCCCTGAATAACAGAGGGCTCTGATGGCCTTGTGTAACAGTTTTTCCAGCATGACAAACTAGGAAATATTGGCTGTTACGTCCTCTCCTTTTTTCAGCCTCTGATCCTCTTTTGCTCATGAAACAACCAGTGGGGCTCCTTAGATCTGCAAAAAATATGCTGACTGTAACTCATACCTTGCTGGGGACCTTTCGTGAGAACACTACACTGTGTCTAGTGTCACAGCGGAAATCACAATGGACAAGCACTGTCATCTCTGCTGATAAATTGGGCCTATTACTTGCAGTGGTCAATGACTCCAGAGCAGTGTATCACTGACATAACCCTGAGGTAAGCAATATCGTTTGGCACAGATATAATTTACCCAAATATCATATCCCTATACGTATAAGTAAAATTATGTCAGATATAAAGTATAGGTTTCAATAATATCACCTAATAACATACAAAACTAGCTCTTTTAAATATGTAAATATAACTTGAAGTAGTAAATCCTAGATATTTTAATATGTAACAATAATATAATGTAAAGTACATAAAGTTCATTAATATTAAACACTACACATTAAAATATTCTTATATAAACACATACCCACATATATACAAGAACATTTGCAGAACTGTTGCACTCATTACATTGGTGAAGGATTGAAACTTTTGCGGCACTTGGTCAAGGGGATGCAGAGAAAAAACGTAAAGGGGGTCTCAAAACACCCTTGCACTCCAATGCATTTTTACATGGACTTATCTATAGCACGGAGAGAGAAAACAATCTGAACTGATTTGTGTACAATTTAGCAGGATTAGACATTATGGTGCAGAGATTATTCTTTTGAGTACTGCAAGTATGTAGGGTAAGTATTATTTAGGCTATAAGCCATTTTAACATAGTGATAACTGTTATTGCTGACTTTTCATGAAATTTAGCAGTATTTTTCAGGAGTACCGTGGTATAGAAGGATGGCACGTCATTGGTTGATTGGCTAATGACTGCTTTTACAAACATTTAAGACAGCCATGTTGTTCTCAGGTATAGTTCGCCACTGTTCTGTATTGACCCTTCAGATCTAGACAAGGATTAGCTTTTGTGTTTTGCCCTTCCTGTTACCACTTTAGTAAAAAAGCTATAGGTATAAAATACTTATAACTGCCTAAATTTTCTTTATTATGGGGTACCAGGGTACTACCTTAGAAGTTCTGAACTACTCAAAGCAATGTTAAAAAACTAGAAACACACTGTGATACACAATGTTTTACAAATATAGGCCCTCATTCTGACCTTGGCGGTCGGCGGAGAGGCGGCGGTCGGACCGCGAACAGACCGGCGGTATTAAAAATGGCATTCTGACCGCGGCGGTCACCGCCGCGACCGACCGCCACTTCCCCACTCCGACAGCCACGGCGGTCATGACCGACGGGCTGGAGTCTGCGCACTCCGGTCCGGCGGTCGACCCAAGACCGCCAACGGTATCATGACCCTGCTTACCGCCGCGGTTTCTGGCGTTCGGGAACCGCCATGCGAACCATGGCGGTAGGCACTATCGGGGCCAGGGAATTCCTTCCCTGGCACTGATAGGGGTCTCCCCCACCCCCCACTGCCCCCCCGAGTCCTCCCCCCACACCCTCCACCCCCCTGCCACCCCCCAGAGGTGGTACGAACCCCCTCCCCACCCCCACCCCGACATGCACATACACGCACCCCGACATGCACACACCCCCAACATGCACATATACACACCCCCTACACACACACATACACAACGGGGACACATACCCGCACACATACATGCCGACATGCGCACCCGCCGAACTACACACATCGCCCATAGGCACAGCAGCACTCCCCGCCCGCATGCACGCACTCACACACCCCCTCTACACACTCACACGCACACCCCCATGCACGCACACATCACACAACACCCCCCCACCCCCTCCCCTCACGGACGATCAACTTACCTTGTGCGTTGGTCCTCCGGGAGGCGACGGGAGCCATAGGGACGTGACCGCCAACAGAAGACCGCCAACAGAAGACCGCCACACAGAAATGTGGGTCGTAATTCTGGGGGCGGTGTTCTGCTGGCGTGGCGGTGGAGGTTGACCAGTCTCCACTTTCCCGCCGACCGCCAGTGTGGCTGCTGGCGGTATTCCGGCGGAACGCTCCCAGCGGTCGGAATACGCGCAGCGGCATACCGCCGCGGTCGGCGGTCTTTACCGCGGCGGTAACTCGGCGGTCTTGCGAAAAGACCGCCAAGGTCAGAATGAGGGCCATAGTGTACTACACTGATTTTCGATTTTTACCATATTTAAATATGCACAAAAAAAGTCTGCAGAGTAGCGCATTAGTAGATAGAAATTAACACACCACTCAAAAAAATCAGCAGATTTTCCTAGACTGCTGTAAAATATAAAGAAAATGATAAATACAATTCTCTACCTATTACCACTTAAATAAAGCTGTTACATATTACTAAATTTACTTACATCTAAGGCCCTAATATTTACTTGCTTCTAAGACCCTAACCCAGAAAGCAGTGAAACAGATTGCAGAAGGCAACAAATGATGGGAACTACATGGCTGCATTTTACCTTAAGTAAACACAGCCTTTAGCCAATCACATACTGACTTTTCATCTCCATGTATGGTGGTATACAAGGAATTTATCACAGTTTACTACAGCACAAAACATAACTATGTTTTTAAAACATAACTTTAACGCTACTCACACTATTTACAAGTACTGACAAAAATTAATATTGATACCTCATAATGTATATTCCTGTCACAAAATTTAAATCCGTTCGCACACTTTCATGCTATGTCTATTTCAATTAAGACACTGCCACTCCACTTTGTGTCACTCCACTATATGCTAATCCATTCTACACCACTCCAATTTATGTCACTCTACTATACACCACTACACTGTATGCTAATCTACTGTACACCTCTCCACTCTATGTCACTCCATTCTATGCCATTGCACACAAAAATAGGCCGATCTGCCCCAAGGGGGGCAGATAAGGCCAACAGTAATGTGCCCTCATGAGGAGCGACCCTTGCCCAAGGGGCTGCTCCCCCAAACAAAACACACACATACACCAATCCCTGGTGCCTAAGTGGTTTCTGCCCCAAGTGGGGGCAAAAATGGCCGCCCCCGGGGAGCGACCTTTGTCTAAGGGGTCGCTCCCGTGCGTGAAATTGTCAAGAACAAAAAATCCCTAGTGTCTAGTGGTTTCTGCCCTCCTTGGGGGCAGACTGGCCTAATAAAAATAGGCTGATGGGGGCAGAAATGGCCTAAAATAATTTGCCCCCGGGAATGCGACCCTTGCCTAAGGGGTCACTCCCCTTATAAAGATAAACAAAACAAAAAAATCCCTGGTGTCTAATGGTGTCTGGCCCCCCCGGGGGCAGATCAGCCTAATTACAGTAGGCTGTCCTGCCCCCGGGGGGGGGCAGAAAAGGCCTTAAAAAAAATGTCTCCCCTAGGGAGTGACTCTTGCCCAAGGGGCCGCTCCCCTTATTTATACATATATAAAAAAAAATATCCCTGGTGTCTAGTGGGTTCTGCCCCCCTTGGGGGCAGAGTGGCCTAATAAAAATAGGTGGATTAGCCCCCAAGGGGGCAGAAATGAGCTAAAAATAATTTGCCCCAGGGGAGCTTCCCTTGCCTAAGGGGTAGCTCCCCTTATAAAAATAAACAAAAAAAAAATCCTTGGCGTCAAATGGTTTTTGCCCCCCCGGGGGCAGATCAGCCTACTCAATGTAGGCCAATCTGCCCCCGGGGGGAGGAGAGGGGCAGAAAAGGCCTTAAAAAAATTGCTCCCCTAGAGAGCGACCCTTGCCCAAGGGGCCGCTCCCCTTATCCATAAACATATCAAAATAGAAATTCTCTGGTGTCTAGTGGGCCTTTCTATAGCCCGATCGCATCGCAATCGGGCTGCAGAAATGCTTGAGAGACATGAAAGGAAAGGAAAGGCCTGCCCCCACCTACCGGCCGGAAGAGAAATGCTCAGAATTTCTCTTCCGCATTTCCAGTGCGATGGGAGGTGACCTTGGTTGATGTCGCGTGTGATTTGTACGCTGATGTCATCAGACGTCACTGGGGGGGTCGGGGTGGAAGGGGAAGCGTTTCCCCTTCCATCCCTGCCCAGGCTCATCGGGGGAGGGCCAACATCAATCACATAGGCCCTCATTACAAGTGTGGCGGTCTCAAGACCACCACACTCGCGATGGCAGTCGGACAGCCGCAGACAGGGTGGTCCGACCGCCTTATTATGACTGTGGCAGATGTGCCACGGTCCAACCACCGCCTGTCGGCAGCCTGGGAGTCTCTGCTGTTGCAATCCGCCAGGACAGCACTGCCCTGGGGATTATGGGTCCCCTTTCCGCCAGCCTTTGCATGACGGTCTCACCTCCATGTAAAGACTGGCAGAAAGGGGGTATTGGGGGCCCATGGGGGCCCCTGCATGGCCCATGCACTTGGCAGTGCAGGGGTAGCCATAGACAACCCCATCACGCATTTCACTGCCCGAATTACGGGCAGTGAGATGCGCGATGGGTGCTGTCGCATCCAATGCACCCCAACATTGCCACCAGCTCGATTACAAGCCGGTGTCAATGTTGTGGTGAGTTTTCTGGTGGGCCAGCAGGTGGAAATGTTTTCGCCCGCTGGTCCAGCGGAAAACTCCTATTAGGGCGGCAAGTATATCGTCAGCACTGGCAGTATACTGGCTGCAGCAGCTTCGGCGGTCTTAAGTCGTAAAAAGGCCCTTATTTGCTTACAAATTATGAATTAAATAATAACTTCCCACCCTATCCCCCTATAACCCCAACATCCTGTTACAAAACTAGAAATTGCTATTATCAATTAAATAAAACAATTCTAAATCATTTAAAATCACAAACAATATTTCAAAAATTAACCACAGGTATACAAACAATAGTAAAATTATTATATAAACTAGAACACATTAGAATAATTAAACATTATATTTTTTACAGCTATGTTACTAAAAATATATTTAAAACAATGATATTCTTAAAAATCATATCACTTACCTGATAAAACAATATTCCTTTTAATTACATTCCTGCATCATGATATTTTATTTCCGATATTTCTGTCTCCCGATACTTGGAACTCTATATTTTTTCCAAACACTCGAACCGTAATGAAGCCTAAATTTGTTGCAATTTCAATAGGCTTAAATCTCTTGCGGGAAGACCAGTGCAAACTGATGGGGAAAGTGTTGAGCTATGAACAATCAATAAAGGAACTTCTTCCTCAGAGCGATGAAGTTGCAAAACAAATCTTGGAAATTAATGACATGGTTAGGTTCCTGGAGGGGCACGCTGAAGATGCTGAGGGCTGATCTGAGCACAAAAATTTGCATAACATCTGTATGCTGAAGACCATTGAGGGCCTCAAAGCCACACTCTATTTAGAGAAATGGCTGCAAACTGAAATCACCTCTCAAGGCCTATCTACAGTGTATGCAGTGGAACAGGAGCATTGCAACTCAACAAGGAGACCTCCTCCAGACACACGCCCCCAAAACAAACTTTTGAATTGTCAAGACCCTGCTTTCACACTTCAGAAAGCAAGAGAAAAGTACTCAATCATTGTTGGAGCATCAAGTATCTTGATATTTTCAGGTTTCACATTAGCAGTCAAACAACGTCAAGCATCATTTATGGCCATCTAGAAGATATTATGAGAATTTTACCTTAAATATACACTCCTATTCCCACCTTGCCTAATTATGATTGTGGGTGATAAAGCCTTTTTCTTTCCTGAACCAGATGTCATTGTGTCACAGACCACCTCCCAAGGAGACAGAAAGGCCCCAACGGCAGTGGCAACATTGTGGGCACTCTGCACTAAAATACTTCCCAGGTCCAAGAATGGGAAGAGTGAAAAGCTGCTATCAACACTGCCACCACACTTCGCAAGACAATGCAATATCACAAACAAGATGACCCAGAGGAAGAAGCAGAAGACATCGACTCTAGTACCAGCTGTACGATTATTCCTCAGATCACTCCACAGACCACAGACGATATAGAATGAACCCATTTCAGTTGGTTTCATGACTTTGGGGGCCTTTACTGTTATCTGTACAATATTGAGAACAAAACTGCACTACACAATCAGTCTAACTCCTACTTTCAGCATATGTTGATCAATTGTTTCATTCTTCAATCCACATAGATTGTACACATGTAGTCAATGTTAATGTTCCCACCAATTCTTGGCCTTATATATGTTCCTGATGGGTTAGCTGAGGCTGCCATATATTCTCTACCCATATGATCTCCATGGCACATGTGTTTGATATCCACTAAGCTAAGCCATACATACATGGATAGAGAGGCCATGCAGGGCATTGTGGTCTTCAATTTCTGTGCCATATCTCTCTTTCCTCAATGGATGATCCCTCTCTCACTCCAAGTGATTTCAGCATGTTGTTTACCCACGTTCCCCAGCTGTGAATTATGAGTTGTTTGACCAGATGACCATTCTGTCACTGACCACATTGTTATTTGTGGGATGAATAGGATTCCTTGGAGTGGCACATGGTGCTGTCACTACATTTTATTACCTTTGTTAGTTCATCTATTTCTTTCTGATGTTACTATTGATTCCACTAATGACTCCTTGCAATACACACCACCATTGCTACCAGAGGGATACAGGATAAATTCACTTGTTTCCCTTGGAATATGCTTTTGGTGGAGACTGTTGGGAACACTACAAAATCTGGGTTCAACTAGCCAGGATGAGGGCTCACATTGCCTTGCGTCAAGAAACTCACTTGAATGAGAAAGAATCACTCACAATACAATGTAGATGGAGGGGGCAGGTGTACAGCACCACTCATTCCTCATATGCCAGGGGTGCCACTATATGGGTATGTGCTGTGACTACATTTCTAGTGGAGAGCATACAAACTGATCTTGAGGAAAGGTTTGTACTAGTGAGGGTCCATTTAATGGATTACCAATAGTACTGGGTACATTGTATGTCCTTAATGGTAATCTACCCTGGCACATGATATCCCTTTCTGCATAGCTAGCACCTTGAGCTGATGATGACTGGTTTCTGGGGGAGACTTTAAAACAGCACTAGACACTGATTTAGATCGTTCCCATCCCCCTCTCCACTGCACCACTTCAATTCACAAATCTGCTGTGTTGTGTGAATGACTACACCATGGAGGGCCTGAAATCCTGGTGCCAATTAATACTCATTTTACTCACTCCCTCACATGCTTCATGCCCAGCACAACTGCTTGGTCTGCCCCATTACCCTCAAATACCAAGGCCTATATTTATACTTTTATAGCACCGCATTTGCGTCATTTATCGACGCAAATGCGGCGCAAACTTACAAGTTACAATTATATTTTGTAAGTTTGCGCCACTTTTGCATCAAAAAATGACACAAACACAGCGCTAAAAAAGTATAAATGTGGGCCCAAGTATTCCATGCTGATTACTTAAGTAAAATGCAATCTGATCATAACACCCTGGTATTGAGCACACATGAGGGCAAAGTGCGTACTCCATTCCCACTTGGTGAGTACAGCTCTGGTGGCTGCAAGATCACACATTAAGGGAGACCTTGCACAAAACAACCATGCAATATTTCCAACAAGATGCTGGGCCGCTCACAACTGTGGAGATAGACTGGGAGGCATAAAAGGCTGCTGTGCGAGGCACCAGTATACGTAGTATAATAAGTGCATGTAAATCTAGATAGAAAAAACTCAATACAGAGGAAACAAGCTTACGGGATCATAAGACTAGGGCAAATACTGCCTGAGGTCCTGAACCAGTTACTACAAGCTAGAAATATACAAGCTTGACTGCTGGAACACCTGTGGTGCTTTGGCATAGCTTCAAATACAGCCAAAACACATGCTGAAGCTGATTGACCAGGCAGATCGCTGGAGCATCTGACCCAATGGTATGATCTTCACACTTCAGTTCATCTAGCTAGGGGCTTATCGGCCAGCTTGACATTAACACAAGAATGACAAGAACACTAAATTCAAATAGTATTACGAGAGGCTCTATGTGGAGGGCCAATCCCTGATGCTAGGGTGGAATGGACCACTTCTTCACAGGTCTGATCCTGCCAGGTATACTGCCAAATGACCTAGAAGCCCATGTAGCACTGACCAAAGAACAAGAAATTCAACATATGATGTGAGCTATGGTGTGTGGCAAAATGGCAGATCAAATAGCTTGCTCATGGAATATTACACAATATATGAATCACTTCTTGCTCATGTAGCACATGTAGAAAGTGGGAACAACGAAGAGAAATAAACATATTTCTCCTTGTTACGCCTCACTTGGGAAGGTGTCGCATTTTGACACATATCCACATTTCCTAGTCTTAGTAAATCTGGAAATGCACAAAAAAACAGGAGTGGATACTGTGGAAGACCCATGCTCCACCCATGAAATGCCTCCATCATGCAAAGTAGCACAAGGCAGCGACTTGTGCTGCCTTGTGTTACTCCAGATTTCCTGTGCAGCACAGAGCCATGCAAGGTGGCTCTACATGGCAAAGTAAATCTTACTTAAGGGCTTGCATTGCCTTGTGTCGCCTTGCGTGACACAAGCGCAAAGCAAGCCCTTGATAAATCAGGGCTTAAGTTATGATGTGAGACACATTAATGAGGAAGCTCCTCTTGACTGCCTTTTTGTCTTGCAGCGTAGGAGGATTCAAATGATAAAATGACAGTTTGTAAATACACTTTCAAATGTCAATTTTATTTTGGAATTCTACATTTGCAAACAGCATCTATTTTTATAGTGTAAGATTTACAAACTAAAAGCTTTTGATAGAAGGACACTGGCAGAAACCTTAGGGCCTGATTACGACTCTCGTGGTCTGAAACTCTGGCCGCCAGACCGGTGGGGAGGAGACTGCAGTGAGGCTGGCGGGCTCCCCCAGCCCTAATACAAGGTTTCCACTGGACTGACTGACAGAAAATTCTGAAATCTGAGGTTTCCACTGGTCAGCCTAGTAGAAACCATGTGTCGGCATTGGTCCGGCCCCTCATGGAGCTGAAGTCAATGCCTTCACACAGAGGGTGCCACCAGCACTCTCAGAATGCGATCTGCCTGCTGTAGCAGACAGTGTGCATTCCACGGGTGCTGGGCAGGAGGGCCCCTGCACTGCCTTTTCACCAGCTGTTTAATGGTGGGGACCCCGCCAGGAAAGGTCTGACAGAAAGCGGACTTGTGATCAGCACAGCGGCACTGAACTCAGCACCACGGTGGCTGATTACGGCCTCGACCGCCGCTACCAGGTTGGCAACCATGTTCCTGATGGTGGCAGCGGTCTACTGGTAGTCTGACTGCCAGGGCCGTAATATGGCGGTTGGACCACCAGGACTGCGGCTGTCTGACCGCCACCATGAGTCTGGCGGCCCTAAGACTGCCAAACTTGTAATGAGGCCCCTAGTCCTCTAGCATAGGACCTAGGCTTACGGTAGTTATCTACTCAACTGGGCAAAGAAACATGCATATTTCATGGAATTTACTCCTACACATGTTATCTGCTTGAGCAAAGGTCACATTAAACATGCACCAAGAATAGACAGGAAATGCATGTTGGAAGGTGGCTCCAGGCAGCCCCTATACTACTAGGAAAAGAAGGAGTGGATTAGAAAAATGTCATAAAAAGTATAGAATAAAATTCAATTTTTTTTAGACAATGTATTTTCTAGGGAGCAAGTACCTTGCTTTTCGCTAAGATCCGACCCTCCACTCAACAAGTACTGACTGTGACATGAAAGATCAACTAGGCAGAAAAGATTAATCGTGATTGCATTGGATTACAAGATTTAACCAATTTAACTATGTAATTAATTGCATTGTAAATGTCATGATTTTAATAAATGCATTTCAAAAATGAAAAAAACTGCCACTTGGAAACTGTGATGATATGTCTCCAATAGGTGTTTAAAACTATTCATATTACAAAGTTTATTTTTTGTGGTTTTCCCACAGGAAATGGGTTAGTGCCCCGGGCCCGTTCGTCATCTATAAGACATGTGCCTCAGACTACCCGAGTATCCATCGTTGAAAGAACACAAACACCAAGATTAAAAACAACATCAGCTCCTGAACAGGAAACCGGTAAGCGTAGATGTGTAGTTGTCGTTTGGTAGCGCTTCAGTAAATTTCTTTGTACATATGCAAACCATAAAGCATGCAAGTATATATTATTAATGTTCCTAAAATGAATTCAAGTTCAGATTTAATTAATGTTACTAGGAAAGCCTGCACCCTACCAAAGTCTTAATGCAGATCACACAGAAATTGTGCATAGTGACCAGGGGACCCCTTCATGACACGGGGCACTCCTGAACACACTCAGCTTCTCATCCTACAGGGACAGACACACTCCTTCCCTCTATCAGCAGACAGGCAGACATATTGGCACCTCAAGTACACTCTAAGCTCCTCCAGCAAAAAAGTGAAGACATCCAGAGCTGTCCCCTTTCCTTTAGGGACTGCCAGGCATCAGTCCTGATTTCACAGGACCTCTGCAACAACTTTGAGGAGCACTTTCTTCGGTGATCAAGAACTTGGGAGTGTGACAAAGCAGAGTGGTTTGAATCTCACTTCTATTCACATTATCCAAACGATGAATACTAAATGACAGTCATTACAGCTAGAGGTGGCTGCAAGCAGAAGTATCCAAGACATATCCATAATGAAATGAGAGTTTTCTACACCCATATAACACAAAAATATGACTGCTTCTAGAGACAGTTCCTTCACACCGGAACACCTTTTAAGGTTAATTTCTAAACTCACATGGCTTCACTAAGGTCATTTCCATTTATGGACGTAGAAGCCTCACACACATAACAGTGTCATGCTTCATCCTTGGCTTCTGCTCCCCACCCTGGTAGGATCAATGCCACCAGGGTGGACTCAACCATCTATCTCCTTTGAGCAGAGGGGAGATCTTGATAAGTATTTTCTGGATAAAAGGACTGGGATTCAGACACATAAAAATACCTTGTGTTTACCCTTGGTATTTCCTTTATTAATGGGGAACATAGGTATTGTTAAAAGCATATGGTGAACCCACAATAATAATGTTTCATGTCACCTGTTCGAGTCAACATGTTTCTGCCCATTTTCATAAGCCCCTAAGGGTTTTGGGCATTCATCAGGGCCAAGGATCCCTATTCACCTAACTATAAATCTCTAGTTCACCCTACAAGACATTGTGCAGGGAACCACCAGCATAAAGTCTTACCTTCCATTAGGTTAATGCTTCACCGGACACCCTAAATTTGAGAGCCTCTCATTTCTTGGTCCATGATAGGGTCAACACTGCCATCGGCCTTCCTAGAGCAGTAAATGGAGGCAATAGAAAAGGGCTGGTCCTACGTAGAAAACTCCTCACTTGAACAACTGAACCTGCAGTCCCCCCTCACGCCAACCATTTGCCAAGTGGCAGTGTTCTAGAAGACACACTTCTAACAAGGACCTCATTGAATTTCAGTGGTTAGCCCTGACTCATTTCTCCTCACTTCAGTGTCTAGGTCTCCTCCCTGCAGTCACAGGAAAGCTGGCAATACATTTCCATTGTCTGGGACAACCTGTCCCCATCCTCCACTGTATGCCATGCTAAACCTAAGGGCATCACAAATTTATCTAACCACCCCCATACTCAGACTCACACACCCCACATAATCCTTACATGTTTGGGGTATCTGAGAAATGTAGGAACATTCATGGGTAGGGCCTGGAATATCACTTAGCATCACAAAGATAAGCTGACCAAGTGCTAGACACCACATCGGGTACCCATATTGTGGCCCATCTCTCCATGGAATTTATCCATTAAGCGTTGATTAGCACTATGTACTTTTATTGTTGCTTATGTTCTATTACTAAATCTTCAATGTGTATAACCATTTCTGCTGTCTGCTGGGAGAGCATGAACAGTAGCAAGAGGAAAGGGAAAAACAAATCCACCTTGAATAGGCACAAGGGTTTGAATACTCAATACTTATGCTAACATATGGCCTTATACAGGTACTTGATTCGGCATGTCCTTCCAATACTCAGTTGATCTCCCAAAATTTGGCATGAGAGACTGAGTGGTCATGGCTATCTCTCTGGTTTTGGGCAGAGGGTATAGGATGTAGAAGGGGAGTGTACAATGGGAACCCTTCACCCCAACACAAGACAAAGGGTCATCTATGCTAGTTGCTAGTCACCCTGTTTCAAATATTTTACCCTTTCTAAAGACCCAAACATTCTACCCTTCAGTTCTTACCCCATTTCTATGTTCAACCTAGAGTGACAGACAAGGAGGCATTTCAAATGAGAGATGTCATGCACTTTACCAGCCCAAGTGTTTCAAAGACTCCGGGACCAGGGAAGAACATCAACAACCATCAAAAGGACAACAAAAGTAATATTTGCAGTCCATGGGCAACATAGGAGCATCATCAGTAGGACCAATATTACCTTACTCCATTCTACCTCTTCTGCCTTAACTAGGCATCCATCAGCATTGGGAATGCCTTTCCAGGTGGGAATGACTAGAGGCTTGTGAGTCAGTGGACTCTCAGGCCCGTATTTATACTTTTTGATGCTAAACTGCGCTAACGCAGTTTAGCGTAAAAAAGTTTTGCGCCGGCTAACGCCATTCTGAAGCACCATGCGGGCGCCGTATTTATTGAATGGCGTTAGCCGGCGCAAGCAGACCGGCGCTGCCTGGTGTGCGTGGAAAAAAACCACGTACACCAGGCAGCGCCGGCGTAGGGAAAAATGGCGTTAGGGCGTCTTAAAAATGGCGCAAGTCAGGTTGACGCTAAAAAATCGTCTTAACCCGATTTGCGCCATTTTAAACGATGCCCAGACGCCATTTACATGACTCCCGTCTTAGTAAAGACAGGAGTCATGCCCCCTTGCCCAATGGCCATGCCCAGGGGACTTATGTCCCCTGGGCATGGTCATTGGGCATTGTGGCATGTAGGGGGGCACAAATCAGGCCCCCCTATGCCAAAAAATATATATAAAAAAAAAAAAATGTATACTTACCTGAACTTACCTGAATGTCCCTGGGATGGGTCCCTCCATCCTTGGGTGTCCTCCTGGGGTGGGCAAGGGTGGCAGGGGGGTCCCTGGGGGCAGGGGAGGGCACCTGTGGGCTCATTTTGAGCCCACAGGCCCCTTAACGCCTACCCTGACCCAGGCGTTAAAAAGTGGCGCAAATGCGGGGTTTTTTGACCCGACCACTCCCGGGCGTGATTTTTGCCCGGGAGTATAAATACGACGCATGTGCGTCGCCGTCATTTTTTTAGACGGGAACGCCTTCCTTGCATCTCATTAACGCAAGGAAGGCGTTCACGCTAAAAAATGACGCTATTTGCCCATACTTTGGCGCTAGACGCGTCTAACGCCAAAGTATAAATATGGCGTTAGTTTTGCGTCGAAAAAAACGACGCTAATTCGTCGCAAACGGAGTATAAATATGCCCCTCAGTGTCCCATATACTAGTTGGGCTCTTGTGCTTTTAATCCTCTTAGGAGAGAAAAGATGTTAGTGGCATGTCACCGCTCAGTATGTTACCCACATCAGGTAGTTTCAATGCTGTATCCAGCCTGGACTCTGTTACCATATGTGCTGGTTTACCTACTGCTCACTATTTCACAATGTGTATGCCCAGTATCAGGAGTTCTGTGGTTGTGCTGCCATAGATAACTTTGCTATGTGAGTGATACTGTGTGTACATAGATGCATTTTTGCATGGCATTGCCTGTATAATGAGATTTTCCATTGGTGTGTGAATGTGTTGGTATGATGAGGAATCAGGGGAGGGTCACATGCCATTACTGCTCCATTCAGTTGCTTTTAGTGCTTTCAAAACTATTTTTTCTTCAATATGCTCCTGCAATTAACTTCATCTACCATAATCCAGTATACCTGATTAGTCGTCATAGTCATCAAAATACACATTTTAAACAAAAAGTGAAAAGTGGGAGTGTTTATATTACCATGTGTTTAGATGATATATGGACTGCAAATCTTTGTCAAAGATATAGGCATTTTCATACAAAATGAGGGGATAACAG
Source organism: Pleurodeles waltl (assembly GCF_031143425.1). Taxonomy (NCBI): domain Eukaryota; kingdom Metazoa; phylum Chordata; class Amphibia; order Caudata; family Salamandridae; genus Pleurodeles; species Pleurodeles waltl. The sequence goes on along the minus strand of NC_090447.1, from coordinate 700,366,715 downwards.
AGTCAAAATGCTATTGTCCAAGTGGGCCCTCGTGAGAAGGGGCAGGCAGACAGGAAGAATACTTTCTTACCTTATGTTTGGGTTGGGTGGTAGGAATTTCAATTTCAGCAGGATATAGTGAAAGCCAAGGAAATCATAATGTTGTAATACAAAATTGGCACCACATCACCCACATCTGACCTCCTCCCTGTATCTGCAGAAAAACTAAATCAACTGAAAACATGGGCTTTTAAAACTTCCCCTGTTTAATTAAATAAAAAGTGATTGTTATTCCCAATAAACACACAAGGATAGAAAGCCCTACATCTACTGCAAAGGCTCAACTTCCCTCAACCCCCAGAATCTGTTTTCATTGATCTTGTTGTGTTGCAGTTCAAACTCACATTGTGTTTTCATGTGGTACCCTACATATAAACAATTAACTTGCCTCCTTTTGTTAGCCCTTTCTTCACTGTTTTTTATTTATTTTTCAGTTGGACAATATGTTTTAATGCAACAGCATTTCAGAGTTTGGTTTATCACAACAGATTATAGTCCATAATGTGTGGTGAAGGAATTAATTTTCTTCTCAGACCCTAATCCCATAGTGTAGCAGATTTATAAAATATTCAGTTAAAAGGGACCACCTTACTCCTCCTATGTCATTGAGACAATATATTAAAGCACCACTTCGCAAACCCCCAAAAATGAACCTTTCCAATACCTTAAATCGTGCAGTATGTGGAAGAGAGTTAAGTGTCTATACTCAACTTTCTAATTCTTAGTAAAATAAAAAGGTAAACTTAGACAGAACGATAATGTACATATTCATAGAGAGGAGAGCATGGCGGGGAGGAAGTTATATTTGAATGTGTAAGGTTTATTTTTGTAGATTCCGGGGATAACTGAAAAGGTGTGGGTACCTACCCTCTGCCTTCCTGGTAGAGAAGCACCTGCCCTGTTTAGACCTTTCTGTTACCCAGCGGGGATCTCTGAACCTTTCATTGCAGCCACAGGTGCAGTGGTTGCCCTAAAGGCAGGCAACTACATCAAACAGGTGCCATTTTTCCTTTTGGTTTCTCTGCAAAGTTATTTGTTTTTCAAACATACACTTTCAAAGCAGGAGCTTGTTTATGAACAACAAAAAACAATGGCCCTTACACCTTCACAGGAACACGATGCCGTCTATGGCAGCCGTGGGCCATGAAATCTAGTGATGGCTGTCCCACACTAAATAAGGTGAGCAACCATCACTGTGATCTGATGTCTCTGTGGTGGAAGTTCCATTAGGTCAGAGATTTCCGATTGCAGAGACAGCTGAAGCTCTGCCATATGAAACCTCGTGATCCAACATCAATTGAAGGCATTGTTTAAATGTGAGTTTGCTAGTCAGAGTGATTTCCTTTCTTACTAAGGCCCTCATTCTGACCTTGGCCGTCGGCGGAGAGGCGGCGGTCGGACCGCGAACAGACCGGCGGTATTAAAAATGGCATTCTGACCGCGGCGGTCACCGCCGCGACCGACCGCCACTTCCCCACTCCGACAGCCACGGCGGTCATGACCGACGGGCTGGAGTCTGCGCACTCCGGTCCGGCGGTCGACCCAAGACCGCCAACGGTATCATGACCCTGCTTACCGCCGCGGTTTCTGACGTTCGGGAACCGCCATGCGAACCATGGCGGTAGGCACTATCGGGGCCAGGGAATTCCTTCCCTGGCACTGATAGGGGTCTCCCCCACCCCCCACTGCCCCCCGAGTCCTCCCCCCACACCCTCCACCCCCCTGCCACCCCCCAGAGGTGGTACGAACCCCCTCCCCACCCCCACCCCGACATGCACATACACGCACCCCGACATGCACACACCCCCAACATGCACATATACACACCCCCTACACACACACATACACAACGGGGACACATACCCGCACACATACATGCCGACATGCGCACCCGCCGAACTACACACATCGCCCATAGGCACAGCAGCACTCCCCGCCCGCATGCACGCACTCACACACCCCCTCTACACACTCACACGCACACCCCCATGCACGCACACATCACACAACACCCCCCCACCCCCTCCCCTCACGGACGATCAACTTACCTTGTGCGTTGGTCCTCCGGGAGGCGACGGGAGCCATAGGGACGTGACCGCCAACAGAAGACCGCCAACAGAAGACCGCCACACAGAAATGTGGGTCGTAATTCTGGGGGCGGTGTTCTGCTGGCGTGGCGGTGGAGGTTGACCAGTCTCCACTTTCCCGCCGACCGCCAGTGTGGCTGCTGGCGGTATTCCGGCGGAACGCTCCCAGCGGTCGGAATACGCGCAGCGGCATACCGCCGCGGTCGGCGGTCTTTACCGCGGCGGTAACTCGGCGGTCTTGCGAAAAGACCGCCAAGGTCAGAATGAGGACCTATGTGTTCTAGGGATGGTCACCATTATTTGAAGACTACAGTATATTAAGGAAAGGCAGCATAATGGAGATCCACCATTATGCCCGGAATGTTCACCACTAGAACAGGAATGGTCATAATATTAAAGTTGGGCACCATAAGGGCCGGGCTCCCATTATGCCAATTGTGTGCACCTTCATGCCAAAAATGACTATGAGTATGCCACAGAAACACACAATCATACTACATGTGTTGAATCTGATATAGGTGGTGTGCAACATAAGTTATGTTAAAGTAGCCCCACTGAAGATAACAAAAGATCACTGACACATTTTCATTTCTGTATTGTATCACACTGTTTTGAGGCATATTTATTGTGACTCTTTTTTCTCAGTTACAGAACCGATTTTCAATCCAGGTCCTGTATCAGAACTTGATCCAATGGGCAAGCCAAGGTATACAGGTAAGTCTCTAATGGAGACATAGTTTACTCTCAAAACATGAACACCAACAATCAAAGATAAAAATTGCCCTATATATGTTGACACAATTTGGCAAAACGAACATTTTTGCTCCACAAAACTGTAAAGGTTTCTGCATGGATCATTCCTGTTAGGAATGTTTATTTCAGTGGTGGAAGGGATTTTTATATCAGTGGTGGAGGGGAAGAGGTATGTAGAGAGACAAGGCCTTTGTTCAAAACCTAAAAAGTACAGGTAGGTACAATATATTTCCTCAACAGCAAGAAAATATAAGTCCTGACCACACCACAGGTATTTTACACCAGTTAAAGAATATGTAATTGGATTGACATTCAAATGTGCCTTCCTAAAAGACAATAATGTACAGGATCTTGTGAAGACCATTAGTTGTCTGAAAAGTTTTATATTATTACAAGTGTTGTGTGCATTTTCATTACTTGAAATACACCAAGAAAGCAAAAGTTGAAAGATATAAGGTGTAGGATCAACACTATTCTTTCTCTAGCCTTGCATTGCAGCATGATAAGGCTTAATTCTGCTTACAGAGAAGGGTGGGAGCTTCATTTTCTAAAGAAAATGTAATTGTTTTTCTTTTCCTGTGAGAGAGCTAGCAGGAAAAGATGGGTGAATTTTCTTCCTATGTTTTTTCACTTCTAGAAAAATGTACTGGTACTGGTGAAATCTTTATTATTGTTTAGACACATCTGTGTAAAACATTGAACACACTTTCACAGAATAAAACCCCATATCTCACCTCAACCACCCCTCCCAATTCCTATACACAGTCATAAAAATGATCTACTTGCTCCCTCGCACCTAACCATAAATTAAATAATACAGCATATCTCACATATTATACAGTTTGCCTCTGCTAACACTCCTCCTGGAGCATCTAACATGAAGGTCGGTCAGTAGTATCCAATATTAATCTTAACAATATTTTCAGCCCAAGCTTACTTATAGGAATTTTACTAACGTACAGACTAAGGGCCTGATTCTAACTTTGGAGGACGGTGTTAAACCGTCCCAAAAGTGGCGGATATACCACCTACCGTATTACGAGTTCCATAGGATATAATGGACTCGTAATACGGTAGGTGGTATATCCGCCACTTTTGGGACGGTTTAACACCGTCCTCCAAATTTAGAATCAGGCCCTAAATCTAAAAACTCAATGTTCGTGAGAAGTGCAAGTGCTTCATTGCAATGACAAATATCATATTTTTAAAAATGTGGTTTTAAAATCTGACAGCGTTTTCTATAAAAGTGCAAACAGTTTAATAAATATGAACAGTAACATTTGAGGAACGTAATCCACAGGTGCAGTTATTGCCAGAATCGAAAGGTGTGTCTAACTCCTTCAGTTTTAAAAATCAAAAATTCAGCGCCACCCGAAATTTTAATAGCAGTATACAAAACTGGGAGTTGTCGATTATGGATATATAGGGATACATTTTTAGGTTACCTAGGACTCCAACATGTAATTTACTTAGGGTTTTCTTGAACCATAAAAAAAATCTGCTGCCCTGGTAACTCTTTTACAGGCCTCTATCAGCTCCCTCTTCGATAGGTGGGATGCCTCCCTTACTCTAAATGTTCCCACCTTCAGTGTTGCCGCAATTTTCACGAATCTATTTCTATCTTGTGCAGCCCATTTTAGTTCAATTCTTCATATACCTTTTGAACTTCTGAGGACCATGCCTGCAGGTTCCTTACCCTATTTCTGGGCACATTGTGCTTTAGGGTAGCACTAACACTTTTTTCAGGCATTTACCCTCACACCTCTCCCAGCTTGCATCTGTGCTTAGGGTCAGAGGTTCTGCCCCATATAAACACTGTGTTGGAACCATAGTATCATAAGCAGAAAATACCAGGGACAACAATGGCCCTTAGAATGTGTTTTCAAATTTTATTAGATTTCCTATAGTGGAGAGTCCACAAGCCTCCACTGTTTCTTTATGCAAGTCTTAATGTAATTCATTAGTTTACTTCATTCCTAAGTATTTGTATGAGGTTACCGCCTCCATTGTCTCATTGCCTAGCATCTACTTATACGCTTTCACTTTTTCCCCAAAATTAATTATTTTTGTTTTCTCCCTATTGACCTTTAGCTTGTTAGTCACAGAGCACAAATTTAACTTTTCCTGCTTCCGCTGGAGGCCCACCTGTGTCAGATCTAAAATGTCTAAATCATCTGCATACAGGGGACACAAGATATGCCTTCCACCCTTTTTGGGCAAAAAACATTTAGGCCCATATGTATGAAAAATAGTGCACAGATGCACTTGCACAGTTGTGTGCCATTTTTTTTAACTCCAGCTAACGCCATTCCCTAACACCATCCATGCACCATATTTATAAAATGATGTTGCCTAGTGTCATCTTTTGACACACAAGCAGCCAAAAAAGGATTCCTCATACCTCTCCCAGCTTGCATCTGTGCTTAGGGTCAGAAGTCCTGCCCCCTATAATCTTTGTGTTGGGACCATAGCATTATAAGCAGAAAATACTGGGGACAACAATGGTCCTCAGAATGTGTTTTCAAATGTTATTACATCTCCTATAGTGAAGAATGCACAAGCCTCTAATGTTTCTTTATGCAAGCCCTAATGTAATTTATTTTCTAACATAATTCCTACGTATTTGTATGAGGTTACCACCTCCATTGTCTCATTGCCTAGCACCTACTTATACGCTTTAGTTTTTTCCCCAAAATTATTTATTTTTGTTTTCTCCATATTTACCTTTAGTTTGTTAGTCACAAGGCACATATTAATCCTTTCCAGCTTCCTCTGGAGGCCCACCTGTGTCAGAATACATGACGCTAAGACGATGCTAACCTTTAATAAATATGGGTCTTAGTATTATCAAGGGCATGGGGCACATATACAAGAAATAATGAGAACAATGTAGGAGACATAACACTGCCCTGCATTAGCCCATTTCTCGGTGGGATTCTTGAAGAAAGGGTCCCATTTAAATCTAATTCTACCTGAACCCAATTCTGGTGGTGCAATTCATAAATGATTGCTAGTAAGCTACTGGAAATAGCCAGAAGTTGAAGCTTATCCCACAGAATAGTATGATCCACAAGGCCAAAGGCTGAGCTAAAATAAACAAAACAACAAAAAATATTTCCTGTCATTCCCATTGCCTTCAGCGCAATAGCCCACAAACTAAAGCAATGGTCTACTGTAGAGTGACCTTGTTTAAAACCTCCTTGTTCCACAGGGGTGAGGTTATTGATCTCAATCCAATCTTTCAAGGACTGTAAGATCACCTTGGAATACAACTGAGCTCTGATGTCGAGCAAATGATAGTTCAATTGGTTATCCAATTCCGTTTTTGTGAATAGGCTTAATTAATGTACCCTTCCAGATAGGCAGAAAAATACCCATTCATGTTACAAAGAAAAAGGGTTTAGAGAAAAAACAAGCCCACCACTTACAGTTACATTTTTATAACAATGGCAGGTAAATTATTTGGGTCTTAGTTAGTTTTAAGGATAGTATCAGTTTTACTAAGGAAGGTTCTGAGAAGAGCCCCATTAGATCCTCCCCCATAATGGCCCACCTTCCTCTCTCATATAACCCTCTGGCGCTATATAAATAGATTTTGCTGTACAAATGGCAAAAGACTTGGTTACTTTATAGCTTGCAGTGGATGGCACTGTGTCAATCCTATGCTTAAAAACTTTGCTAGAAAAACAGACATTTGAGGTGAGCAAATCTACAGTGTCACTGGTGTTGCAGGGTGCACCTTACAGGAGCTGCTCTCCACTTAAACGTAGGAACTACCAAGAGTTCTCCCTTCTGTTTTGCATAATTTATTTGTCACTCTACCCCTGAAAGGGTTTTGTTTTGAGGTATATATATATATATATATATATATATATATATATATATTACTTAGGAATGCAACTCACAGGTTCCTTCGATTAAGTGCATCCACTCTGTAATAACTTCCAAAACATATGCATATTTTTAGCCTGGAGGTTTCAGATCATCAAGTCCCAACTTGCCTGATGGAAAACATGTTTCTTTCTTCTAGTCAGCACTGTATATTCCGTTTTTAACATTTAAAAAAAAAATGTTTATTGTCAAAAAGGAGCAATCACATAAATACATAAATAACTTATCTCAGCAATATAATGACACACTTGATTCTATTCATTACTATTCATCAACAATTACCTATATGCATGGATGACCTGCCTTCAGACATTGTAAAATTAATTCATCACAGCTATCGAGAGACATATCACATAGATTTACCGCAGTCATTTGTAAATTCAGAGAATAACAGTGTTCTAAAATTCACTGAGATTTAGCAGAACACATGACTGTATACAGATTGGATCATTGCCTTAAATCGGCATTCCCTTTTTCACATGGAAAGCCTTAGAATAGGTTCTGATAATAGAAAGTAGAAAGCAGGTTGCTCAATTTCACCAAATAAAAATCATCATTATGCCACAAACCTTCCTGGAAACACACTGCCCTTACCATAGCACTCCTTAACCTTTTGAATTACACATAAGTACACAGCACAGTGGGGTTGATGTAATCTTGATCAATTGTCCACAAAAATGTAACCATAAGCATCTAGGCCTGTCGATATCCCCAAACATTTATTCCATCCAACACTCTCTAAGTCAGTCAAATCTAGGGAATTCCAGCTATGTGTCTAACAATTATTCATCCACAGACTGTCTTTTGTGACCAGATTATTGTCTCTTGCTTCCTTGCTCCCCTTCCCTTACAATTATACAGAGCTTTCTCTAAATTATACATGCTCAACAGGTGTGAGAACCACTGCTGCATAGTTGGTGAATCAGAAGTCTTCCGCGCTATCACTCTAAGGAGGCGTGCTACAGCCATAGAATATCACTGCTGGTATAAAATGAATCTCTGCTGCAAACAGCGTCCTCCAAAAAGCCTTAATCCCTTCTTTAAATGCCTGCAGCTTCCCACTTGTAGAACATATGCATCAGGTCAGCGGGGGCCTCCCCACAATGGGGGCATCTATCATCCATTCTCTTACCCCAGCTGAACAATTTAGCAGGTGTATAATACAAGTTAAATACAGTTTTATGGTGTTGAATCCTCAGACAAGTGGTAAGGAGCACCTTCATTCCAACCTCTAATGAGGCCTGAAAGTCAATCCCCAGTAACCACAACCTCTCCTCCCATATGTGCTATTGCAATTCAAGATCATCCGGTACCATGTCACTTAACAAAGTATAGATCTGGACAATCTTAAAAGGATTTTTTTCAACCAATAAACATTTATTTCCTAGCTTGATTTAAAAATCTCTGACCTGCAAGTATTTAAAGAATATCTTAGCCCCAAGCCAGAAATTATGTTTGCAAATTATTAAACCTGGAGAGCTGTCCCTCAAAAAAAAATCTCCCATCGTGCTGAGCCTGCTTGCTCCCATTATCTGCCTATCCCACTGTGGAATACTAAGGGGAAAATGAGGGATTACCACAAAGGGGTGCATCTGTTGAGTCCCACCTTTCCCTTAACTTTGTTCCAGATCTTCAGTGCGGCACCAACAATCTTAAACCTCACCTTCTTATAGTAACTATATTCATAACATCTTTACAGACATCCCCTTGCATCCTACCCCGGAGATAATTCATAAATAGATGGGAGCCCTCCACCTGAAGAGCGCAAATCCAGCCTAGCCCCCAATGCAACATAAAGTTAGGAACTCCACAGCCCCCCACGGATTCTGGGGAAAAACAAGTATTTTAGAGCCCGCTGCGTCCTTTTATATTGTCATAAAAATCTAGCGCAGAGGGAGTCCAATTTTCTGAGCAGTGTCCCTTGTAGTTCAAGTGGGAAAACTCTAAGCAAATGTAACACTTTGGAAAGTACAGTCATTTTTTACATTTTAACATGTCCCATCTATCAGCTAGGGTGAGGGCAAACCAGTGATCTGCCTCAAATCTTTACTAACTTTCTTAGTAGCAGGTCAAAGTTTAGCCCACAGATAGTGCCTAACTTAAGTGAAATTTTAACCCCTGAGTAAGTAGCATTCTCCACTATACAAACATCTAAAATGCCAATATTCCCGGTACAAATTATCTGGATTTTCTCTGCTAAGATGATGTCATACACTCACCTGGTTCCAAACCCCAGGGACAAAACTGGGGCTGATGCTAGACTTCCACTCCCAATCAGGAAGAAGCTGGCCAGTGGACAGTATTCCTAGTTCCTGGTGACTTCCGTGGGGGAGGGACAAAACGATAAAAGAACACTTGCGGTACTGGTTCTGCTCAGCGATGGTGCTGCTCTGCTTAACAGGATCATCTCTTCTGGGGCCTTCCAGTTTAGGTGATGGTGGGTGTTTATGAGAAATCTCTTTGAGTTATCGTGAAGATGCCGTACACTGGAAACAACAGGGAGAGGCAATTACTGATGCATCAAGTCCTCTGCACAGGTTACAATACAATGATTCAATATTTCACACTTACAGATTTCTTAATAATCATAACATGAGAGCATATCAACCGAATATTCGACTGACATCTCCTGGAATTCCCAAAGAAGAACTTGAAGTACTGGGTAGAGTTTAAGGCACTCTACAGTTAAACTCAGAACATAGGTTGACATTAATGACACTCCCACAATTACACTTGGTTCATATATTGGAATCAGAAACAGTTGCAAATAAATGGGAAACCAGGTTGCTCTAGGCACAGAGGTTGGAAGTTACACAGCTCTCAAGGCATGTGGGCAACCAGGTTATTCTCAGAAGTGGGCACTCCCAAGATATGCTAGAAAACACAGTTGAACTCAGTACAGGTTAGATTCGGGTACACTCCCAACGTATGCAAGAACACCTGGTTACACTCTGTACAAGGTTGGAGTCGGGAGCACTCCCAAGGTATGCAGAAAATACGATTGCTCTCAGTACATACGTTGGGGGTATGAAGTTGGTTGAGGATTCTCTAGTCCATGAGCAACAGTTTAGAAGCAAAGACTTGGAGAGAGGTTCCAGAGCAAGGACGAGCAAGGAGATAGCAGACAGGTCTGCAAATACTACTAAGGATTAGTGAGCACTAACCTGGAGGCAAGTACTTAGCCTGGACTAGCACTTGAGGTGGAGTTCAAAGGAGGCAGGCAAGTTGTTGCAAGACGTTCAAGTAGAGGCAGAATCATAGCTCATGGAGGGAGTCACTGGGGGCGTTGAAGAAATCAGGATCTCAAAGTCATCAGAGCAGACTTGGAAAACTAGAATGCTGGAAAGGTTTCCGGATGACCCGGAAGATGAATGCAGGTATGAGGTTGTGGAGAACTGAAGTGATGAAGGTCCAGGCAACTCGAGAGATGAGTACCGGGATGAAGCTTGCGCTGGACAGGAACACAGGAAGATCCGTGCAACTCTAGAGGTGATTGAAGGGAAGCTGCTTGCTTAGGACTTTATAGATGCTGGTGCCAGTCAGTATACAGGTACGAACCAAGCCTCAACGCATGTTCAGAGGGACTATTTATAAAGGTAGCCAAGAGTGTTCCAGAAGGGTACATATCTCACATGGAGGCTTCCAAAGGAACCTAGGGAAAGTCAAGTGTTGCAAACAAATGTATATCAGTTAGCAGGTGCAAATAGTAATTGACAACAAGTTCATGATGGTACAATCCAGTGGTTCACAGTGGAAACCTAACTATGCTAAAAGTACACATGAGATCTGCAGGATCTAATTCCCCTAAACTTGCATAGCAACAGAACTGAAGGGCCAATAGTTCAGGGCTTCATGGAGGGGGAATCCATTAAGTACTTGAGACAGAAAGGTGCCACAGGGAGAAATGACATGAGGCTGGTGAGTAATACCCACCACACATATAGCAGAAGATTTAGTTATGACAGATGGTACCCAGAGACTGGATCAAACTCTCAAGCCACTCTTTCAACTACCGTCAACACATTCTGGGGGTCTGATGTTAACAAGGCAATATCATTGGCATATGCTAGGACTTTTTCAGAGCCATTGATCCTTATCGGTTGGATAATCTGGTTCCTTAGTAATTGATTAACCAATGGATCACTATAGATAGCAAACAGGATGGAGGAACATTGCCATCCCTGCCTTGTCTTTCTAGTTATCACAATCCTACCTGACTCTAAGCCCATAATCCTAAGGCAAACAGATAGGTTAAGATAGAGTACCCTTATAGCTGTGATCAGGCCTGGCCCGAACCCTTTACGCCTGCAGATACCCCAAGGACACTCTATCAAACGCCTTCTCCACATTATGGAGGATTATAGTCCTGGGGTTCCCAGACACCACAGCTGTATCAAAAAGTGTAATACATGTCTAACATGTTCTGTGGTCCATATCCCTGGTATGAACTCATGCTGCCAAGGCAAAACTATCCTGGTTATGACCTGCCCCATGAGTATTGCAATTATCTTTGAATAGAATTTGGCATCAGAGTTAATCAAAGATATACATCTATAAGACCCAGGTTTGTTTGGCACTTTCCCATTTTTTCTAAAAAAATATGAAACCCCCCCCACCAGGAGGTTGGTGGAATCCCCTCCTGCGGCACCATAAGAAGCACTTCTATCCGATCCTTAGCTAATTCTGGAAAAATACTTTATAAAGCTCTGATGGTATTTTCTCAGGACCTGCAGCTTTAACCGGAGCAAATGATTTCAGAGCACAAACAACTGCCTCCATTGTAATATCAGATTCTAATGCTTTAACCTCATCTGTGCCAAGATAATCGATTTTAATTTCCTCTACATTGTCTCCTAACTTGGCCGATGAGGGAAGACTTTCTTCCTGATATACCTCCCTATAGTACTCCTCAAACACTTTGACTATAAAAGCTGATGCTGTAACTTTACTGCTGTCACCCCTTTGCTGTACTGTCAATGCCCCTGAACATGTCTTGTTGATGTATGCGAAGAGCCAGCAATCTGCCCACAGTCTCCCCATACTCTCAAGTTTCTGTTTCATATATCTGAAACTTCTCAGCTGGCTTCCTTGCATGTTAATTGTTAATCATTGCCTTAGCCATTGCTATTCTTTGTTGCATTTTTGAGCCATCATAGCCTGCTGTGACCATGTCCATGTGTTGTGCTTCCAACTCAGCAAGTTCTGCGTATAGCCCCTAGCCTCCTCAGCCTGCTGTTTCATATTGTATGGAACAACACTGAAGGTCTATCTCCTTACCCCAGCTTTTAATGAATCCCAGTGCACTCTTTCTGTTAATGTCAAGGAAATCAGTTAGCCATTTTCTCACGTGGTTTATTTAATTATTATTCAGAAGCAGTTTTCTATCAAAAGTCCACGTACCCTGACACCTAATTGTTTCCACATGAGATAACTCTTGGATTAAAGAGCTTGTCACTCCCTTAAAAACACTCACCCATGATATAAAGGAATACATAGCTGAAATCAAGCATTTGCATCACACCACCAATTATGCCTAATATCTAGCCCCAGATCTTATCCAGCATTAGGTCATTAGATTCTTTATAGCAAGTTCCCCAGTGCTTAGGCCCTTGAGGTTCTGGGCTTTTGAAGTTCAAAAACTCTGTGGTCTTGATTTCAGATGTGAACACCCGTGTTTTATTGTTTCAGACCACCTTGAGCTTTGCTGAGTTTACCAAAAATGGCTGGGCGCCCATATCCTGAAAAGGCCGGATCATTTGTCTGAGCCTTCAGCACCTTTCAACAGTTATGTGGCTAAAGCCAGGAGAAACTTTACAATTTAGACAAACAGTGCCCTGGGCTTTACCCCCATTGTGATTCGGCCAGTTCATCATCAGTGAAATTCTGTTTGTTCTTTGGATCTCTTGACCTCAGTTCCAGCCCTCCAACTCAGGGAAAGCCTTCTGAAACAAGTCAATTAGAAATAGCCTTTTGCCTTTTCCCTCTTTGCCTTCCGTCACAAGTAGGACTCATAGATTATTTAATTGCTGCCGATTTTCATGGTTTTCCAGCTTCCACTGGATGTCAGTCAGCTGAGCTTCATGCACCTCAGTCTGCCCATTGACAACGCAACATCAGAATCAAGGGTTGTGGTCCTAGTTTCCAGGTCTGATATTCTTTCAATTAGAGCAGCATGTTTTTGCCACCTTACAGACTGCACCTTGCAGCTTACCTGTCACAGCTTGAGCCCTCTGGTTGGCCCCGAAGGTTTCCTCCCTATGTGTCATAAAACACACAAAGATAGCCTCCAGCGCTGGAGGATTTGGTTTATTCTGGCCTTGAGAGTTGTACAATTTGTCCCCCACCAAATGAGCTACTGCAGGGGAATAGTCCTATTTCACACCTTTACCTGCATCTACTTGATGCCCACCCCTTCTGGTAGTCTTACAGTCTGTTGGCGGAATGCTGCCATCTTAGGTACCTCTAGGCTTACTAGGTGCACTATCAAAGGTGAGCTTTTGTCTTGCTTACGAGACTTGGAGAACGTGGGGAGCATTTTAATGGGCACCACATTAGCATAATTTGGTCCGGGACATCCTATCTTTTCTGAGAGCCAGCTGGCTGTTGGTCACCCCCTCCTTCCACTGTAACCTCTCCCACCCTCCCCCCGGTACCTGTGTGTGTGCCTGTCAGAGTGTCTGTCTCAAGCTGATGAGCCTCCATTAGTGGATAGTGATACACATTATCAAATAAAGACATTAAGGAGAGATTTACCTCTGTTACTGCTTGAGATGTCCGGGAGTGGCCCTCCAAGTTGTCCAAGGACCTGACTCAGTCTCCACTGGAAACAGTTCCCTCCACTTGCTCCACTTGCTCCGCCTGCCTCTGCTGGTGGTGCCACACTTGCGGCCTCAGATTTTGCTTTGATCAACTGTCTGGGCTTGCCAACCGGTTTGCAGAGCAGCTCTACCAAAGTAGTCCCAGCTGATCCGGGAGAGAAGAATTGTCCGAATCTTCTTTTCCTTTTTTCGCCAGCTGATCTGCCTTCCAAGTAGGGGGGCGGGCGACAACCGCTTTGTCTCCTGGCACTGCTTCCGGGATTTTTCACTGATTCCTCTACCCACAAAGACCGAGGGCCGTCAGGTTCGATGCCCCACTTCCTTTTAGATTGCCAGCATTTGTTCTAGTAGCCTTTGGTCCCATCATGTTGCTCTCTCTGTAGTGGTGGCAGCGTACTCTGGCAAGCATGATAAACCGCTCCCAAGCAAGCAGAAGTTTTCTTCCAGCAGCATTGCAATCACGCACATTGCCGTGAGGAATGCCCAGTTCAGTTACAGCATGACAAATGCCAGTGGCAGCTTCATGGAACATAATCTCTTTGCTAAATGAATCTCGGCTCTGGCAGTGGGTGACAGAGTGCAGAGTGTGGCCGTCGCACACAGCCGCCATCTTGCTTATATCCCCAGCACTGTTTTCAGCATATTCCTTTCTTATCGCATTGAACCTTTCTTCTTCCTTTGAATCCTCCAGGATTCCCCTCAATGGTGTAGCTTTCCTGAGGAACTTCCTTAGACCTAAAGATTCTTGATCATACCAGGGCTGAGTAGATGTCCAATGTGGGCTTTGTTTTAATGCCTCAATGTACACTGCCGAACTATTGGGATCAATCATTTAATTACTTCTACGATAGTCTCCAATAATCACTTCAACACATTAATACCTGGCTCCCTCCAAGCCCAAGATTTTTAATCTCTTGAAATTGCTTCATGTATGCGATATATCTTTCATCAATCCTGGCAGTTGAGCGTTTTGGTAAGGAAAGCTCTATAGGGATCACTGTATCCGTAAGTCCTGGGACAGAAAGCAGAGATGCCTGTAAGACCCAGTGATCACTACCCATTGCTCTTATCTCCTCGAAGCCTTTACAGGCCTCAAAATCCATGCCTTTATACACATATAATTGATCAGGCAGCTCTGGTTACCATACACAAATTTGGGATGCAAGCTTATCCTCCCCAAAGTGTCCATTTAGGCACACACAACCTAGATCAGAGAGGAACCTAAAGAGCTCTTCCTTGACAGGTGACAAGTGGGGATTGAAGTCGCCCATTAATAGAATGGGTGGAGCCCCCAGAATCTCCAACAGGGATACCAAATCACTATAAATAGTTTCTAATTTCCATCCGGACCTCACCTTGATTTAAGCATTTACAATTCTCAGACTTTTGATTGAGTGGCACCCATCCTGCTGGTGAAGATGGCAAGCCAAGTATCAGTTACATCTTGTCTGGATGACACTTGCACCTTTAATACATTTAGTCGAAACCATTGTAGCAGTCCTCCTTTTAGACTGCCTACTTTACAAACTGCTTGAATCCACCACTCTCTTAGATGGCTGCTTCTGTTACCTCTAAACTACCATGCTTATATTCCATAAAAAGAGAAGGGGCTTAGAACCAAATTTACTTGTTGTGAATCAAGCCATGTTTGGTTTGCTAAGCGTGACGTCCTGGGCTGTGGGGTCACAACCTCTCCTTCTGGTACAATTCATAGCCCCAATTCCCTGAGATGATCATCGGATTCTTCTACCAGATCAACAAATACTAGAGAGGTAAAGCTAACTTTTGTAATTTCCCTCCGCATTGATAATTCTGCAAAGGCCACTTGATATATATTTCTAGACGTGAAGAGTGTTACACAAAGCAAATACCTTCAGTAAATTAGACCTATTCAGGGGCTTTCATTTATTTGCTTTTTTTCCTTGCAGATGACATCCAGATATACATGATTAGCTCTAGAAGCCCTGTGAGGAACCTGTATCGACACCTGATCTGGAGCACAGTCAGCTTCAATCTCTGTCATAGTATCCAGAGAATTCATATTCTTTAAGTTCTCTACTCTGCTTAAAGAATTATTTCTATGGGTTCCACCTACCAAGCTCCCGACTCCCCTTGCTTTCTTTGGCCCCTTATTTTTAGACTGTTCCCTACAGGCATTGCCCAGGACCTTAGGACAGTGTTTGATTGGTAAACAAATAAGTGCCAGTGCCCTTGCCAGGTGGCCGATCTAGATTGCACTACCCATTGCCCCTTTCACTACTGCCAATGACAGTGCCAACACAACAACAAAGCATCGCACTCCTACAAGTGTGACAATTGAGACTATTCCATGCCCTCAAAGCTGTAAGAATGGCTGGGTAGCGCAAGTTAGATATTTTTTATGTCTATTGAATTAATAAACAACCATTGTTGTGCTCATCTCTAAATTAGACAAACAAGGCCACTATGTGGCAGGCTGTCATAAGTGATGGTGTTGCCAAATAAGAGTACGTGACGAGCACCAGAAACCACTTCTCCCCCCCAAATTAAGCACTGCCTTGGGGCTCAACTTCATTTGGCAGGACCCTTTTCATTCTGCACCTTATTCACTTCCCTAGCAACCTTCCCTCCTTTTACACTTCTACATCTTCCTTTCCTCTCCACTACTTTTGAGGAATTTATCCAATACCTTCACCGAACATGATTTCCTTACCTCCTGCTGGAACTTTCTCAAACCCTTTCCTCTACATGTTCCTTCCCTTGCTTTCTGACAGTGAAGTTGCCAATTCCCAAACCACTCATAATGCCATCTTTTTTTGCCAACATTGGCCTTTTTGATACATACACGGAAGGGATTCCCATTCTCCTCCATGCTCCCATACCTCCCCGCCATACACAGGAATTGGAGAGGGTATTGGTCTGACAAAGGCTAGGCATACAAGAGTTAATTGATTTCAGCTTGCAAAGAACCTCCTTGTGGATGCAGGCTTTTGCTGTCAGAGTTTTGTTAGTGGGGAGAGGTGATTCCAGTATCGAGGAGGTGTCCAACAGTGAAAAATCTGTTTTCATTGTACACACAGCCAGATTCACTTGACCCTCCCTCCCACCCTTAATGAGGCACCTCTGCCTTATCAATCATTGCACAAATATCACCCTTATGCATATCAACTTCTGGTGTCTCCCTACTCCTCCCACTCCATCCACCCCCACATTGAGTCTTGACCCATCTTCAGAACCTGTAAAGCTTAGCTCAGGGGGACGGAACAGGCAAGGAGAAGAAGATAGACGAGGGTGGGTCTTTTCTATGTTCTCGACCAAGTGCAGGGCTTCCCTCTCCTGGGTATCCAATGACTCCTGATGATCTTCCTACGAAAAATTTACATTTTCAATAATCCTTTTCCTCCATGCCAGCAATAATTTCCATTTGTATTTAATATAACTTCAAATATATTGTTTACCTCAATTACATGAGTTAAATGGAACTTATATTTGCAGTACATTTTACTTCACACTATTCTAGTTAATATTTCCACATTTCAGAAATTGCAAAAATCAATTACTTTTTTTTTAACCCTTAAAAAACGTTTTGAATGTTCACATATCTCTACAAATTATAGTGAGGACAATACATAAATTATTTACTTTTTACAAAGGAAATCCACCTATTTAAGTACAGCAGTTTAACATTTTAGCTACAAAACTCAGATTTGTTAGAATTGCTTAATTTGTAGTTTCAAATTCTAGCTCATTTTTGGACATTGCTGTAAAAACGTTAGTTAAGGTTAGCTTAAAAGTTCTTCTATGTCTTAAACTAAGAACTTCAATTTATTATAAACTCTTTATTTTATTTTTTCTACCATCATTTTTTAAAAATTCCCTCATACTTTATCATTACATTTGAATTACCAAGAATAAATAAGCAGCCAGTGGTATGTGTAAGAAACAAATTGTTTTTGAACATCTGCTTTTATTCTCTTTTTTTATCCTAATCGATTTTCTGGATAAAAATGAGTTAGAGATTAACTCAAAGGAAATTTCTGCAATGAGAAAAGTATTTTTCTCTTTTTTAACTGAATGAATTATTACTGTATATTTTTTGTTTATAACTATTATTCATTTATACATATTAAAATACATCCATTAAAGAAATGATACATTACAACTCCCAATAAAAATTAATAAAGTAGGATTCTATACACATAAAATGTTGCTTTAATCTGAATGTTCACTTTAGGTTCTCAGTTTTGACAAATGTCATCCTTCCTTATAATTCAACTTACCCTCTAAGTGATGTAAAAAATATAAACACCCCAAAAAAGGCTTTTTTGTTCAGACTTTTTACTAACCCACCCAATGGTGACACAGAACAAATTCATTTTTCTATGGTTGTCGCTAATGTCCCAACTACAAAAATGGATGTGGAAATGTAGCCCTCTCATTTCACCGAAAAGAACAAAAATGCCCTCAACTGTTGTTATTTAAAATGTGAAATGCATCTTTTCCCAAATATATACTGTCAGAGCCCCATTCACATGGCTACAAGGAACACAGGGGCTAGTGTGCCCAACCATGGTGGATGAGGCTTTTTGCTCTTAATATCTTAGGCCTGAACTACTAAGGATGATGCTCAACTGGGCCAACAACGCATTCTACACTTGACTCTCAGTAGTAGCTGTGATCGAGCAATCAAGGTTCCCTTGAGCGGTGGGGGATGTAGATACAGGTCAGTGAATATGACTCATAACTCAAGGTAAAGAGAGTACGAACAATATATCAATGTCCAGCCAAATACTTACATTTATATGAAAATGTTGTATTTTATTTCTTACTTTACACATGCAAATGAATACCAGATTCAAGAGCAACAACACCATCCCCCTTGAAATCAGGACTCTAGTAGTGTCTGGGAAATCCCTGTCCCGCCCTCCTTCATGAAATGTGTTCAGGGTTATTTTCCATTCACTGGTGGCTGCGTCAAGGAATGCAAACCTTTAGGCCATACTTGAGAGTACCCTTTTGACTCCTCAGTCTTTCACTCAAAAGTGTCTATGGTGCCACAGCAATTGCAGCACTGAATCAAAGGCCCAGAATTTGTTTTACCCGCTCCTGCAGTGTGACAGTTTCCAGTGGTGCAGTGAGTGCCCTCTCCTCTGGCGTTCCAAAGTCCGGATCCTATAAGGCAAACTGGGGCTGCTCACGATGGGCGAGGCAGCTCCCAGCTGCTCAGGCTCTTCCTGTCGAGCAGCGCTACAGGTTGGATCCCAGTAATCGGAGCTTCTCCCACTCGGCGGACACAAAAGGTAAGTATTGCTTCCCGTAGCAAAAGGGTGCAGGGGAATTTGCCTGTTCCTGACTGGTGCTCTGGCAAGGCTGCAACATCCTCAGTGCTGTCATGTGATCCTCAGATAAACAGTTAGGTGCAATTAGCAGGTTAGACCCGCTGGTCAAGGCAGCACCTGAACAGTTGGCCAAAGCGATACTGGCAACTTTCTGACATATGGGGTTGCCGCGTTGCTCATTATTAGGTGCAGACAATTCGGTGTGATTATCCTACACACAGCAGACAAAAGTCTCACTCTAGGGCCCAATTAAGTCACTGGTGCCCTCTCTGGCATATTGGGTCACTGCAACAAGGTCATGTGGGCTTGGCACCCTCCTCATAGTGTTCGATATTTGGCACAGTCTGCGGCAGCCCCCTCCTGGCATAAGGAGGTTACTGAAAGGGGTCTTGTTTGGGCTATGGCCCAATTGTTGCATAACTGAATCTTTACAAATCACACATCATGGTAGGGCTTCCCACTGAACCTAAATCCCTCCAATGCTCTCCTCTTTCTCATTGGGCACATTGGTCTTGGCCAGGAGGCTGGCACATGTGTTTCAGGCTCCAGTTCAGGTGGTTTTGGTTGCCCTGTGCGATATCACCTCAACCAGCAGGGAGATAAGGAGGCCTTGGCCCCCAGTCCCGGTCACAGGCAGAAGTCTTGCAGAGCATCCCCTTCTCACATAGCCTGTCTGGTTTCTTGGCAAATGATAATTATTTGGGCCTCCCCTTGTTATAGTAATTTTTGCGGACACTAATGTAATTTTAGTTTTTGAGTTTTGATGTTGGGGTTCTGCTTCTTATGAAGTGAGCACTTCTTTTTATCTTCCTTCATGAAAGCAGACTGTCACAAAAGGCACAATGCTGAAGATGACTGACAAACAACATAATTCATGGAAGTGACGCTGAAGATGATTGACAAACAACATAATTCATGAACGTGACCAGGGTTCACACCTGGATGTCAGCCACAGTGATCTGTGCATCAAAAGGTTAATCCCAGACCCCAGTCCTACTCTTTATGATTCCCCTTCCAGCCCCATCTCCCTTCCGGAAATGTGTACAGGATCCTTCCTTGTGATTTATCACAAGAATCAGAGAGCAGTCTTTTGAAATGCACATGGATCCCTGTGCTTTTCCCTCCAGTGTGTCCCCACCCAGCTCACAAAAATGCAGCAATCCACAAATCTGTCTGGTGGATGTTTCTCCTTCTCCTGCTTCACCAGGCAGGCCTGAGCTTCCCAAAATGGAACCCAGGGTTCTTCATACCAGGAAGCGTTGCAGGCACATTAAGTCAGTGCACACTCTCAGCACACTTACTGTCCAGCACTAATACCTATATGCATTGTACATTTACCTGTACACATGCATTCAGTATACACACTCAAATCTGCACACATGGTTCAGTACTGAAGCTTTTCTATAATCATTTTAGGTGTGTTTATATTCAAATGCATGCAGTGCCAGCACACGTACACTCACTATGTGTGCTGCACAACTCTTCAGCCTTCCTGTATTGTACTTCATATAAGAACACACACACAGCACATGCGGTTCCTGTGCACGCACTGCACAATACTACATCTATCATGTAATATTTCCTCTCAGGCATACCTACACCCCGCTCATGAATTAACCACACATCTACTGCACAGTACTGCACCATCTTTCTACTGTGCCATTCCCAGGCATATTTACAACCAGCGCAGAGTCACCACTCCTTTGCTGTGCAGCACTCCTAATCTACCTGATGTAGGCCAAGGGTGAGTTAATCACACAGCAGCCGAGCTTTTAGAAAGGTGAGTGACTCTGTACTCCTCAATCTAGTGACACAAACAAAAAAGGTTCTGTTCACTGCTACAGATCACTACACGATATGCTGCCACCATCTCACTTGTGATGCTTAACTCCCGGTGCAGGCAGTAGCTTTCCACCATTATAAAGGTAGCGCCTTCTGCACCCCTCCCAGCTCAATCCATGAGGCAGGCCTATATCATGGTGCACACACATGATTTGTGTTTGACTGTGACAGAAAATCAGCATTTTGGATCCAGACAACTGTGCAGTTGGGCACTCATGGTAGGGGTCTAAAACATTTCCATGCGGAGGTTTTTTCTGTCCCAACATATACTATGAGTTACTTTTCATTTCTGTACAAATAGAAGCATAGTTTTAACAGGGAGGAGCCACATGGCCATCAGACACTCAGCAGCTACCTCGTGGATGTCATGCTCCTATGTCTGTATCGTTAATTTCCAAAAGCCAATAAAACATGCATTAATGTAGTTTAGTTGACTGGTAATGACACATAAGAAACTATGGTCATCTTATAGGAAAACGTGTTGAAATTACCTTCTTTCTCTCAGTTGAATCCATGTTCCATCAACCCAAGGCCACAGTAATTCCTTCAATGAGATGAACCTTATTTGTAGCTTTTCACGTTGCACGTAATGCACATCAGCAGAGGATGCTACAAAATGCTTTTAGTGTGATTTTGAATCAATCCATCCTTTATGGTTGCTGGCAAGAGGCCAATCACAATCACTAACTGTCAGTCTTTTCATCCTAGCCCCTCATGTAAAATATATGAGAAAAGAGGATCTAGTTCCATGCTCCATTACCGAGTCCATGAAGCATTTCCCAAATGAATTGGCAACCAACGTAGATGAAGCTACCGTCCGACCACAGAATTCTCCTTCCAATTTGACTGTTATTGCTGTTGAGGGGTGTCCTTCTTTTGTCATATTGGACTGGAAAGAGCCCGACAATGACACAGTTACTGGTAAGTGGTCTATCTTTTCTGCATTGTTTAAGTGATTTCTTTATAACACAATGTAGTATATTGTTGTCAACTAACTGGTTTCAAAAATTGTCAACATTTTCGGGAAATACCATGGAAAGGTGTAAGCTGTGGTAACTATGGAAATTATAGGATAGTATTCTATGCTTCCCATACTTTTCGCAAACATATGTCATTGTTTATTACATCATATTTTCTCAAATCTCCATTGAACACCATTGTCAATGAGCCCTCTGCCTAAACACCCCCAGCTCTTATTAAACCTGCTAAGACCACCAGAAATATACTTCGTACTAAATTGTTAATGCAAGATTGGCAAAAATGTGTCAAAATGTATAATATTGTTCTTTTGCAGGACACCTGGGAAACAAATTCGATAGACTTTGATGGCTTTACTTGTTTTAGTCTTCCCGCTATTCCACCCCGATCCGATAGAGCCTTGGGTGGTCTGTCTATTTGGATCAGCCTTTTGTTGGGTGGCCATGCAGAGGCTGTTGGTACCCCGATTCTAATTTTCAGGCTGTCGTGTATAAGGGTGCTTTGACGTTATTCTTGATTCATTTTTATAATAATAATTCTGCGAGTGTGCCTAATCAAATATATCAGGCTTTATTTTCATATATTTTTAAAGTAGAGGATGCTAAATTACAGCAGGGCCATTAGTTATACATTTGTCTAGGAGGTGACTTTAACGCTAGGATGCCACATCAAGGGTCAGGGGGTGTTTCAACTGATGCCGGTCAACCAAATGAAAAGGGAAACAAACTATTGACTTTAATTGCATCTGCTGACATGTGTAAAGCTATGGTGGAGCATGGCAATGATACACATGAGCTACCTAATTTTAGAGGAGGGACTAGCCCCTTAGTTATAGACTATGTTTTTATTTCTCATAATTTGAGGGAATTGTGGCTAGATGGCTCAATTGCTCCAACTGACTATGGGGACCACAATCTGATTTTAATAACCCTGAAGGCACCACACAGTGAGATTCATCAAGAGGTATTAGGTTGGGAAAATTTGACTGTGTCTACTGACAATCTTAACTTATGTTGAAGCTGCCCAATCCATCCAAATTCATCAACGGGATAATAACTGTAAACTTGCAGACAGTCCTGGACTGTCTGTGAGAGAATGATGCCAATGGGGCAATGGTTACCTCCTTTGTTGCTCTCTGTATGAGGATAAGACCTAGGGGTGTAGTTACAAGAAAATAGCGCATATGTTCCAATGCACCACTTTACGTGCACCTCCTGTGCCCCCCTAACAACACCATGGTTATGCCGCATTTACAATACAGCACACCATGGCAGTAGTTACCACAACAGCGTCGTAATTATTGGCACTCTTGTGGTGCTTTGCTGCACTAGCACCAAAAATGTTGGCACTAGTGTAGCAAAGCAAAGAGAGGTCCATAGGCCAATAGAGGAGTGTCATTTTAACGCCTGCCTTGGGCAGGCATTAAAAATTATGGAAAAAATGGTCAGTGAAATCTTGTAAACCTCACTGAGACATTCTTTGGAGTCACCCTGTGGGTGAATGCTGCCCTTGCATACATTATGCCTGGTGCAGGCATAATGTGTCTCAATGGGTTACAAAGTGGTGCAATGCGTGCATTGCACCACTTTATAAATATGGCATGGGGCAATGGCCTCCTTAACGCTTCCTAAGCATTAAAATAAATTAAGCAAGGCTTAGACTTTCTAAACAAATTCGGGTCTAGGTGCCCCCATTGGTTTTACCATTAATATTCACGGGCAAACACACTCCTTCATACAGCCTTAAATATACGGCTCTGCAATTGTAGTTTGGTGGCGTTTCATCGTAAGGCATATAAATTAACTATAAACAGGAGAAGGAAGGAAGTTATCTCTCAGCAGTGGTCCCTTCTAGGTAATATGCACGCACAAAGGACTGCAAGACTTTTGGGAGGCCATTTTATGCATGCGTTGTTTGGATCAAGGTGGATCTTCGATTAGCTGTCATATAAATAGGGAGGATTGAGTGCCACGTTTTGCAAAATTTACTCTGTCGCCTGCAGTTATGGGCCGGGGCGCCCCATCTTTTCCATCTATTTCATTACAGGAAATGAAGGATGCTATCCAAGAGAGTGTGAGTAGGAAAGCGCCAGGCCTGACAGTGTCCCAATTGACATTATTAGCCACTTCGCTGCCAGGCCTTTTCCCCTCCTGTGCCGAGCCTTTTTTGGCTATTTGGGGCAGTTCGCGCTTAGGCCCTCATAACTTTTTGTTCACATAAGCTACCCACGCCAAATTTGCGTTCTTTTTTTTCAACATCCTACGGATTCCAGAGGTACCCATACTTTGTCGGTTGCCCTTAAGGAGACCAAGAAATTAGCCAAAATACAGTGACAACTTAGTTTTTTTTCAAAAAATGGGAAAAAAGGGCTGCAGAAGGCGGGTCGTGGTTTTTTCCCTGGAAATGGCATCATTAAAGGGTTTGCAGTGGCAAGATCACTATCTTCCCAGCTTTCAGGAAAAGGCAGACTTGAATTAGAAAACCCATTTTTTCAATACAATTTTACCATTTTACTGGGACATACCCCATTTTTACTATTTGTTGTGCTTTCAGCCTCCTTCCAGTTAGTGACCAAAATGGGTGAGAAACCAATGCTGGATCCCAGACAGCTAAACATTTCTGAAAAGTAAACAAAAATCTGAATTCAGCAAGGGGTCATTTGTGTAGATCCTACAAGTGTTTCCTACAGAAAATAACAGCTGAAATAAAAAAATATTGAAATTGAGGTGAAAAAAACAGCCATTTTTCTAATAGCAATAGGCCGATCTGCCCCCGGAGGGGAAGAAAAGGGCTAAAATAAATCCCCCCCCCCCCCTGGGTAGCAACCCTAAGCCTAAGGGGTCGCTCCCCACCTCTAAAAAACTAAACAAAACAAACAAAAAAAATCCCCAAAAAATGTATCCCTGGTGCCTAGAGGCTTCGGCCTAATAACAATAGGCTGATCTGCCCTTGGGGGGGCAGAAATGGCCTAAAATATATTTGCCACCCTGCCACCCCCGCCCCCAGGGAGTGACCCTTGCCTAAGGGGTCGCTCCCCTTGCGTGACATTGGCACAAAAAAAATCCCCGGTGCCTAGTGGTCTCTGCCCCCCTTGGGGGCAGATTGACCCAAAGGGGACAGAAATGGTCTAACTACAATTTGCCCCCCAGGGGAGCAACCCTTGCCTAAAGGGTCGCTCCCCATCTCTAAAACAAAAACAAAAACAAAAATTAGCCTTGGCGCCTAGAGGTTTCTGTCCCCCCTTGGGGCAGATCGGCCTAACAACAATAGAATAGAATAAAATAAATTTGCCCCCATGCCCCCCCATACCCCCCAGGGGTGCGACCCTTGCCTACGGGGTCGCCCCCCTTGCGTGACATTGGCGCAAAAAAAAAAAGATCCCCGGTGCTTAGTGGTTTCTGACCTAAAATCACCCGATGGTCTAAATACAATTTGCCCCCCAGGGGAGCGACCCTTGCCTAATGGGTCGCTCCCCATCTCTAAAAAAACAAACAAACAAAAATAAACACACAAAAAAATTAGCCCTGGCGCCTAGAGGTTTCTGCCGCCCCTGGGGGCAGATCAGCCTAATAACAATAGGCCAATCTTCCCCCGGGGGAGCAGAAATGGCCTAAAATAAATTGCCCCCCCACCCCCACCGCCCCTGGGGAGCGACCCTTGCCTACAGGGTCGCTCCCCTTGCGTGACATTGGCGCAAAAAAAAGATCCCCGGTGCCTAGTGGTTTCTGCCCCCCTGGGGGCAGATTGACCTAAAATCGTCCAAAATGGCATAAATACAATTTGCCCCTCCAGGGGAGCGACCCTTGCCTAAAGGGTCGCTCCCCATCTGTAAAACAACAACAAAACAAAGAAATCCCCGGTGCCTAGTGGTTTCTGCCCCCCTTGGGGGCAGATCGGCCTAATTAAAATAGGCTGATCTGCCCCCCAAGGGAGGCAGAAATGGCCTAAATATAATTTGCCCCCTAGGGGAGCGACCCTTGCTTAAGGGGTCGCTCCCCACCACTAAAAACAAAAACAAAAACAAAACAAAAATAAAATGATCCCGGATGCCTAGAGGTTTCTGCCACCCTGGGGGCAGAAAAGTCCTTAAAAAAAATGCCCCCCTTGGGAGCGACCCTTGCCCAAGGGGTCGCTCCCCTTATGCCAGTTTCAGCTAAAAAATAAATCCCTGGTGTCTAGTGGGCATTTTAGCAGGCGGATTGCTTTGCAATCCGCCTGCTAAAATGCTCAGAGAGACTTCAAAGGGAAGGAAATTCCTTTCCTTCCCTTTGAAGCCTCTCAGGCCTCCTCCAAGTGATCGGAAGAGAAATGCTGAGCATTTCTCTTCCGATCACGCTGGAAGCTGAGGTTTCAGTGCGATGGGAGGAGGCCTCTGTGATGGTCAGTGCGGTGACGTCACGGGAGGGTGGGGGGGCAGGGGGGCTGTCGGGGGTGTAAGGGGAAGGGCGTTCCCTTCCATCCCTGCCTTTGGGGGGTGGGAGGGAAGAACACAGAGGGAGCGCTAGCGCTCCCTATGGTCTCTGTGCCCAGGACGTAATGGTTACGTCCTGGGCACACGTGCACTGTGCCGCACAACGTAACCATTACGTCCGCGGCACAGAAGCGGTTAAGGGCAACATGGACCTCTGGGCCCCATTGTTGACAAACTTTTATACCGGTCTGAGTAAGTCTTGTATTGTCCAGTATACCAGTGGGCTGTTCAGTTAGTACTATCTTTCTGTGTGTCAGAGATCCAGAATAATAGTTTTTTTCCACTTTTGCTGCTTACTCTGTTTCTTCTTTGATTGCAATGCCATCATGCTTTCCTTTTTGTGGCAAGTTTGTGCTAATTTAATGATGGAAATAGGGTCATCACTGTTTCTTCATACTACAATACATTCTATATATTAAGTCTCTTGATAATTAAGGGCCAGATGTATCAGGTTTCCCAATAGTGATTACCAAATTGTGATTTTTTTGCGAATCGCAATTATGTAATCTCTATTGGAATGTATGAAACTCCAGGAGTTTCATATAACGATTCGCAAGGGCTTGCAAATGGACCTACCTCATTAATATTCATGAGGGAAGTCACAATTTACGACCCATTGCAAATGGCTACAATCACAGGGATGATGGCCTGCTGGGCTCAGCAAACCACCATGTCTGTGATTGCTTTTCAATAAGCAATCTTTTTATAAATTTTTTTTAAATGCAACCCGTTTTTCTTAAAGGAAAATGGAATGTGTTTAAAAAAGAGAAATTAAAAGTTTCCTTTTCATTTTTTAAGAGTAGGCAGTGGTCTGTGGGACCACTGCCTGCTCCTAAAAAATGTTTTTTGCATGCATTCACAAAGGGGAAGGGGTCCCTTGAAGAACCCTTTGCAAATGGGTTACCACTAATTTGAAATTGGTGGTAACTGCGATTGTTATGCGACCACATTCATGGTCACAAAACAATCATACATACCTCTGTGATTCGGTATTAGGAAGCGACGCCCTTGACACACCCCTTCCTAATACCAAATCAGTATGTAGTCGCAAATCCAATTTGAGATTCGGTAACAAGTTACTGAACCGTAAAATTTGATACATACCACAATGCAGTGGTTGCGATCGCAAAACTGTTTGATACATCTGGCCCTAAGTCTTTAGACTCATTTTTGTGGACCTGTGCTTAAAGTTGATTTCTTTCAGGTTCATGCATCCTTCTGCTCTTGAAATGCTTGCTGAGGTAATGCTTTTTTTGTAAATTAACTGATGGTACACAGCAATCATCCTTGTTCTCATAGTGAGTTGTTTTACTCAGTGTGAGGTCAGTCTCTGATTCTGAAG
This sequence comes from Pleurodeles waltl, assembly GCF_031143425.1. Classification (NCBI taxonomy): domain Eukaryota; kingdom Metazoa; phylum Chordata; class Amphibia; order Caudata; family Salamandridae; genus Pleurodeles; species Pleurodeles waltl. The sequence continues at coordinate 700,339,176 of NC_090447.1, read as the reverse complement.
CTATGAAAGAGAGAAGGAATGCCAGAATGATTAACAGTGTGCATTTTGTTACAATTAACAGGGAAGTCTTCGGAATTAGTTTTGCTCTTCAATGATATAACTTGCTGTTTTGCCTCACTTTGTACGCAGCCATTGCATTATTCCCTTAAGTCTGAGTACATTTGTACTTCTTGCTAGACAAGGTATTTAATGCTGATATCTTCATCCATATTGTTTCTTGCATTGGTCAGGACTTCTACTGTACAGGTTCTGTCACCCATAAACAGCAATTTTGATATTATTTGAGTTCATGTATCTGGAGGTTAGCTTACAACCACCCCAAAGGTGTTGAGGAGGCGGCTCAGGGGCTTATGAGCTAGAAAAAAATAGGAGGGGTGACAGAGCATCTTCTGTGTGGTTTCGATGATGGTGTTCTAAGTTTGATTACATTAACATAATCTGCATGTTATTCAGCTGTGCAGGTCTACTGATGGGTCCTTAGTGTCAAGAAACAGTGTTATACTTTTATGAAATAGATACTAGCTAGATATGATTCTCTGTTATTATTCATAAGGCTAAAACATGTATGCACTAATGAACAGTGAAGATAATAAAATGTTTAAAATCTGCTTGGAAACCAAGGAATGTTTTCAGGCTTTGAGTTTCCATAAAGACTTGTGTCCTGCTTTAAGTATTACTGAAAGCAGAAAAGGTTAAAGTGGATATCTGAGTTGACTGACGGTACATGTAAGCATAGCATATAATCCACTGATTTGTAGCTACTCTGGTTGGATCCCAAATTCAATTTCAATTTTCCCAAATCTCAAGATCTCAAATCCAACCTTAACTTTTGGATGACTTTAGATGACAACCTTCACTTTTGGATCAACAAGGCTGCCATACATAGCCATCCTAAAACGAACGCTGCACTGATACCTACAGTTCCTTTCCTAGTTCTTTTCTTCCCTCCTTCCCTTTTCTAAGATGAATTCTTGTTCATCCCCTTTCCAAATTCACATCCCTTGTCCCTCATACAAATTTTAAACCACAAACATTTGCATGATTCATGGCCATACCATTAACTCAACCTCTTTCCAGTGTTAAAGATCTAGGTCAGAAGTGAAGTTCAGTGCAAGGCAAGAGCCCTGACAGAGGACAATGAGGCAGGGGGGTTGGAAACAGTGTAGGTTCAAGTGTCAAGGGGTACAAGAAAGGGTCTAAGGTTGAACAGGGGCATTTAGCGCTTGAGTGGAACACCAAAGCAGGTGCTGGAAGCCAGGTCCTCCCTATACGGCCACTCTGTGTCACTGATGAAGAGTCTTTGGGAGTGCGGTACAATGAGGGTCTTCTTGCTTGTAGTTTTGCAATTCTCAACATGGAAAGGATGACACATTGAAAAAGGCTTTAGTGCAAGTCCTTAATGGGCTTGGGCATAATTTGCAGAGTTTCACTCTGTGCAGTTCAGCAGAGCTAAATTAAAAACTGTGTGATTTTATTGTGTGGAGTTCCGTAAGCGGGTGGAATTCGGGCATGTTGCACTGCTCAACTTATTTTTAGGACCAGATGCTTGTTTTACACTGTAAAAGCAGTGTGAATGGCACAACGGGACACACCAGAGGGCGCTACTTCTTTTTGCCACTACAGTAGATTTTCTACTTGAGAGGCAGCTTTCTCAACACGAACACTCGTCACCTGTCATGACCCCACAAACCAGGAAATCATGCTAGGGGATGCAAATACTTGCTTGCCAATTTAACATTGGCGAGCCATGCTCAAGAAAAAACTCCATCACAAGGTGGTTGGCGGAGTTTTCCAGGAACTCCGTGCTCCAAGTAGAACGCAGAGTGGGCAAACCTCTCCGAACTCCGCCAGTGGACTGTCATTTTTCACCCACCTCTACAGTAGTACTGAAACAAATGGCAGGCTCACCTCCATTGCACAGTGCCACTGGTGCATAGGCATGAGAAAACAGAAAGGCCACTACTTTCTATATGCATTACTCATCTCAGTGCGTATATTAGCCCTTGGTGTGGGTACAAACCCCTGTTGGCTGAATTATGTGGTTGGAGGAGTCCTCGAAAGGACTTTTCTTGGCAGCAGCCCAGCATGACACAGCAGCAAGATACTGCTGATAGGGTGCTAAGTTAGTGAGTATGGATGGGTAGTGTGGAGTGTCCCCTGGACTCCAGGTACAGAGGGTTTTTGGGGACAGCATGAAATGTGTTTCCTACAGGCAGTGCTGTAAATGAGGAAAGAAAAGTGCAAGTGGCTCACCAAATTGAGCTGTGACTGAGGGGTGTTTGGTGAGGAGGCAGGTTTAGGAATAGCAGCAGGGGCCATGGTTACTGGGAATTATTTACTGGGAATAGAGATTTCATTGGTGTGAGTGATAACAGATACAATTGTGCAGTCTGTGCAGGGCTTAATTTGAGCCAGTTGTTGCCGGTGCTCAGCACTGGGACTTATTTGTCAACACCGGCAGTTATTACAGTCCACCACATCATGGTGGTGATGTTTGTCCAATTTTGATATGAGCACAAGAGTTTGTTTTTTTACGTATCCAACATAAAATAAAAATTACTAAAACCTGCCCCCAAAGCCATTCAATAGCTTTGGGTGGCCTAAAATAGTCAGAATTGTCACACTAGTAGGAGTGTGCTGATAATGGTTGTGTTGGTACTGTCATTGGCAGCACAGTCAGAGGCAATGAGTGGTGTAAAATGCAGTGGACTGCTGATCAGGGCTCTGGCATTTATATTTTTGTTTTAAAAATCAAGCACTGATGTCTGTGGTTTGAGAAATGCAGTGCTGGAATAATTTTCAGGGTGAGGGCGCTGCAATTAATATTGTATCTTTGACCTCATTGGGATTGCAAAAAATCCTAGCATCACACAAAAAACAAGTGTAGTAAATGATCCACATTCAGCAAGAAAGTGGTAATGGTGTGGTATTGGAATGGTAGCAATCTATTATTTAGAAAAAACATTTTCCATTCACATGACCACTAAATTTGAAGAACCATACAGTTTTATTGATAAAACTATATAGCGCACCAAAGATAATGTGTGGAATCGGGTTCCAGCCAGTGGCATAGCCAGTGTGTCATGGTCCTGAGTGCAAGGAAGGAAACAATCCTGTGGACCCTGTTTGATCTGTGACATACAGCAATACTCTGAGTTCATTTGACTTCCCAAGCCTCTTTTATACTGCACCTGATGCACCAATTGAAGCTAGGCCCTTGGGTCCTGAGACTATTTATCTTTTGCGCATCACCCAGTAAAGTATCATGCTTTGTTTTAATCCTATTAAATTCTTCCAGGACTCTTCAGAATTACAAAAGAACTGATTCATTTGTACTTTTCCAATTTTAAAATATTTCTACAGTTATTTGACAGGTTTTTTATGTTTCGTTGTGTGTTAGCAAAAGATGATATCCTACAGAGTTTCAAAAATCCTCTCCCTCTGCAGTCAGAGAAAAGAAATATACATCAAACTCCATGTTAAATAGAAAATGAGCAGTCATTTGTCAGATGTATTGCCTGACATTAGACCTCTGTGACAAGAGAAAAAAAAGAAAATTTAAAGGCATCTTTTAGCTCTTTCACCCTCTTAACTCCAGCACGGTTATTTTAGGGGTCACCCTCTACTTATATCACCAGTGTCACTTCCTAGGGGTTACTAGCTCAACATAAATATAAAATAACATCCTAACCATAATACAAGAGATTGTGCTCATTGAGCAGCAGGATTGGCCTCAATAAAAGTGATGAGCCCAACTTACCTTTTGTTACCCCCTGAAGACCACTGCAGCAGGTGCTGCATGAGTGGAGGCTCTAGCAGCTGCTGGGGTCGAATCCTTGGTGCTCATCGGTGCTGCATGGATGAGGGGCTCAGCTACAGAAATCCAATCCTTGCTTTCTGGGTCCCGGATGGTGTTGTTTAGAAGAATTCGGGCCTGGGGCCCTGGCTTGCACTGGAGGGAAAGTTGCTCAGTAGCTGCTGCTCCGGGCAGACCCCTCATTAACGATCCTCACTGTAGTACGGCAAAGAAGGAAGGGAAAGCGATTGCAAATGAGTATGAAATGGTAGTCATGTGAGCATGTGCCACAGAGTAGAAATGCTGAAGCCAGTATTGGCACTCTCCCTGGGCACAGAGAAGTTCCAGTACTCAGGGAGGAAAAAAAACTCAGGACCAGTGAGTACTAGCCAATTTAAAGCGCCGCCTGCAGGGGTTCTTAAGTGTAGAATCACTCCTCAGTTGACCGAGTTTGCTGCACGTGGTGCAGCTTAACGAGGATATCTAGATACACCAGTAGCAGTACACTACTGGTCTTCACTCCAGGTAGTGCAGAAGTAAAATGTGAGATCATCTGGCATCAGGGTCCTCATATACCTGCTTCTCCCCAATGATTGTTCTCAGCTGGAGCAGGCCAATTATAGGGGAAAGCAGGCTTTACAGACCAATGGGACTTGAGCACCACCCTATGTTTTTTCATACTTTCCAAACGTTTGTAGAAAGATTAGCTGACCACCTGACACCACAGTAGGGTGAACCTCCTTAGATTTGGAAGACTTCCATGAGGTCTCTAGACACTTGACTTAGTGCAATCCATAGTGGACAGCTATTCCTCTTTCTATACACATCAGAATGTGAGGGATTCCAGTTCCTGGTGCTCCATAAAATCAGGGCCTTCTGAAAATAATAGCTCACTCAGTGAGCTCTCCTGCAGACAGCAGTGTGCCAGTCTCCATGGATGAGGACGGAACAGTCACTGGAGTTGAATGGCTCCTACTCCATTAAAAAGGACTGACTCCTTTGCCTCTCTCAGCTCTGATATGGTGGAGGAAAGGAATACAGAGTCTATTGTGGGAATAGAAGCACGAGTCCAATGCAAGCTCGAGTGGGGTATTAATAGTCGTGTCCAGTTTTTAAGTTGTAAAAAAATAAGTGCCAGGGCTTTCGCCAGGAAGCCACTACAGCTTGCACCATCCATTGCCCCTTCCAGCATTGCCAGTGACAGGACTAACACAACAACTAACCTTCACACCTCTACAAGTATGACAATTCAGTCTATTCCAGGCCACCTAAAGCTCTAAGAATGGCTTGGGCAGAAGGTATAAGTCATTTTAATGTACATTGAGTGAATAAACAACTGTTTTTGTGCTTATAACTCAATTAGTAAAAGCAGAGCCACCATGTGGCAAACTCTCAGAAGTGCTGGTGTTGACAATGAGTGCCAGTGCCAAGCACCGGAAACCACCGGCTCAAATTTAACGCTGGTTCTGTCCTTGGAGAGAGAAGCAGTCCATAGATGGCACAGGCAAAGCAGCCCAATAGGCCTCAAATCTCCCTCAATAGAGGCTAGCATTGTGCACATTATATAACTATGTAAAATAATTCAAATTAAAGGTTTTGACTAAGATGGATAAGTTTAATTTCTCTCTCCTTCACACTGACGTGTGTTCTTTGTTTCTTACAGCACTATCATCCATCTGAGTTTTCGCAAATAAATTATCTGTTTAAATTATAATTATTAGAGCACAAAAAACGTCTAAAAACCCAGTCCCAGCTGCAGATACGTACCATATAGAGAAGTCTTTTGGCAGCCGAAGTCAGGATCCCAGGAGTATCACCCCTCTTCTACCACGGAAAGAATGTCCTCTCTCCTTGCAAGGCGTAGGCCTCTGAAAACGACAACCTGTGTAACGGCAATAAAACGCATCTTGCACACCTTCTTGCTCGTATTTTTTCATTGCGTCGTGTACGGTGGCATTTCATTCCTCATTCGGGATTAGGAAATACATCTCGCAAGAGTGAAATCTGAGCTCCCGCACATTTATCCACTTGTGCTGACACTTCGGATGGCTGGCTCGGTATGGCCAGCTCTGTCGTTCTCATGTTCAACAGGGGCAGAGGTTGACTTGCCACATAGGCATCACGTGGGCTGCACTAGTGCACACACACTGTGCAAGGGAGCACTGCACACGGACCTCTCCCTGCCCTCTGGGACAACGGGCTCTTGGGCCGCGAGGAGAAAGCCAACGCTCCAGAAAAGTTACCTCCTGTTATAAAACTGAAACTTTCCTGGTTAAGGGGGGTAGAGGAGTTGCCAGATGGGGAGTTTTCAAAATAGCATCATACTTGCCAACGTTTTCGAAGAGGAAATGGGGAGATTAAAAAAATATATATTCTGGAAAATGTATTTACCCCATTGACTTCTACTAAATCAGAGGCAACTTCAGGCGAGAGACAGCCAAAATGAAGTCATTTTAGGCTGCAAATCGCGGGAGTCTCACGCCTGAATGGGGTCTATTGGCATGTTTGAGTATTTAGGTTCAATCAGTACTGCTCGTTGTGCAGGGGTTGACTTGGCACAATGAATCCTGTTCTGATCCTGTTGGGCGCCCGTACTCTAAGATCTCACTATAGGTAAGCTACTGACTCTTAAGTATATTATTTAAACGATTACTAATCGCATGCTCTCGGTTTTAGAAAACAAAAGAAAAATGAGGCGCTTCTGGCACCGCCACTCATTATTTTACAATTTAGGCACTGCGGAAAACACTGCTTTTTAGCACAAAGGTGAAAGTGAATGGGCATGGGTCTGCCATCTACAAAGCCGAAAGCCTGTGCTAAAGAAGCTCTGCAGACACTGCTTTTATGAGGTGTAACAAAACAAACGCTCCTTGCTGGTGCTGGAACTGGAAAGAAATTTCTCTGGAAACCCAAAAACTGGGAGTTACGGTGTGGCAGTGGAAAAGGAGTGGCGTCTTTAGGGGCAGAGTCATATAATCGGTGACCAATAGTCAAATTGTACATTTATTTCTTTTAAAACTCTGCCGCAAAGATCTTGGCAACAAGAAAAAACATGACTGAGAATCTGTTCTTAGCTATTTAATTAGTCACAAAGAGGCTTTTTAATAGCTTACAGGGTTGAGTCACCCGCCTCAGAGATCTTTTTAAGCCCTACAATTTTCATGTGTCCCAGTGGTAAGATTACTTTAGTGGGTACTGCACTTGATGATAAGATCTGTGTTTTGTCTAGTCACAGTTTGGACTCAGAGTGGCATAATGAGGTAATGTGCCTGCTGCAAAGCATATTGTGTAACATGCATGTCAGATATTTGTATTTTATGCAGATAGGTAAGTGGGCTACTGCATTTGGCACAGAGACCTTTTATTACGTGCAGTTCATAATTTACAACCCTTCTAATACAGAACAGTAAACTAGACAGGCAGTTAACAAAAGAACAGGCTGGGTTTCACAATGTAAAAGGTTGTGTTGATCAGATCTTTATGCAACATCATAGAGCAAAGCGCTTAGCGCCAGAGACAACTATACATCAACTTCATTGCGTTTGATAAAGCCTTTGATAGTATCCACCATGACAGCATCAGGTGCATACTGAGAGCATTTAACTCACTACAGCAGATAGTTCTCCTCATCAAGAGCTCTCCACTGGACCCTAGAAGGCAAACGGAAAAGAGGCAAGCCAAAGAACACCTAGAGTCAAACAGTAAAAACAGAAATGAAGACCCTGAACCACAGCTGGGGCGCCATACAGAAACTTGCCCAAGACAGATAGAAGTGGGGGTCCTTCGTTGATGCCCTACATGCCAGCTAGCATAACAGGCTATAAGTAATACAGCACAGTAAGCTATGAAATGGCATCAGGGAGCTACATGCAAGCTGCAAGACATGGGTTTAGAACCTTATTGGTATTTTTGCTCAATCTGTCATTGTTCTAAGATTGCTATAAAGGGTTCCATTTGATAGTAATAAAGTCGTTTTAGTACAGTCAACCCCAACCACTGTCAAATTTTAAATCATGACTTTGTGTTTTTCCCAACCATGGACTCTCTAAGTATAATGCCTACCAGTAAGGATGATATGTGCCTCCTACACCTTGTAACCCTCAATGTCTTATTTAACATTTCCTAAACATTGATTTACACAATTATATGATATATTGCCTCTGTATAGTGTGTGATTGAGGTGTAAAGCACTCTGCCACCATACGTTGGAATGAGTAGCGGTACAACAATAAGTAAATAAAAAGCAATTAGTGCTATTTAAATCATATGTGTAATTACTCATAAATGTGAGATTCTTACAATGCTTGCATATTTCTTACACACCGGAGTGAAAAATCTGCCTCCAAATCATTGTTTCACTTAAGTATTTGAGAAAGATAACAAGGTGAGCACCTTTGTTTCCACCATTGCATTGGCATCTAGGTGTTAGGCTCCAGATAGCTCTCAGCCATGACTATACTCGAACAAAAAGAGAGATAATGGCCTTTTAATTCAGGCCTTTATTTTGGCCCAGCTGGAAGTGAAAATAAGAAAGCCCCCTCACGGCCTGCAGGTTGCTGATCCGAACAGAAAGTAGACAATATGCAGGCACTTCTGAATCTGTCCAAGTGGTGGCAAACTACACAGGAATTGTTAGAAAGGGGGTCTTTCATTGGCAGTCAGGTTACCCCCTGCCCAAGCAAGGACCCTCACTCTAGTCAGGGTAAGTCACACACAATCCAAATTATCCTGTGCCCACCCTCTGGTAGCTTGGCACTGGGCAGTCAGGCTTAACTTAGAAAGCAATGTGTAAAGTATTTGTGCAATACATAATGCAATAGCACAGTGGAACACCACAAAAATACACCACACAGTGCTTAGAAAAATATATAATATTTATCTGGATAAATGCAGGTCAAAACGATTAAGATGCAATAAGGATATGTTGAAATATCACTGTAAAAATGATATAAAGTGTCTTTAGTCTCTTAAAAGTAATAAAATGTCTCTTGCAAGCACAAAGTACCTGGTTTGCGTTCAAAATCTCCGCAAGGAACCGCAGAGGAGGAGATGTGTGGAAAACAGGGGGTGTGCGTTGATTTCTCGGGCCACACACGGAAATGCATTGTTTATTTTTCAAGCAGGGAAGGCTTTGCGTCGATTTCCAGCGCTCGCTCTTGGATCCTCTTCGGGTGGCAGGATTTTCGGATGCCCCGGGGATGATGCGTTCAAAGCCGGCACTGGCAGGACGAAGTCATAGGGGCTGTGACGATCCGGTGGGCGTTGCATGGTAATTTCTTCTGCATTGCAGGCGCTGCATCGATTACTCTCAAGAAGTTGATCCAGTGGGCCGTGCATCGAATTTCCGGTCGCTAGACTGGTGCTGCGTCGATCTTCTTCTTACAAAGTCGGGCTGCGTCGTTCTGGTTCGGCATGCAGTGATTTTCTCACCGCGATGCAGGCGGCACGTCGATTTTCGCTGCACCAGGAGTTCTTCTTGCAGGAATGAAGTCTTTTTGGTCATGAGACTTCAGGGAACAGGAGGCAAGCTCTAACCAAGTCCTTGGAGAGCACTTCTCAGCACAGTCAGAGAGCAGCAAGGCAGCAGGGCAACAGCATGGCAGCAGTCCTTTTTAGAAAAGCAGTCAGAGGAGTCCTTTAAGCAGCCCAGCAGTTCTTCTTGGCAGGTTGCAGGTTCTGGTTCTGGTTCTTCTCCAGAAAGTGTTTGAGTTTGTAGTGGCAGAGGCCCTGTTTAAATACCCAAATGTGCCTTTGAAGTGGGGGGGATTTCAAAGAGTGGCTTAGAAGTGCACAATGTCCCCTTTCAGTTCCATCCCGTCTGCCAGGGTCCCAGTAGGGGTGTGGCAGTGTTAGCGTGTCAGACCTCAATAAGTAAACTTACAAGGGGACGCAAATAGATCGATGAACCTTTTAACTCGTATTAAGAAGTTCTTACCATAACTCCAGTACATAAATCAATAATTAATACACAATAATCAACAATCATTAGTAATCAAAAAATCGATAATCAATGAAGTCAGTAAATATCACACACCATGACCTTTCAGCCATGAATAATCACACCTTTAGTAAAGTTTAGTAAGTTTATTTCCTTATATTGACAATACTAAGGTCAAGTAGATTAATCTCAAAATCAGATGAAACATATATGAGAACAATGCTGGTTGTCCAAAGCTGCGGAAGAAACGCAATTTAATCAAAGCTTGAATCTCAATAAATTCTAGAGCTACAGTGCAAATCAGTAGCAGAGTCAATTGTGACAAAGTTATAGCGTACATGAAGTTCAGCAAATTAATTCATCAATCATTAGACTCTGTAATTGTCAGTCATTCATGAGGGCACTTAACTAACATTAAATTAGCATCAGCATGTTGGGCTTCATGCAGAACAATTCCACGGGTGGCGTTGTTATATCAAAGTCACCTAAACTATCCCCTAATTCCCTATTGGTCAGTTAACCGTACGTTTATACTTTATCCAATAGTATTTCTACACCAAATCTATGAATTCTAATATTTCACTCTTCACATGAAGTTGATTAGTTCACTTTACGATGTCCTCATCATCCGGCTCGTCAGGTAACAATATTGTTGCATCTTCAGCTTCGAGCAGTGTCTTCATTGTTCTCGTCCTTTGAAAGTACATCTTACACACATTACACATAAGTTGTTACACTAGCGGGAACATCATCTCTTTGCAGTCAGTTCTCACGAAAAGCTTCTGTTAAGCACTTTTAACAAGACAATGGACATTTCACCATTTAATTCACTTGGTCAGCATTTTTATTAGCCGCTAAGAAATACAGCTTCTGCATGAAGCCTGGCAAGACTAGGCCAAAACACTCGCTAAGTTAAGGTGTACAATTAATAAAGCTAGAGCATACCTCATAATCCTTAAAATGACATATTACTACATTAATCTAATACATTTTCAATATTTCCTAAGTATTAATCATTAATTAGTACATTTCGTGAACACTGGTGGCCATTTTTCAAGGTCACATTTTCAAAGCGTGCATTAATTTTCTGCGTTATTCATTTTCTACATAACTCATTATTCAAAATACATAAACACTCATTAATAAATTTCTAATTAGAACACCTGCGCTAGCAGCAGTCCTTAGTGTGAGGGCAGGCTACTGTCCTTTGACATATAAGTGTCAGGCCCTCCATCCTCCCAGCCCATGAAGACCCATTCAATATGCAGATGTATGCAAGTGTGATTGAGCATCCTGTGTTTGGGGCTTGTCTGAGTGAATGCACAAGGGAGTCATCAACTAAACCTAGCCAGATGTCGATTGTAAGGCACAGAAGGATTTAAGTGCAGAGAAATGCTCACTTTCTAAATTTGCATTTCTAAAATAGTAATATTAAACCCAACTTCACCAGTCAGCAGGATTTTGTATTACCATTCTGGCCATTCTAAATATGACCTTGGTACTCCTTTCAGATCAGAAGCTACCACTCAAAACAGTATATGAGGGTAGCCCTAATGTTAGCCTATGAAAGGAGCAGGCCTCACAACAGTGCAAAATAAATTTAGGAGTTTTACACTACCAGGACATGTAAACTACACAGGTACATGTCCTGCCTTTTGTCTACACAGAACCCTGCCCTATGGGTTACCTAGGGTCTACCTTAGGGGTGAGGTATATGTAGAAAAAGGGGGGTTTTAGGCTTGGCAAGTACTTTTAAATGTCAAGTCGAAATGACAGTGAAACTGCACACACAGGCTTTGCAATGGCAGGCCTGAGACATGGTTAAGGGGCTACTTGAGTGGGTGGTACAATCAGTGCTGCAGGCACATTAGTAGCATTTAATCTACAGGCCCTGGGCACATATATTGCACTTTACTAGGGACTTATAAGTAAATTAAATAAGCCAATTGGGTATGATCCAATGTCACCATGTTTAAAGGGAGAGAGCATATGCATTTTAGCACTGGTTAGCAGTGGTAAAGTGCGCAGAGTCTTAAAATACAGTGTCCAAAAAGTGGAGGGAGGCAAGAAAAAAGTTAGGGGTGACCATCCTAAGGCTGTCAGGTGTAACAGGAATAAATTCAGCATATTTAACTGGGGTCATCCAAATCCTGTTTCTAACTCAATAATAGCTGCACAATCTAGGATTTGGCAGAATTTCCATTATTTTCTGCACTTTTTCTCATTCAATGTAGTTTATTCTTTTGGGGATGTTTTGATGAAGGAACACCCTCCCCCTCCCCAAAATGACAATAGATGGCTGAATTCATTTGGAAGATGATGAAGTACTGGAATATTTCATAAAAATGTGTGCGTTTCTCGCAAATGTCCTAATCAAACTAGGTTGAAAATGCACCATTTAAACTCATTTTTTCAAAACGTTTGCAGGGAGAGAATCTCCCCTCTACTTCCTGGGCTAAGTTAGGCTTTTTTGCACTCTCTATGCATTTACAAACATGATTGACACCATGGGCCTGATTCTAACTTTGGAGGACGGTGTTAAACCGTCCCAAAAGTGGCGGATATACCACCTACCGTATTACGAGTTCCATAGGATATAATGGACTCGTAATACGGTAGGTGGTATATCCGCCACTTTTGGGACGGTTTAACACCGTCCTCCAAAGTTAGAATCAGGCCCCATGTCTCTTGAAATTCACTAGCTTGAGGACAGGTAGAGTACTTAAACTTAAGTCATATTCACAACTATGGCTGTTTGTCCCAGCTATTTACTTCAAGTCCCTAAACAAATGATTAGATAGCATCTGCCTCTATCAGAAAGTGGCTCAAAGCTCACAGGGTTGTGAAAGTAGAAAGAGCAAAACATTCTGTTCATACAATACAGCCCAGTGCACTTATTAACCCTTGGTCTGTGTACTATAGTAACCATGTTTGCTGTGTAGGAGCTTGGTTCAATTAAACACTTGACAGACTTTTTGTAAATAACACACAATTCCAAGTCTTTTTTTGGCATAGCGGAAGGTAGTGAGACAGAGTGCGGACTGCTCTTCTCTGGATTTCTGAGCTTGTTCCATTGATGGCATTGTGCTTACTATACTGGGTTTAAAAGCAGGATAACACAAGGTCATGTCTCAGCTTTGGCACATTGTAGGAGGCTGGCCTGGCTTGTAGTGGGTACCAAGGGGTACTTACACTCTGTGCCAGGTCCAGTTATCCCTTATTAGTGTAGAAGAGGTGTTTCTAGCAGCTTAGGCTGATAGAAGGTAGCTATAGCAGAGCAGCTTAGGCTAAACTAGGAGACATGCAAAGCTCCTACTATACCACTGGTGTCATATGCACAATATCATAAGAATACACAATACACAGATATACAAAAAATAAAGGTACTTTATTTTTATGACAATATGCCAAAAGTATCTCAGTGAGTACCCTCAGTATGAGGATGCCAAATATACACAAGATATATCTACACAATACCAAAAATATACAGTAATAGCAAAAGGAAGTAATGCAAGCAGTGTAAAGTTACAATAGATTGCAATAGGAGCACATAGGTATAGGGGCAACACAAACCATAGACTCCAAAAGTGGAATGCGAATAACGCATGGACCCCAAACCTATGTGAGCTTGTAGAGGGTTGCTGGGACTGTAAGAAAACAGTGAGGGTTAGAAAAATAGCCCACCCCAAGACCCTGAAAAGTAGGTGTAAAGTGCACCTATATTCCCCAAAGAGCACAGAAGTCGTGATAGGGGAATGCTGCAAGAAAGAACAACACTAGCAATGCAACCAAAGTGGATTTCCGGACGAGAGTACCTGTGGAACAAGGGGACCAAGTCCAAGAGTCGCGACAAAGTCGAGATTGGGCAGATGCCGAGGAAATGCCAGCTGAGGGTGCAAAGAAGCTGCCACCGGATGGTAGAAGCTGTAGATTCTGCAAGAACGAAGAGGGCTAGAAACTTTCCCTTGGGAGGATGGATGTCCCACATCGTGAAGAAGCTTGCAGAGGTGTTCCTACACAGAAAGACCGCAAACAAGCCTTGCTAGCTGCAAAGGTCGAGTTTAGGGTTTTTGGATGCTGCTGTGGCCCAGGAGGGACCAGGATGTCGCCAATTGCGTGAGGAGACAGAGGGGGCACCCAGCAAGATAAGGAGCCCTCACAAAAGCAGGCAGCACCCGCAGAAGTGCCGGAACAGGCACTACAAAGAGGAGTGAACCGGAGCTCACCCGAAGTCACAAAAGAAGATCCCACGACACCGGAGGACAACTCAGGAGGTTGTGCACTGTAGGTTAGAGTGTCGGGGACCCAGGCTTGGCTGTGCACAAAGGAAATCCTGGAAGAGTGCACAGGAGCCGGAGCAGCTGCAAATCACACTGTACCCAGCAATGCAGTCTAGCGTGGGGAGGCAAGGACTTACCTCCACCAAACTTGGACTGAAGAGTCAATGGACTGTGGGAGTCACTTGGACAGAGTTGCTGAGTTCCAGGGACTACGCTCATCGTTCTGAGAGGGGACCCAGAGGACCGGTGATGCAGTCTTTTGTTGCCTGCAGTTGCAGGGGGAAGATTCCGTCGACCCACAGGAGATTTCTTCGGAGCTTCTAGTGCAGAGAGGAGGCAGACTACCCCCACAGCATGCACCACCAGGAAAACAGTCGAGAAGGCGGCAGGATCAGCGATACAAGGTTGCAGTAGTCGTCTTTGCTACTTTGTTGCGGTTTTGCAGGCGTCCTGAGCAGTCAGCGGTCGATTCCTTGGCAGAAGGTGAAGAGAGAGATGCAGAGGAACTCTGATGAGCTCTTGCATTCGTTATCTAAAGAATTCCCCAAAGCAGAGACCCTAAATAGCCAGAAAAGGAGGTTTGGCTACCTAGGAAGGAGGATAGGCTAGCAACCCAGGTAAGAGCCTATCAGAAGGAGTCTCTGACATCACCTGCTGGCACTGGCCACTCAGAACAGTCCAGTGTGCCAGCAGCACCTCCGTTTCCAAGATGGCAGAGGTCTGGAGCACACTGGAGGAGCTCTGGGCACCTCCCCTAGGAGGTGCAGGTCAGGGGAGTGGTCACTCTCCTTTCCTTTGTCCAGTTTCACGCCAGAGCAGGGCTGGGGGATCCGTGAACCGGTGTAGACTGGTTTATGCAGAGATGGGCACCATCTGTGCCCATCAAAGCATTTCCAGAGGCTGGGGAAGGCTACTCCTCCCCAGCCCTGACACCTTTTTCCAAAGGGAGAAGGTGTAACACCCTCTCTCTGAGGAAGTCCTTTGTTCTGCCTTCCTGGGCCAAGCGTGGCTGGACCCCAGGAGGGCAGAAACCTGTCTGAGGGGTTGGCTGCAGCAGCAGCTGCAGTGAAACCCCAGGAAAGGCAGTTTGGCAGTACCCGGGTTCTGTGCTAGAGACCCGGGGGATCATGGAATTGTCTCCCCAATGCCAGAATGGTCTTAGACATGTGACATGGCCATGTTCGGAGTTACCCTTGTGACGCTGTACATAGGTAGTGACCTATGTCCAGTGCACGCGTGTAATGGTGTCCCCGCACTCACAAAGTCCGGGGAATTTGCCCTGAATGATGTGGGGGCACCTTGGCTAGTGCCAGGATGCCCACACACTAAGTAACTTAGCACCCAACCTTTACCAGGTAAAGGTTAGACATATAGGTGACTTATAAGTTACTTAAGTGCAGTGGTAAATGGCTGTGAAATAACGTGGACGTTATTTCACTCAGGCTGCAGTGGCAGGCCTGTGTAAGAATTGTCAGAGCTCCCTATGGGTGGCAAAAGAAATGCTGCAGCCCATAGGGATCTCCTGGAACCCCAATACCCTGGGTACCTCAGTACCATATACTAGGGGATTATAAGGGTGTCCCAGTATGCCAATGTGAATTGGTGAAATTGGTCACTAGCCTGTTAGTGACAATTTGGAAAGCAAAGAGAGAGCATAACCACTGAGGTTCTGGTTAGCAGAGCCTCAGTGAGACAGTTAGTCATCAAACAGGGAACACATACAGGCCACACTTATGAGCACTGGGGCCCTGGCTGGGAGGGTCCCAGTGACACATACACTAAAACAACATATATATAGTGAAATATGGGGGTAACATGCCAGGCAAGATGGTACTTTCCTAAACACATGATGTGCACTTGTTTACAAATATATGAATAAGGCACATTGAAAATACCATACATCACATTACAAAATTACATTTGACCTCTAAAGAGAAATTACCCCAAAATCACAGTATCCCCCCAATGATGCCAGATAGCAAATCACAATGTAGGGTGGGTATCTCCTTTAGATAAAACAGACCTATTGGCATTATCATGTAAAGGCAATGATGAATAATAACCATGCAAAAATGCAATTATTAATGTCAATATCAACCTTCATTAGTGACCACTGTTAGTATTATTAATTCAATAAAACAGTAATCACTGTCAGCATTATTATTTCAATAAAACATTTTGCAATGAGTATATCATGTGTTTGTGTCTATTTATATACTTTCAGCCATCTAAAATACAATAATAAAAACAGAACCGTGGGCTTCAAACTTTTTAATGCCACGCCACCCTCAATGAAAAGAAAATTATCAGGGTCCCCCTCGGAAATTTTCACAGATATTCTTTTAAATATGCAATGTTTAAATAGATCTAGACTTATTTCAACTTTGCAGTTAAGTTCTGTACTGTTTTAAAATTGGAATCAAATACATGATGCCAAATATACTATTCTAGAAAGGCAGGGCTTGTGTAAAAGTATTCACAGTGTGAATTATAGAAGTAGGGGGTGGGGTTTATGATGAGTATTGGGAGCCCCTTTCCTTTTGGCACATACTTCCAGCTTGGAAATAAATGGCAAAAAATATTGGTGATGGCCCATTAAAGTATGGATTACTGCTGCTCATTTTTTCCAGCTTAAAACAAGGCCCTGTTATCAGCATAATGCTTCTTTTGGCCAGAGTCTGGTGCTCCCGGGACCTCCTAGGGGGGGCCTTCCCCCAGTTTGAAGATCTCTGCCCTAGAGGGTACCACTTTCAGGACACATAAAATGCAGCCGTTGATCCAACTCTTAGAGAGTGCGCCACTCCATATATCTTGGTACACCTTCAGGCCACATAAGATGCAGCCATTAAACCAACCCCTAGAGGATGCTACACTCCGAACTTTAGAGCAAAAGGTCTAGCCTTAGTAGTACTTTAAAAAATATGAGAAAATCCTTGAGAGTCATGCATTTCTTGACTTCACAAATGTAGGGTCAGTGTGACATTACTTCTAGGGGGCTGCTGTAATTCCTACAGTCCCCCCACAACACTTTCCAGATTTGTTGGTGTTTTCTAAGTCCTCCTGGGGCCACTACAAGGCAAGAAAAACACTAAATCAGCAAGCTCCAAAAAGGCTTTATGGGGTGCTCCAGCTTGAGCCAATAGCTTTTTTCATTTGTTTTTTTTTCTTCCTTTTTTTGGAGAAGGGTGCCCAGTCCCACACAGACTCCCCTGTGCTCCTCATTGTTGGGGTTGTGCAAGGAGCCCACTACTGTGGACCGTGTGGGCTCCTCTCGCATCCAGCTCCATTCTTGCAGTACATAAGCTGGTAGTCTTCCTTTCCCTGCCCACTCCCTGCAGACAAGGTGTAGTGTCCTGCAGTGGCTGCCCTGCTCCCACCAGACACAGGTACTGGGAGCAGGGGCAAAGCCGCCACTGGTGGGGTCAGGGGGTCAATGGCACTCCCCTGTCCTCTGTTAGTGTGCTGGGGCCCAAAGCTGGGATACCAGGCCCTGTGCTCCCCTGGAAAGATGGGGGCCCCTGGGGGCAAAAGCTGAAATGAGAAACGGGTGCTATGCATGCCCCTTCCTCCAAATAGTTCTCGCACCAACCCTGTTCATATATCAATACTCCTTTTTTCATAAAACTAAGTATTTGACTGGACAATTATTTATTGCTGTTGCTGATTGTGTTTTGAGTTGCAAGACTGTGTTCACCCCCATGTGTCTACTTCCCTTCCAGAGAAACATGGACTGCTCGACTCACACTACCACTGAGAGTCCAATACTGAAGGTGTACTTGGCCCAGTTGCTCAGAGTTCGTAGTAGGTCGTCCCTGGACATCAAGGTTAGAAGACTTTAACCTCCACAGTTGGGTCAGTAGCTCCTGCTTGCCCCGTGGCCCTCTAAACGAGGTTCTGACACTAAGTAACAATCTGCTCTCTTTTCTCACTTTAAATCAATCCCTTGTAGAAAACAACATGCAACAGGGCAATAAAAAACAGCAGCAATATTAAAAAACACTACAGTGGCAGAAATAAGGAAGCAAGATAGGGAACCAAAAGAAATTCGAGTGTGAAGGACAAGACTAACCTCTGTGATTCCTAAAGCATGATATATATTTTTGAAATATTATTTTTACATTTTGTTCAGAGAACATTTTTATACGTGTGTTCCTTTTGTTTTCCCAGCATAAGATCAAGCATGTTTTAATGCATGGATGATATCCCTTCCAGTGTGAACGATTATTTTCTAGAGTTTTGACTTCAGCTATACTTTACCTTTTTTGCCATTCCTGAAGCAGGATTAAGACAATGGGGGTCATTCCGACCCCGGCGGGTGGCGGGCGCAAACCACCCAAACACCGCCCCGCGGTCAAATGACCGCAGGGAGCATTCCAACTTTCCCGCTGGGCCGGAGGGCGATCTTCAAAAGATCGCCCGCTGGCGGAGCGGGAAAGCCCCAGCAAAGATGAAGCCGGCTCCGAATGGAGCCGGCGGACTTGCTGGGGTGCGACGGGTGCAGTTGCACCCGTCGCGATTTTCAGTGTCTGCCAAGCAGACACTGAAAATCTTAATGGGGCCCTGTTAGGGGGCCCCTGCAGTCCCCATGCCAGTGGCATGGGCACTGCAGAGGCCCCCAGGGGCCCCACGATACCCGTTCCCGCCAGCCTCTTCCTGGCGGTGTAAACCGCCAGGAACAGGCTGGCGGGAAGGTGGTCGGAATCCCCATGGCGGCGCTGCATGCAGCGCCGCCATGGAGGATTCCCTGGGGCAGGGGAAAACCGTCGGGAAACCGCCGGTTCCCCTTTTCTGACCGCGGCTTTACCGCCGCGGTCAGAATTGCCCCGGAAGCACCGCCAGCCTGTTGGCGGTGCTTCCTCTGCCCTCTGCCCTGGCGGTTGGAAACCGCCAGGGTCAGAATGAGGGCCAATATGTGTATCAGAGAAGTGTGCCATTGCTACTGTGTGATGAATATCTTGAGGCAGGGAATTTTGATCCTCTACTGAAACCAGAAACAAAAGTCACATGTGTAAAATGCAGTGGTGCAATTATGTGATAAAAAGAATAGAAATGAGCAAGCAACCTCCTGATTACACTCCTTATGTTTTGAAACTAAGATCAATGTACTACTCTCTGTATACCCACAGACTCACTAGGGATAAGCATGCTGCTAGACTCCAGTGGTGGGACAAGGGCAGACACTTTATGGAATTATGTAGCAGCAAAGAACGAGAAAAAGGGTTACAAAGGTCAAGTTCACCACCAGCAGAAACTTTGGGAAAAACACTTTTGGAAAACATTAAAAGAAATGGTTGACATTAAACCCACCCATCCAGCAGGTTTAATGTATCTACTTAATTTAGACGAGAAAGTGGTTGAACTTACTGAGAGGATTGGTACGTTGGCTAGGAACCGATTTAAAGCTGGAAACTATGGATTTGAAAACAAATGTAAAGATCTTGAAAATTCATCTAGGCACCCAACTAATTGAATTCTAAACATTCCAGAGGAATGCAAGTAAAGTGCCCCTTAACATGTGCTCTGAAATGAAAAGTCCATAAATATCTGAATTGCAGAACTTTTGAGAGAAATTCCTGGTTCAGATTTGCAAGCATTGATCAATGGCTACAAAGTAATAATCTGTATGTTTTTTTACAAACTATTTCAGTGAATGAAAAGCGAATTTGAAGCAGGTGCAGGAGTGGTTCTAGGTCAAACCAAATCCATTATCAGAATGCTTTATTGTGCGTTCTACGATGGGAAAGGGAGGGAAAGAATGTGGAAAGGAACTTGGACCAACTCTATCTCACAATTGCTCTTGGAAGGTAACAGGATGAGCGAGGGGGAAAACTCACTAGCGGTAGGATCGGGAGAGAGCCTTGTGGGAAAAATGGAGAGGGAAAAGACATGGCCCTTTGAATTGGTCGGCAGTTATGACTGTGATACACATATTAACTATGAATTTATACACACACTCAGATTACAATACTACAAGAAACACATATTGCTGGATAAAAGAAAGAACAGCTTAACAAAAAGAAAAGTGTAGTAGGATAGAAGATATTTTATACTCTCGCCTTTTAAGCACCCATAGGGACAATCATATTTTTAGGGATACAAGGCTTATAGATTATGAACCATGAGGCAGATGTGAAGGGGAGATGGATATTAGGACAGGCTACCGTATCTGGAGATGCTGTCTCACTTGTATCAAATATGAACTTGTCCTAGATTATCGTGAGCTACTGATACAACTTAAAACTACCTTAGTTGTCCATTCTTCTGGTATTATCTTGGAGAGTGACTTTAATACCACATTGACACACTTATACTCTCCTGGACATCAGAAATGGGTCAAATTGTCAAAACAATTATGAACGATCTGCCTACAGGAAACGATTTATGTAAGTACACTAGATAACATCTAAAGAGAAAAACTCTACATGCTGCAAACGTAAACTTATTGTAGTGCCAGATACTCACCTGTGACTGTCTCAACATAGTTTTTATTACAATTGACATCAGAGTTTCTTCAACAGAGATTAAGGCAACGATAACTAACCCGTGCTAAAGTGCAAGTGCTCCTGTACAAAATGTGTATGTAATTGGCTTATCCATGATTGGCATATTTGGTTCACTAGTAAGTCCCTAGTAAAGTGCACTAGAGGTGCCAGGGCCTGTAAATCAAATGCTACTAGTGGGCCTGCAGCACTGGTTGTGCCACCCACATAAGTAGCTCTGTAATCATGTCTCAGACCTGCCATTGCAGTGTCTGTGTGTGCAGTTTTTAACTGTAAATTCGACTTGGCAAGTGTACCCACTTGCCAAGCCTAAACCTTCCTTTTTCGTACATGTCAGACACCCCTAAGGTAGGCCCTAGGTAGCCCCAAGGGAAGGGTGCAGTGTATGGTTAAGGAAGGACATGTAGTAATGTGTTTTATATGTCCTGACAGTGAAATATTGCTAAATTTGTTTTTCACTTTTTTATTTTTTGTAAGGCCTGTCCCTCTCATAGGTTAACATGGGGGCTACCTTTAAATCTGATTAAAGTGTAGATTCCCTTTGGGAGCAGATGGACATGTGGAGTTTGGAGTCTCTGAGCTCACAATTTAAACATACATTTATTTAGTAAAGTTGATTTTAAGATTGTGTGTTTGAAAATGCCACTTTTAGAAAGTGGACATTTTCTTGCTTATACCATTTCTATAACTTTGCCTGTTTGTGGATTCCCTGTCTGGGTCAGTTTGACAGTTGGGCTGGTTGCACCTCACACTAGACAGTGACACAAAGGGAGCTGGGGTGTAGCCTGCATATCCTGATGAGCCATCTGTGCTAGGAGGGAGAGGAGGAGTGGGCCCTCATACCTGAAAGGGCTGTGCCTGCCCTCACGCAATGCAGTCTCCAACCCTCTGGTGAGTGTCTGTGGCCTTGCCTGGGCAAGGCAGGATTTCACATTCAAAATAGACTTTTCTTTGAAGTAGGCCTACTTCAAAGGAGAAATTGGGTATAAGAAGGGCACCCAAAAGCACAGACTTTAGAAAAACACTTCTGGAAACAAGCGGAACCTCTGCCCGGAGAAGAGCTGAAGAGCTGAGGAAGAAGAGCTGCCCTGTCTGTGACTGTGCTTTGTGGAGCTATCCTGCAGTTGCTGCTTCTGCCAGAGTAAAAGGGCAAAGACTGGACTTTGTGTGCTTCCATCTTGAGAAGAAATCTCCAAGGGCTTGATTTAGAGCTTGCCTCCTGTTGTTGGAAGTCTCAGGGACATCAAAGACTTCTCTCTGCCAGCACCTGGAGTATCTGGAGAGACTCCTACTCTCCCCTGTGGTGCCTGTCCAGTTCCTGGGACCCTGAAAGGAGAAGCTGGCAGCCTAAAGAAAAGGAAATCCATGCATAGAGCACCGTGCAGGGAAAAGATTGACGCAACTCCGATCTGCGGCTGAAGAAACGAAGTGCCGCCGGCTCCGCAGCTGAAAATCAATGCTTGCCGGAAACGTGACCAAAGAATCGACGCACGGAGCAGGAGAAACGACGTGCAGCATCGCTGACAGAGGCTGGGAGATCGCAACCCGCGCTGCGTGGTTTTCAAATCATCGTGCGGCTGGATTTTTGACTCAAGTACCTTTGGGCGTGTAAAAGCAACGCAAGGCCTGCCCGGACCTGAAAGTGCTGACCGGATCGATGCATCACTCTCCTGCGGAGAGAAGAAACGATGCTCCCCGACCTGGCAAAAGGAGAACCGATGCAAGGTCCTGCTCGTGAGTGGATTCGACGCATCGTAAACCCTTTTTGACGTACTCTCACCCGTGCAGGGTTATTTTTGACGCACCCAAGGTACTTTTTCACGCTAACAGTGTTAGTGTGTGTTTGAAACCACTTAAAGACTCTTTTTGATTTTTAATTGATAACTTGACTTGTGTATTGTGGATTTTTGTTGTTTTGATCTTGTTTTGTTTAGATAAATATTTCCTATTTTTCTAAACTGGTGTTGTGTCATTTTGTAGTGTTTTCATTAAGTTACTGTGTGTGTTGGTACAAATACTTTACACCTAGCACTCTGAAGTTAAGCCTACTGCTCTGCCAAGCTACCAAGGGGGTAAGCAGGAGTTAGCTGAGGGTGACTCTCTTTTACCCTGACTAGAGTGAGGGTCCTTGCTTGAACTGGGGGTAACCTGACTGTCAACCAAAGACCCCATTTCTTTCATTTATTTTACCATTTGTTGGGCCGATACTACTTGTTAGAAATGGGGTCTCTAGTTGGTAGTCAGTGTGCACCCTGTCCAAGTAGCGATCCTCACTCTATTCAGGGTAAGGGAGATACAGAGCTCAGATAACCCCTGCTCACCCCCTTGGTAGCTTGGCATAGGCAGTCGGGCTTATCTCAGGGGCAATGTTCAAAGTTTTTGCACAAACCCATACAGTAACAAAGTGAAAATACCAAAAAAGGGCTCCACACCAGTTTAGAAAAATAGCCAATATTTATCTAAATCAAACAATACCAAAATGCCAAAAAAACAACATACACAAGTAAAAATATCAAATATTACAGTAAAAAAGAGTTTTAATCTATAAGAATCAATGGATGGATGTTTTAGCACTAAGTACCTGATATGCTTAAAAAATAAAGCTACTGGGTGAGCATGCATCGGAAAAACAAGCAATGCGTTAATTCCTTACTCACAAGTTAGGCTGTGCGTTGATTCTTTCTCTGTGGGGTAAGTGATGTGTCAATTCTTTCCTGACAGGGAAGGGATGCGTAGATTTCCAGACAAGCAGCCTTGGGTCCATGCGGTGATGTTGAAGATTTTGACGCCCCAGGGATGACGCATGGAAAATCCCGACACACAGCAACAATGAATCTGCATTGAGGTGGCGGTGCGTTGATTTCTGCAGCTGCGAGGCAGGCACTGCATAGAGTTTACAGCCACGAGGAAGGTGCTGCTTCAATTTTTCTGCTGCTTGGCTCTGGAGCAAGGATCTTAACTCTGGTTCTGCAACCTTCTCCTTACAGGGGCCCAGGGACTGGATATGGCACCATTTAGCAAGTCAGGGAGTCCCAGCAAGAGAACCCAGGTGCTGGCAGATGAAGTCTTTGATGTCCCTGAAACTTCTTAACAGGAGGCACGCTCAGTCCAAGCCCTTGGAGAAACTTGACAAGCAGGATACATAGCAAAGTCCAGTCTTTGTTCTCATAAAGGCAGAGGCAGCAACTGCAGGCCAGTCAAGCAAACCACACACAGCAAAGGAGCAGTACTCCTCCTCACAGCTCTTCTCCTTGGCAGAGGTTCCTCTTGATCTAGAAGTGTTCTAAGCTGAAGTAGGCAAATGTCTAAGGAAAATTTGTAGTGCACTCTTCCGTGCCCTCCCCCAGCCACACTCTAGGGGTTTGGACACTGTATCAGGAGGGGTCAGGCACAGCTCTTTCAAGTTCAAGTATCAGCTCTTCCCTCCCACTCTAGCCCAGAAAGATTCATCAGGATATGCAGGACACATGTCAGCTCCCTAGTCTAGAGTGAATTCACAAACAGCCCTACTGTCAGTCTGACCCAGACATGGATTCAGCAGCCAAGCAGAGGCACAGAAAGGTTAAGCAAGAAAATGACCACTTTCTAAAAGTGGCATTTTCAAACAGACAATCTAAAAACCAACTTTACCAAAAGACGTATTTTTAAATTGTGAGTTCAGAGTCCCCAAACACCATATCTCTATATGCTCCCAATGGGAAACTGAGCGTAAAAAAATATTTAAAAGCAATCCCCATGTTAACCTATAGGAGAGATAGGCCTTCCAATAGTGAAAAATGAACGTGGCAATATTTCATTATCAGGACTTGTAAAACACACCAATACATGTCCTACCTTTTAAATACACTGCACCCTGCCCATGGGGCTACCTAGGGCTCCCTTAGGGGTGACGTACATGTAGTAAAAGGGATGGTTTGGGCCAGGCAAGGGGAAACACTTGCCAGGTCAATTTGACAGTGCAAAACTGCAGGACCACTCATGTGGGTGCAGCAGGTCAACTTGATTTACAGTAACTGCGCACCTCCAGTGCACTTTAATACTAGTAAATCAAATATGCCAATCAGGGATAACCAATCATAATCACAATTTACACAGTGAGCACTTGCACTTTAGGACTAGTCAGCAGTGGTAAAGTGTCTAGAGTACCAATACCAGCAAAACCGAAATCCAGCACACAATAAAAAATACAGGAAGCAGAGGCAAAAAAGACAGGTGAAACCACGCCAAGGGTGGCAGGTCTTACACTACTTGATTTGGTAGTAGTTACATCTTGGTTTGGTCTACTTCACTAGCATAAGGATTGTTTGCCCAGGCATTTTTAACTCAATAGGCTTGTTTTCGTCTTTACATCATGTAGAATGGTGTCAACTTGAATTAACATTCTTGTCATGATGATGACTTAGTCCGATTCATGACTTAGGAGTTGAAACTATGATAATTTATGTAATGACTGATGTTTGTCTTACACATATAAGAATCTGGAACTGCTTCATGTGTTTGAGGCAGTCTGTCTCACAACATTCTTGGATGTGTGCTGTTGCTTCGCATTGTGTACAGTTGAGCACTACAGTCACTTCGTCACTGCACTGTCTGCATTTCTACGTCACCATTCATATTTAAATCTAACACATTGCTTGCTGCATAAGTCTTTCTTTGGAATAAAAATGACTAACACCCTTCAGACCTTAGCAATAATTGACTCCATACAGATTGTTTTCCGACAGTCTACATTATATTTATCCAATTTTGAACAATGGTTTCTGTTTGCATCCTAGGATTCTGGTGGGTTAGAGGGTTTCATTGGTAATTCTACTAATTCAACAATGGCTACATATTGCTCCTCCTGAAAACCATCTTGAAATTGCAACAAGTCCATAATTGAAATCAACCTGCACATTATAGGGCATCACAGGACACTCTCATCAATAGAACCATGAAATCCATTCCTTCAGCTATTTGCCTAATGCCAGTCTCCCTGAAGCTACACCAGAAGATGTGACAAAAGCAATACAAACAGGCTACACTGAACTGACAATGGGCATTGTTTTAAAACGCAACTCAATACTCATTAGCTCCAAACTGAACTACTTGAAGTTCTTCAAGATAGTGGACACTCATCTGTTCCACTCAGTGGGCCATTGCTGTTAGTCACTGGCAGACTGGCTAACTTGACCCTATTCTCCCACCTCTTCCACCTCTAAAGAGAGAACAGAATTGCATTTAGGTGGCATTCAGAGCTATGAAACACACAAAAATCAAATAAAAGAAAGCGGGTTGGATCAAAGTACTTAATGGATCCATTGTTTGCTTCTATTTACCTGATGCATTCCAATTCCACATGATGTCACAACATCACTTTACCATCTCCAAACCAGTCACATACAAACTTCCAGTTGCAGTCGTTGTCTCTTTCACTCCCCCTACACTAGGACACCCTTTAACCTGCTTTGCACAATGTAAGGCTATGGCAGCGCAGGGAACCCCTCCGGGTCCTGTGCCCTCACCTGCTGCTCCCCCCCCCCCCCTTGGAGGTGGCAGACCGCATACTGCAGGAGATTGCTGCGGTGGGGTGCCGCCTGGAGACAATGGATTCCAGAATCTCTGAATTGACTGTAGCCTCCTCCTCCATTCGGGCGGACATAGCTGGCTTTCGAGAGACTGTGCATAACTTAGATCAGTGCCTCACGATTGTGGAAGACCATGTAGCGGTCTTACCCGGCCAGGAGGCTGAGTTGAGATCCCTACGAGTAAAGGTCATCGACTTGGAGGATAGGAACCGTAGAGACAACATACGCCTTTTCGGTGTTCCGGAACACAAAGAGGGCTCCGATGTAAAAACGTTCCTAAAAAATCTCTTGCCTGAGCTTACGGGTTTGGAGTACTCACCACCATTAGAGTTCCAAAGAGCACACAGGATCAGTCCCCTCCATATGCTTCCTGCGGCATGAACAAGCTTGACAAACCATTTTGACAACCAAATCTCAGGGATCATACTCCCTTGAGGGACATGAGATCAGGGTGGCGGCCGATTTCTCCAGACCAACAAATGAAAAGCGGAAAACATTCCTGGCCCTTCGTCCCCAACTCAGAAACTTAGATATTAAATATGGTCTCTTTGAGCCAGCGCGCATGTTGGTCACTTACAATGGCAAATCCAAGGATTTCACTGAACCAGCGGACCTCAGCACCTTCTTAAGCGACCTAGCTTCTCATCCTATGAACACCACCGCTACGCATTCAGACCTGGACAACCTCACCCAAGAGGATTTACCAGCAGTCTCCTCTTCGCTGTCTCAACCCCAGCATCTTGCCTCACAAAAGAGAGGCAGGATATATGATCTCTCATCTAAATCTCAGGAGGATTGTGACCACGCCCTCCAAACGGTGATTGATCATACTCAGGACCAGGGCAAGGATAAGTCTTGCTCCCCCTTGAAACCTACTCTTGAGGAACACCCTTGATGCTGGAACTAGGGGAGCTTGGAGATCTTCCCACTTCTTATTCAACAACAAGTTCCTATTCTTCAGACAGCTAAGTGCCAGAATAAACTATTAATGTCATTTCCCCCTTTCCTGGTGGGGTGAGGTTGAGGGGGGTCTGGGCTGGCGCCTTGCCCTCATGCACTAACTGTATTTGTTATGACTTATCGTTACTCCTGGTTGGGCTATGTGGCCACTTCTCTTGTGAATGTCATAATACCCTGAGGATTGGCTATGGCTCATGTCTCAGTGCAACAACAGATGTAACATTTCACTATTATAATTTTGCATGTGCTCTTTGCTGCTGCTAGCTGAACGTTTGTTCCTTTTCGCCTAGGTTTTGTGTGTGGTATTGATTATGCTGCGTATGTCAGGTGCTCAACCTCTGGTTGTTGATTGGGGTCATGCTTTCAGACACTGACAATTCCCGCCCTCCCTGTCCCACTCATTTCCACCCATTATCCTGAGGAAATGTCCAGACGGCACAGGGTATGGGTCTTCTGTCCCCATGCCAGGCCTTTCTAGGTTTCAAGGATTCTAGGATTGTGTTTTCCTTTCCAGGCATCCCCTGGGTTGCTTCAATTGTTCTCTTTTCTCAACCCTAGGGCTCTTATCTTGCCCTCCTCTTGAAGTCCATGGACCTATCTCGTTGGTGTTACTGACTTTGGTGTGCGTGCATGAACTACATGTTTCTCTGTTACTATGGTTGGTTATCTTTTTACGACTACTTGTCTGGATGGTTGACCAGAGTGTATTTCTCTCTCCTCCATTCTATGGAGTAGTCTATTCCCATAATCATATTTTGGTCCCTATTGCCTTCCACGCCCTGGCCTCGTTTCTCAATCTATACCACTGCATGGCTCCACATGCAGGGGAGGCCCCTTGGAAATCATATTAGTTAGCATATTGATTCCCTTGTCCCCCTCCCAGTTCCCCCCGATGACCGCCCGGCATGCGGGTCTCCCAGGTTCCGACCCGCAGTTAAACAGCACTTCCAGTGATTAGATATTTCTCGTTCACCGCAGCTACCCCTTCTTTTCTCCCGTAGCTCTGGTTCATAAATTTTTCTCCCTACTTTCTTTCCCCCTTTGTTTCCATTTTTTTTCTCTTTTTCTCTCTTTCTCTCTTCTCTCTTTTCTCTTTTCCTCCTTTGCTGTGACCGAGGGGTTTTCTCCTCATCTCCTGTCTCACCTTATTTAATTGCCCCATTTCAAACCATTTAGCTCCTATGTATATCCATTGTATCGCCTACCGCGAAGTCCCCAACTACCCATAAGCCTGCGCTCATAATCTACTCTATCATGGGGTCACAGTTCTGTCTTGAAATGTACATGGCATGATACATTATATCAAGCGTCAGAAGGTCCTCTCTTATCTCCGGTCAAAAAGTATTGACATTGCTCTCTTGCATGAAACTCACCTCACCCCATCTGAGTCAGAAAAACTCCACAGAGACTGGGTGAGCAAGGCATTCTTCAGTGGAGCGCCAGCCGTGCATGGTGGGTCGCCAGGCTCGGGGAGGAAATGTGGGGTTGAGATACTTATTCGTCGATCCCTCCAGTTTAGGCTTCTTAAGAAATGGAACGATCCGGAAGGGCGCTATGTATTGGCAAAGCTTACTCTTGGATCTTCTACGATTGGTGTTGGTTCCATATATGCTCCCATTGACTCCAAATGTTCTTTTTTCCTCTCTCTTAACAGCATTCTGACAGAGATTGGGGCCTCCCAATACCTGTTGGGCAGGGACTGGAACTTAGTGCAAGATGCCATCTTAGATCGTTCCAGCGGCCTAGATACAGGTAATAATGTGGATCGGGCCCTTTTCCGTGACATTCTGTCAGACCGTGGTCTATTGGATCATTGGCGTCTTTGCCATCCAACCGACCGCAAATATACTTTCATTTCTACTGTGCATGGGACTCAATCCCGGCTAGACAACTTTTTAATTAATCACCGGTTATTACAATCGATCCGATTGTCTGAAATCCTTCCAGCCGCATTGTCTGATCACTGCCCGATTTTACTAGCTCTAGAGTTGGGGATGGCCTCACCGGGTCGTAAGCCTTGGCGTCTCCCAAACTCTAAATATCGATCCCAGCAGAGAAAAGAACAACTCAGGTCTCATCTTGCCACATATCCCCAGAATAATAGGGGTTCTGTCTCCTCACCACAATTATTGTGAGCGGCAGCAAAGGTGACCATTAGAGGACAGCTTATGAGGGATTTGGACATCTCCAATGCCCAAAAGATGGCCAAGCAGAGCGATCTGGAAGCTTGCATTCTCTAGGCCACCCCGGAATACACCCGAACACCCACTCCAACCATTCGTCGACGCCTAGAGCTAGCTAAAATGGAGCTCAACTCGCTCCATACGTCGCGAGTGGAATATGCCTTAGAGCAACTGAAAGGCTGTCATTATGAGCATGGCGAGAAGGCAGGTCATCTGTTGGCCACTCAACTCCGTCAGGAGGAGGTGGCGCTGGCCATATCAGCATTACGCAATCCAGACGGTTCGTTTATCATGCACCCACAGGCAATTGCGGAGGAGTTTGGTCTCGTTTATCGAACCCTATATACACCGGAAACACCTGAAGATATTGGGAGATTGGAGGCCTTCCTTGATAGGACAAATAGATCATGTCTTTCAGATGAGGGTCCAGCAGGCGATAGCCCGCCTTTCTTACCATACGGCGCCCAGTGAAGATGGGTTCACGTCAGAGTTCTATAAATGGTCAGGATCAGATACTTTATATATAGATATAGATGCATTATACGAGGCATTCCAAGGGGCGGACCAGACAGGATCATTACACCCTCTTTCCAACAAAGCCTCTATAGTAGTTCTCCCCAAGCCGGGCAAAGACCCTCTTCTGTGCGGTAGGTATCGCCCCATATCTCTTCTTAATGGAGATATCAAAATACTGGCAGGGATTCTGGCATCTCATCTCAGGCAGGTCGTCCCCTCTTTAATCCATCATACCCAAGTTGGTTTTGTTTCGGGACGTTCGTCAAGAAACCACCTCCGTACATTATTCCACGCTATTTGGACTGCCTGTGATTCTCAAGAGGAGGCTCTTGCCCTCTCACTTGATGCTGAGAAGGTGTTCGATCGAATAGAGTAGTGATACTTCTTCAAAATATTACGCCATTTTGGTTTAGGGACTAATTTTCTCAACAAAGTACATTTGCTCTACGACTCTCCGACAGCCCAAGTAAACTGCGGCGGGTTCCTTTCTGATGTTTTTTCGGTCAACTGTGGGACACGCCAGGGATGCCCCCGTCCCCGATATTATTTCTTTTTGCCATGGAGCCTTTAGCGGCATTGATATGTAACTCTAATCTTATATCCGGCATCCCGATTCCAGGCGGCTGATCCAGCATTTATCTCTATGCTGATGATATTCTCCTCACCCTCAACGACCTATCCACTTCTCTTCCAGCTCTTCAAGCTGTCCTGGCAAAATCTGAGCATCTTTCAGGCTACCGGATCAATTGGGACAAGAGTGAAGCGCTACCAATGTCTCCAGGAACAGTTCGTGCCTCTGTCCAGGGACTTTCAGTTAAATGGAAACAGTCACGTCTTTGTTACCTGAGAATCGATGTTAACAGAGGTTTGGATAACATAGTGGCGGACAACCTGGATCCTTTAATTTTCAGTATGAAACTGGACTTTGCAAAATGGACCCATCTGGGCCTCTCCATGTGGGGTGGAGTTCAGGCGGTGCGAATGGTGACCTTGCCTTGTTTCTTATATGTTCTAGGTATGTTGCCCCTACGAATACCCTTGTCCCTCCTTCGAGAGATAGATCGTCACATCCGGTCTTTTGTTTGGGGATCCATGCGTCCACGGTTGTCCCGAACCACTTTGCTTGCCAGATGTGAGTACGGAGGTTTGAGTCTCCCCTCAGTGGAACATTACACCTTGGCACTACACCTTTCGCAGATGGTCTATTTACTCCCAGGAATACAGGATCCGCCACTCTGGGTGGAAATTGAACAAATTCTTTCAAGTGTCGAATCAGGACTCCATGTTATATACAACGCAGACCCGATCCCCCAACAAATTCACAACCCTATGACTGGAGCTATGCGAACTGCATGGCGACAAGCACAACGCTTATTGAATGTAGATCCCCACATACATGACAGGGCAATCATCTGGGGCAATAAAGGTTTTCGCATTGGGGGAAAGACCATTTTTTGGAAGGAATGGTGCTTGAAAGGTCTCACAAGGGTAGATCAGTTCCTCACGGGGGACAGATGGAAGACGTTCCCAAAACTTAGAAGGAATTTGGTCTCCCCGAACATCACTCGTGGCGTTTTATATAGCTCCAGCACTGTCTCAGCGACTCATTCAATCCCGATCCTTCAGTACTTGGAAACCTGGGTGCAAATGAGGGGGGCTATATCAGGCCTACAAGCCTTGCTAAATCGACGTCTCTTTTTACTCCCCCTCCTGGTCTCCTTCGAGAATAAGTGGGAGGCATGTCTACAGGTCGAGTATGATTTGGAGAACTGGGCGGATATAATCGAGGCCAGAGACCGCGGAGCCCGAGAGGCCCGCGCAAAATTTAGTCTTTTTTAAACGTTACTCAACTGGTATTGGACCCCCCAGAAGCTCCGTGCTGCAGGGTTATTGCCTCCTGCCTCCTGCTGGAGATGTCCTGATGAGCGCTGTGACTTACCTCACATTTTACATGACTGCCCAGCCATACAGCCTTTCTGGCGATCAGTAGGGGCTACTCTTAGGGAAACACTACCCTTACCACCCTGCCTTACCCATGCCCTTCTTTTGCTGCATGAAACCGGGGAGCTCCCTGAGCCCTCCAGGCCGCAACTTTGCTTATTACACACCGCACTAGCCACAGCAAAGATATGCATCCTCAGATATTGGCAAGCAGCACTCGTACCCTCTCACGGGGAGTGGATATCTGTAATGTTTCAGGCTGCTTCCCATGAGCGTCTTATTTATGACCTACAGGATAAGACAGACGTATTTCTACAGACATGGTCAACCTTTCTCTCTGGTCCGGTGACCTGATTATCCACCATACGGGATATGTCGCATATGCTCCAGTGGCACTACGCCTCCCCAATAACCTTATCATTATACCTCAGTACAAGTCGGTTCTTACTATCCTTCTTTATTTCACGTTGGACTCCACCGAGCGCACACACGCATTTTCTTCAGTTCTTTCTCCACGCTGGTTTTTCATGGACGTATTACCTGCTTTCCTTCCTTTCCCCTCCCCTTTGGGTCCATTGTCCCCCCCCCCTGGTCACTATTACCATTACCATTACTATTACTATTACTATTACTATTACTATCATCATCATCATTATCATTCTCACTTTCACTATTATTATTATTATCCTCAACCACATCACCGTTCTCCCTCTCATTATCATGCTCATTTTTATTTACACCTTTTCCCTGTTTCTGTCCTCTCTATTTGTCCTTGTACTTTTCCTTCTGCCTTTGCCCTTTCTGTTTCTCTCTTTGATATTCTCTTTCTCACCCTTCCTATTTCCTCTCACTATCATTTATTTTTCTCCTTATTTAGTTCTGTTTTTCCTTATTTGTCCTTTTTTAACTCATTTTTGTATTCATTCCTATTTAGTCAGATATATTTTCTTTAACTATGATTATGTCCATGTCATTGCACATCACTATTCAGAGACACTCAGGCCCATATTTATACTTTTTGACGCACAACTGCGCCAACGCAGTTGTACGTCAAAAATTTTACCGCCGGCTAACGCCATTCCAAAGCACCATGCGGGCGCCTTATTTATTGAATGACGTTAGCCGGCGCTGCGGACTGGTGTGCGTAAAAAAAAATTACTCACACCAGGCAGCGCCGGCGTAGGGGAAAATGGAGGTTGGGCGTCAAAAAATGGGGCAAGTCAGGTCTGAGGCAAAATTCAGCCCTCAACCCGATTTGCGCCATTTCTTTTTACGCCCAACCCCCATTGAAATGACTCCTGTCTTAGCAAAGACAGGAGTCATGCCCCCTTGCCCAATGGCCATGCCCAGGGGACTTCTGTCCCCTGGGCATAGTCATTGGGCATAGTGGCATGTAGGGGGGCCCAAATCAGGCCCCCCTATGCCACACAAAAAATACGAAATAAAATACTTACCCCAACTTACCTCTACTTCACTGGGATGGGTCCCTCCATCCTTGGGTGTCCTCCTGGGGTGGGCAAGGGTGGCAGGGGGTGTCCCTGGGGGCAGGGGAGGGCACCTCTGGGCTCCTTCTGAGCCCACAGGTCCCTTAACGCCTGCCCTGACCCATGCGTTAAAAAACGGGCGCCGTTTTTTAAGGCCTGCCCCCTCCTGTGCGTCAAAATGACGTCACAGTATAAATATGGGGCACAGGCCTTAAAGTCATTTTTTGGAAGGGAACGCCTACCTTGCATATCATTAACGCAAGGCTGGTTCCCCCTTTCAAAAAATGACGCACATGGTGGAACTTTGACGCCCGCGGGGTCCGACGTCAAAGTATAAATATGGGGCAGGGTTTGCGCCGATTGTGCGTCAAAAATTTTGACGCACATTCGGCGCAAACAGAGTATAAATATGCCCCTCATTCCTCTTTTCCACATGGCTACCACTGAGGCGCTCCTTTCCTCCAATCCCCCTTCTTCTATAGCTCATTTCGGGCCTGTCCTTCTTTAAGTCCAAAGGAGGAGTATTACTTACCCCCAGGGGTTCCAAAGGCCATCATGTCCTGTCTATAGACAGATGTCCCCAGCTTGGAGGTTCTATAATGTTATTTGCCCAAGACATTCTGATGCTCCTTTTCATTTCCACCCCCACTCAGTTGGGGGTCTTTGTAACTACGGAATCTCTAATGATGGGGGAGGTTGGAGAGGGCGGGTTTATTAACCCTGTTAGCAATACATATCTCTGTGTCCTTTCTTGAGGCCTGAGATGAGGTACATAATTACATAACTTTACATAATTGTACAATGGTGATGCTGACTTGCTCCTATAAACACGTTATGTTATTTTATCCTACAATGTTATATTATTGCATCTCCCTATTGAAGTCCGGCATTTTAGTATTGTATCACATTGTTATTTTATTATGGATGCTCTGTGTAGTATTTTTTAGTAGATGTTGCATATCTTAGAAATCATTATTAGGTAGCAGACATGTTCGAGAGGCTTCACCACCATTGATTGTCTCTATTCTTTCATTTGTTTGACATCTCACTGGTGTGGCCTATCAGGTCTTCGATTGTATGATGTATACGGATTTTAGGAGCTTGCTGTTTGTTCTCTGATTCTGTATGCTACATACTGTTTTGAAAAATGACAAGAAAAACATACCATACAAAAAAAACTTCCACAAAACACAAGTCTTGTTCTCCCTGTGCCTTTACAGTATGATTGCTTTAAGATATTTGACTTCTAGTTAGTTATTACTTTCTGACTATTCCCTTTGCTCCATAGCTTGGCCTCTGTAGTGGATGTCTTTGTCAAAAAGTGATCCATTCATAAATACAAATAAATACAAAATGTATACCTCTAGAGTCTTGGATCTGATGGGGTGACTAACACTAGAACGCCTTGATGATAAGTTGAGTAAATAAAATGGGAGGAAAACATGTGCAGGACCAAAACCTGTGGATGAATATTAAGCATAAGTTTCAGAAAGTCTATTTAAGGATGATTATTTTTTTTAATTTGCTTTCATTTAGAGTACAAAGTTATTTCTAAAGAGAACGGAGGAACTTCTGGAAAGGATCAGTCTATTTTAACAACAAATCAAACACATTCCACAGTGGAGAACCTAAAACCGAACACAAGGTAAGTCTGTCTGATTTTTCTTTTAACATGTGTACTTTAAACTGTGTCTATTTCTGCACACCATTATAAGTGTGACGAAGTGAATTCAGTATAGAACATTTCATCCCATCCTCAAGGCTGTAATGCTAATGTTCATGTCTGAGGGAAAACATAAGCTTCACCAAAGGAAAGACCCTGAGCACACTGATTCAACAACACTGATTCACTGAGCAAGACATCTTACCTGTCGCAGCCAGATTGAAGAATCATCTTTCTTCCCTACTTGGAAATATTGTTGTTAGTTGTTTGGTGACTGGAGATTTACTCTAAATGCTATTTTGCCAGTCTATTCTATAATATGTTGTTTGAAGGTCCGCAGACTGTCATAGAGGTAGGCCGCCTTGCTCATGGTTGTTCTATTGAAAAGATATTTGTAGAGCATAAGTCACTTGCCTGTGATGTGATTTGCAACCACAAGGCTCCAATGGTATGTTATGTTGTATTGATTTATATTGCACTAATCACCCAAGGAGGTACCTAGGCACTTGGGGAGGTGTGTAGGTGTTAATTCTCTAAGGTGCTTATTCGAAGAGCCAGGTCTTCAGCTTATTGTAGAACTCAAGTAGTGAGGAGTCGGTTCCTATGTGTTGAGCGAGGTCGTGCATTGTCTTAGGTGTTATGTAGGAGAATGAGAGACCTCCAGTTTTGCTTTTATGCATGCAGGGAATGTGTGTAAATAGGAGTAAGTCAGAGGATGAAAGTCTGGTAGGTTAGTGAAAGTATTCTGCTAATTTGGTATTCTGGTTTTGTGTTGTGTAGGGCTTTGTATGCGTTTGTGAGCAGTTTGAATTTGCTGTGCTTGTGAATGGGAAGCCAGTGAAACTTCTTGAGGTGGGTGCAGCGTGGGAAGTCGAGTATGAGTCTTGCAGTGGTGTTCTGGATGGTCTGGAATCTGTGTAGGAGTTGTTTGGATAGTCCGGCATTGAGAGTGTTGTTGTAGTCCACCCTGCTGGTGTTGAGTGCTTGCATGATGGTCCGTCCAGTGTTCTGAGGCAACCATTTGAAGATCTTTCGTAGGATGCGTAGGATGTGGAAGCAAGAGGTGCACACTGCATTGACTCGAACCGTCATGTTGAGCTTGTCAACTGAGATGATCCATAGATTTATCACGTGCTCTGTGGGTGTAGGTGTTGGTCCTAGCTCTGGCGGCTACCAGGTGGAGTGCCATAGGGAAGTCTTGTTGCTGAGCACAAGTACTTGTGTCTTCTGAGAGTTGAGCTGCAGACAGTTGGTTTGCATCTAGTCTGCTACCATGGTTAGGCAGTTGGTGAAGTTGGTTCTGGAAGCAGTTGTCTTATTTGTCAGGGAGAGGATGAGTTGGGTCTCATCGACATAGGAGATGGCTGTGATGTCTTGTGACTGGATGATGTTGGCCAGCGGCGTCACATATGTGTTGAAAAGGTTGGGGCTGAGGGACAATCCCTATGGACTCCGCATATGATTTCTTAGTCTCTGATGCGAAAGGTGGCGGCCTAACCCTTTGGGTTTTTCCAAATAAAAAGCTCTATTTGTGAGTACATCTTTGTATGCCAGTCTGGTGGAGTCTTCTGATGACTGTGTTGTGGGAGACAGTGATGAAGCCAGAAAGAGGTCGAGCAGGATGAGGGACTCTGTTTCTATTAATTCCATGATGATTCAAATGTCATTGATGACAGCGATGAGTGCTGTTTCAGTGATGTTGGTCTTTCTGAATCCTGATTGACTTGTTTAGAAGATTGTGAAGTTCGGGATGTTTCCATTCATCTGGGAAAGTGGCAGATGTGATGGAGGTGTTGATGTTGTGGGTCTGGGTGGTGTTGATTGGTGATGTTCCCAGGTTGTAGATGTAGTGTGGGCATCTGTCCATTGGGGTCCCAGAATGGATGGTCCACATGATTTCCGCTGTGTCGTTTTTGCTCATGGTTGTCCATTTGGTCAGGTGGCTATCTTGGTTGGTGATTGCCAGGTTTGGAATAAGCTCTCTGGTGTTGGGTTAGTGTTTGAAGTTAGTGTAGATGTCAGTGATTTTGCTGTAGAAGATTGTGAAGTTTGGGATGTTTCCATTCATCTGGGAAAGTGGCAGATGTGATGGAGGTGTTGATGTTGTGGGTCTGGGTGGTGTTGATTGGTGATGTTCCCAGGTTGTAGATGTAGTGTGGGCATCTGTCCATTGGGGTCCCAGAATGGATGGTCCACATGATTTCCGCTGTGTCATTTTTGCTCATGGTTGTCCATTTGGTCAGGTGGCTATCTTGGTTGGTGATTGCCAGGTTTGCAATAAGCTCTCTGGTGTTGGGTTCATGTTTGAAGTTAGTGTAGATGTCAGTGAGTTTGCTGTAGAAGAAGTTGGATAGGTTGTCATCAAGTTGTGGGGAGGCAGCAATGTTGTTGACAATGGCCGAGGGCAAAATGAAATCCTTAACAATCAAGAAGATCTCCTTGCAACTGTTAGAGCTTACTTCGCTGTGGTTCACTTGTGCTTTTTTCTAGATGTCTCTTTTTTGCTGGTTATAGTGTCTGAAGTCAGCCTTGTAGGTAGTTGTGGTTGGTTCTCTATTTCCTTACTAGCCGTTTACAGTGCTGTTTGGTGTCTCAGAGGTCTTACATGTGGACATAGTCGTTGCTTTGTGGCAGGTGATGCAAACCATGATATAAAGTCTCTTGTAACACCAAATACAAGTTGTTAGAGTTTGAATTGCTTCACCCGATGTATACCACATCTAGAACTTTTTCACTTTATGAAGGTTTAATCTATGTGGAATGTCTTAGGGCCCAGGGGTTGGTGGATAGTGTGCACTTGTGAAGTTGAACTGTCCAAATACTTTTGATTATTAGGTAAGTATTACAAAATGCACTTCTACCTTCACTGTGTTGCAGCCGGTCTACAAGATGGAAGCGTGTGGTTTTGTGATTGAGTCTTTAACAGAGGAATGAGGCCAGAAATGGAGATATATGCAATTGATGTTCCTATAGCATCTTGCTCTATTTACATTATGAAAAAATTCCTATAGGGATGAGAAGGGCTAGCATAGAGAGTTAAAGTATTGGAAACAGTCAGATCAACGCAGCTATGAGACCTACTCAACACACAATAGATAGCATTCGGGTATTAAACATATGATTATTGTGATGCAAACACAGGAATCTGCAATGATGGAAAATGAAGATTGCTGTTATTTCTGTCTAGTGAATGAGAGTGGGCTAAACTTGCAAAGTT
This sequence comes from Pleurodeles waltl, assembly GCF_031143425.1. Taxonomy (NCBI): domain Eukaryota; kingdom Metazoa; phylum Chordata; class Amphibia; order Caudata; family Salamandridae; genus Pleurodeles; species Pleurodeles waltl. The sequence goes on along the minus strand of NC_090447.1, from coordinate 700,301,131 downwards.
CTTGAAAGTGAATTGTTCTATGTTTTCTATTTGGACTTTTAAAATAAATCTAGATTTTTTACACATTAAAGTTGGAGTGCTCTGATAACCATAGGCAATATAGCTTAGTCATCAATAACTGTGTTGTTCCTATTGTCACGTTTATATGCATTGGAATCCATATGGCCTAATACAAATCCCCAACCTTTTTTTAACTCTTCGGACCCCTGTATTTGGGCCTCAGTTGATTCTTTGTTAAACTCATATGCCATTCACTTTCAATAAAGGCCTGTTTGACATGGTTAGACACTGGGCCAGCATTAAATCGTGTATGTGTAGATACATCTATAACTGACACAATAAGTAACCTTTCAGGTCTGCCCGGTTATAAATATGTTTGTTATATGAAATGTCTACAGGTGGCGGAGGGTTCCTGCAAATTGTTGCTCTTGGAATCCCATGTTTCCGTTTTATCCCTATTGTACTTTGAAGCTCCATAAAGACTAGTGGTGGAAACAGATGCCTATGAGGCAGTGAGATCCATGCAAAGTATATCTAAGGTGCCTGTTACCCTTCCTGGCTACATTTGAGCATATCCCACCCTTTCTGAAATTTTATTTTGGCAATCTTCTAATGCTACCTGACCTCAAGGAGGCACACCATTGTTTACAATGGGCCTCAATTGGCTTGCAGGATTAGCGTACAAATGTTTCACACTAATCTTGCAAAGCTCTGAACAAGAGTCAACATTGTTGATGCCAGTTCCCTATCTACCGCCACGGTGCGCCATATCTTTGATACAGTGCACACATGGTGGCGTTAGGGGGCACCACTTTTCTTAAATCTAGCCCTAGGTACCTATGCTCATTTTAATAATTGTGCCAGAAATGCCCTTCACCAATTAAGATTCCACCTGGGATAAAGCTTTATATCCCAGAATCTGTCTTCAAACTAGTGGTACAGTTTTTAGTGTTGTCTAGTCTAGTTAAGCAAATTCTATAATCAGTGCAATACAGGTCCTGCTAAATGTGGCTATACATGCCATGGAAAGATTTTTCCCTGAGAGCCAAGACATCACTTAGCTTCTGTTGTGTGTAATTTAAATGGTCACTAAACCAACTGCTGACTCCAAAATACAGTCCAGTTACCAGCCTATTTCTTACCTTACTTTCCTCAGCAAAATCTTCGTAAAGGAACCAATGAGTTGACTCATGGTTTACAACTCCCTTCTCCATGTGCACCAATCTTTATTTTGAAAGGTGAGCGGGGCCAAAACTGGACTAGCCAACAAGATAGTTGAGGTTCTCCTTTCCATGAATGATGCCATAACACTCTGTTCCTAGCAAACCTCTCCACAGCCTATGGCATCATCAACCGCACAATACTACCAGAAATGCTTAAACTCTCTGCAGTAATCACCAGACCTCTACTGGATTGGATCTAATCACTCACCGTCCAGAATCAAAAAGACAGAGTTATATCAATTGAACCATCCACACACCAATGGACGAATTGCATTTCTAACACCTTTGCCTTATATCAACATCCTTGAACGGTCCTTGGCAAACATCCTTCGCAATCAGCAGTTAAACTGTCGAACATAAGCCATTGATAAATAAATCCATTTCCAGTTGGAAAACCGATCACAGGAATCCAACTGACATTGACTTTGGCATGGATATACGACTTGCACAGGGTATAAGAGACATTCTTGTGCGTTAACAGCACCTAAACAGATATCATAGGTCTTAGAAATACTGTGTCTGATGCAACGATTTCCTGGCCAACAAAACTTAGAACACATTCCTCAACCTTGTGAGAACCTGGAAATTCTCTTCAACGCTAACCTCACCTTTGCTTTCCAAATGAATGCTGGTACAAATGCTGTTAATATGCAGCTCTCTTTTCTGTAGGAAATTCTCCCACTTCTAAATGAGCACAGAATAGAATAGGGTAGGGCTGTCATAGACTGCTGCAACATCGTCTACTCTTATCTCCCCAAGAAAATCATTGCCAGGCTTGAAAGATTTCAGAATTAATATATCCTTCACCCCATAAAGTGGGTCAAGAAAAAACCTGCCCTTACAGCTCTAAATCAGCCCGAGTAAGTCTGAGGACTAGATTCACGTCTTGTGAACTATCCACAAAGCCTACTGAGGAAAGATCCTACTTACCTGCAGAAACTGACTCATCGCTACATGAACATCAGAAATGTATGTTCACTGTTTTCCCATTAAAACAACCTTTGATCCTTCAAGAGAGTAAAACACATTAGCAAATATCGGGACTTTCAAAAACACAGGTCCTGCCTAAGAGTCAAAAGCCACCACATGAAGTTCAGGAGGCTCCTGACAACTGAACTTTTCAGACTCCAGCACAACAATGGCTGTGCTGAAGGGTGTTGCACATGGTTTCTCACCTCATCTGAGTGCCTGCTAACTTCTCCTTCCAACAGTCAAGCTGCACTTTCCGCTTCACAGTCCTCTGTAGCTACTGAAAGGCAACTTGAAGTGCTATGCAAAACTAATCTGTAAACCCATAAGTAAATTTAGAGAACTGCAGAAGCAGGCAGCTCCACCCTCATATGGTTACTGACAGGATCAGAGATTGAGAAAGATAAGGAGACAGATTCCCAGACAAAGACAGGAGAAGAGACACATTCAGAGATTGTCTCTGTTTCGCAAAATGTTGTGCAGTTGCAAATTACACCTACAACCACAAAAAAGTTATATTTAAGGTCTCAGTTCAAAAATCTTGATTCAAGAAAATCAGGATTGGTGGTGTTTCTGAAGCTAAATCACACGTTAGCTGATAATTCAATGTATGATGGATTTTAAGGTCATAAGGATTGGGTTAGGATCAAGAATATAGGTGTTCATATGGGAGGGACAAGAAAGTGGCAATCGGCAATTTAGTGAACACCCACAAAGTCACAGCTTTGTAGGTGTTCTCAAACATGCCTCAGACATGCACTTAACTTTAGTGATAGGAACCTTAGAAGTGCCCTGGTACCCACTATATAATTAGACTGAGAAGTGAATGAAAGAGGATTTCCTCACGTAGACAATATTTTTCAGGTGAAGATTTTTTTTTTTTTAAGTTTAATAAATATTTGCATCTTCACCGTAAACTAAAAATAGCAGTTAGTACACCAGTGTCCACTCCAATAGTAAGGGTTAGTGTACACAGTTAAAACTTACTTTTCTGGTAAATCCTTAAAAATATAGAAATTTAGAAAATGAACTAGATTATTTTAGCGGCGAAAGGTTTCAGTCATTAACCCCATCCTGCTAAAACATTTTGGGCCAGATTTACAAGGCCCTTGCGCCTCTTAGCACCACACTAGCGTCATTTCTTTATGCTAATGTGGCAATAAGGATGCCATTCTCCTTCGCCATACTCACAAAGTGGTGCAATGCTTGCATTTCACCACTTTGTGACCCCTTGCACCACATTATGCCTGTGCCAGGCTTAATATATGCAAGGGGCGTTCCACCTCACGGTGGGCCGTAAAAATGGCACAGTGAAATTTACATTTCACTGTACCATTTTTAGTGTCATTTTTAACACCTTCTCAGAGCAGGCATTGACATGACGCACCCATTACTTTCAATGGGCCTCCCTTTACTTTGCAGGATTAGCGCTAATCCTGCAAACTACCACAATAGCATGATAAATTCTGATGCTGTTCTCCTACTGGGCGCCGTGTTGTTCCATACTGTAAATATAGCGCATCTGCAGTCTGGGAGTTCGGGCATTCAGCTTGACTTTGCTTTATGACTGAAAGCTCGTATAGTGGTTGTTTCACTGGCTTGCGACTTCCGAATCTGAATGCTGCAGAAAGTATCTCCCTTCTTTCTCAACAAGCTGTATTGTATAGTTCAGTCAAAGCCTCATAGGTAACTACTTGGTTAAAATGCATTAACACATTTTATCTAGATTTACTAAATTGCCCAACATATCTAAATGTCCGGACAACACTGCTACCCAAGTGCCTGCTGACTTCTTTGGGTACCAAAAAGGAGCCAAGGCCAATAGCCTAACACTGTTCCCACCGAGCAGACCAGTGGGAACACGTATTACAATGTTCCCACTGGTCAGCCCAGCAGGAACATTTTATTATGTACGGAGAGAACGCCACCACCATGGCAGTGGTGTCCTCCTCATAAGTTTGGCGGTTCAGTGGTGGGACCACCAAACTCCTAATGAGGCCCTCAGTGTGGCCAAAGAATTTCACTATCCTGAAAATGTCCTGAAACATGGCCCACTTTGCAGCAAAAGCAAACAGGAACTACTACAAAAGTAAGTAGGTCAGAGGCTGGGAACCTTTACTCCATTGGTAAGAATGGACTCCAATGTGTTTTAGGGTGCTCCCCACTCACAGGCTTGGGTACCCTACAAAGCTGGACCCTCCCCTAGCCTTATTCAGAGCAGTGCTTTACTTGCAAAAGGTTACAAGGTGGATTGAACTCACTGGATTTTGCACCCGTGAGTAGGACCTGAGGATGTTGGCGTCCCTTTCACTTTAAATCCTTTGACAGAAAGCTCTCTAAGGATCATAAATCTGATCCACTGGGTGGCTCCAGAAACATGTAAAGCTGAAAAGGAAACTTCTTTGAAGACTCCCGCTGACAAGCGGCAACTGAAACTGAACTGGAGTTTATTGTTTTCCCTGTCTGACACCTTGAGAGTCTCTAATGTGTTTAGAAAAAAAATTTAGTTTAAAATTTCAGGAGACAAAAATATCGGAAATTAAATATTATGGCAAAAATATTGTGATGCACAAATATCGTTAACAAGAATTTCATTTTTTGAGATAAGTAATATTGTTTTAAAGACTATGGCCCTCATTACAACTTTGACGGGCGGCGGAGGCCGCCCGCCAAAGTTGCGCCGCAGGAATACCGCACCGCGGTCTGAAGACCGCGGCCGGCATTCTGAGTTTCCCGCTGGGCGGGCGGGCGGCCGCCTTAAGGCCGCCCGCCAGCCCAGCGGGAAACAACCTTCCCACGAGGACGCCGGCTCGGAATCGAGCCGGCGGAGTGGGAAGGTGCGACGGGTGCAGTGGCACCCGTCGCGTATTTCACTGTCTGCAATGCAGACAGTGAAATACAAAGTGGGGCCCTCTTACGGGGGCCCCTGCAGTGCCCATGCCATTGGCATGGGCACTGCAGGGGCCCCCAGGGGCCCCGCGACACCCCCTACCGCCATCCTGTTCCTGGCGGGCGAACCGCCAGGAACAGGATGGTGGTAGGGGGTGTCAGAATACCCTCGGCGGCGCAGCGAGCTGCGCCGCCTTGGAGGATTCAAAGGGGCAGCGGGAAACTGGCGGGAGACCGCCAGTTTCCCCTTTCTGACCGTGGCCAAACCGCTGCGGTCAGAATGCCCTGCGGGGCACCGCCGGCCTGTCGGCGGTGCCTCCGCGTCCAGCGGCCCTGGCGGTTACAAACCGCCAGGGTCGTAATGAGGGCCAATGTTTTTAATAACGTTTTCAGTAGCATAGTTTAAAAAACATTTTTTAAATTATTTTAATGTGTTTTAGTTGATATATTAATTTTGTGTGTTAACATTGTTTATATAATGTTATTCATTTAAATATTGCTTGTAATTTTAAGAGATTTAGAATTGTTTAATTATCATTAGTAATTTATAGTGTCATAGATGGTTGTTGGGTTTGTGGACAGATTGGGTGGGAGGGTAATTAGATAATAACTAATTATGAATGATTGTATCAAATAATATTTTAGTATGTAATTGATATTTCTTATGTAAATCATATAATACTGGTTTATTTTTGTTCTATGTTATTTGCAGGCTGTTAGGTTTGTAGTTGTATAGGGTGGGAAGTTAATGCAGCAATAATTACCAATTAATTATTCATTGTTGATTATTTAATTGCTTTTTATTTATGTCAAATTATGGAATACTTGTTTGTTTTACTTATATTTTAATTTTTGGCTCCAAGGTTTGTAGTGGTCTACGATGGGAAGTTGATGAAGTAATAACAATTATTTCATATTAAGTGTTAACCAATTAATTAATAATTATGTAAAATATGGAATACTATTATATTTAACTTCTCTTCAAGGTACAGGATGCTAGGTTTGTAGGGGTCTAGGGTGGAAAGTTAATTAAGTACTGATTAATTAACAATTCAATATTAATTGCAAATTAATCATTTAATTGATTGTTAATCAGACCCTCAAGGATTTCGCGGTTTCGAGATGTTCAAAAGAATCGCGAACTCAGCAGTTTTCTGAAAAGCCTGCCCTTTTTTAAAAAGTGTGTGCAAAATTTTAGAATGCGAGGCTCTTTCTATTGGTCCAGTGGCTCGCCACTCGGCCAATAGAAGGCAGGTTTCTTGCATTTGTGTGAGGGTCTCACCACAGGCCCATAGGCCTCGAGCTCTAATCATTTTAAAGAATGCATGAGCTCTGGGCCGGCCTTATGCCCCGTAGGCAGCATGCCAAAGGGGCGTTTATTTTTCAAAATGATTAGGGCCTGCCATCCACGAGACACACAGAGTGCCTCGGGGGCATTTACTTTTATCAAGTTCCCCAAAACCTGATAAAAGTACATGTCCTTTGGGCCCACCACCTGGCCTGTGGGTAGTGAGCCCAAAACTTGATAAAAGTTAATGCCCTCCAGGTGCCCCTGAATGACGGGCCCAGAGTGCAATAATTTATATCAAGTTTTGGTCCCACTGGGCACACAGCGTGCTCAGGGGGCATTTTTTTAAATGATTAGGGTCGCTACCCACAAGGCTAGTGGTAGGCCCATTGGACATTTATTTTGATCACATTCCGCAAAACTTGATGAAAACACATGCAAATAGCAAAATAATATGCAGCAAAAATGCAGCAACATTTTCATATCTGTGCCACAAAAATTTTCATATTTGTGGGCCAAAATATGCTAACCCATGCCGCAATATCCTGGGGGGGGTCTCTTTAATTATGTAAATGATAGAATATTGATTTATTTCACTTATTTTTTTATTGCAAGCTGCTAATTATTTAATTGTATTTTAAAGGGTGTGCGTAATTACTTTCTTGAATGGTAATTATGTAAATTGATTGTTTTTCTTTTTGAATATATATATTTTTCATGTTAATTATACATTTTTATATGAGTTAAAAAAAAAATCTACATTCATGGGGTTACTCATATATATAATAATAATGTGTTTGAAATGAAGTACTTTTTAGACTGCAGTAGGAATAGTAAAATCAACCTCTTCACAAGTCAACACTTTTCAAGACTGTTACGCTGTTTGAAGTAAGAATAGTGAATCTCACCCCTCTGAAATCCAACGCTTTCCCTACGGTTGCTCTGTTTGGAGTGGAAATAGTAAATTTTACCCCTCTGAGATCCAACACTTTCCTTATTGTTGCCCTATCTGGAGTGCAAATAGTAAATGTAACCCCTACAAGACCAATGCTTTCCATAATGTTGTGCTGTTTGGAGTGAGACTAGTACATTCTACTGTTCTGAAATTCAACACTTTCCCTAGTGTTGTGCAGTTTGGAGGGGGAGTAGTAAATTTAACCCCTCCAAAGTACAGAAGTTTCCCTAATGTTGTGTAGACTGGAGTGGGAATAGTACATTTCATCCCCCTAAAGTCCAGCGCTTTCTCTATTGTTGCATTGACTGTAGTAGGAATAGTAAATCTAACCCCTCAGAAGTCCAACACTTTCCCTACTGTTGCATAAACTAGAGTGGGAATAGAATGTTTCATATTCCTAGCCTCCAATAGTTTTCATAATATTTGTTAAAAATATTTTATAGCATTAATTTAAAAAAAATATATTTTATACTGTTTGTTTTTAGGTATTTATTTTAATATTTACCTCATTTTCAATAAATGTGTTTTTTTGTTTTTACATTTTTAATATTGTATTTATTGCCTAAATTTATTAATACATATTTTATTATTGAGTTGTTTATATTTTTATATTTTATGGTGTATATCCTTTAGACACACATACACACACGTGTGTTTTCATAGTAATCAACGTAAAATATAAAATATAATGTAAAATACATATTTATATTGTTACACTATATATTTAGTACACTATGGGGGTTATTCTAACTTTGGAGGAGTGTTAATCCGTCCCAAAAGTGAAGGTAAAGTGACGGATATACCACCAGCCGTATTACGAGTTCCATAGGATATAATGGACTCGTAATACGGCTGGTGGTAAATCCGTCACTTTTCCGTCACTTTTGGGACGGATTAACACCTCCTCCAAAGTTAGAATAACCCCCTAAATATCTATATCTATCTATATACATATACATATATGTATATATATATATATATATATATATATATATATATAAAATGTAATTTAAATTTGTGTGTTTATATAAGTATACATTTATATATAGTATTAAACCTTAGTGGAATTTGTTAAATTTACATATACTAAATGTGTATGTGCAAGTTTTCAACATTTACCTCTTCAGACTCTATTTATATTACAAAAAATCAATATTTTTGTATATTTTTGGACAATATTAGTGTCAACTATATTTTTGGCAACAATTTTGTGTACCACAATATTGTGCCAGTGATCCATAATCCATCTCTAAGTGCACTCCATGAGGTCATCAGACATGTACTGTTATGGTTCTTTGGGCACCAAAACAAGTTCAGGAACTTTTTTAAAACATTTGCTTCAAGGTGTTTCGACCTCAAGAATATCTGAACGGCAGTTCCACAGTGTAGCACAGAATTTCAGGTTTTTTCCATTCAGAGAAAGAATTTTTCTTCTGAAAAACGACAAAGTACCCTTTCAGTTTAAGAGCCTGATTACGACCTTGTCGGATGGGATACTCTGTCACAAACATGACGAATATCCTGCCCGCTGTTTTACAAGTTCCATAGGATATAATGGAACTTGTAATATGATGGGCGGGATATCTATCATGTTTGTGACGGAGTATGCCATCCACCAAGGTCGTAATCAGGCCCTAGGACTTAAAAACATTTTCAACCTTACCTACTTCCAGCCCTTGAGCAGGACCAATCTACTTGGTGTATGCAACCTGCGCTCCATCTCAGTTGGCCTCAAATCATGCATAGGTCCATTGACTAGCGTTTGTGCATCGTGCTTCTTGACACTTTTTTCTCTTAAATCATTTAAAAAATAATATTTCAGGTTCCCCTTATTACATTTTTGACATATTGGTGTCATTATATTAATCAAAATGTTCCCTATTTCTCTAAATTTCAGTGGGATTTTTATTGTGTTGTGTTCCCAACTTTCAAACTCTTTTAGTACTTTTAAATGCTTACAGATTTTCTCTGAGCTAGCATGTGTATTCTGTGCTGCAGCTACCAACGGGGGCATTGGTATGTGCTCATATAATCTTTTGATAATTACTGCATTGTTGCACTATATTAAACATAAAAAAGCTGTACTACATAAATTTACTTATATTACATCAGATTGGAGCTTTACAAGCTATTCTAAAGCTAGTGGTCCACTTAATGCTATATTGTGTTTATTTATTAAACAGCATATGCATAACTTCTCTGCTGAATGGCAAAAGAACAGATGCATAATCACTTAAAACTCATACATCTCACTTCTCTTCCATAGCCTCACCAGCTCATATGCATGGAAATTATTGCTGAAACACTGCTCATTTAAAATATTTATTTTCTCATGTGACCATCTTGGCTTATGATTTATGTATAACCTGCATGATTATAAAGTTCAAAGTCGACACAGACACAAATACAACACAATACGTACATGCATGAACTGGATAGATTTGGTCTTGAATAGTAGAGACACTAAAAGTACCTAACACATAAATTGACACCTTCAGTCATATCTCACACATACATGCACGTATTAGAAGTATGGAAAATCGGGCATCTTGCATAAATCAGTTTCATAACAATGTTGTAAACCTTTGTAAACTTTTCAACGTTAGAGGATCTTAAAAAAACATTTTTAAAAACGTTTGCTTCAGACATAGGGGCCACAAACATGTAGGGGCATATTTACGAGAAAGTGAGGCATCAGTCCTGATGTGCCACCTTTCTTGCGTTGCACCTGTCTCACCTAATAACACCATGGTAGTGCTGTAATTACAATAAGGCGCACCATGGCGGTTGTTAGGGCAATAGCATCAAAATGTTTGCCGCTATTGTGCCACTTTGCTGCACTAGGCTCAAAAATGTTGATGCTAGTGCAGCAAAGCACAGGGAGGCCCATTATTTAAAATGGGTGCATCATTTTATTGCTTGTTCTGAGCAGGTGTTAAAAATGACAGAAAAAAGGAGCACTGAAAAGTTGTAAATTTCACTGCGCCAATTATTTGGGCCCCTCTGCGTCAGAACGACCCCTTGCATACATTATGCCTGACGCAGGCATAATGTGGCGCAAGGTGTTGCAAAGTGGTGCAATGCAAGCGTTGTGCCACTTTGTAAGTACGAAGCGGGGGAAAAGCCACCTTAGCGTAAAAAACGACTATTGCGGGGCAAGGTGGTGCTAGGGGCTTGTAAATATTGAGAGATTCTCCAGGGCAAAAAGAATTAGCAGAACCTTCTTGTCTTCAAAAATCTTTTCCCGGAATCTTTACCCACAGTAATAAAACCCACCAACCCCTCAACCGCACAAGTTGTGTACTTCACACATTTAAGCTAGTGATAGTGCAAGAAATGTTTGAAGCTTTAGTTTGGATACATAGTCACGGGGGCTGATTAGGAGTTTAGAGGATGGAAACACCCGTCCTCCAAACTCCCAACGGGGTAGTCGCTGCCATGTGGTCGACCTCCCCGCCAGCCCCATTACCACTTTCTCACTGGGCTGAGTTTCCGCCGGTCAGCCCAGTGGGAAAGGGGCGGCAGCATTGTCATCCAGCGGTAATGCTGCTGCACACAGGGGGCACCAGCACTCTCCAAATGCACAGTAGAAAGTGTGCATTTCTAGGGGGCTAGGCAGGACCCACGGGCATGAGCAACGCAGGGGCTCCCCTGTTGCCCCTGCACCTGTCCTCCACCAGATTTTTAATGGCAGTGGTACCACCATGGAAAGGCTGAAGGAGAATAAGGTTGTAATCAGCATGGTGGCGCTGACTGCAGCGCCACCCTGACTGATTGCAATCTGCACCGCTGTCAGCCTGTCGGGATCTGGGATCTGGGATCCTGGTGGGGATGCCGGGAGGTTGGCGGGTATGCCTGCCAACCTAGTAATGTGGAAGTTGGACCGCGATAGCCGTATGTTCTGACAGCCATCTCGAAGTTGGCGGTCTTTGGACCGCCAGTCTCGTAATCTGGCCCACATTCTCTGGAAGCTTGAAAAGATCAGATTCTGATTTCAGATACTCCAGTAGCCCTGAAGAGTGCGATGTGAGACATGTCTTATCTAGCTGGATAGCATTAAATATCACAGAACCCAATTCAAAGAATTCATTGGTTTGTTACATGAAAACCCAAGGCTTAAGACTGCTTTTTAGATATGAAGCATTTTGGTCATGCTAATTGGACTGCAGCCTTCATAAATTAACATTGACAGGTTTATTTTATTTTACAAAATATGAATTTGTTCTGCAATATGCAGAGAATTTATTTTATTTTTGTTTCTTCATTCAAAGGAAATTGTTTCCTATGTTGACATTTTGCAACAACGTAGATGAAATGGCACACTATGAACACTGTCTACTCAATACTGAGCTATACGTTTACATTGTTTATATTGCCTCCAAGTGCATTTCTAATTGGAGTAATTGAGGCAAAAGGTAACAAATCCCATAATGCAGTAATTTGTTAATGAATGTCCGGGTCTGATATTTGGTATGGAGCAAACTGGTACCCTAGTTTGACTGTAATCTGCATCTATTAGTTTCTAGGCTTAAGTTTCTACAAAAAAAAATACACTGAGTGTTCTTAATGTGTACAGCTCCAGTTATTTACATTTCACATGTTTCTTTCAAATTAGTTTATTGATCCTTTTACTTCCGGACTCCCGTTTAGCTTCCACTTTCTTCACCATGTAACCTGAGCCATTAAGTTAATTGTTTGAGAGAGCAGCTGTGTCCATCTGCCAAAAGACAGATGCCTCCCTAACATCTCAAATCTTTATACATAAATTATATCATCAGCCTTCACACTTTACTTGTAAATAGTTAACACTGGATGTAAGATAACTTCTGATGTTAACCCTCAGAACACAGAGATCCTCCTCATTCTTCACTAATACAAAAAAATCAGTCCATTAGTCGAGAACAAGCTTAACGTGAAAGGCGTTTCACTGTTCCTTTCACTGTCAGTAAAATCTCTTTGGTTAATACTTGACTAAACTCTCTCATTCACCTCACCTCAATTGCTAAGTACACCAACTTTCACTCTGCGAAGTGCTCACACCAGCACGGCAGAATACAGCAATTCAAGTCTAGTTATCTTATCCCTTAATCAGTAGCTCCACTGCTCAAAGTTGTACTATAATTCAGTGCCAGACTTACTGCATGTCTTTCAAAAGAAAATTTGATGACATCTCTCTCGTCCAAAATAACGTACACTGGTTACTTATCAAAGCTAGAATAACATTTGAACATGTTAGGTACCGGTTATGAGGTGCAGGGGAAAGAAAGGAATTGCTTATTCTGAATGGTATCTCCATAACAAATATTGATCATTCCCTAATTATTCCACCCAGAATGTGTAAAAACATGCAGATCTGGCAATACAGGGTCCTTTACAGCATGAATTTGCATCTTCCTGCTCGAATAACAAGTAGGTTGTAAATAGCAGCAAGGAAGTCAATGCGGGTTGTGTAGTGTGGATTGTGGTGTCGGGCAGATCATGTGCCTAGGCTGACGTATAGCCTCACTGGGGGGAACACTGCCTATTCCCACACTATGCTGGAGGTGGGGGAAGATTTGCCTTTGCCCACAGCCAATATCCAGTCATTTTAGAGAGTGGAGACACAGGCCCGGTAAAAAAGGGACTGGTGTTTCCGGGCCTGGTAGTTTCATGTCTGGAAACACTGGATCACTCATCATCATTACCAACTTTATTCAAAATTCAAAGACAACCATAAAAGCATTTACATGAAAAGAGACACACATGAAAACAGTTTCCACATAAAAGTAATTAAACAAGCATATGCGTATGCAGAAAACAACTAATTTAAGTAAACGTCCTAATCTATAGCATACATTTTCATTAGGTAATAATTGCATAAATAAAATTGCTACTGTGCATTGAGTAAATCTGTATTCCCCTAAAAGTGGTAAAAAAATCAAACTCTAAAAACTTCATACGTTGGACAGAAGAATATACAGTCCAAATCATTTGGGTGGAAACATTATCACACACATACGCTCATTTTGCCAAATTGTCCCAAAGGGAAATATCAAAGATGACTGTTCATGCCACCTCTAAACCTCGGTAACAAAGCCGTCTCCTAGCTTCTGTGTACAGAGGTCATTTAGGGCTCCGTGCCAGAACTGGTCTTTAGAGTTGCCCATTGTCTCACCAGTGGTTTCCCCAATTTTACACTTTCTCTTAATAGACACCTCTGTTCCAAGAACAAATGCAGAGCAAGCATCTCATTCTTCTTACACACAGATGATGGATTCTGAAACAGATTGGGCCTGTCCAACTATCCAAGGTTCTGCTTAACATACGTGAGTCAGTGTATTGTCTTTCCTTGTTCACATAGCAAGCAGTCCTTAATATTGCCTGATCTGAAATGGCATGAGGATTATTCCAGGCAGAGAGGCACAGCAAGAGGGAGCTAAGGGCCAGATGTAGCAAAACGCCAATTTGCGACTTGCAAATTGCGAGTCCCTGCGACTCGCAATTTGCAACTCGCAAATTGGTATGCAGTACGGTGTCTCAGACACCGACTGCGACTCGCTATGGGGTCGCAATGACCCACCTCATTAATATTCATGAGGTGGGTCGCTAATTGCGGCCCCATAGCGAGTCTAGGCACTCGCAAACATGGAGGCCTGCTGTCGTCAGCAGACCTCCATGTTCGTGACTGCTTTAAATAAAGCATTTTTTTTTTTTTTTAAGTGTAGCCCGTTTTCCTTAAAGGAAAACGAGCTTCACTTAAAAAAAAAAACGAAACCTTTAGTTTCGGTATTTTTTCAGGGCAGGGAGTGGTCCCTTGGACCACTCCCTGCCCTGAAAAAATATTTTTGGGTCCATTCACAAAGTGGAAGGGGTCCCATGGGGACCCCTTCCAATTTGCGAGTGGGTTACCATCCACTTCAAGTGGATGGTAACTGCGACTCCATTTGCGACTGCATATGCGGTCGCAAATGGAATTGCATTCCACTCCGAATCGCAAATAGGAAGGGAACACCCCTTCCTATTTGCGATTCTGAAATGCATATTGCGAGTCGGTCCCGACTCGCAATATGCATTTCTGAATAGCAAAGAGGCTTTTGCGCCTCGCAAACGGCGATTTTCGCCGTTTGCGAGGCGCAAACCCTTTGCTACATCTGGCCCTAAATTCCATGCAGTCCTCAATGTATGGTAGGTCTAGTTCTTCATGACAGAAAAAAACGGAATCACTGATGGTTGCCTGGATCGGTACTCCCCCCAGTGCAATTCTCAATGATATGCTACTGCATAAAGCCACTCTCCAAAATAATCCTATCTCATGGGAAGGAAGTCTTCAAGCCTAAAAACCACATTCAAAGGAGCCTCAAGAAGCTATTTGGAGCTCTCCTTTGGCAGATTTCTGAACTCACTCAAACTGCAATACTTCACATCAGTAAACAATTACTTACTCATCCCTCTACTGCTTTCTGAAATTTCTGAACGAATTGTTTTTTGAGTGAATTGAAATTAACCTTATTGACCTTTATGTGTTTAATTTTATATGTCTTTTTTCTTTGGAGTACTTTAATACCCGTTAGGTGCAGGAGTCTAATATAAAGTCATACATAATTAAAAATAAAGAAATAGTGGCACCCCTTAAAGAAATGGTGTTTCTTTTTTAGAACGGGGTTGTTATTATGGACTCATTGTGGTAATCATTGTATCAACTTCAGTTGGTTGGGAACTGAGCTGGCCATACCAAGATTCAAACCTTTGAGACATAGGCCTTCATTATGACCCTAGCGGTCGGTGATAAAGTTGCCGTAATATCACCAACAGGCTGGCTGTAATTACCACCAAATTATGACCATGGCAGAAAGATCTCCAAAAGACAGTCAATGTACCACACCGACTGCCAGGGTGGAAACAACAGGCACCACGGCGGTAGCCGCCTATAGCCACGCGGAAGTCAAAGTTCCGCCCACCATATTAAGACCCTGCAAACCGCCACCTTTTCTGGGGCGGTACCAATGACATCAAAAGCCTGGCGGAAACTGAGCTCAGAAGTGAAAGGACTCACCATTGGAGACACAGGGAAGAACCACGCCGCCATGGAACCAGAACTGCATGTATTTCCGATAATATTCTACGATCTGCTCCACCACAAACATCAACGCCGGCAAAGACAACAACGGTGAGTACAGCCGCCTAGCACACAAGGGAGGGAAAGAGGAAAAAGACAGTGACACACACATGCACCACACACACCCCATACACACAACTAGATGCACAAGAAAACAAGTTAATCCCCCTAAATCGGCTGAATAATGCAAGGACAAAACAAATTTACCAAAGTGAGTGTAATAATATCAACACAGTATAAAAATAACTTAGCCAATTTTACAGATATCTACAAATGTACAGAAAAAGGGACACTGCCCAGTCCTCAGTTCGCGTGGGCCACATGGTCAAAGGGCAAAGTCCAAGGCCCCACTTGTCACCTGCATCAATACAGAGAGACCACTGCAGGGGCATCAGTTGGCAAATAGGCAGGCACCTCAAGGGGGAAGGGGGCACCTCAGCCGGGAGCAGAAACAAGACCACTGGTTCTGGAGGGGGCAAAATGCCCTCTGCTTTGTCCTGGGAAGTGCAAGGCCACAGTCTCTCTAGTGCATGGGTACTCACAAACATTTTCCCAGGGGCCAAAATCTTTGGTCTGCAATGTGACCAAGGGCCACATTAACGCCAGCAGTGAGGGGCTTGGGGGGTGGCGTGGGAGGAAGAGGGGGGTTGTCGGTAACGAAGGTGTAGGGGAAGCAAAGCATAAACATTTAGTGGCTGAACTGCACAATGTGTAACCAGAAAACCTAGGATTAATCCCAGCTTCCCCACTTAACAAAATTGTGTGATTCTAGTCAATTGTCTTATTTCTATAGCCCTCCTTTTTCTTCATTTTTACATATAAGAGGGCCTTAAAATACACGACTTCAGGATATGCACCATACAAAACGTTGTCCTGTGTTTGGTTTAATAAACTATAATGGTGTTCAAGTATAATAAGAACCCAGGCCACCCAAAGAGTGCACGTAACAACTGGCTTGCGTCTTAGTTCATTGGTCTCATTGTGTGTGTGGGGGGGGAGGGTGCTCCTAAATCCATATTTGAAACTATCACTTTAAAAAAGAAATACTTCTGAATGCACATATATAATCTGATGTACTAAGGTGAAACGGTTCTGCTTGTAAATAAAAGGACCCGTTTTGAATTTTTAAGTGATTTTTGCTGCAAGATGTCTTTAAAATGAAGGTGTTCCTTTCTTTTACTTCGTTAACCTTTAAATAAATGATTGCCTGTTTATGTAGCATCTTTGTATGCTAGTGCTGAGTTTGGTAAATAGCAGCCCATCGCTGCTATTGGCCAGGGGCCGCATGTAAAGGTCAGGAGGGCCGTATGCGGCCCCCGGGCTGTACTTTGAGTATCTGTGCTCTAGTGGGTGTCTTCCCCACTGGTTCTGGAGGGGGCAACATGCCCTGTGCTTGGTCCTGGGAAGTGATGGGCCACAGTCTCTCAAGTCGGTGTCTTGCCCATTGGTTCTGAAGAGGGCAACATGCCCTGTGCTTGGACCTGGGGAGTGATGGGCCAGAGACTCTTGAGTGGGTGTCTGGCCCACTGGTTCCAGAGGGGGAAACATACCCATTGCTTTGTCCTGAGGAGTGATGGACCACAGTCTCTCAAGTGGGTGTCTTGCCCACTGGTTCTGGAGGGGGCAACATGCCTATTGCTTGGTCCCGGGGAGTGATGGGCCACAGTCTCTCGAGTGGGTGTCTTGTCCACTGGTTCTGGACTGGACAGGCTGCACAGCAGCCCATGGAGGCAGGATCACATTGCGTCTGCCAGCGCTGACAGCTGCACTGTGGTGGTGCTGGTGGTGGTGGGAGGCTCCTGCACATCCCCTGCACCCTTGTGTGGATGCACTGTGGTGGTGCTGGTGGTTGTGGGAGGCTCCTGCACATCCCCTGCACCCTCAGATGGATGCACTGTGGTGGTGCTGGTGGTGGTGGGAGGCTCCTGCACATCCCCTGCACCCTCGGATGGATGCATTGTGGTGTTGCTGGTGGTGGTGGTGGAGGCTCCTGCACATCCCGTGCACCCTCGGATGGATGCACAACTATTGTTGATGGTGGGGGCTCCATGACAGCTGCTGGTGCAAGCTCCTGGCCCTTCTTGCCTCTTGGTGAAGGCTCCTTGCCCTTATTGCCTGCTGGTGCAGACTCCTTCCCCTTCAGTATATGTGGCCTGGAATGCTTTCCACCACAAGTAGGTGCGGATGGAACTGAGCCTGTGGACTGTGTGGCTGAGGTGCTTGGCTGGGTTTTTGATAGCCTGGCCTTACGTGCAGGCCGGGGTGGAGGGGTACAGAAGAGGTTAATGGTGGATGGGAAAAGTGTCTTAGGGACATTGGGCTGGGAAGAGAGAGAAGAAATGGGAGTGGAGGATGAGGAAGTGGTTGTTGGAGGTGTCTTTCTGCTGTTTTTGGGTGCAGGTGCATGGGCTGTATGCTGTTGTGAGTTGGATGGCTGTCGGGTGTCTGACTGCTTGCGTTTGTGTAGTTTAGGAGGGGGGACAGACAGTGGGAGAGGACACAGGGGGCGTGTGCATTGATGTTGTGGAGGTGTCTGCCAGTGAGGTGTGTGTTCTGCTTGGTGTGGTGATGCTGGTAGTGGATGCTGATGTAGTGCATGCAGGTGTGAGTGTGACTGGGAGGGAGATGTTTGAGGGGGAGACAGTGGAGGCAGTGGATGTTGTAGTGTCTGCAACTGTATGGTGTTTGAGTGAGTGCTTGTGGGATGAAGTGTAGTGCTTGTGTTTGCCTGTGACACTCTTGGGTGTTGTCCTGTGTGCATTCTCGTCTTGCTGTGTGCTTGGGATGGGTTGGGGTAGAGGAGAATGGGACTGGGAAGTGGTAGTTGGAGGGGGGATGGTAGAAACAGGGACAATGGCTGCCATCAGAGAGGAGGCCAGAGTCTGGATCGATCTCTGTTGGGCCGCCAATCCTGTGAGAATGCCTTCCAGGAATGCATTAGTTTGTTTTATCTGGGCTGCCAGCCACTGGATGGCATTCACAATGGTTGACTGCCCTACAGAGATGGATATCAGGAGGTCAATAGCCTCCTCACTCAGGGCCTGAGGTGCCTGGGGCAAAGGAGATGCCTACCCTTCTGGGTGAGCGGACACGGGCAACTCGATGAGGGGCTGCTGGGAGGGCCGTGCTGATACGGGGGTGGCGGCTGTACCTGTAGCTGGGGTGGTCACAGAAGTGTCTGCCACCACCAGGGAGCTTCCATCAGAGGAGGTATTTGTGTCTGAATTGTCCCCTCCAGTCTCTGCGTTGGTGCTCCCCTCGCCCTCCATCCCACTGGTGCCCTCAGTGTCGGTGGACTGTGCCTCCTGGGTCCTGTGGGGTTACCATCCCTCCATCACCGGTGCCTTTGCTCCTCCGCCAGATGATGCTAATGAACATAAGAACAGGATGACAAAACAAGAAAAGGGGGAGAGAGACAAAGGATACACTGGGTAAATGGCTGCACCAACAGGCCTACGCACTATGCATTGCACCACCACTGATATCACTCGCCACCAAGGCATGAGGAGCGGCACACACCGCCAACTACAGCACACCTGGGACCCATGCAGCTCTTACCAGTAGTGGATGCTTACAAGTTAGGTAGGCAGGATTATCCCTTCAGACTCCTAGCCACCAGAGGACCTACACTGCTATGTCAGGCCTGGCATAGGGGCACCCACTGACACACATCCACCACCTGGATACCACCCCACCAGGTGTAAGTTGTTATGATAGCCACTGTACTCACCCCCTAGTAGCTGCTGTGATGCCCTCAAGCACCCATCCAGCTCAGGATAGGCCACTGCCAGTATGCAGGCCATCAGTGGGGTCAGGGTTTGAGGGGCACCCCTTTCTCGTTGGGAGGCCATCCCTAGCTGGGCCTCTGCTGTCTTCCATGCCCAGTGTCTCAGGTCCTCCCACCGTTTGCGACAGTGGGTGGTCCGCCTGCCATAGACCCCCAGGGTCTACAACTCCTTGGCACTGACCTGCAGAGGGAATACACACAGGAAAACACAATTAGACAAACAGTCCAGCCTGTGACACATATGGCCCACCATACCTGTTTGCATCACCAATGGCACACACATAGCCCAGCACACAGCTTGTACACCGCAAAGAGGACATCCACCCACCCCCCTTATACAAGGCTTCACACACACAACTCCATGCATTCTTGCCACATACATTGTGCCCACAGTGTACTCACCTGTTGGTCTGGAGGCCCATACAGCAGTCTGTAGTGGGGTAGGACCCCATTCACCAGTCTCTCCAACTCCTCCGCAGTGAAGGCTGGGGCACTTTCCCTGGTCACATGGGCCATGGTAGGTTCCAGACACAGGTCACAGCAGCACGTGCAGTGTAGGTCCTCTCCTATAGAAGGTCAGGTAGAAAGTGAGGAATATGGTAGAAAATGGCAATCACGTCTGCGGCGGTGGATACCGTCACCGCCGGTGTAGATCACCATTGGCCACTGTAACCCTTAGGGACCAATATTAACCAATGAGGAGTTTCACTGCAGTTCCCGACCGCCTCCCGCCATGGCGCTCAACGTCAGCGGAATTACCTCATTTCCACCTGTCCCTCCACATAGGACAGGCGGCGCCATTTCAGGGAGGGGCAGCCCTATGGAATAATGCTGTGTCACAGGAGAAATAGGCACATACTGGACAAATCACACTGACCCATTACAAGTTTACAGATTGCAAACATCTGTTGTGGCTCCAATGTTCAGTTTGTGACAGCCTCCTCACTTTTGTGTCCCTTAGATACCTACCGCTGCGGATGAATAGGAGATGGAGACATACCCCCGTGTACAGACCCCTGGTGGACTTGGCTACACTGGAGGACAGGCACATTATCCTCACCTATAGACTTGACAGGACCATTATCACAGAGCTGTAGGCCCAATTGGAGCCCAACCTGATATCTGCTATCCGTCACCCCACTGGGATCCCCCCTCTTGTGCAAGTACTCCATTTACTGGCAACTGGTTCTTTCCAAGTGACAGTGGGCAGTAGGAATGTCACAGCCAATGTTCTCCATAGTGTTGACAAGAGTGTTGTCTGCCCTGATAAAACACATGTGCAGCTATATTCTTTTCCCCCAGGTTGAGGATTTGGCCACTTTGAAGGCTGCGTTTTATGCAATGGAACATATCCCCAACATAATTGGTGCGATTGATGGTACACATATTGCATTTGTTCCCCCCCCCCGGCAGAATGAACAGGTGTTCAGGAATCGTAAGAGTTTACACTGCATGAATGTTCAGATGGTGTGCTTGGCGGACCAGTACATCTCCCACGTGAATGCTAAGCATCCTGGGTTGGTGCATGATGTCTTTGTCCTGAAGAATAGCAGCATCCCAAATGTGATGGCCCAACTGCAGAGGCACAGGGTGTGGCTAATAGGTGAGCCCTGGTTCCCACCCAGTATATGTTGGTGTATGGGTATGGTGTGGGCCACATAGGATGTTGTGTGGCTAAATGTTGTCCCTCAATATTTGCAGGTGACTCTGGTTACCCAAACCTATCATGACTGCTGGCCCCTGTGAGGAATGCCAGGACAAGGGCAGAAGAACGTTATAATGAGGCACATGGGCGAACCAGAAGGATCATTGAAAGGACCTTTGGTCTCCTGAAGGCCAGGTTCTGGTGCCTCTGTCTAACAGGATCCCTGTGCTACTCACCCAAGAAGGTCTGCCAGATAGTAGTGGCATGCTGCATGTTGCACAACCTGGCCCTCAGACGTCATGTCCCTTTTCTGCAGGAGGAGGAGACTGGAGATGCCCCTGTGGCAGAAGTAGACCCTGTGGACAGTGAGGATGAGGAGGCAGAGGATGAGGATGAGGACAAAAGAACATCAGATATACGACAGTACTTCCAATGACACACAGGTAGGACAGTGTAACTTTACATTTCAATGACTTTGGTGGTAATCTGTGTGGCAATGGCATGCTGATATTCCCCACTTCTATGCCCACTTACTGTTCCCTCTGGCAATTCATTTTGCAGATGTTGGTGATGTGACAAATACTCCTGGTGTGATCACTACAGCCAGCTACAGGTCATTAATCTATGCTCTTCGTATGTACAGCTAATTAGCAATGTTTGTACCTGTTTCAATGGATACATATTTGATATACATGACATACTCCAAATAGATTTCTTTCAAGGGGTGTTTATTGAAGTGCTTATATATTGGGGGAAAGTGCAATGGGATGGGGTGATGATGGAGGAAAGTCCAGGGTATTTATCCAGTTCCAGTCTATTTGTAGCACAGGTGCATTGTCCAAGGGGACATAGGAAGGGGAGCAATGGCAGTTCAAGGTGGACAGGGTGACAGAGTGGGACACAAGGGTCACAATCAGGAGAGTCTCATTTTCTGGCAGGGGTCTTGGCAAGTGTCTCTGGCTTCTGTCTGGATCACAGGGAACGTTTGTGGGCTGGTTCACCTTCTGCAGGGGGAGGGGTGCTGGTGGCTTGTGAGTCCTGTTGCGGGGCCTCCTGGCCACTAGCGGCGGTGGAAGTGGAAGGCTGTTCAGATGTCTGGCTAGTGGCAGGGGCCCGCTGGTGTGAGACTGCCTCCCTCATAATGTTGGCCATGTCTGCCAGCACCCCTGCTATGGAGACCAGGGTGTTGTTGCTGGCCTGCAAGTCCACCCTGATCACCTGGTACTGTCCCTCTTTCAGCTGCCTATTCTTCTGCACGTTGTCCAGGATCTGGCCCATCGTGTCCTGGGAATGTTGATAGGCTCCCAGGATCTCGGAGAGTGCCTCCTGGAGAGTAGGTTCCCTGGGCATGTCCTCCCCCTGGTGCTCAGCAGTCCTCCCAGTTTCCCTGTTGGCCTGTGCCTCTGTCCCCTGAACCGTGTGCCCACTGCCTCTGACCCCAGGTCCCTGATTGCCTTGTGAGGGAGGTGTGGCCTGGGGTCCCTGTAGAGGTGGACACACTGCTGATTGACGTGTCATGCAGACAGAGGTGTGGGAATGTTGGGTGGGTGCTGTGCTGGTGTTTCCAGATAGAGGAGGCTCGGTGGTGATGTGTGACTGGGCTTGGGTAACCGGCTGTCCAGTGGTCCCTGATGGGCCAGGTAGATCATCCAGATCCTGAGGACCAGATTTGCTGTCATTACTGTGGGCCTCTTCAGTTGGGGGACTGGATAGTGCTGGCACCTTCTCTTCACTGACATTGGCAGGGGTACCTTTGGGGATGTAAATGATGTGTTATGGGTAATGTGTCTGACATATTGTACATCCGTGGCTTCCCCTCTATGGTTGGATTTGCCCTGCCAGCTTTCACTTGTGTATGTTAGTGTATAGTGGGATTGTTAGTTCTCTATGGTGGGCATGCTTTAGTGATGAGTGTCCATGCAGGGCTGTGAGGGGTATCCATGCATTGGTAGAGCATGCAGAGCTTGGCATTGGGATAAGTGAGATGTGATGGTGGAGTGTGTGGGATGTAGTGGAGTGAGGGTGAGGGTATGTGATGGCATGTAGGTAGGGGGGTGATAATAGTAGAGAGTTGACTTACCAGAGTCCAGTCCTCCTCTGACTCCGGCCAGGCCCTCAGCATGCAGTATTGTCAAGACTTGCTCTTCCCATGCTGTGAGTTGTGGGGGAGGAGGTGGGGGTCCACCGCCAGTCCTCTGGATAACGAGCTGGTGTCTTGCTGCTATGGAACGTACCTTCCCCCATAGGTCATTCTACCTCTTTCTGATGTCATCCCTAATTCTGGGGTGCTGTCCCACGACGTTGACCCTGCCCACGATTCTCCACCATACCTCCATCTTTCTGGCTATTGATATCTGCTGCACCTCTGCTCCAAATAGCTGTGGCTCTACCCTGACAATTTCCTCCACCATGACCATTAGCTCCTCCTCTGTGAAACGGGGGTGTCTTTGTGGTTCCATGGGTGTTATGTGAGGTGTGTTGGGGTGTGTGATGTGGAGTGCGCGAGTGGTGTATAGGTGACAGTAGTGTGTGGCTCTAGTTGTCTCAGTGGTTTTGGTGTCTCTCTCTTGACAATAATGTGTAGTCGTAAAGGGTTGTGGGTAATGTTGGTGTGTGTTTTATAGTGGTGTGGTGTGTGTATGGGTGTCAGGTGTGTGTTGTTTGAATTGTCCAATGTGGTGTTGTTTTGTATGTGGGTGTCCATTGTGAGCACGGTGGTATGTACCGCCAATGGTTTACCGCCGTTGAATGTCCGCCGTGGAGATTCGTGGGTCATAATGTGATGGGCGTTGTTTTGTTGGCATAACGATGTGGGTTTTGGGATCACCACTTTATCACTGACATTTGGTCTGGCGGATTTGTGTCTGTGGCTGAATTCTGTTGGATTGGTGTGTGTGTCATAACATAGTGAACGGATATCCGCCTCCGCCGCGGCAAGTTGACGGCCGTCAGCATGGCAGTAAGTCGGATTTACCACCAATGTCATAATGAGGGCCATAGTGATCTAGTCAAGAGAACTGCTGCTGGTGTATACTATCTGCCAGTCTCATATTTCTATCAATGACAACTTCTGACTCAGACTCTGCAGGTAGATTAAGTTTTAATGTCACTTGTGAAAGAAACTGTTCCTTTCCACAACATGCATTTTGCTAGTGAAAAAAGAGTGGATGCTTCTCCATAGAACCTGAAATATAAGAGTTTATACCTTGTTGCTGTCCCTGTGCCCAAACAAACACAGATATATATATCTGTCCTATATTCTTTTCAATTATTCAAATTACGGACATCTCTTTGTTTCTTACATTCTACAGATTGTTTGTGTTCACCAAATGTCCCACATTTCAACTTATTGGCAGTTGCACCAATGCTGATGTGAAAGAATACAGAAATGTGTACTGGGGTTATGCTGTTCCATGGCATACAAGCAGCATGGATGTGGCCAAAAGGAATTTTGCTTGCTTGCATGGGCACTTCTTTCTAGGCTAATTTGTTGTTGGTGCATATGTGACAGTTGTGTGAGCATGGGTCCCTAAGAAGAGAGTGCAGCAAGTTCATCAATTTGTGACCACATTTAGAGGAAACAATTTGTAAGCTGTAAGCTGTAAGTGTGATTCAACTTTCCAGTACTTTTTGACAATCGCTCTCCTCCAATACCTGCTGTCAGCATGGGCATGGCCCTTTTCAATTTGTTTCAGAGACCTTGAACCAAACAGGTGTGTAAGAATATATCTTAGTTTTCTACTGCCCATCCAGAAACTCTAATCAAATACCATACCCTAATATCTATTATTTCTAGGAATTTCTCTGATCATCCTCACCCAGTTGATTGCCATGTGCACCATATTGCTATGCACAATCCAGTCTTTCTTTTATGTATGCATGTTGGACCTGGCCCTTTTTGCAGGGTCATCCCTGAAATATTTGCCTCCTTCCTCCCTATTTTTTCTGACCAGTTTTTGTTGGCTTTAGGCCTCTGGGCACTTTATCACTGCTAACCTGTGCTAAGGTGCAAATGCTCTGTGTAATTTGTATTGCTGATTTGTTTATCCATGATTGCCATATTTGATTTACTAGTGAGTCTCTAGTAAAGTGCACTAGAGGTATCCAGGGCCTGTAAATCAAATGCTACTAGTGGGCCTGCAGTACTAGTTGTGCCACCCACACTAGTAGCTCTGTATCCATGGCACAGACCTGCCACTGGAGTGTCTGTGTGTGCAGTTTTAAACTGTCAATTCGACTTGGCAAGTGTACTCACTTGCCAAGCCCAAACCTTCCCTTTTTATACATGTAAGGCACCCCTAAGGTAGGCCCTAGCTAGCCTAATGGGCAGTGTGCAGGGTATGTTAAAGATAGGACATGTACTGATGTGCTTTACGTGTCCTAACATTGAAATACTGCTAAATTCGGTTTTCACTGTTGTAAGGCAATCCCTCTCATAGGTTAACATGGGGGCTGCCTTTAAATATTCTTAAGGTGCAGTTTCCCTTTGAGAGCAGAGAGAAATATTGAATTTGGGGTCTGTGAACTTACAATTTAAAAATACATCTTTTGGTAAAGTTGTTTTTCAAATAGTCTGTTTGAAAATGCCACTTTTAGAAAGTAGAGAGTTTCTTGCTTAAACCATTCTGTGACTCTGCCTGTCTGTGTATTCCCTGTCGGGGTCAGACTGCCAGTTGGGCTGTTTGTGAATCCCCTCTAGACAGTGACACAAAGAGAGCTGGGGTGTAGCCTGCATATCCTGATGAGCCATTTGGGCTAGAGTGGAGGGAGGAGTGGTCACTTACACCTGAATGGGCTGTGCCTGCCCTCACACAATGCAGTCTCCAACCCTCTAGTATGAGTCTGGAGCCAGGCCTGGGTAAGGCAGGATCTTGTGAACAACAGAGACTTTCCTTTGAGGTTTATCTACTTCAAAGGCAGGAAGGGGAATCAGTAGTGGACCCAAAACCCCAGATTTTCAGATCACTTCTGGAATTATGAGGAACCTTTGCCAAGGAGAAGAGCTGAAGACCCGGAGGAGGAGTACTGTCCCTTTGCCTGTGCTTTGCTGGGCCTACAGTTGCTGCTTCTGCCTGAGAGTGGACAAAGACTGGACTTTGTGGTATATTCCTTCTTGTGAAGAATCTCCAAGGGCTTGGATTAAGCTTGCCTCCTGTTTTTGAAGTCTCAGGGCCATCAAAGACTTCCTCTGCCAACACATGGACTCTCTGCTGAGACTCCTGCCCTGCCAAGTGGGCCCTTGAGAGGTGAAGTTGGCAGAACAAGGACTGAAATCCACGCACAGAACACCGTGCGGGGAAAATTTTGACGCACCACCTGAAACACAGCTAAAAAACAACGCACCACCTACTTCGGGGCTAAAATCGACACTCCAGCTGCATCGCGGCTGGGAGATTGATGCATCGTGGCTGGAGAAACAACGCAAAACTCCCTTGAGGCTGCTGATAGCGATGCAAACCCCACACAGTGCAGCTTTCCAACACCATGCAACCGGATTTCTCACGCATCATTGCTGAGCTTTAAAAACCAACGAAGGCCTACGCGGATCTGAGGTGCCCGTCCAGAAATCGACTCATCACTCTCTTGCAGGAGAGAAAAATGTTGCATCGCCAACCTGACCGGGGAAGAAACAATGCACGGCCGCACTTGCGAGTAAGGAATCTACCCATTGCTGACTTTTTCAACGCACGCTCACCTGTGCAGCTTTATTTTTGCGCAAATCAGGTAATTTGTGTAAAATCAAAATTTCCATTGTTTTCTATGCAGTAAGACTTATTCTTTTGAAACTTTATATCTTGACTTGTGTATATGGTATTTTTGTCGTTTTGATCTTGTTTGATTTAGATAAATATTACCTATTTTTCTAAACTGGCGTGGTGTCTATTTTGTAGTGTTTTCAAGGTATTACTGTGTGTGTTGGTACAAATACTTTACACATTGCCTTGAGATAAGCCTGACTGCTTGTGCCAAGCTACCAAAGGGGTGAGCAGGGGTTATCAAAGTGTGTATCTCCATTGCCCTGACTAGAGTGAGGGTCCCTGCTTGGATAGAGTGCAAACTGACTGCCGACCAGAGACCCCATTTCTAACAATGCGCAACATCCAAAAGTGGTGAAGATTAAAAATTGCTGGCAACACTCAATGGTGGCATCAACAAACATCACATCAGATGAATGGCAAATATAGAGAAAATATTTCCGAATGCAAAACTAGCATGGGGACATTATCTGATAAGATTAAAAAGTTCTGGACCTTGAAGTGGGGCATTGAATTATACATTGGATGCCTGTTGGCATTGGATAGGCAGGAACGTTGATGTTTTGCTGGTCGAAAACTCTAGACTAGTCAAGTTACAGATAGAAATTTACACTCTCAACACAGCATATTGTAGTTGTGTCCTCCAGGATTGATATACTCATATCCGGGAATCGGGATGAGTGATAACGTAATGCACGGTGGAGCTCACAAGGAGCCAACAGTAGACAAGCTCAGACAGAGGTTGAAAATATTGTTGCCGATTGACAAGCTCAAACATAGGTTGAAAATATTGTTATAGATTGTCACAGTGATGAATGCAGTCACAACCAACAAGTTTTGCAGTGTCACCAATAGGAGATCACCAGAGAAACTGACGCAGTAGAGGTGTATCAGTCACAGCATGCTGTAGAAAAGGAATGTGTGGTGAGAAAGCCAGGGAGTAACTGCATGCACACAATAGACAGACAAAGACACACACAAACACAATCGGTAACATGCATGCATGTACAGTTAGATAATTATATATCCTTATTCATTTGCAAAAACAACCATAAAAGCACATAAGATACAAAATACACAGTACACAAAATCGAAAAGAACAATATCATATATACATGACCTTAAGAAAGTGATTCCCCCTAGTAGCAGGAATTTAATTAGTCAGGTCTACACTGCCTTGATCTCTGGGCCGCATGTAAAAAATCAGGAGACAGCAGATAATACATGTTCATTCGGTAAAATCTGCAGAAACACAAGAGCTGGTTGTGTCTGAGTGAAGTTCAGGGGTTTCAGTAAGGTGATGGTAAACATTTTCCTTGGAGCACTAAAATATTTACATAACATCACAAAATGCAGGGTATCCCGTGGAGACCTATTGTTTCAATCATAGGGTCCCAATGTTCCAGGATAAGACTATCCACCTGGGGGAGCCAAAAGGTGATGGAGCAAATTAAACCTAAACCTTGTCAGAGGAAACCTGTCTCTCCTGCTAAATACAAGGGTTAAATATGGCTCCATACCTTGGACAGATTTCAACAATATAAACCCATGTACCATTGGTTTACCTGAATCAGTGTTTTCATGCTGCAGTGAGGCCATTTTAAAAACAAATCCCTGACCCTCTTAAACTCTAGATTACGCAGGGATTAGGCATTAGACTATGGGGGTCATTCTGACCCTGGCGGTCATTGACCGCCAGGGCCAACGACCACGGAAGCACCCCCAACAGGCTGGCGGTGCTTCCTGGCCAATTCTGACCGCGGCGGTAAAGCCGCGGTCAGAAAAGGGAAACCGGCGGTTTTCCCCTGGCCAAAGGAATCCTCCATGGCGGCGCTGCAAGCAGCACCGCCATGGGGATTCCGACCCCCTTCCCGCCAGCCTGTTCCTGGCGGTTTACAATGCCAGGAAGAGGCTGGTGGGAACGGGTGTCGTGGGGCCCCTGGGGGCCCCTGCACTGCCCATGCCACTGGCATGGGCAGTGCAGGGGCCCCCTAACAGGGCCCCAGCAAGATTTTCAGTGTCTGCTTGGCTTGGCTGCCGGCTTCATCTTTGCTGGGGCTTTCCCGCTGGGCCGGCGGGCGATCTTTTGCAGATCGCCCGCCGGCCCAGCGGGAAAGTCGGAATGCCCCCCGCGGTCATCTGACCGTGGGGCGGTGTTTGGGCGGTTTCCGCCCAGCAGGCGGCGCCCGCCGGGGTCGGAATGACCCCCTACATATCATCCTTACTCATACTGACATACTCTGATTTTACATAGGTAACCCAAGGGATTTTAGTGCGTGATCGGGGACTAAACAGTCTGAGAAGATCAGCCAGTTTAACTGGGAACCCAACCTAGTCCAGATCTTGATCCAGTAAAGCAGTGGTTGAAGGGCCGGAAAGTCTCCTTTGTAGCTTACAACAAGCTCATCGTGGATAGAGAAAGCTGGTGTGCTGCTAGGCACCTTCAACATATGCCTCAGAAACCCATATTCTGCATCCTGGATCTTGTCCATACTTGTGTATCCCCAGACCTTACAACTATATAAGGCCCTAGAGACACACTTAGCCTGGTAAAGCTTGACCATGGGCCCCGGGGGTAGAGGGACAAGATCCCAACCTCTGGGCAAAACCTACTACAGCACCTGTGGCCTTGATAGGTTCACCCATTCGCCCCTCAATCATAGGGTTCCTGCTTTTGCTTATGTCAAACAGCACCCTTAAATATGAAAAAAAAATCGAACTTTGTCCAGTGTATGGTTTCCCACCATGGAAAGTTTTACAACTGGTGGACCAGGGCCGATAACCAAGATGTATGATTTTGAGAAATTTACTGCGAGGTCCAAGTTACTCATAAAAGCAACAAATTGATCCACTAATAACTGCTGATCCACCATGGTACAAGTTTTGAGAATGGTATAGTCTGCGTGTAGTAGGACCCGGAGAGGCCTGGTACCCACCCTCGATCAGTCTGCCTGCAGAGCAAGAAGCAATTTTTCTAGCCTGTTGATATAAAAGGTGAACAGAAAGGGGGAAAGAATATACCCCTGATGCACTTGCCTACTGGTGCCAAATTGCTGTGTACCGTCCATCCACTGTATTGCACCGAATCTCTGGTGTTGGCTTGCAGATCTGACAAGAGAATCCAATATCTGGTTCAACCCCGAACTCAAGAAGCAGATGCCATAGCTTCCTGCAATTTACCTTGTTGAAGGCAGATGTGAGGTCCATGAAGGATAAATGAAGAGAACCAGCATGGGCAACATTGTGCCTGTTTATGATTAAATACAGATGTAAACACTGATCTGTGGTTGATTTGCCTGGCCTGAAGCAATATTGCACCTCTGTATAGATGTTATTTGTATCTGCCCACAACATGAGTCTGTTCAAAAGGGCCCTCTCAAGAACCTTCAACACTGCATCTATCAAGGATATCAGCCTATAACACAAGGGGTTATCCTTATTCCCCTTATTGAAGACCGGTACTATTACAGCACTCGACCATAAGGACAGGACACCCTCATGGCTACAGCATTAAGTACTAGTGTCAAAACTGGCCCCGAAACCTCAGTATTACCCAAAAACAAATTGGGGAAATACTATAAGGTCCTTGGGCCTTGTTATGCAACAGTAACTGAATACCCTGGTGTTAGACTTTTCACCCTTGGCGTGGTCTCCCTTAACTTTTTGCCTCTGTTCCTCAGGTTGTTGATGAGTGCTGGACTCTGA
Source organism: Pleurodeles waltl (assembly GCF_031143425.1). Lineage (NCBI taxonomy): Eukaryota > Metazoa > Chordata > Amphibia > Caudata > Salamandridae > Pleurodeles > Pleurodeles waltl. The sequence continues at coordinate 700,270,819 of NC_090447.1, read as the reverse complement.
TTTTTACTCTAGGCACCTTACCACTGCTAACCAGTCTCTGAGCTCACAATTTAAGAATACATCTTTTAGTAAAGCTGATTTTAAGATTGTGAGTTTGAAAATGCCACTTTTAGAAAGTGAGCATTTTCTTGCTTATACCATTTCTGTGACTCTGCCTGTTTGTGGAATCCTTGTCTGGGTCAGTTTGACAGTTGGGCTGGTTGCACCTCACTCTAGACAGTGACACAAAGGGAGCTGGGGTGTAGCCTGCATATCCTGATGAGCCATCTGTGCTAGGAGGGAGTGGAGGAGTGGTCACTCACACCTGAAAGGGCTGTGCCTGCCCTCACACAATGCAATCTCCAACCCCCTGGTGAGTGTCTGGGGCCTGGCCTGGGCAAGGCAGGTTTTCACGTTCAAAAGAGACTTTACTTTGAAGTAGGCCTACTTCAAAGGAGAAATTGGGTATAAGAAGGGCACCCAAAACCACAGACTTTAAAAACACTTCTGGAAACAAGAGGAACCTCTGCCTGGAGAAGAGCTGAAGAGCTGAGGAAGAAGAGTTGCCCTGCCTGTGACAGTGCTTTGTGGAGCTATCCTGCAGGTGCTGCTTCTGCCAGAGTAAGAGGGCAAAGACTGGACTTTGTGTGCCTTCCATCTTGAGAAGAACTCTCCAAGGGCTTGATTTAGAGCTTGACTCCTGTTGTTTGAAGTCTCAGGGACAGCAAAGACTTCTCTCTGCTAGCACCTGGAGTCTCTGGAGAGACTCCTACTCTGCCCTGTGGTGCCCATCCAGTTTCTGGGGCCCTGAAAGGAGAAGCTGGCAGCCTAAAGAAAAGTAAATCCACGCACTGAGCGCCGTGCGGGGAAAAGATTGATGCAACACCAATCTGCGGCTGAAGAAACAGCACGCCGCCAGCTCTGCGGCTGAAAATCGACGCTTGCTGAAAACATGACCGAAGAATTGACGCACGGAGCAGGAGAAACGGCGCGCAGCATCGCTGACAGAGACTTGGAGATTGAAACCCTTGCTGCGTGTTTTTGCGCTGGGCGTGTAAAAACAATGTAGGGCCTGCCCGGACCCGAGAGTGCGGACCGGATCGACGCATCGCTTTCCTGCAGAGAGAAGGAACAACAGGCCCGACCCGACAAAAGGAGAAACAATGCAAGGTCCAGCTCGCGAGTGGGCGTGACGCATCGCAAGCCCTTTTTGATGCACACTCGCCCGTTCGGAATTATTTTTGACGCACCCAAGGTACTTTTTCACGTTATCAGTGTTAGTGTGTGTTTAAAACTACTTAAAGACTCTTTTTGCATTTTTATGATTAATTTGACTTGTGTATTGTGGATTTTTGTCATTTTGGTCTTGTTTTGTTTAGATAAATAGTTCCTATTTTTCTAAACCAGTGTTGTGTCATTTTGTAGTGTTTTCATTAAGTTACTGTGTGTGTTGGTACAAATACTTTACACCTAGCACTCTGAAGTTAGGCCTACTGCTCTGCCATGCTACCAAGGAGGTAAGCAGGGATTAGCTGAGGGTGATTCTCTTTTACCCTGACTAGAGTGAGGGTCCTTGCTTGAACAATGGGTAACCTGACTTTCAACCCCATTTCTAACACCCGGTAAACGTCATCCAAGGTAAAAACAACATTTGCTTCTCCCTGAGTAAACTACCCTTCTCCTTCTCTCTGTCACTAAGCTAAGTTATAAATTCATTTAAAATGATCAACCCATTGATGCTCTGAGATGTGATGGCTCAAAGTTGGCCCCATAGCTTCAGCAAAACAGGGCGTGTTCACTACCCTCCAAAACTGGGCCCTATCACTGGCTTCGCAAGCCTGAGCTGGATCCTCCCATGCAACCTTGTATAGGATGGATTTACACGTAGCCAGAGCCTTCCTGTAGCCTTTGCAACATTAGACAACAAACTCCCTGTCTCTTTGAACCTGCTTCAGGGCAACCTTTAAAAGGCAAAGAGATTTTGAACAATCATGGTCAAACCATTTTAGGTCATTTGGTCTAAGATTTAGTACTGGGGCCCTTAACAGTGCTGATACCTTCTGGGCAATGCCCAAAAACGATGATAGGATGGCCCTCTCTGAGGAGACCAAATCCAGGCTGGTCAATATCTCCCTTCGACACTCAGAAAAGAGAGTCACTTTAAAATCTAGTGGATCTATTTGAGACCATCTGAGCCTGCTATCTTGATCAGTAAGAGAGGGCCCATCTAAAGTTTCTGACCGGGGCCTAACAACATCCTCTGCCCTCGCAATAGCTAGAGATAGGGGTTGATAATCACTGAAGGGACTGCATACTTTAAATACACAAAAACAAAGAAGCAGAAACAAAAATGTAATCTATAATAGACACACAGCCCCTCCCCTAAATGTGGGAAATTGGCGAGATTTGACCGAATTTACCAACTTCTCCAATGCAAAGGCTAATTTGCAACTGCTAAAATCATGTTCATCTCCATCCCCTCCTTTGTGTTGATAATATGAAGCCCATCAATCACTATACACCCAGTCTTAGATTTATCCTCATTTAGGGGCATGGACACTGATGGCAGTTAAAATCACACACAAAATGAGCTTATTTTGGCCTGAACCATACCCCACCACAAAATCAAGAGTTCAATGCAAGCAAGATAGGTTAGATACCCCTACTTGCCGAGCTTTCATATTGTTGAAATTAACTAATGCTAATGGTGTAAACCAGGAACAGATAACTCTAGAACCTGCAACTGGTTCTTAACATGACCAGAGAGCTCTAATAACATAAATATGATCAGTCTTCCTTAAGCTCTGCCTGACACTGATGCTACTGCCAGAGAGAAATACGTTTGAAAGCCTTCCAAGAAAAAAAGGTTAAGCTCTTCCCAGGTTTCCTGCAGACAGATAGCCTGGTATGCCCTGACTAAGTGCACCCAGTTGCTATCACTAAACTTAGAAGATAAACCTGCTATGTTTCAAGAAAGCAGCCTGAGATCATCCAAGCTGCCAATAGGAGTGAGCGAGGAGGGATTAATAGGCCTGATAGACAAAGTGAGTGAGCAAGTTTGAGGACTCCACCCGGGACTGTAAAGGTCAACTACACAAGGTCAGCACACTCTGACCCTGGCTCCTGGAAAATCGACTCACCATTTCTGGCTTACAAATGAAACCAAGTGGAAGCACTTGAATGTTGGTCAGTCTAGAAGATCTATGTGGACCTAATGTAGACAGAACACCTGCAGCAATGTTGGTTTTGTTGAAGTTAACTACAACACAATCACCAGCCCAACTTTAACATCAGGCCCTAGCCAGCTTACTCCCCTAACAATATTAATATAGACATAAATCTGCAATCCCAAATTCAAATGTATATTAAACCAATTAACCACTTTGGCCCTCATTATAACTTTGGCGGTAACTGCCGCCTACCACCACGGCGACGGCCACCAACATACCGTCGCCGTGGATACCAACCGCCCACCCGCATTATGACCGTAGACGGAATTCCGCCAGAAGGCTGTAAGAACACAGTTGACGGTCATGCCGGCGGACGGCGGTAAGGTGGCGCTGCTGCCAGCAGCAGCGCCACACTAGCAAAACACCGCCGACCGTATCATGAGCCATGGTGCGGCTTGGCCGTGTTTTGCTGGTGGACGTTGCTGCTTGCAGCAGCGCCACATCCCGTCTCCTACCAGCGGACTCCCTGCAAGCAGGTAAGTCGGGTTGTCAGACAGGAGAGGTGGGTGGGGGGTGGTGTGTGCGTGTGTGGGGGTGTTGTGTGTGTGGGGGTGAGTGTCTGTTTTTGCATGCATGCATGCAGGTGTGAGTCACGTCGAATGCGTGTGTGAATGACTGAATGCGAGTGTACAAGTATTTTGTGTGTTGTGAATGTGTGTGTGCTTCAATGTGTGTGTGTGTGTGTTGCAGTGTGTGGATATGTAGGTGTGCATGCGTGGGTGGATGTGGGTATGCATGTGTATGTGTGCGCGTGTGGGTGTGTAAATGTGCGGGGGCAGGAGAGGGAGGTGGAGGGTAGGGGAGGACACAAGAGAGGGGGGAGACCCCTATCAGTGTCAGGGAAGGAATTCCCTGGCTCTGATAGTGCCTACCTATAGTGCTTGAGCCAAACCGCCTATGTCATAATTTGGGAAAAGGTACCGCCAGCCTCTTGGCAGTACCTTTCCCCAACTTACCGCCGACCGCCAGGGTTGTAATGAGGGCCTTTATATCTTAGCTCTTCTAAGATTCCAAAGATGAGTTGATCAGTGGGGGAACATTCCCCAAAACTATCACGTATGGAGTAGCTTCCGGGGGCAGATTAAGCACCACCTTTGACTTAGAGGGTGGAAAGCAAGGTGCTGCAGATGGACAAATCTCCTCCACTCCACAGGTGCTAAGGAACCCAAGGGAACAGAAGGCACATTCGACAAAAACCTAGTTGACTGGGGGGCTTGGGGTACGAAATCTTGATCATTGGCATGCACTGAATGTCTTAATAGAGGAGCAGGGGCAATGATGCCACATGCCTCACATGGTAAAGAGCTCTGGGTAGGATGAGGAGCTACAGAAAGTAGTAGATGATCCAAGAGCTGTGACACTCAAGTTTCAATCACTGACAGCCTCAACATAATTGGATCAAGTTTAGAAGACAAAAGGTCAACCCCGAATCCTCCCCCCACACCCGACTCCCCTACCACCCCCCAAAGGTGGCTGGATCCCCCTCCCCACCCCAACATTAACACACATCCCCCTCCCCACCCCCACCCCAACATTAACACACACACACCCCTACACGCACACATACACTACAACAACACATACCCGCACACATACAGACATGCAAACAGACCGACCCGCAAACATTTTCCTGACACACAACACACCCCTGCATGCCTACACGCACTCACACACCCCCTCTACCTACTCACATGCACACCCCCATGCATGCACACAACACACAACACCCCCAACCCCCCTCCCCTAACGGACGATCACCTTACCTTGTCCGGTGATCCTCCGGGAGGGACCGGGAACCATGGGGGCTGCTCCGCCGCCAGCTCCCCGTCACCAGAGCACCGCCACACGGAATCCTGGGTTGGGATTCGGTGGACGGTGTTCTGATGACGGGGCGGTGGAGGGAGCAGCCTCCACTTCCCCGCCGACCACCAGTATGGCTGCTGGCGGCTCTCTGTCCGAAAAAGGACGGAGGGCTGCCAGCAGTCATGATGCGCTGCGCGGAAAACCGCCTGCACCGGTCTTGGAAAAAGATCGCCGAGGTTGAAATGAGACCCTAAATCTGTGACTTAATCTGTCTGAGTTGCTGTTTCACTGCTCTCATCCTGTCTCCAGCACAAGATCATTCTCTTTCACGTGGAGAATCATCATATCAGGGCACTTAACTGCATCTAACATGCCATTTGGACACCAAGTCGACTCTTGCCACCTCATGCCCCATCACCCCCCAGACAACTGAGAAAAAAACAACAGTCAAAATCCAGATTGGCTCCAAGTCCCCTCTGCACTGCTTGCCTCTCCACCCATTTGACGAATGAATGGCCAACCACCCAGATGGTCACTTCTCCCACAACTGGGCCAACAACCGAACCTGAAACAAAAACAGCAATACATATTCACACAGAAAACCCTGAAGAGCAACCCTCCCCACCTGCAAAGTGCACATATCTCTGGAAGTAATCCGAAAACCACCACCCCAATTGCATGATATTCTCCTGCATCCATCCACTGCTACCAGCCTCGGTTGCAGTGCCAATGCGAAATGAGCAGATCCCATGATCAGCTGCAGGTACCTGAGCACCAAAAGGGCTTTACGCAGAATCCAAAGGATTTGGAAACTGTAACCCTCACCCTGACTGACACCAGAAAACCTTCCTGCTCACTGCATCACTACATGCTGCCCAACAATCATCCTAAGCCAACGGACATTAAACCGGCTGCGCCAAAGCTTGAAGTACCACACTTTTACCCTGTGCTCTTTGGTTCCTTTAGAACTATGCAGCCGAAACACCAACTTGTTCCCATCCTCGCAACATCATCCCAAAGCACTCCCCCTTGCCCCCTGCAACTGAGAAGCTTGAACACACGGAACGCCCCAAAGAACATCCAAGACATAAGTGTTGAAAATAAGCAACCTCCATCAGTCCCCCTGCAAACCCAGGACAAGTGCTACAGCACCCTGCTGAGCAAATGCCAGGGTAATGGCTGCCAAATCCTGCCTATTTGACCTTCCTCCCTTTTCCAACTCTCAAGCATCCTCTGCCCTATTTTCCCTGCTGATGGGGTGTAACTCCACAACACTTTCCCCATAAATGTGATCTCTACAAGTTTTCCAGTGATTGTCGCACATGACAGGCATCTCTCTGTCAGGTCCAGTACAAATTGAACTATATCCTCTGTTCTATGCCGCCCTGCCTCCATGTGCTATGCCCCAGACTCCAAGAATTCCACCCATGCCTGACCATAAGATCTAGACATCAACTCCTCCAAGGACCCTACCACCAGCTGTACCATCTGGTGTTGCTTACTGTTCACAACTCTTCCAGAATGGGCGTCTTGAATCTTTCTGCCTCCTTGATCAAGCCAGGATACTGTGAAAAAGCATCCTCAATGTCATTCCAAACCTGGAAGATGCTGTGTCCTAATAGATATGTCATGCCGCAGGCAACCCAACACAAATAGCCACAGCAGTTTCAAAACCTGCATGTCTCTAGCCAGTTGCCTACTGATGATCTGCAACACAACCATGTTGTCCACCTGGAACAAAACTCTCCTGTGCGCCAACTCACCTGCTGCATCCGAGAACATCTTTACATCTCACTCTAGGTCTTCCTGCTGACCGGCAGAATCCCATTGAAGGAATTAAAAAAAAACGTTTACCTGTCCAATTTAACCAGAGCTTGAGCCATTTGCACCAGGTCCCTGTGCCCCCCCATGCCCTCCTATTGCTGTAATGTGCTGCTGCTGTTGTGATACTTGGCAGCTGGCATAGGGCTGCCATTGTCCTGTGTTCTGTCCTCGCAACCTGCCTCAGCTCCAAAACGATGGATAAGTACATGTTGTTCTGCACACTTGGAGCACCCATGTTAAAAATGTTCAGTACTCTCAAGCGCACAAGTCCTTGTTATAGCCCAGCACTCTCCCCCAGACCCACTCTGTGTTTTCAAAGTGCTACCCCTCCCCTGGTGGGTTACCTTTGAAAAGGCTTATAGACTATTGCCAATCTACTGGCCGTAAAAATCGCCTTCTTGAACTTGGTGGGGCCCATGTATGCTGCCAAAAGATCTGTGTCAAGCTCCCTCCACTTTGTCTCTGGGCCCCCAGCCATGCGCACCTGGAATTCCTCATCATACTGAGCCCAAGCATACCCCCTGAACGAGAAGTGTACTTTGCATATCATATACATATATTTGAAAAGTGCCAATCATCACTCAGGACATTTTTCACAATAAACTCTTGCGTAAATCAAAAATGCTGCAGTTCAATTCTCTATTATCAAAGGGACTTTAGGCCTCTTGGACAGCTAATATTCTTCTTCTTACGATACTTCTTTGAAGTGCAGCTCCATATGAAGCGGCTTGACCATCTCCATGTACTCAGCCTTCCAAATGTTCTCTTATGTCGCCAACGTGAGATGCCCCCCTAAAGGTTTTGTTGTACCTACATACCGAAGCTTATTAAGTTTTAGCTCTTTACTGTCTGACCCGTCTTTGCTGTCACCTTTCAATTCTGCAAGCTCTTCCCCTTTGTCCATTGCATTTTCTTTACTCTGTGCCACATTGCCTTTGCCTTCCTTCATAACTGTCCCCAAATCCTTTGCCGCCCCACCATTCTCTCTGCTTTCCCCAACTCCTACATCAGCCACATACTTACTGTTTCGCAGTCGCTTCCCTCTCCTGCTGTCACTAACAGTGTCCACTCCTGTCACACAAGTGAACAACATCACTGGACATACTCCGGTCCCCTGGCCCTTACATGGCTCCAATGTCAGTGCCCATAGAGATCAATACCACCTCACCAGTGGCCTCTGTGTTTCTGACACTATGCTCTGTCATGACTTTTCTGTCCTTAATATACTATACCACAGGGCAGCTTGAGGGGCAGGGAACATGCCTGTAAGGCTGCCACCACATGGTCAGATGCCCGTGGAGTTGGACAGACCACGCTGGGCACTGTGACCTTGCCTACGACCAAGTCCATGAGCCCTGCTTCACAGAACAGGCGCATGGCTTCCACCACCTTCTCCTCTGCCAACATTTTAACAGGCCAAATTAATAAATAAAATTAGGTTTAGCCACCCCACTGACTCCCTGCCACCTGCAACCAGGTCACCTTGTACCAAAAGGGTGGCTGAGAGCCCAAATGTAGCCCACATATAAATTCCTAGGCTGCAAAGGGGCTTCCTAATAGCCCAATTAAAAAAACAGACACTGAACTGCACCATATCCCACATTTCCCTGGAGGGGGGGGCAGACCCCCCCCCGGTTGGCTGCCCCCCAAATCCCCACTGTTACAAAACATATCTTGTACAAACAGAAATTGCAAACGGTACGCTAGGAAAGGATTCTGAATTATATGTAAGAGGCGTGCAACTCCAAGAGACATTGTTTATCTTGGGAATTGCTTGCAGAGATTGTTTCATATAATTCCTGGGAGATAGTGCCAATCACAGCCCCTCTCACACCTTTGTATGCCTGAGTTCCATTATGGCATAATCACAGTTTACGCACAGTATTCAAACATGAAGAAGTGAGGTTGATACCGTTTTTCTGTACGATTTTCAAGGATCTTGGTTTTCCTTAAATTATTGAAAGAATCATATTTAGGGTTCTGTTGTTTTATTAGTTGTTATGAATTAAATTAAGGGTTGTTTTTTTTCTTTAGCAAAGAAATTATATGTGCACATGTTGCAGTCATATGTAGTACTTTCAATGGCGTAATGACACTTGAGTGGGCACCCGGAAAAGTACCTGGGGGTGTCCCTCCCCCTGCAACCAGTCAGGGGCCTGCCGCCTGTGCACAGTATACTGTGCTGAGGGGGGCACCAGGGGGCTCGGGCCCCTGCTCACCGCATGTGGGGTGGGGGGGCCTTTGTTACACCACTGGGTACTTATAAACCACTATCTGAAGTACATTTATCGTAAAGGAATGGGACCTGGCAATGTAGCTGTCTGGTAATGTGCAAACCCTCAGTACAAATGTACGAAGTAAAATAGCATGCAAACCTTTTTCTAATATTTTCTCTCTATGGAATTCCACACTGCAACCAGATCCACTTGCACAAACAATTTACAGTTTTATTCGTAGGGCCTGATCACGGCTTCCAGCTAGAAATGAACATTGTCAATGTCAGTAGGGCTGGCTTATATCTGAAAGTGTTGCCCTAGTCTGCACTCAATATATCGCCATTTTTACTCCCTATCAATCATCCTTGCACTATATCCATCCGTAAATTCATCCACCCACTGATTCTTTCTTGTTTTCTAACACTTATCCATCCATAATAAAACACACACACAAACTCAACCAGGATACGATAGATAAATTAAAAGAGCAAAAGTAGAAAAAAGAAAACATGCCACTACCAAATGAAATATGCACAGGCTTGCAGCAAATGTAAAAGCAAGTGGCTGTCTGTCAGTGGTATTGTACACAGTGCATCATTGTTTTAAAGTTCAAACATGTCTGCTACATTTAAATTTAAAAGCAATTTTTAGTTGTCTTAGATTTGCAAAACAGTAACACACTTCTCACAATAGCATTCCAAAAGGGTCGTGCAGTAAACATTGTACTGGAAGATGATCACTGTTGTCTCGATCCATGAAAGCCAAACTTATGCTTCTAAACATGGGGTCCATCTTGGAGAAGTAAATAAAGGATACATTATGGACAATTCCATTCCAAGATAGCCACCCAGTTTAGAAGCAGCACGTGATGCAGCACACTGCAGATGAACATAGAGACAAGCAAGCCGCCTAGTAACAATGTCAGTAGAAACTGCTGGACGCTATAAAAATAAATAAATCCCACCTAACTGGTGCTAGCTCATTCAAATAAATTCCACAAGATCATGGTCACCCAATATCTTCTGCAGAGTACCCTGAGCTTTGTCCTGCCTTGCATCATCTTTAACCTTTGTATGCAACTGCGCAGATTCATTCTTGCAAACAGAAATCTAGATCCATAAAAGCACAGGTTATACCCGATTCTACCTAAAAACATCCTCAACCAATGACATGCAAAGGCTCAAATCATGCCTCAAGCTCATTTAGTCTTGGATGTAAACTAGCTTCCTGAAGCTAACCTCTTTCTTCTAAACTGTCTTCATTGGATTTTGCAGGTTTAACATTAGGTAGCCTGTTTTAGCATGTTTTAGCAATTGTGCATATTTCTCATAGTAATTCTATTCTTTGGGATTTGTATAGCACATGGCTACCCAGAAGAGCCTCCCAGTGCTAAACACCAGAGGTTAGAACAGAACTGATTTCAACAACTTTCTGAATCTGAGTTCTGGCTCAGTTTTCCTTCTGTGCTGCGTGAGAGTTCCATAGCTTAGGGACCAGGGACACAAAGGAGCGTCACCCACTATTGGATTTCCTGATCCTGGGACCTTTAAACAACTGCTGCCTAGTAGAACGCAGTGACCTAATAGGGTTGTACAAGGTGAAACATTTCTAAATCAATTTGTAACCCCTTTGGTACTTTACTCGATAGGTCATGCCAAGTGCCTTAAAATGGATCATTTGGGTCACTGGTAACCAGCGCAGATTCACCAATGCCTCTCTTATAGAAAGATTTCTAGGTATTTTCAACAATATTCGAGCTGCGTCATTTTGACTAACTTAAAGAATTTTATATGACTGAGTTGGGGCTACCCAGGTACAGAGAGTTGCCATAGTCTAGTTGGGATATGACCAGCCTTTACACAGCAATCCTTCTCAAGGATTCTGGCAGCCATCCCAGTATCTTTCTCAAGAGCCTTAATAGACCAAAGCAACTGGATGCCAATTGTTTTGCTTAAATTATCATTGACTAATTGTTATCAAGCCATACCCTTGACTTCTGATGTGGGAGTAGGTTGAGTGCCGATGCAGTCAGCCCAATTCAACTCAAGCCACCTCCCTGGGTTGTTCCCCTCCACCATCACCTCACCTTTTTCCCCCATTTAGTTTCAAACTGCCCGCTGTCATCTAATCCACCACCTCCTTAAGGCAGTTGTTGAGATGGTTAGATGTGCTGTCAGTTTAATTGGAGGGGGAGATGACGATCTGAGTGTCATCAGCATACAATATTGTACAGAACCCAAAGGTTTGCATGATTTCAGTCAGCTAAAGGGCATACATATTAAGAAGTGTGGGTCTTGGCAAGAATACCTCCATGGCCCCACAATACAAGGTGTAGTTTTCCGACAGTAAATCTTCCTCACATATCTAAAACATTCTATTTTGGAGGGAATAAGTAAGCCACTTTAGTAATGTTCCAGTTATGCCCGCTTTAATCTACTGACTAGCACTAGGTGGGAAATGGTGTCAAAAGCAGCGCTAAGATCTAATAAGATCAGGGCTGCAGTCCCTCCCTAGTCAAGAGTGGCTTTAAAGTCCTCTGTTGCTGCAAGCAGCACCTTTCTGTACTATTACCCTGTCTAAACCCCCTCTGGGAAGGATGCAGTTATCATTTGTCTCCAGGTATAGTGAGAGACTTCATTTGATGAATGTTTTCAAGATTTTACCTGGTCCTGGGAGAAGGAAAATAGGTCTATAATTTTCACATTTTAAGTTTTTTTAAATAGCGGTTTGACAATGGCGTGCTTCCAGGATGCTGCGATAGTTCCTGTTTTAAGTGCACAATTAAACACGTCTGTCAAAATTGTAGTAACTGCTTTCCCAACCTTTCAACATAATATCAGGGGGAGAATGGTCGTGCAGGGAGCCTGATTTCAAAGGTGTAAGAATCCCCTCGGTATCTTCCTTTGTTATTTCGAGAAACAAGATTAATTGAATTCATGTACATGTGTGACTCTGAATCCTTCTTCCCTGTTTCATAACGCAGGAAGGATATTATTGACCTTCTTAAAAAAGACGTTGGCAAATGTGTTACACCGCTTTTGAGATGAAGGAGGCCCATTTTTGCTATTTGTTGGCTTCATACGCCCCCCTACTACATTAAATAGTTCTTTAGAGGGGTTAGCTGCATTATTGATCTTAGAAGCAAAATAGTTAACGCTGGCCTCCCTAATGCCATAGTGATATTTGTTACTGCCTTCTTATAATTCTCCTATTCTGATAGATCATATACTTTCCTCTGTGACCTTTCTAATTCTTTAGATTCTTTCTTCAAATATAAGTTCCTGAGTAAGCCATGGAGCCGTTCCTCCCGGGTGAAAGCTTCTCTGTTGCCTTAAAAGGGATAGAATATTTAAGGTGTTAAGTATCCACACCTCAAAATGATGGTAAAATGTGTTTATATCCTCAACTGCTTCAGGGGCTGGGTTGGCTACTCGCATTCAGAAGGCTCCTCAAGACCTGGCTCTTCGACCGCTAAACCAGCAGCGCTCCCCCCCCCCCCCCCCCCTCAGCGCCTCGAAACCCTGACGGGTACATAGCGCGCTTTATAAATACTATGATTGATTGATTGATTGACTATGTGCTTTCATGTGTATACATCTAATTTAGACCAATTCTGTTTTAATTTCAAATGACCAGGAACATTGACTTTACCAACTGTGCTTCACATCTGAAATGGTATGTTTGTGATCTGACTGTATGATTTCTATAGGGTCTTCTACTACAAGTTCACCTAAGTTGGAGAAACAGGGTTTAGTAGATGACCATGCTTATGAGTGGAGGCTTCAACAAATAGATTCAATAGGACACGCCACCAGAGCCTTTATCATTTAAATTTTTTGGCTACTTCGTAGTTCATATTTTCTAGGTGCAGATTGGTAAAACATGTATAAGACATCTTCCACATTGATATTGCAGGGACCCATGCAATTCTTGCAAGGTAGGCCAATCATTCATTTACATGCACAGTTAGACAGCCACCTTGATGCCGTGGATAAGGGTCCTGGCCTTCACTGTAACAGAATGCCCCATGCCTATCCTACATCTCAGTGGGCCAATAAAGTACTGGTATTCTACAATTGAATAGTTAACCAAATAACCTCCCCGGTTTTGTGCATAAACATACCGATGGGTTCTGCAGGCCATGGAGTGTGTTGTTGAACTCTGTGTACATATACCTATAACAAATGTTATGCCGTTCGGGGCTGTCACATCCATCTGCCCCGGTGTAACAATTCCTCCTGTTTGCCAATAGCACCAAATAATCCCTGCTTCAAGTCTGGATCCCCAGCTTAAATCAACAAGGCTTCACCTCTCAGCTGACAGATCCTAAAAAATCTCTGTGATTCACCCTCAAATTAGACCTTTCATTCAAGCAACACATTACTGGGCAGACCAAGTCAGTTTGGATAGAACTCTTCCTCTTGAAATATTTTAAGCCATTCTTCTTAAAGCAACTTTAGAGCAACTATGCAAACCTTAAACCTCTCTTATATGGACAGACTCAACACCCTGCTCAGTGGTCCTCCTGAACCACTCTAGCCTCAAAGAAATTCAACCACATGACCACTGTGGTAAAAGACCTACAAATGCTCCCCTCCCAGCCCCTTGCTGACCAGTTGCAGAGTGATTGTACACATATGATCAGGCAGCATTACATCACTAGTGGTGCAAAAGCACCAATGATTGAAGTGGGCTGATCTATTGCCCTAAATCATTGGTCAGAATGGCACGTGATTGCCTCTAACACATACATATCAAAAAAAGGCTAACACAAAGCTCCTCTATCAATGTCTCTGTATGTATATTCATACATGAATTTGTTCAGGAATTTCTGTCATTACAAGAACCTTGGAGACAACCAAACATGTCACGGCCTTCAAAGAGGATTGAGCAAGGATCATCAATGACCAGGGTTTGTCCAAGAAGGTAGCCAATACCAAAATGCTTTCCTAAAAACGTATTCTGTGAGATTACACGTAAAAAAATCATCTCACCAGTCATTAAGACAGGTAATAACAATCCACCTTCAAACAACTATTAGTTCTAATGTATGCCTTTCAAAATAAATTAGTTACACCTATTTCTTTAACATAACTTTACATAGTGGAGCCAACAGATCTATGGCCTGTTACATATGTTTTCCCAATGTTCCAAAGAGGCCGATAGCATTTAAAATTTGCCTCTTACATAACCAACTCAGGCCTACTGTAAAAAGCATTAGCTTTCCCACAGGTCAACCATCAGGCATACAGTTATAAAATTATAAATATGTACAAAAGTAATTTTAAGTTGGCAAAATATTATACACCCTACAACTTAACTGAGTCCAACGTGGATACTCACAGTGAATTAAAATCTGCTCCCGAAGGCTTTTTCAGAGAGTACCAACAGCAAACCTGTTGCCTACTATGTTCATATGCCACATTCCATTTAAAAAACACAAATACCTGTCTACACGCCTTAACAGAGTGCAGTATCCATTCCCCTTAAAGGCCTGTTGGCTTTAACATACTTTTTCACAATAACCAAATCAAACCTATGGAATCTGACTAAGGGTCTGATTTAAAACATGGCGGATGGAAAACTCTCTCACAAACATGTTAAATATCCCTTCTGCGGTATTACGATCTCCATAGGACTTAATGGAATCTTAATACTGTGGATGGGATATCCGTCACCTTTTTTATGGAGTATTCACCTCTGCCAAGTTCTAAATCATGCCCTACATGTCTCTCAATGAACCAATTAGGTCTACAGCATTTAAAATTGGATTGGCATAATAACAAACTTCCGGCTGCTATACTGAGCATAACCTTGTATACAAGGCTACCATTTGGTATACGGTCATAAAATGTTATATGTGTATAAAATTACAGATACCAATACAATATACCACCCACTTATTGTGGCCTAACACTGATTCTAACAGTGCAAATACTTTAACCCCAGGATTTGTCAGAAGGGGTAATTAACAGTAAACCCCCTGCCTACTTTAATAACCTGTGGGATTCTATGAAACAAAATACAGATCTACAGGCTTCAGACAGTAAAATATCAATCCACCTTAAAGGCATATGTGGGTTAACATATACTTTTTACTATAAATAACTCAGACCTACTGCTTTTGTCATAAAGGTTTGCACATATTTTATTTAATGATGCCTCTCACAGCAGGGTAGTCGTAGCCTAGAGCACCCACAACAGAGGAACACACAGGTGTAAGGTTTCAGAGCTTCCTTGTCATCAGCCAAACTGAAAGAGTGATCAAGAAAGACAAAAGTCTTTACTGTATGGGGAAGCTGCTGCCACCCTTCGTTTTGTGCAATGTCCAACAGAGGCATCCTAAATGGATCGAACTGGGCGTTATTAATAATATTGTGAGGCAAACTAAAGGGTGAAAATCAGTAATATTTGCAGATTTTCCTTCCAATGACTGTGTCCAGCCATAACTTATCCTTCCACCCCTTGAGTTGAGCAGCTCTCCTTGTTGAAGTAGTGGTTAGTGGTAGCGTACTGTTCGCCTTACTCTAGCACCTATCAAAGTTCCCAATATAGCAATATTTTCACATGCAAATAATGTTGTCTCATTCTTTCTATAGTCTTCTATCCTCAAATAGCATGCTGTATGAAAAAACATCCTCAATATTCCTAAACTCCACCATGAAAATCAAAAAGTGATCTTTACTTCAAAATGTGAATGGTAATTTATCCTTTCTTCCTTTTAAGTGGCTCTCTGCTTACTTTCCATCCTCTACATGCCTCTTCTCTCTGAGACCAACTTTTTCTAAGTCACATGAATATTTGCCTTCATCTCTATAAATGTGTTTCTGCAAATTGGCCAAAACTAATTTCAAAGATCATAAGTTTTCATATTTTGGAAAGTGATAACTCTGCAATCGAACCCCATCTAATCTCCTCTCACTCACCTAATAACATCATCAAACATCTGCATGAACTCACATATCCCCCCTTTTTCGATTAATAATCGTACTTACCTTCTGTTACTTTAATCTTCCACAAAGAAACTGGAGTCAATGCTAGAGTGTTTTGCTTGTGCACTCAAGACTAATCCCAATAACCAACAATAACTAATAACATTTGCATAACCACTAACGTTGGGCTCTGTAGCTGCCTGTTGTCCAGCATAAATCGCTTTAATGCCTTAACAGGGGCAGTAAGAGATATATAAATGCAATTACAAATAAAATGAACTGATCACATCTATGGCCTCTAAAATAACTTCACCCAAAGAACCAATCTGGTTAGCAGCCTTTATCATTGACAAGTCACTGTAAACAACCCAGGCCTTCTGTATTGCACATAAGCTTTCTCACATGACAACCATCAGTCATACAGTCATAAATGTATAAAGGTCTACAGAATCACAGTTAGCAAATCTACAGGTCAGGTCAGTGATGCGTCGATTTCCGGAGGAGGCACCTCAGATCTGGCCAGAGTCGGGTTGACTTTGACGTCAAGGCACGATGTGTGGAAAATCCGGTTGCACAGTGTTAGAAAACCGTGCTGAATGGGGTTTGCGTAGTTATCAGCAGCCGCAAGCAGGTGTTGTGCGTTGTTTTCTCTAGCCGCGATTCGTCGATCTCCCTGCCGCGATGCAGGTGGAGCATTGATTGTAGCCGCGAAGCCGGCAATGTGTCATTTATCGGTAGCGTTGCTGTTGGTGAGTCCAAAATTTCCACGCATGGCATTCTGTGAGTGAATTTTCAGCTCTTGTTCTGCCAACTTCACCTTTCAAGGGCCCAGGGACTGGATAGGACACAACTTGGCAGGGCAGTAGTCTCAGCAGAGAGTCCACATGTTAGTAGAGGAAGCCTTTGATGACCCCAAGACTTCAAAACATGAGGCAAGCTCAGTTCAAGCCCTTGGATATTCTTCACAAGCAGGAATATACCACAAAATCTAGTCTTTGTCCCCTTTCACAGCCAGAAGCAGCAACTACAGGATAGCCCAACAAAGCACAGTCACGGGTAGGGGCAGCACTCCTCCTCAGCTCTTCAGCTCTTCTCCTGGGCAGAGGTTCTTCTTGGTTCCAGAAGTGATCAACTTTTCAGGGGTTTTGGGTCCAATATTTATACCCCTTTCTGCCTTTGAAGTAGGCATACTCAAAGGAAAGTCTCTGTTGTTCACAAGATCCTTCCTTGCCCAGGCCAGGCCTCAGACACACACTAGGGGGTTGGAGACTGCATTGTGAGAGGGCAGGCACAGCCCATTCAGGTGTAAATGACTACGCCTCCCTCCACCCTAGCACAGAAGGCTACACTCCAGCTCCTTTGTCTTACCGTCTAGAGGGAATCCACAAGCAGCCCAACTGTCAAACTGACCCAGACAGGGAATCCACAAACAGGCAGAGTCACAGAAGGGTTTAAGCAAGAAAATGGCTACTTTCTAAAAGTGCTATTTGCATTTTCAAACTAACAATCTAAAAACCCACTGCACTAAAAGAAGTATTTTTAAATTGTGAGTTCAGAGACCCTAAACTCCACATTTCTCTCTGCTCTCGAAGGGAATCTGCACTTTAATAAATGTAAAGGCAGTCCCCATGTTAACCTATGAGAGAGATAGGCCTTGTAACAGTGATGACTGAATTTAGCAATATTTCACTGTTAGGACATGTAACACACACCAGTACATGTCCCACCTTTAACAAACAATATACCTTGCCCAAGGGGCTACCTCGGGCCTACCTTAGGGGTGCCTGACATGTATAAAAAGGAAAGGTTTGGGTCTGGCCAGTGGGTGCACTTGCCAAGTTGAATTGGCAGTTTAAAACTGCACACAAAGACACTGCAGGGACAGGTCTGAGACATGTTTACAGGGCTACTAATGTGGGTGGCACAATCAGTGCTGCAGGCCCACTAGTAGCATTTGAATTACAGGCCCTGGGTACCTCTAGTGCACTTTACTAGGAACTTACTAGTAAATCAAATATGCCAATCATGGATAAGCCAATTGCACATACATTTTACAAAGGAGCATTTGTACTTTAGAACTGGTTAGCAGTGGTAAAGTGCCCAGAGTATCAGAAACAGAGTCCAGCACAAATCACCACCTGGGAAGCAGAGGTAAGAAGCTAGGGGAGACCACCCCAAGGATGCCAAGTCTAACACATTCCAAATCATCTTCTAGCCTTAGGGTTTGTTAAAGGGAGTAACCAACATGAAAACCCTTACCTAATACTGTAATCATTATGATTCAATGTACAAATACATATCTACAAGCTTTAACACAGTGTAATAATAATCAATCCATCAAGACCTATTGACTTTAACATATGGTTTTCACAGAAAAGACGTCAGGGCCACTTCTCAATGTTTAATAATAAACAGGTAAGACCTATGGCATGAAGCATAATTTTTCGACTGAACAAATCAGGCCTATAGCCTTCATCATTGGTTTGTCATCATAACCAGCTAAGGCCTACTGTTTTGAAAATAAGCTTTCACAGAAGGCAATCATCAGATACGCAGTCATTAAGTTATTCATAGAGGGAACAAAAATATGGACAACTTACCGCCACGAAGAGAGCACAGCAAAGAATATCACAGTGGAAATATACCCCCAGGGCTTATCAAGAGGGTAAACAACACCAAGCCCTTACGTACTACAATAATCTGAGAGATTGCATGTAACAAAATTCCTGTCTACTGGCTTGAACACAGTATAATGCCAATCCGCCCTTAAAAGCCCAATGCATTTAATGTATGCTTTTCAATCTAAAAAAAAACAGGTCTAGTGCACAGGCCATTTTGTTATACCCTTTCATCGTAAACTGATCAGATGTATGCCATTTGGCATAACTTTTCTCAATTACTCAATCTCCAAATCTGTCCTATTGCCTTTATGAGTGGTTTGTCACCAGAACCAACAAAGATCTTTTGTATTAAACATAAACTCTCTCACAAAGCAACCATTGAGCATACAGTCATGAAATTACGAATATATGCAAAATTACAATTGACAAAACATTATACAACCCTACTAAGAAGCCCTTAAAAGGATGATGCCAGTGCAAATCATCTAGTCCAGGGTTTCTCAGTAGGAATAAGCATCACCAAAACCATTGCTTAATACAGTAAACTGTGAGAATCCACGTAACAAAGTACTCCTGTACAGACTTTAAAATGGTATAATAAGTATAATAACGATCTACTCTTAAAAGGCTGTTAGCTTGCTTTTTAGAATATATAAAATCTACTGCCTTTGTCATTAATTTTTATCCTAAACAGAAGAAGCTTACGACATAGATCATTGGCTTGTCATTGTAACCAATTCCATTCCGCTGTAATGAGCATAAGCATTATGCAGAAGTGCAGTGCACACACTCCTTTTTGGCAAAAGCACACAACCTCTGCCCAATCCAATGCTGTACTCAAGACAAATGAATACGTGGGTGGAGCCAAAGGCACTCTGTAAGTGATGCTTTTTTGAGCTCTTCTTCTGTTGAATATATAAGGTCTGAGGTGAAAGCTGCACTGTCACACCAGACTTAGACACAAAGGGGCATATTTACACGCCCTATCATGCAGGGCAGCGCAGCAAGTCACCTTGCTGCGCTGTCCTGCGCCACATGGAAAGTGCAGAAATACACCTTATTTACAAGATACAGTGCATTTCTGTTCCTTATCTCTGTGCTGAAACACAAAGTATTGCCTAGTGCCAACGCAGCCACCCTTACACCATGGTGCAATGGTGTCTGTGTTGTCATCAGGGTTGTTTTTGTGCAATAAGGGGTACCTTCCTGCACAAAAGCAATCCTGGGAGGCATTTTCCTCTTGCTGCAAAATGCAGCACACATAGAAAGTGGAAACAACAAGGCGAACTGAAGATATTTCTCCTTGTTGGGCCTGCGCTGGGGAGGCATTCAGTTTTGACGCATTCCCAGGTTTACAGATTCTTGTAAATCTGGGAATGTGTCAAAACCCACAGGTGCTATGTGGGAAAACCCACCACAACGCCCATGGTATGCCTCCCTGATGTAGTGTAAGGAAGCACAGTGACTTGCGTTGCATAGCCTTACACCATATCAACAAGGGCATGAAAAGCCACGCAAAGTGGCTTTTGCGGCCTTGCAGATATGGGACTGCACTGTGCACCTCTGGTGCGTCACAAAAAGTGGTGCATCAGGAGCGCACGAGTCTTGTAAATATGCTCCAAATATGTCACCTGCCTTTTTGCCACTTTGTTCAATTTAGTAGGTGATGAGCTGGTATGAAATCTATGCACAGAATGTATTGTTTAATCAAGTGTTCAGTTAAATTGAAAACCAGTTGCAGAGCCATGGTTTTACTTACAGGGGCCTATGATTTATCAAATGTTAAAAGCATCACTATTAAGTACCAGAGTTAACACATCAAATTCACCCAGCAATACATTCTGCACGGAATGTGGTTTTATCATTATATAGGTAGCAAGTTTTAAAAAGGGAATCACCCCGGCAACCACCACTGTGTTTTTTGTGTATACAATAAGACTAAGCTGTTTGAAACGGAAATTTGGCAGAACATGACTATGTGACATATAAGATGTTCATTGCATATGCTTTTGAAACGAAGTTACCCAAACCCCATCCCTTATCCCTTTAATGCCGACATATTTCCACTGTAGCCTTCACAACAAACCACTTGTGTGAGAATGAGATTTCAAGATTGTTACCAATTTAGTTTAGAAAAATACATCAATTAACTATAAATACTGTACGGAGAACACGTCTATTTTATTCTTTCTCACTCTAACTAAAAGCTTTATTACGTTTATCTAATGGATTGTGTTTGCCAAAGATCAATGTGCTATAGTAATTCTCCATTGAAGAAAAACCGTGGCTGGACTCCTGATCTGAAGTCTCAAGGAAAAACCGTTTTGAGAAATTCACATTAAAGCAATCCACACAGTTATTTTTCTTACTGCCTCGACTCTATCCTTGTTGAATTTAAGAATCATTTTCCTTCCATGGCTGTTGCTGCTTGTCATGCTAATAACAAACAATAGCTGAGTTTTTCCGAACCTTCTACTATTTCTCTCTGCTATGCATCATTGGGCTGGCAGGAAAAATAACCTTAGTGTTTTTACGTGAAAGAGGCTGTAGAGACACTTACCAGGCCTTCATATTAAGGATTCCGATTATTCAGAGCTCAAACATGACTTTCATAGGAGTTTGCAGTGGTCTTTTTGGCCCATTTAAAATAAAATGCACCAATGAGAATTTTACACATCCAAGTTCGTTCTGCCTCTGACTCACTGAAACACATATAAGACGATTCACGAGGACCTAAGAACATTTGTGATGAGCTTGTACATTCTGTGCATCTTGAACGTTTTCACTAACTCATAAGTTCACAAACATTACCTTGTGCATATGGAAGATTCAAGGGCTTACGTCAAGAAAAGTATTGTTTTCGCGTGTGCAAAATGTATCAATTACAGGATCAAAAAAAGTGAGCACTGCAATTGTCTGTTACAACGTCAAAATAGAAGATGGGGACCTGTAAAATGAAATCACTCTATTTGCACATGCAAAATAGGACAGCTAGAGGACAGGCAATATTAGAAGTGGAACCCCGATGTAAGAGGCAAAGTTCAGAGAAATTCCACAATTTACAAGAAGGAAAATATATGTTTCCAATATTTAACCAGTCACGTAAGCCTGACATTTCACAGAATAACTCCAGTTTCACCAGCTCAGGCATAAAGAGAAACAAACCTCTCTAGCTTCAGTCTCATCTATGCACTGAAACAGACATACGACCCTCTAGGGTATCAGTATAGATATGTATGTATGTATTTGTATGTATTTTAGAATTTATAAAGCGCATTCCGGCCGTGGCATCGAAGCGCTAAGTACAAGAAGGGTAAGTGTCAGAAAAACCAAAAAGAGCTAAGGGGAAAAATAAAGTTACAGAGGAAAGTGCCAAGTTTTTACTAACCCCCTGAAGGTCAAGAAGTTTTGTTCCTTCCTTACGGACAGAGGTAGTGAGTTCCAGTATTTGGCAGCAGCAATAGTGAAGGCTTTATCTCCCCATCTAACCTTATGAGTTAGAGGAACATGGATCATATGGGCTCCTGTTGATCTGAGTTGCCGACTCGGCATATACCAACGTAGCCTCGAGGACAAATATTCAGATCCACATCCGTGCACAGATTTATAAGTTAGACATACAGTTTTGAACGTAATGTGCTTTGCGACCGGTAGCCTATGCAATTGTTTCAGGCTACTGCTAGCCGAAGCTGAACTAAGGAGATCTAATCTGAAGTGGGCAGCAGTGTTTTGAATCAACTGGAGCCTCTTAAGTGAAGAATTGTCCAGATTGAGCAAGAAGGCATTACAGTAATCTAATCTAGCAATTACTAATGCCAAGATGACTGTAATTCTCCACTCCATTTGTAAGTAAGGAAAAACATTTTCAATGTTTTAAAAATCCAAAAACTAGATTTAGTGATGGAGTTCACTTAGGACTTAAAAGAAAGACAATTGTTGAAAATAAAACCTAAATTTCTAGTGGAGGTAATGGGGGCAGGAAGCTCGCCACACTCCGAAGGCCACCAGCGTGAATTCCACAACTCCTTGACGGAGCCGAAACACAAAATTTCAGTTTTGTCACCATTCAGCTTTAGCCAATTCAGACCCATCCAACTGTTGACTTCTCGCATACAATTATGAAAGCGGCCTGCCACTTCCTCCCAATTTTTAGAAACTGGAATGATCAATTGAGTATCATCCGCAAAGGAGGTGGGCATAAAGCCAAACGAACTAATCAGTCTGGCTGAAGGAGCGACATACAGATTGAAGAAGGTGGGGCTAAGTGAGGAGCCTTGTGGGACCCCACATGGCAAATAATATGCCGGTGCACTAAAATCTCCGCAACTCACTGTAATAGATCTTTCTCCCAGAAAGGATTCCAAAATATTCAATGCTGTGTCTCTAATCCCAGTTTGATGGAGACGAGATGCCATAATCTGAGGCGAGATGGTGTCAAAAGCAGCAGATAGGTCCAATAGGACTAATATGGCTCCTTGCCCCTCATCCACCAATCTACGAATAGTGTCTGAAGTGGTAATGAGTGCAGACTCTGTACTATGGGCCTTCCTAAAACCATGTTGAGAGGGATCCATGACTCCCGAATTATGAAGAAAGATGGCTAGTTCATTATTAATGTGCTTCTCAAAAATCTTAGCCTGAACAGGGAGTAGAGAAATAGGCAGCATATTACTTAAATCATGTCCTGCTCCATCAGGTTCCTTTTTCGGGGAACCACCGTCGCTTCCCTCCAAGATGGAGGAAAAAACGAAATTATCACTTGTAGATATCCCCTCAGGCTCTGGACAAGTATTCTAAGAGTTATGATGTCATGTTTTTTAATGGAATGTGAAGCGTTAGTTGTGCCGGTAAACGGCAGTTGGCTGTGAGCCGCGCCCAGGACAGGCTGCACCACAATAAGGATCTCTGTTCCCTGCAAAAAACTTTCTCCCATACTACATCCGTTTCCGAGGCTGTTACTACAAATAGATTGGCGATTAATTTTACCTCAATGAACACACAATGAATTAACCAGTTTCTGCTATTTTTGAGAATATACCACCACAGGTGTGTCTGCAGGCTTTTGCAGGCCTACATAGAGGGGGCTTAAGTTACCATACCCTCCCCGTGCTCACTCGACCCTGAGGTTTGACCCTGCACTGATGCCACATTGGTGTAACTACCGTGAAGGTTCAAGGAACAAGGAATCAGTGGTCAGTGCGTGTACGCAACCATCGTGTTGGAAGTACATTCTGAAAGCTTTGCATGCAAACTCATGTCACGCCTGCATGAGTGCCGCCATATTTAGAGTCTTGCATTCAGCCTGAAGGATGCAGCATTGCGTGCATCTTAATGTCAATTATGGATTTGTGATGTCATTTTTAGAGTATTATATACAGCCTGAAGGATACAGTGTCACAAGCATCTTCAAGTCAGTTACGCATGTGTGCCACCATCTTGTGAGTAGTGTTTTCATCCTCTATGTGTTTATATGTGTCGGTATATTTGTGCTGGTGTAGTCATTATATAGAGAAAAACATCTACTGACTGAAGTTTTCTCAAGCCAACGTATTATTTGTGCACCATAGTGATGTGCACACCTAAATGTAGCTGTATTAATTGTAACATTCATTACTGTGCATGTTGTGGATATCGCTATTAGCGAGCTTTTGGTGATCAGCGCACCATTGCCAATTTGGGCATCACGGTGATGTGCAGAGTTGAACGTAGTGGTATTCATTATGCCACCTTTTACTGTGCATATTTTGAATTTTGCTATTAGTGCATTGCAGTGATGTGCACACTTGTGCTGTCAATAAGAGTATCCTTAACTGAGTTTATTTGTGTTTGTTTTTTTGGGGTTTTGTTCTCTTAGTGTGTCATGATGGCATGCACACCTTTACTGTATAAGTTGTGTCCCTGTCAGCTTTGTTATGTTTTCAGTTTTAAATGGTAAATAGTCATTGATGGTACAGTGTTCTGTTACAATGTAGTCGATTATTCTTCCCCCACTTTTCTGGAAACACCAGGCAACTTGCCATTTTCATGGAAGAACTGGTTTCAAGCCTTTGAAATGTATTTGGGGGTGACTGAGGCTTCACGGTTCAGTCCTGAAAGAGAAAGAAATCTTCTTCATTTGCTAGAATTTGAAGGAAAGTCCAAATTTAAACATTTAGCACCTCTTGTTCTCAATGGTGGTAAAGAAGTTGATGAATATATGGAAACTGTAATGAAACATGAACTTGGGTTTGACGTTCAGTGTAGTTTGGTGGTACTCAGGCATTCATTTTTCAAACATGAACAAAGAAGTGAGAAGATGGTGACACATATTTCGGTTTTGAGGAGGTTTGCTGCTGATTACCAATTTGAAATGTTTGCTGAACAATTAGTAAGGGATCAATTCATTTGAAAGTGCATGGACAAGTCCATTCAACAGACACTACTCTT
Organism: Pleurodeles waltl; assembly: GCF_031143425.1. Lineage (NCBI taxonomy): Eukaryota > Metazoa > Chordata > Amphibia > Caudata > Salamandridae > Pleurodeles > Pleurodeles waltl. Next base: position 700,245,788 of record NC_090447.1, on the reverse strand, counting down.
GATGGTAAACTGTCACTTGATGAATTCATTAGGAAGGTGAACAGCATTGAGACATCTAAGGTGTTGGTAAAGGAACATGAAGATAGGTCTTCAAAAACTATGAGGTAGTTAAATCAAAAGAAGACAAGAAGGTCAGAGAAATATGTGGTGATAGAAGGCCATTTTTCAGGCAGTCCAATGTGTGTTTTAGGAGAGGCCATAATATACAAACAAGGGGGAACAATTGTGTCCTGCTAAGACTGACATGTAGAGTCTGATTCAAAATTTGTCATTTTGCCAAAATGTGCCAGAGTGGCAAACGTAGTGGTGGTACATTACTTGGTAATCATGTTGATGTGAATGGTGTTGATGTGGTCAATGTGTCTGAGCTTGAATATGATTAAGTAGACAACTAGTATTGTGTCTGACACAGAGGCTGTTACCACACAAACATACCCTGGAAACCAGCAACTTCCATTGCATTTGCATTCATGCTTCACTCAGTACACTAGTGTCTTCTTCACCACTTCATACTCCTTGTGGGAGGTTGGAACCAGATCTTTCTGCTTGGTCATCCCCAAACCGTTTACCTTCACTCCTATTTTTTTGCTGAATTCATTTTTGTTGGCCTTAGGGCTCCATGCTCTCTGCTCAAACAATGGTAACATTGGCTTATACCTAATTGGGATATTTAATGTACTTATAAGTCCCCTTTAAAGTTCACTGTGTTGCCTGTAAAGTAAATGCTACTTGTGCGCCAGCAGTGATTGTGCTATCCACTTATGTAGCCCTCTACACATGTCTCGGGCCTGCCATTTTGACCTGGACAAGTAATCCTCTTGCCATGCCTAAAGCTTCCTTTTTAATACTTACAAGCTACCCCTTAGGTAGCCCCAAACAGCCCCAAGGGCAGGGTGCAGTTTTTTGAAAAGTTTAAGATATACTTTTATGTTTTACATGTCCAGGTAGTCCTGGTAGTGAAAAACTCTGAAATTCGTTTTTAACTTCCGCAGAGCCTGTCTCCCTTACAGGATAACATTGGAGTTGCATTATTACATTTTATAAGTGTAATTTCCAAATAGGAAGAGATAACCCCTTCAGGCTGGGTTTTTCTGGCATCCTAATTTGAAATCCAAACTTATGGTAAAGTCAGATTTTAAATTGTCATTTTGAAAATGCCACTTTTAGAAAGTTGACATTTTCTTACTTTAGCCATTTGGTGCCTGCTGCCTGTCACTGATCACATGTTTGGGGTGGGTGACATCTGGGTTTTGTGTTTTCCCCCTAGATAGCCACACACAAAGAGAGCTCAGGTGTGACTTGATAGGCCATCCTGGCAGGTTGGGAGGGAGGAGCTGGACCCAGCCTCACTTACAACTGAATAGGTTGTGTCCTGTTCCCACACAAAGGGCTGCATACCCCCTGTAGTGATTCTGGAGCCAGACAGGAAGAACAGGGATTCTGTACACTTCAAAGGCTTGTCTTTGAAGTCTCACCTGCTTCAAAGGCACCATTGGGTATAAGTACTGGACCTCAGACACCACCTCTTTAGTATACTTCTGGACCTGTGGATATTCTGCCACGAAGAAGGACTGCTGTGTTGCTGAAGGACTGACACTCTGCTGGACTGCACTCTGTCGGGCTCCTGCTTTTCTGTGCTGACCTGCTGCGTGCTGTCCCTGGCCTAGGTGAGAGGTACTGGATCTGCACCACTTGAACCCAGAACCCAGAGTGACTCCAAGTGCCACGTGGCTTCCAACCACGCTGCTTCTGCACTTGGACTCTGCCATTTGTGAGTCAACGCTGCTAAGTGGTGCCACCCAAGTCCTGGACCATTGGAAGTGTGGCCTAAGGTGTTTTTTCAGTGGAATTGACTCATCCTATGCTGAGCGATGCATCCCAACGGGAACTGATACATTTCCTTGGCTGAGCACATCCTTGAGCAGAACTAATGCATTGGCGCTGTTGAGTGGATTGGATCAGTCGCAAAAAACTTGTACCGCCGCTGCATCCTGCCACTTGGGTTCAATGCGTTGCCTTCGGAACCGGCACTGCGCAGTGCTTTTCCCAGCGCAAGCTCCTCGCAACTCCCGTCGACAGCAGCCTCAACAATGACAGCTGAAACTTTGCATCAAAGCTTCACCGCTGCATCATCTTGACTGCACAAGGCATCCTCAACACTAGCCTTCTCATACAAAGCCCCATCAACAGGATCTTTGACATCAACACAAAAGAACACCACACCACAGCATCACCGCATCTTGGAACCAGTACATTGCCTCGACAGCACGACACATTTTCAACGTGAATCCAAGCAATTCTCTGCAAAACAGATTTAAGGTGCTTTAGTTCAGTGGGTTTAACTGGGTCCATGTAGCAGGCCTGTGCTTCATCATGGTTAGCCTGATCTTTTGACTTTGTCCCGGTCTAGCGAGACCACATATCCCCAATAGTGCTTCTTGCACTATTTTTACTTATAACTTTGAAATTTAAAATCTCCAGCTCTAATTTTTTATTTTTCGTCATTTTGATCTTGTTCTATTTATTGAAATCAGATCTATTTTCCTAACCTGGTGTGGTATATTTGTAAGTGGTAATTTCACTGTTTTACTGTTTGTAGTGCTGCACAAATACTTTACACATTGCATCTAAGTTAAGCCTGAGTGCTCTGTGCAAAACAGCCAGAGGCAGAGCATAGGTTAATTAAGGGTTTGCTTGTGCCTTACCCTGACTAGGATTGTGGTTATTGCTTGACCAGGAGGTATACCCCAGTCAACCAACGACCCACTTCCTAACATAGGAGGACTCTTTTTAGCGGAGACACACAAGACGGGTCCCTCGCTTTTTAGTAGTAGTAAAGGCCTGAACCAGTAGTTGATTTGAATGGGAGGCTTCACGAAATCTGAATGTGTGCTTTGTGACCATGGAGGTATGTGCAGTAGGAAAAGGTAGTGTTTTTTCTCAAATTATTTATCACTATATTTTTTGTTTTTTCAATTCATATGTATGCACAATAGGCTCTCTCATTCCATGAAATCAATGACAGAGTTAAGGTCTTTGTTAAGCGTGGCTGGATATCTAATTTGCTCTGAGGTGATTTAGTAGTATGTCGTAAAGCTAGAGAGAGACAGTATAATAGAAGTGAACAGTACTAACGCGAGTTGGAGGGACTGGTTCTACCTGGTCCATTAGGGCTCTGAAGTGTCAGAAGGACAATATTTTTCCTTCCTAAAACTTCCTTCAATTAAGGTACAATATGTTGATCCCTAAGTGAGTAACTAAGGGCATGATTTAGAATATGGAGGACGGTCCCTGGTCTGCCAGGACAGCAGAGGGGTGTCCTTCATTAGCAGGGCATAACACTTACCACCATATTTAGTGAACAGTAATTCAGTTGGCAATCTCTGTGCCTTCAGTAGAGCCTTCATCATGATGGCTCCCCAGAAAGCACTACAACTTTGCTGAGCTGAGCATGCATCATGTTTAATATGCCCACTCAACAAAGTGTTATGATGTTTCAAAACAACAACTGCTACCGATGTGGGTGTTTGTTATTGAAAAACAAAGAAAAATCTCCCTCACACTTTGGAAGTTTTCTTCCAGACGTCTGGTCATTTCTTTGGGTTCATGGTCAAGACTGCCAGGCTTTCCCTGGCAGTGCCAAAGAGAGAAAAATATATGTCAGACTATTCACCCTAAGTACCGTAAATGGTACTGAGGAGCTTTGACCAAGGGCCCAATATCTGACAGGGCATCAAGTCAAAGGTTTCCGACGGTCGAGCCGGCGTCAGCTCAGCCCTCAGAAATATGGCCCTTCTGCTGACTCTAAATAGAACGAATGCCCTAAGAGTTTGGCGGATGGGACAGCTGCACATTTTTGACAGAGTATTCCTTCTATTGAAATGTAAGTAAGCTGGAAATTCAAATCAATGGCAAGAACTGACATTTTGTTTCACGAACCTGTATTCTGTGCCCAGTGTTGCCACCCTCTCCAAGAGAAAAATACCAGCCATTTGTTGTTGTTTTAGGATCCTGCAAACACCCGCATAAGATACAAAATAGGATTTTAAAGAAAAATATATGTATTCATTTGTAATTCGAATTTCTGCCTCCGTTTATTTTAATAATTAGTCATGGATCGTTAACCCAGCTGTAGAACACATTTAAAACGAATTTCTATTTCTATTTGCTATTTTATGTATGTTTCCATAAGCGCTAAAATACCGGCTTTGGGTGATTTTGCATGTTTTTGTGCCGGGCAGGAAAATGTTGGAGGTGCCGGTGGAAAACTAGCCAGGTGGCACCCCTAACTATGCATGATTGTTACTGCTTTGTTGCCCCTTGTTTGCATCTTTTTCCACAAGCTGGGGCGCAATAAACACAAATATTTTACATGTCAATTTTGTATCCATTTGTGTGCTTCATTCTTGAACTAGATACATTTTAGTGGTAAACAAAGTACCAAAGCCTTCTCCAAGATGGAAAGGGGAAGGAAACATCCACAAAAATTTATGTGATATAGGGAAAGGGGTTTCTTCACAGGGAAGCATAAAGTGTTCATGGAGAAGAAAAGGTTAATAACTGCATTTGTACTTGATTATTTTGTTTGCATGCTAGAAAATACTCTTGCATTCCCTGGGAACTCTTCTCTCACACATCAGATTTCTCAGCTACAACCCTAGTAAAATAAATGTGCATGTTGAATGGCTGGAAAAAATAGGTACTGTTGATTTAAGTACAGAGTTAGTATACTGATTCCTCGCTAACTAAGTTAAGCAACGACAAAGAACAATGCTAATTCGTTTGAAACCTAATGAAACCAAAGCCGTACACAACGTGGACAGCTCTGCTACTTGTTGCAGCACAAGGCAGTTGTTGGAAAATACATTTACTCCAGGCCCGTTTTTGAAGTGTGGTTGCAACTAGGGCTTTGTGCGCCCCCAAAAAACTTTACTTTTTGTAATTCTATGCTTAATATATAATATACAACGTGAATTTTCCCAACTTTTTACTAAGTGGATCCGTGTTACATAGATACCTGTAGCTTCAGGAGCCTCATTACCAGCAGTGGCTCGCAGGGCTTTGTTTAAGCTGGAGTGCGGGGGGAGGAGGGAAATGGGGGGGGCACAGAGGCAAATTAATTAAAAAATCACTTACCTCCTCTGATCTCGCGCCGCTCCTCTCCCATCGCTGCAGACAGGCACAGGCTTCCAGTCTGCCCTGCGGCCAATCCTGATGCTGCTCAGAGCATCGACTTACCTCCTCTGTTCTCGCGCCGCTCCCATTGCTGCAGACAGGCACAGGCTCCAAGTCTGCCCTGTGGCCAATCCTGATGCTGCTCAGAGCATCGTCAGGATTAGCTGGGAGCGCCCACCAGGGAGCTCCCAGACAGACTAAGAGCCTGTGCAGGCTCTCTCCAGCCCAGCAGAAAGCCTACTGCACATGTGTGTAAACATACATGTGCAGTGAGGGAAGTGCACTGTGCGCACCCCTCAACTCGTCATCCCCAATGTCCCGCCCCTTTTACAAATGAAAAGATAATAAACATGGTTTATTATCTTTTTGTTTGTTAAAGGTTATGTGCAGCAGCTTCTGCTGGTGGGGGGTGAGGCTCCTCCACCCTAAGGGAGGAGCCGTGCCTGCTCTTTACACGTCATCATTTCTCATTTTTCACCTGCAAACAATCATAGCAACATGGACCTCGGTGCGGTGATTTGTATGCTTTATCTATGTTGGCCATTCATATGCTTGTGGCTAAGCCTATCATGTTAGTGTCACCTTAAATGTTACTGGGGTTACACATGCAGTGACCCTTGGTGACTCCTAATTGACATGTTTATCATTAGATCTTGTTCTTTATTGTAACAGGCCGGTCCATCACTTCCCAGCTGACAACCACGGGACAAAGCATGTACAAAATAGCTTCAACTACAGTGGCCAGACGCTGGAGACTCACAAAATGGCCCATTATTTATTTGTAGTCTTATATTTATGTATAGCCTTATAAAGCGCAATAGCTACTTACATAGGGTTTCCTCATACCAAGCAGAAAGTAGGATGACTGAAGCAGCAGCTTAAAATAGCCAGGTTTTCAGACCTTTATGAAATGCAAGGAGTGAGGTACAATTTCTCATTGGCTCCACCGTCTTGGAACGAAAGATGTGATGGAGTGACCGCCCATATGGGCCAGTCGGCACATAGGCACAGAGCACAGGGCCTGATTCATTGGTTTTAGCAAATGTGTGGGCTGATAAGGCACCACCATCTCCTAGATATACCGCAGATACAATCTAGCTTTATTGTTGTACATGTAGCACAGGGTTTTGAATTGGACTTTGTAATCGTAAGTCAGTAAAGCTTGTGGAAAAGATGTGAGACCAAAGCTTATTTTGGCAGCCAAAACAGACGTCTATCGGCTGAATTCTTGACAAGCTATAGCCGTCCAATTGAGGCCTGATTAATACCTAAGTACAGCCAATTGCCATAGTCTAACCTCAATAACATGAAGGCTTGATTCAGAGTCCTTTGCGCTGGTTGGGGAAGCATCCAAATAATCTTTTTTCACCCACTTAAGCAATGCAAAGCAGGTGGAGGTGACCTTGGTCACCTGAGGCTTCATAGATAGATTTTCATTCAGCACAAAGCCCACATTTTTGACTTTGAAATATGGATTAGGAAGAGCCCCTAAAGATGACAGCCAATGTTGGGGACCCCAAAGAAGAACATTTTTACTCAGGATTAGGACCTCCGCCTTATCACCATTGAGCTTGAGCTAGTTATTATTCATCCATAAGGAGATTTGACTCAAGCCTAGGTTAAGAGCGGAAGGGTTCAGGAACCGGTGCAGATTACAAAGAGAAAACAATTTGTGTGTCATCCGTGTAAGAAAATAGGGTTAGGCAAAACTCTCCACTACATCTGCCAAAGGGCAGACATAGATGTTGAACAACATGGAGCTTAAGACTGAGCCCTTAGTACCGACATCTTATTGGCCCAAAAAAATCCTGAAACATCCGGTCTTTATGGAATGATGTAAGCCAGGCAAGTGCTGTGTCATGAAGGCCCAAAGACATCAGCCTTTTGACTAAAATGGAGCGGGATACAGTGCAGAAGTGCAACACTTTACCCCTCATCTAGACGGTGTCTAAGGTGTTCATTGATGTCAGAAGGGCAGATTCAGTGCTGGGTCCCACCTGAAGCCCCACTGTGAGGGATGTGGGAAATGTTGGGCCTCCACAAAGAATGTGTGCCACGTATTAACATGTTTCTCCTAGATTTTGGAGAAAATAAGCAGCAGAGAAATCGATTGAAAATTCAACCAGTTGATCGAGGTTTGATTTTTTTAAGAGTGGAAGGATCATAGCATGTGTAGGAAGCTGGCTGTCCATATACTATATCAAAATGAGATATAGTGTGCACAGAGTCCAGGGGTTCCCCAGAGGCTTAACAGAGGCTAAAGTAGCTAATACTAATGTTCTTTTTTGTGGTAGTGTGGTCGAGCAGTTAGGCTTATCAGAGGGTAGTGCAAAACATTTGTTGTACACACACAGACAATAGAAGAAGCACACACTCAATTACTTTACTCCAGACCAATGTTTTTTTATATAGCAAAAATATATTTTCTTAATTTATTTTTAGAACCACAAGATTCCAGTTGCAGGTAAGTACTTCAATAGTTTTGTATTTCACATATGTATCAATAGCACTTTGTTTGAAATCGATAAGTTAAATAGTTTTTGAAATATTGGCAATTATCTGTTTTAAAAGTTGACACCCTGCAATTTTCGGAATCAGTTCCTGGGGAGAAGAAAAGTTAAATTGATTTGCAGGTAAGTACAACACTTACAGTTCCAGTCTCTGGGGAATAAGAAGTCCGCAGGTCGGGGTTCAAGTTAGCCCCAAACACCCACCACCAGCAACACATGCAGAGGTCAAAGTGTAGGCAAAATTAACATGGGCTCCTATGGAGACTGGGAGCACTTGGATTAAGGTCTGCAGGCAGGTAAGTACCCACGTCTTCGGAGGGCAGTCCCGGGGGGTTCAGAGGAGCACTGGAAGGGCCCCAGGTAGGCACCAAACATTCACCCTCAGTGTCGCTGGGGCGGCCGAGTACGGGGTGCAAACAAGATGTCGGATTTCCAATGATTCTCCATGAGGGGACCCCGGCGGTCACCCAGAGGATGCAGGCGAGGTCCAAAAGGTCATCTTGGGCAAACCACAGACTGGTTAGGGAGGAGGGCTGCCTGCTGAACATTGCTGCACTGGAGGTAGGGTTCTCCAAGGCCTGGGGGCTGTGGGCGCAGTGTGTATTTAGGCATCGGATTTCTTCGTCCGGAGCTTTCGTGGTCAGGGGTCTTTGGAATTCTATCTGCAGGCATCGTCATGGAGAGGTCAACCCAGGGTGGGCACTTGCTTGGAATCGCCTGGGGATCCTCTCCAGCTGGGTGGGACACCTGGACACTGGCGTCGGGTGCAGAGTGGTTAGGACTCACGCATTTAAAGTGGGGTTGGAGTCCTTGGTTGTTGTTTCTTCTTTGGACAGGGCCAGTGTCCACTGGAGTTCTTGGTCCTTTTGGGTGCAGGCAGTCCTCTGGAGCTTAGCAAAGGCCACTGGTCCCACTGGACGTGTCGCTGTGCTTGTGCATGTTCTTTGAAGCAGGAGACAGGCCGGTAGGGCTGGTGCGAAGTCAGTTGTCGCCTTCCATCTTCTCTGCTGGGGGTTTCAGCTATGCAGTCCTTCTTCTTCTTGTCAGGTTGCCAGGAATCTGGTGAGCTGGGTTCAGGGAGGCCCTTAAAACCTAGATTTAGGGGTGTTTCAGGGGTCAGAGGGCAGTAGCCAACGGCTACTGTCATTGAGAGTGGCTACACTCTAATTGTGCCTACTCCTTTGGGAAGGGGGGCACAAACCTAATCCTATTGGTCCTTGTCCTCCAAATAAGATGGATGATTCTGCAGGGAGGGGGTCACCTCAGCTCTGGACACCTTAGGGGTGATCCTAGCTGGGGTTGGCACTCCTCCTTGTTTTCCCTAATTTTCCCACCGGACTTGCCACCAAAAGTGGGGCTTTGCCCGGGGGGCAGACAACTTCACTAGTTGGAGTGCCCTCGGGCACTGTAACCCAAGGTTGAGCCTTTGAGGCTCGCCGTCAGGTGTTACAGTCGCTGCAGGGGGAGGTGTGAAGCACCTCCACCCAGGACAGGCTTTGTTTCTGACCACTGAGAGAACAAAGCCTCTCACTGCATGTGGACAGAAACTTGTCTGAAAGTGGCAGGCTGGCACAGACTGGTCAGTCCTGCACTAGCAGTTTGGCTAACATACCGGGGGCATCTCAAAGATGCCCTCTGGGTGCATTTTTCAATAAATCCCACACTGGCATTAGTGTGGGTTTATTGTGTTGAGAAGTTTGAAACTTCCCAGTATTCAGTAGAGCCATTATGGAGCTGTGGAGTTCGTAATGACAAATTCCCAGAAACTATACTCAATATGGCTACACTGCACTTGCAATGTCTAAGAATAGACTTAGACACTGTAGGGGCATATTGCTCATGCAGCTATACCCTCACCTGTGGTATAGTGCACCCTGCCTTAGGGCTGTAAAGCCTGCTAGAGGGATGTCTTACCTATGCCACAGGGAGTGGTTTGTGGGCATGGTACCCTGAGAGGGGTGCCATGTTGACTTTCCCTTTTTCTCCCCACCAGCACAAACAAGCTGCAAAGACAGTGTGCATGTGCTTTGGTGAGAGGTTCCCTAGGGTGGTATAATACATGCTGCAGCCCTAGGGGACCTTCCGTGGCCACAGGGCCCTTGGTTCCATGGGTACCTTTTACAAGGGACTTAACTGTGTGCCAGGGGTGTGCCAATTGTGGAAACAAAAGTACAGATTTTGGGAAAGAACACTGGTGCTGGGGCCTGGTTAGCAGGATCCCAGCACACTTTCAATCAAAGTTGGATCAACATTAGGCAAAAAGTGGGCGTGGGGGAACCATGCCAACAGCACCACTTTCCTACAGCATGCTTCCAGCTCTGGGAAAGCAACCCCTTTAACAAAGAGGAATTAAGAAAGCCCATCGCCATATGCAGAAATTGGGGGGCTAGGAGGCCATGCTTATTTGGTGGTAAAAGATCCAGCGGTGAACCCAATTTAATTGAGTTTAGAATGTCCAAGAAGGTCAAAAGGTCCAACAAGGGCTGTGTCCTCATTTTAGATATTAAACCATGAGTAAATTCCGTGTTGTCATGAGCTTCTCGAGTGATGTGTGAGGTACAGTTGCATGCAGCATTGTGCTTCACCTTCATTATCCTTAGAAAAATGGAGATGAATAGCTTCCACCTTTGTGATTAAAAAGTGGACTAGCTCCTCGCATTGAGACTGCGATTGCAAAAGAAGAGGAGACAATTTGCTCTAGTCCGAAAGTTCTCTAACCATATCTATGAGGGCATTAGGGCAATTTTGGCCATTGGTGATTTTGTCCGAGTCAGAAAGTGTTTGTGCAGTTCTACAATGCCTTTGATAACTTTTTATTGCTAATCTTTAATTGGCTTTAGACTCCTCACCATAAGACTTTCTCCAGTGTCCTACCAGTCCTCACAATGTTTTTTTCTCAAGCTGAAGTGTTTTTTGTTAAACCTGGGTGCTGGAGGGTGGGACCTTCCTGAGCAATTAGCTGTAGGTGGTAAGATTGTCGCTACAGCGTTCATGATTCACCTGTCCATCAGGACATGATCATCTTCAACTGTTTGTTTTAGAGCAGGGATTGTGCTCTGAAGTTGAGCATTCAAGGCCGTAACATCCAGTTTGGGCAAGTTCCTGGTCTTATTTGTAGATTTCAACAGTCCTAATTCAGGGGAGGCTGAAATTCTGATGTGAAAAGGTACCGCTAGATGGTCATCTGTAATCAGATCCTTCACATTAGAAAAGATTGGGTCTAAATGACTTGCTTCATGCTTGGGCACAGAACTGTGCAAAGTCAAATTCAAAATGCCGAGATCTTCTATAAAAGTAGTGGCATAGCTGCACTTGGAATCTTCCAAGTGGATATTGATATTGTTAGTGCATCTGTCCTTATTTGTTTTTTTGTTGTTAATTTATAAGGGCTTCGATAGACCTTTTGACTACACTTATTATGATTCCACCATTAATGCAAAATTCATCGCAATTTCATTATTATAATCAATAATCATTATCAAATATTATTTGGAGTCAGTAATCCTCATACACCATGACCCATCTGGTCACGAATAACCACACCTTTATGTTAAAGTTAGAATGTTTATTTCCCTATATTAACAATGCTAATGTAACGTAAATGAATCTCAAAACCAACTGATAAAACATATATGAACTACACCGGTTGACCAAATCTTCCAAAGAATCTCAATTTAGCTAGTGCTTTGATTGCTAAGCATTCAAGGGTTACAGTGTAAATGAACAGCAAAAACAGCTGCACAATAGAAATAGCATACATCTAGATTCAGCAGATGAACAGCATCAACTCTTTATTAATTAAAATTGGTTAGCATTTCCTGGGTCTCCCTAACTAACCTTCTGAATAGAAAGGCATGTTTGGACTTCATGCAAAACAATTTAGTCAAAGTTAATTTGGAAAACATCTAACTATGACTCTATCAAAACAGCGGTTGGTACCAGGAAACAAAGAACAAACTTATGACAAGAACAATAGCATTTTGTTATACCTCTCCTCATAGGGATCAGCAAGCTGCTATTATCTTCATCAGTCGGACACCTGTTCGGTCAGCTTTTAGCAACGGGCAGTGAAAGGGCATGGTTCAGACGTAGGGCCCTAAGTTATCTGAACCATTTAAGAAGCAGTTTCTAAGGGGTCAGCATTCAGCATTAGAAGCAATAAAATCAAAGGTAGAAATAAAACATCCGGAACTGTTCAGCTCCTCAAACAGACTAGAATGAGAGACTCTCTCCTCTGGGCAGTCGGGCTAGTTTGGAAACACCTAAAGAACTTCCCACCTGGTCATTGGTCAGAGAAACGTACGTTTACAATTAGTTCAATAAGGATTAAAGACCAAATCTAAGATATAACCAAACTGTCTTTCACATGTCGATGATCGGCTCCTCTTCTCCTGTTCCCATCATCAGGCTTGTCAGGTAACCTTTTTGTATCCATCCGTACTCCAGTCAGTGCCTCCATTGTTAGCTCCTGGGAACATCGCTGTCTCACGCATCAAACTATACAAAACAGCAATTTCTACTACAAGACTTCCCAGCAGGCAGTTCTCGTGAGAAAGTTAAAGAATTCTGCTAACGTTTGGTCAACACAGTGCGAGCAATGCATCTCTATTTCTCAGAACATACATTCCCACAACTTTATTAAACAGTGCAGCTTACAATGGGGCTGTGCAGACTAGGCCCAAACTTCGCTAACTTAAGGCCTATAATTAATAAGTAAAATACATAATGTAAAATTACTAATATGACATACAACTGCAATAGTCTAAAAGCAGGCACTTCAATTAATACTAATATGCGTTAAATAAAAGCATTACGTATTTAATGGGGGCCAGTCAAGTGGGCACATTTTCCAATTCGTACATTATTTTCTATATTAGTCAAATTCAATGCAAATTCTTAATCCAAAATACATAAAATTCATCAGAAATAAATTCAGTGTTCACAATATCGCCAAGCAACATAAATTAGGCAAATTTTAAACTATAGAGGGCTACTAAGTCAGGAAAGGAGGCACACCAGTTACCAGAGATCCCTGGCGGTTGGTAAATCAGAGCTCCCAGCAATGTAAATTGTGTGTAAGAGAGAGCAAAAAAAGCAAGGCCTCACAGGCAGGAAGGGGCAGATCTTCAATTTTGCATTTTTGTATTCTTTTTTTTAAAATACAATAGCAATCTCCCTGCCTGTCTTATCCTGTCTCTCTTTCTTTAAAATAGTGTATTTGGGAGAGGGTGTCGCAATCGCATCTGGTAGTGCTACGTCGTGGAGTCAAGTCTCTAATAGAAACAAAGCATCCGAGTTGATTTCCCACAGAAAAATAAAAATGTGTTTCTGGTGTCTAGGGAGGGAATGTCAATTTTCACAAAAAACATGGAAGGCATTTGCACCATCTGCCCCTAACTGTGGCATTCTAGCACGGCGCTCCATTTCCGACGATGTATTGAAACCACTGTCTGATCGCTGGTAAGATAAATCACAACAATTGCATGTCAGTGGAGTCACCCGTAGATCTGGGGTCTGACAGGTTTAGGGGCAAACAGGTCTTAGTGCTAAGACTTGGTCGAAAGAATATGTCAGCCTTTCTGATCGAACAAGACAAGAGTCCCACACCCCTGATCCTGGTCAGACGGAGACAAGATTGCCTTTAGAGCACCTTCGCATCTACTCAGTTTCTCTTCTCTGGCTGTCAGTTTTCTTCTGACAGCGGTGTGCTTTGGCTACCGAGGCGGTAGCTTCATTACTCCATATACACTGTGAGCTTGTTAAGTCGCTGTTTTGTTTTCTTATTGATCTGTGACTCTTTGTCACAGTTGAAGTTGGTTTACATGGTCAGTGCTGTGATGGGCCGCGGATAGCAGTCAAAAGGGTTTGCAGAAATGTCAGCAAGTTTCTTAATCAGTGGGTTTTCAATTTTAATCAAATCCTTTGTATAATTTCACATTGAGTTTGCGGAGATGGTTGTCCAACATCTCAACACCCAAATCTCTGTGGAGGTCTGCTGTTCTTGTATCCGTAAGGCCTAGTTCTGTAGTGTATGCAAAGGCTTCCGCTACTCATGCTTGCAATCGCTCTACACTGGTGAAGCATATGTCATTGTGGGCCATATAATTGTGTTTATTGCACATACTTTGCTCCTCGTAGGCATTGATTTAGTTCTTATAAGCGGGTATAATGCAGCCAGTTTGGTTGTTGCTTTCTGGCATGTCTTTTCGATGTGGTTTCTCCAGCTAAGTTTGGAGTCAAGTGTCACCCTTAGGTATGAGCTACTGCTTTCCCACTTTACCTCCTCCCCGTTGAGGCGGATCTGTGGTTGTTTTTTTTATCTGCTTTCTAGTGAACTATGTAGCTGTGGTTTTGCTGGAGTTGAGGTTCATCTGCCAATCACTATACCATTCAGAGATTTTTCTGAGCGAGGCTTCAAGGTTCTTTGCTGCTTCCTTGTCGCTGAAAGATTGGGAGATGACTGCAACATCATCAGCGTTGAAAGCTAGGTCTGTTTTCTTCAAGTCCTTGGGAATATCATTTGTAAATATAATAAAGAGGAACAGTCAAAGGATTGATGCTTGAGGCACTCCAGCCAGAATAGGGTGTACAGTTGAGCATTCCACACGCATTGCCACGTGGAAGGTGCGTTCTTCCCGGTAGCTAGACAGCAGATGTACCAGATAGCTGGGAAACTTCAGCTTAATAAGCTTGTAGATTAGTCCCCTGAGCCATACTCAGTCGAAAGCTTTGGCTACCTCCAGGAAGACGACTCTGGTTGATTATTGATGTTGAATCTATGGCTAATAATGTCCACAACTCTGAGAAGTTGGTGAGTTGTAGAGTGTTCTTTTCGGAATCCAAACTGTTCTTTGGCAAGAAGGTTTGCGCTTGATGCAAAGTCATTGAGGCATGCAAGTATTACCTTTTTGAAAACCTTTGATAGGCCAGATAGCAGACTTATGGGACGGTAGTTTGAAGAATCTCTTAGTGGCTTCCCAGCCTTAGGGAATATTGTTGGACCTGGCCCTTGTGGCAGGTTCATCCCCTGACTTTTTGCCTCCTTCCTCCTATTTTCTTTTACCACTCGCTGTTGGCTCTAGGACTCTGAGCACTTTATCAATGCTGATCAGTGCTAAAGTGCAGGTGCTCTCCCATCTAAGGTGGTATGATAGGCTCATACCTAATTGGCATATTTAATTTACCTGTAAGTCACTTGTACAGTGTTATCTCTATACCCAGGGCCGGTAAATTAAATGCTACTAGTGGGCCTGCAGTGCTGCTTGCACCACCCACTGAAGTAGCCTTTCAAACCTGTCTTTCTGTCACAGGGACCTGGCATCTCAATTTACTTGCCAGGGCCAGAACTCCCCTTTTACTACATGTAAGTCACCCCTAAGGTAGGCCCTCGCCAGCCCTATGGGCAGGGTGCTCTGTATGGAGAAGGCGGGACATGTGCCAGGTTGCGTGGCCTGTCCTGTGATTGACAAACAGCCTAACTTAGTGTCTCACTGCTGTGAGTGGTGCCTTCTCATAGGATTCCATTAGAAATGCCCTACCTTATGTGTAAGGGGTATTGTCTGATTTATTGGGGTATCGTAGGGATGTTTGGTGTGGTTGTAATGGTGGTAAGAAATGCTGCTTACTGGTGTGAGTGGATTTTTTATTACTATTACAGAAATGCCACTTCTAGAAAGTGAGCATTTCTCTGTGCTTATGACTCTGGTGTTTTGCAGCTTTACTCCAATCCACGTCTGGGCAGAGTGACAGTTGGGCTTTGTGCATACCTTTCAGACAGCCTGTACACAGGAAGGGTAGAGATGTCACAGAGGTGCATCTGCATACTGAATAGTCTTCCTGGGCTGAGAGAAGGGAGAGGCGGGGCACACCTACATGTGTAAAGGCTGTGCCCTGGCCTCACACAATAGGGTTGTTTACCCCCAACTGAGGTTTGGAGCCAGTGCTGGAGGAGAGAGGGGGCACTCCCAGAACCAGTTGTAACTGGTTGGAGCCTCCTCTCTCCTTTATTTGTAACCCACTGTAAAACTGAGTATAAGTACAGGGGAAATTTCCCCACAATTGGGGAACTCTTGAAACTTACCTGGAACTGGACACAATGCTGCTGGAGGGACTCACCAGGAACCGCCATGCCATGGACTGCTGCTGTTGTGCTGACCTGTGACCTTCTTGGTCACCTGGAGGAACTGCCACTGACTGCATCCCTTGTGCTGGCCTGCTGCTGGGCCCTGCCCCCCTGTGCTCCATCCTATGTGTCCCCCAGGGGCTGGGTGCTCTGGCCCCTGTCCCCTGCCAACAAGCTCCCGAAGCGCAGGGGGAGAGCTTCACCTTCATTACTTAGCGCTTGGAGAGCCCTCTGTTGCAATTACATCCAAGCGCCTGGAAAGCGCTTTATTTTTATACCCTATCGCTAGAGAGTGCCTTTTTTTCCTTGGATATCAACTCTGCGACCTGGGGTCTTTCACTTGCCCCAAGCGCTTTGAAAAGCGTGTTTACCTTTGAGTAAAATCCACCGCCACAGCCCAGGGCATGAGGACGCGCTACTTTCCAGTGCCCCCGGGGCACCACAAGAAGCAAGGATAGGAGCGAGCACGCTCCTAACGTGCCCCCTGGGTGAGCAGACTCCCAGGAGTCCCCCTGGGGGCCAGCAGGTACCTGCTTTGGTGCCTGCCCGCTGCTGTGTGCCGGACCGGCTCTGTGTTGTGTCCTGAGCTGGGCGGGGAAGGACGTCTCATCAGAGGCTTCCCCACCCCAGCGGACCCCTTTGTATCTTGTCAGACGGGCAGGGGGAAGGAAGCCTCATCGGAGGCTCCCCCCGGCCCCAGTGGACCCCAAACTTGTCCTTTACAGGGCAGGGTGGAAGCCTCGCCGGAGGCTCCCCACACCGCGAGGTCCTGCATCAGCTGTTTGGCCCCCCGCCAGAGCCAGGTGGGGGCCCCTACTGTTTGGCCCTTGTTGTTTTGGGTGTGCTTTGCCCCTCCCCCTTTGGAGGGCCTGTTGAGGCCAGGGGGGCCCCCAGAGATTGCAGGCCCCAGGAGGGGCCCATCATAAATCCAGAGGGGGTGCATGTCACCCGCCTCTTCCCCTAAATCACTGGAGGGCACCTGTTTTGCACAGTGGAGCGCTGGGGGCCCCTTTTGATCATCAAACTACAGCAAAGGAGGGGCAATGCGGGAAATTTGGAGAAAAACAACTCCTGGTCCAGTGTGTATGTCTCCCAATAATAGATCCAAATAATATACACACAGTTTCAAAACAACTAAAAAGGGGTTCTCTAGACCAAAGGTTTCCAAAGAAAGCAATATGCTTGAAGCAAGAGCCCTCACTCACCTTTCGGTGACATGCTTCATCATAGGGCCATGCTCCTCGTCAGACCGGCACTGCAATGCCTGACGAGCCCCACAGGGGGGCTCTTTGCCGGAGGTCTTTTGAAAAATGATGTGAAACTGGTCAAGACGTGAAAAAGGATTGGTATAGAAAAAAGTTAAAAATGACTAGAGGTAAAAATTAACTAGTTATTCTGATATTGATACCCCTGACATGATTAAAAACAATGCATAGGGATATGGTAAAATAATGTCTACACTCCCTAGACAAAAATATATACAGTTTACTAAGACTCGTAGTGAGAATGGTACAAAAGGAGAGAACACAGAATCCCTGTGTCACTCAATCAAAGGGTCAACATGTTTCTCGCTATTTTTAGTCAATAATGATCTCATGCGATTCTTCAGGACCTTAGTACGTACCTAATCCGTATGAAAAAATGATTGTGAAAAGATGAATTCAAGTCCCCTACTAGGGAAGTCAGAAACCCTCCAAATATTACTGGTGGGCCCCATCGGGGAAACATCAGGCTCAGAAATCCACTATGAATTGGTGTGAAACCACAAGTGTTGGTTCACCTAAGAGCACTGTCAGTCCCCGGAACTTCCTAATTGCGTTGTGTACAATAATTATATAACTTGGTGGTGTGTTTCCTTTGTGGTGTGGATAGTGCGTCACTTGTGTAGTGTGTCGTGCAAACGCCTTACACATTGCCTCTGGGATAAGCCTGACTGATCATGCCAAGCTACCCAGGGGGTTAGCAGGGGTTATCTTGGACAAGTAACTCCCTTTCCCTAACTAGAGTGGGTGGGTTCTGCCTGGCTTAGGTGCATACCCTAGCCAACCAGAAACCCAATTTCTAACAAATACAATGACCCTTACTTCTTTCCGGAACTTCCGGGGACAGACAGTGCTCTTAGGTTGGGATTTTGGAATCCAGTAGAGCATCTATGTTGCTTGGGTATAGCTGGTTTGGTGGGCAATCAGTCAGAGGGGGCCTGCAGATCTTTGAATCCATATACCTGTTGCTTCAATGCTCCCCACTGGTGGCAGTACAATTTCATGATGCTTCACTTTTGTGCTGACTATCACAGCTGTTTCTCCGCCCTTGGCGGCAGACGAGTGGTATGTTCGGAATACTCTATTATTTGCTAGGTTGAGCTTCTGGATTACCTGTAGATGGGTCTCAGAGATAAGCGCTACACTCACGTCCTTAGATTCCATCAGTTGCAGGAGTTCTTCAGTTTTCTTTTGAATGCTATTGGCATTCCACATCAAGAAGGTAGAGTTTTTCTTAGTCTTGGCTGCAATGATGGTTGATTTCTTCACTATGGAAAAGTCTGATGATGATGTTCGCCATCGTTGTCACCACTGGATGGATATTCATATCTACAAGTACTTTTGCAATCTTTACAATGAGCTCCTGCCAGTTGACAGCAGTGCTTGCTTCACAGGGCAAGATTGGGGAGGTTGTTGCTGGAGGGTTGCCTTCCTTGTGCCTTGTCACATCTGCATAGGTCCTTCCATCCACATGTATATCGCCATGACTGTTTCTTGAGGTGTGGATTGGGATCCTGTGAGGCGTTCCGGGTTTCTGGGCATATGTTTTCTGCTTGTCCTCATCTGGTGTCGGTATGGGTGAGGGATGAGATACATTTTGTGCTTGACAAATTTGCTTTCGTGGTTCGTCCTTTTTTGCTTTCTGTAGGTAGGGGTAGCTGTGGTAGCTTGTGGTGTGATTTCCTTTGCAGTTTGCACATATTCAAGGTCCTGTTTCTCTCTTCCTGGTGCATTGGTTGGAGGTATGTTCACCTCCACAGCGTACACATCTTGGTTTCTGATGGCAGAAAGCAGAGGTGTGCCCCAAGCGTTGGCTGTTGTAGCACATGACTGGGCCCTGTTTCCCCTTAGGTGCTTCTGTAGTAACAGTGCAGCTGCAGAGTCTTGTGATTACTGAGAGATCAGCAGGTTTTCCGTCATGGCTTGCAGACAAGGTCACAATGAACAGGGGAAATTTTTGTTCTTGTCTGTAGGCGAAGCAATCTGCATTATGTTTTTTACTGGATGGCCGAGTTCCGATAAATTGCGGGTGATGTGTCCAAGTGATGCATTTGCCATTAGTCCCCGTGTTACAAATCGTTGTGGTTTTGGCATGGTCAAGGAGAAAGTATGGTATTCCAGTTTTTGCTCTGTAAGTACGCTGGTCACACTCCTATATTCTTTTGGAGTTGTTAGCATTATTATGGCATAGTCCTGCCGGGGCTTTATGGTGAAAGTGGAGGTGTAGTGTTCCTTCAAGAGTTCCACAAGATCATTGTGAGTGGGCAAGTCTTTCAAAACGATGGGTGGAATCCGCAGTCACTTTGTAGGACAAGGATTTGTTGCAGTTCCTGCTGTCGCGTTGTCTAGTTGTCAGTGTCACAATCTGTGGTATGTTGCAGAGCTCGAAAGTGATTAGTAGTCTCAAAGCTTTTGTATGGAGCACGGGCAAGCTTGGGTGCTTTTTCTGGCAAAGTTGGGCTTGAGTCGCATCCTCTCTTTATTTTGGTGTGCCATTCCATGTCATCTGTAGCCTCGGTAGAATGTTCATTGGTTTCCGCAATTGTCACCATTACATAGCAGTGGTGAAGTAATTTCCCTGGAGAGCTTCGCAGGCTAGCCAGTCATAATATAATTTATGCGAGTAGGTCAACTGTGCATGCCTTTATTCTCCAAGATGCAGGAGGGAGTTCTAAATGTGAGGGTGACCCCCATTGGTCTGATGCAGGCACCGCTGGTATATGCTGTGTTCTGTAGACCTATTTCTCCAGGATGGGGGAGGGGCCGGGATCACAGTGGGCTGTGGTGCTGTGCGGGCGAATCTAGGAGCTCTTCTCGTCCGCTTCTGCTCTCGCTGCTGCGCGAATCAAGAATAGCACCTTCGCATCTGTGCTGGCCTGCTCAATAAGTAGCCAGGTGAGAAGGAAGCGCTAGAGCGCTAACCTCCAAGATGGCAGATTGAAGCAGGAAGAGGGTAGGATTACACATGTGCCACTCCCTCTCTGCTCACTCAGCTCCTATTTTCATCGAGCGGCGTCGGAATGAAGGTAGGTAAGGCGACACAGCAAAATAAAATAGAAAAGTCTGTCTCCTTCCCCTCAAAACATTCCTGAGAACACAAAAGGTAGCAATGAAATTAAAATATTTAAAAAGCAATTTAAAAGTGGGCAGCATGCAGAGCACCACTTCCTGCCATTAGAAAACTAGTTCTTCATTCTCAAAGCATTTGCATACATAAGTCAAACAAATACAGACAAATAGTTACAGTTAATGTAAAAACATTGTTTTAATTTAGGAAAACTGGTTTAGTACTTGTTAACGGTTCTTCTCACATATAGGTTTAGATGTTAGCATATGTGGTCTCTGAGTGAGAAGTGTGCATTTAAGGATAGGAATATATTTGACGTATCTGCACACCCACAGACTGTCCCTGTTTGAATGTATTCACAAACCATTGTCAAGCTCCTTCAGAGAACAGAAGAGGGCTTAGATTTACTTCTGTCATTATCAAGAGTAAGGCTCTTTCTAGGATGGAAAGGGAACACCAATTAACTCTGGTGGGGCAGTAATAGAATGGTTTTAGCTTGGAAAGAAAAGAAAAAAGAAGAAGAAAAAAGCAAAAAAACAAGAAGTGTATTTGTACTTTTTAAGTCTAGCATAAAAAGACAGATTTAGCTACTTTGCCAGATCTTTTATGATGAATAACAATAATGTTATGCAGAGGACATTGAGTCAGCTCCATTTAGCCACTGTTACTGGACTTTCCGTTTGCAATTTGGATCCGCCCACAGAACAGAAAACACAGTGTGGCCAAGGGTCAGTTCCCTACACCCATTGCTTTGATGGAACTGTCATTCACATTTTGGGTTTGGTCCAGAGCAGACATTCAGTGTTGGGAGTGTTGGTTATCATGAGTAATTGCATTTTGCTCATTTACGTCTTAGCCCAAGATACAAAGGAGTGCGTTTCTAGCAACCACCACATGCACCACACACCAGCCCTTTAGGTAACTAGGAACTATTGCGTAAGGCACTTACAGGGAAGCCAGAGATAATAGGCAACACCCACACTTGGAAGGTGACTGCAGCAACAGACATGGAGCTCAGAACCAGAGCAGCATGATCTGAACACCTCTGTACCTCAAAATACCAACCTGGCTGTACTTTGCATCTCTACAGGAAAACTGACCATTGGTGACTGAAGATCAGAGCAGTTAGGGGAGCACCACAGCCCAGAATCAACAAACAGATTGCCATCCAGCTCCAGCAGTGCCGTCAGGGGAGAAGTGATGTGCCCACAGCCTCGAATTAGCCAGTACAGGGAGCATCAGTTCAGCAGCCAGAATGGGCAGGTCCCAGTTCACAAAGAACATGACTTTCAGGGGCAGCAGGTCTTCAGGGACAGAAGGGGCACGAGGTGCTACAGCATCACAGGGTTGATGTTACTGCTCAACGCAGCCAGATTATTGTGGGCTAGGAGGCTACTATTAAAGAGTGAAGACCACCTGACATCATCTAGGTTCTGTGGCTTCGGGGAGCTCCCTTACTCCATCAGCAACTGAAAGATATAAGCAGGAACTAAGATCATGTGGCATCCACTAGTTATGCTGGGGAATTGAAATTGTTGCTCGCCTCCCAGAGCCCAACTAAAATGGCGTGGATGGGGCAGTTTCAAAGCCAGGAAATTCGTAATTTTGAGCGGCGCTGGGGATGAGTAAGGTGAGGAAATGCCAAAGGGATGGTAAAAACCTCCAGGAACAGATTTACTTATTTCACGCAGAGTGTGGCCCATCGTTCTTTTTCGGCCTGGTTAACAAACATAAGCAGCAAATCTGCACCCTCAGATCTTCAGACTTGATTAGGTGAAGCCTTATGACTTTCTGGAATTCATAAAAGTTTCCAGATTCTGTTTGGAACTTGAGCTACTCACAGCTTTCCAGACATAACCCTGGAAAAGGTTTATGAACTCCTTTCTACCTTGACGTAGGCATCCCACCAATATTTAACTGTGTGCATTTACAATTACAAGCCAACGCCTTAGTACAACGACACAACTGAGAACAAATGCATACAGAGAAAATACTTTTTTCCCAAAGAGAAATTCCTTTCCCAGTAAACCCACAAGTTTTGAAGGTGTTCTGTTTCCCTTCCCGCACTGGAAAGAGATTTATTCACTCCCTTACAGAAGTAAATCTCCTGCCATTTCCAGGGTATACTGGCGTCTGAGAGGAGCTTGCGAATGCCATGTTCACAAACTTTCCAGGGAAACCAATTACTGGAATGCCCATTCCCCAGCTCATGAGTGACTTGAACTTTATCACTATGCCACCCAGTAGTTGATGGTTCAGAGGTCTGAAAAAGAGGTACTGGACGTTCCTTTTTTTTACAATTTACTATAGCGTGATCTAGATCCGAAGGATTTGGAGCACTTTACATTAGCACCAGTTATCTTACACAAGGACACATTCTTTTTTTGGTAGGGAGTAAGTGATTTGTCCATAATCACATGATGTTGACCCCTTGCGGAGAAAGTCAGGTTCCCCAGCTTCAAAGTCGGCAGCTCTGGACATTATGCCACAACTTCTCCCCTCTCCTATTGTTGGGGATGGTGCAATCAGATTTACTCTAGAGATGGCCATTTGTCTTATGTTGGATGCACTTCACATTTCTAGGCCACAGCGATAACTATATTCTTATAGAATTGTACTGCAACCCACATTATTTTTCTTGATGTATGCTTGCAGAAAATATTTTTCTCTAAATCGCCGAGATTTTCTATTGGTAAAAGCAGTGTTCCATCCACCTGAACATATTAACTAGGCTATACAAATGTGAAGATATTCGAGACGTCTGCTTTAGTAATTGTTCCCAGAAAATGTGTTTCAGATGTTTGCTGCCCAAATTGTTTCACCATCTGCGGGTGTGCACATATTGGCAAACATTACCAGCAGACACATAGGAAATGAGCTAGAAAAATTGAATAAACATTGAAAATAGTAATAGATTTCAAAATATTGCAAGGTGTTTGACCACTAAATAAACACTGTGTGGTTTCATACTGTAAAAATCCATGTGAGGCTTTTATCGACTTGAATGAAACAAGAAGCACAGTGAAATGTATGATTTTAAAAGTAGCGGCCTACTATTGATTTTTAATTTCTGCACAGAGGCCAGAACAACAACATTTGTCCATCATTTCTCTTTAGACGCTTTTCAAATGGTGGCCGTCCACCAAGTCGCTCCTTCTGCTGCTATCTGCATTACTTTAAGTTTTAAAGCCGAAAAAACATTGGGATTTTTGCAAATCATTGATCATGATGATAAAAAATAATAATAATAATATGTGTTCCTTTGAGACAGGAGTAGGTGAGCAGGATCAGACTCAGAAACTTCTGATGAGGAGCCCCCAGGTTTGCTGTTTTGGGAGTGTTTGCCCATCATAGAAACAATACACCATCAACACACAGTGGTAGTGAGGAACTGGGGTCCTTATAAACAAGGGAAAGTGGGAGGGCAAGGGGCTTTGGCAACCGTCTTCTGATCCAACAGAGGTAGACAAAAGGAATGCCCTAAACTTTGAGCAAATGGAGAACTGTGTAAAAGAATAATTGTTGTTGTGCAGCAAACAAACAAAATACTTTTTTTGGGACGAACAGTCAATAATTTCTGTAAACAAAGTTAAATTTAAGAGTTGCATGCATGGTGGAAAGACACATTCTATTTTTTCTTTATGAAGCTTTTCCTTTTAACCCGACTTACGAGAGAGCTGTGACCCGCCCGATCTGCTTTGTAAGAGCGGTTGATGTTCCACAGTTACACAGAGTGAGGAAGGTGAAGGTCCTAAAATCAGATGACCCTCCATGCTGAGACCCCAGAGGAGGGCTCATGAACCAAGAACCCCAAGAGCTGGCATTATGCCCCTTAGGTAAGCATGCATGTAAAACATGAGTACACTCAGCTCCTCTTCTCCCACAGGGGGTTTGAGATCGAAAACAATAAATAAGGTTCAGCCAGAGCGAAGGGGATTGAATTTATGTTGTCAGCTCTTCCATCAAGAAACCCCTCCCACTGGGCAAGGGGGCCATCCACAGCCTCACACTCAACTCCTGCCCAGTGCTCTGCTCTGATGGGGAGGAGGTGAAGTTGGGCCGATATTATAGCTCCTATGATCCTTAATGAGATACGTCACTGGGAGACAGACAAAACTCAGGATTTAATATTGGTTATGGAATCCTTTTATGGCTCCACCTCAGGGAAAGGCAGGAAGTAGACAGCAAGATGCAATACAAAGTGAAAAAAGGCAGAGGTCTATCTTGGAGGTATCTTACTTCAAAATGTAAGGAAGGGGGTGAGGCCCAGGTGCAATGTCTGCTCTCCTGATAGATGGACTGAGTTTATTAACTGTTTGATTAATTAAAATCATTACAATAAAAGTATGTTCCTTCCCCTACCCGATAATCCTAGCAAAGGGAAGCAAAGAGGCCTCGTTTACAAATTCCGTTTGCAAGCTAGCAATAGTCAGTGCAATCGTCGCGGCACATGAAAGCAACCCTCTTTGCGTTAAAACCAAGAAAAAACACTAATAAAAGCTGCCAAGTATAAATTATCATTTTGGCAAGTGTAATAGCAATTGCACTTTGCCCCAATAATACACTCATGCTTGTGTAGCAGCAACCTAACTCTAGTTGGGCTACTGAGATGCACTCCTGGAGGACTTAAAAACAAATTAAATACGAAGTAGCCTAAAACATTCCATCCTGATGGTAGACCTTTAAAGGAAATTGAACTAATTCCATATTGTGTAGCACATTCCATACACATAGTCAACCTTCAGTCAATATTGTACTAATAACATTATTGCACACAAAATTGCCCAGCACATTCCATACCACGTGCGACCTTCAGTAAGTATTGCACTAATCCCATTGTTGCACACCATCCCTCTACCCTGCCCTCAATTCCTCTCTCCTGCTTCCTATTTAGATCACAAATGGTGGCTTAATGCAGTCATAGAGAGTGAAAAAGCATACCCGGGTTTCTGGGAGCATACTGTTCAGATTTCTTCTGTGGGGGTTAAATGACCATACATCCAGCCTGTTTCTGTACATCTACCACCGCTTTCATATAAAGTATGAAGTGGCTTGAGAGTTGGCTTGACTCACCACTTAAACAGCAGATGATAGCACTTCTGCAGGATAGGATATTCAAAACGCGGAACATTGGTCATAGCAGAACTTCCCCAATGGTAATAAACCCTTGCAGATGCAGATACCATGCATCAGTGATTTACTGCACAGTCTACATTGCTTACTGGATAGTCTACATTGCTTGCTCTTTTCTCCATTTCGGCGACCAAACCAATAACATCTTAAGGGTATCAGACTGCATCACCTTCTCATAAGGCTAATTATAGCCCTCATGGGGAGAGGCGAGCTCAGATAGACTGGAAGGCAACCCGGGGTGTATAGCACTGTGGCCCAACTACCATCCTTCTTGCTCCCTAAGTCCCTTTGAACTTGTGCTACTGATAGAGCTTTTGCAATCTTCATTACAAGTTTAGCCATAACCTTTATTGGGATATTCGAGTTGATGATGTTTTCCACATCCAGTGCTTGAATGGACTTTCTTAGGAAAGCATCCCTTGCATAATTCGACTCTTGGATTTTCCTCCACAGCAGCTGTCTTAGTATACCGGTCTTAGCTGTCTTCTAGGTCTTGCTTAGAGATGTTAAATTTCAGTCTAATTTGGGATTCACTGACACACTCTAGGAGGGCAAACATATTTCTATATTGTGCACATTGCTGTTTATCCAGCAGGTCAAACAGAAGACCTTTAAACATTATAGCACCTTAGGAGAGTGTAAGCAACACTTTACTGGCCACCATGAGTAACAGTACTGGCAGGTTTGGGTAAGCCAAGCTCCTTTTTAGATGCCCTATTACACATGATAAATGCTTGGCTAAAGTCTTTAGAGCTTCTTCTTGTGCCCCTTTACCACCTCTTTCATTCCAGTGCATACCCAAGTATTTAAAACTGTACATGCTCTCTACAGTAGTCACACATCCTTCACATGCTAAGGACCTTTTTTGATTCATTTCCTGCCAAATGTCACTATTTTAGTTTTATTTATATTGATCTTAATTGAGTTCATATTTCAGTATCGAACCAAGGCATTGAGAGAGCTGTGTAGACCAACTTGGGTATGATCAAGAATACGCATATCATCTTCATATTGGGGTATTTTGCCTTCTAATTGGCTAGATGCAGGGGGGGATGGACATGATCTGGCATTAGTCATATTGCTTTCCAGATCCGCCATGAAAAGGTTGAATAACAGTGAAGCAAGTATGCATCTTTTCCTGAGGCCTTTATCCATGTAGATTTTCTCCCAAGTGGACCAGTTTGTTGCCAATTTAATTTACACTCAGGTGTCACGATACAAGAACTCAATTTCTTTCAAAAGATGAGGTGCAATCCCCCAGCCATGAAGCTTTGTCCATAGTTGGTCTCTTGATACATTGTCACTAGTGTTATTGAAATCGATGAACACTGCATATAGTGCAGAGCATTTGGCTGGGCAGAATCCTCCTTTAAGTAGGTCAAGATCAGCATGTTGTCCTTGATGTAACAGCTTCTTTGGAACCCAGATTGAAACCTTGGGCTCAGTTGTTTCTCATAGGCCCACACTTCAAGTTCTTTATTCGGGAGTCGAGGATAACTGTTTCCCTCTACAAAAAGAAGTACAATCATACAATAGCTGATTGTTGATTGACGGTAACCCCTCTTATATATTGGGAGCAAAGTAGACCACCCCAAATGTCAGGGACCGAGCTTGTATGGAAGCAGTTAGCATAAACAGCTTTTACAATAGGACCCCACAGGGAATAATCTAATTTAAGAAGAGCATCAGGTACTCATTTGGGTCAGGAGCATTATAATTGACACTTCCTCACTTGCGGTGGACTCCTCCTTTCCCGAAGGCTCTGTAGATGTTTTACTGGCCCTACAGATCAACATGCTTGGAACAACCTATAAAATAAATGGTGCTAGCAAGTTTTTTTTTCCCTCAGTGCTGTGTGTTTATACAGCTGTGCCTTGTCACCCTCACTTAATAATGTTGTACCTCTTAGTGCCGTGGGCAGCGGTGACATTTTGTATAACTGGTGAATGTATTTAGCCCACCCTTTTGGTGAGTTGTTTCATTTATTTTTGTTTTGACCCTGAGTGAGGTGATTAGCGAGACCCCAGAATTTCCTCAAATCATTTAGTTTCATGGCTGTATGAAGATGTGCCCAGCTTCATTCATCATTCTTGAGCTGAGTCACCCATTCCAGCTTTCTGTATGCGTGCCTTAGGAGTTTGATCTTTTCTTTCAGCTCCATGCTTGGGCCCATTTGTGTGCTATGGTTAAGTAAAGTTTTATTCAGCTTATTCCCTAGTTTCCCTGCTTCCTGCCCCCAGCAATGGAGCTGGTCTTGCCCGGGAGATTTTCCTCCCCTGCTATGTATGGTTGAACTTTCTTGTAAAGATTTTATCACTCTTTCAACCCTAGCTTAAAGTTACTATTTATCTTGAATGTTGCTGTTATACTATTAGCCGATCTTGTCACGGCCCTTTTGTTGCTTTCCAATTCAGTCTACTCCCAGAAACTTCAGCTGAGAGCGGCCATGTCATATTGATTCCCAATCATTTGTAATCTTGGACAGCTGCGTCAGTTGCAGGAGATGGCACATGATAACACTGAGTGATCACTTGAGATTTTTGCCATTATCTGAAAATCATGAATAAGGTGGAAGTGAACTATGCAGTGGCCTCACTAAGGCCCCTGCGGTGCGGGGGGGGGGGGGGCAGCTCCAGGGGGCCACCTCAGCACAGTACACTGTGCACGGGCAGCAGGCACAGAGGCAATAATTTGGTAAATAATATCTAGGATATTAATGCAAGACAATATTCTGACAACGATAAGCTGGTGCCCCCCTGCACACCACCAACTGCCCTACAGATGGATGTTAACTACACTCATTTCAGTCCCATGCTACAAGTGGCTGACAGAACAGTTTTCGGAAAAAGTGCCCTTGTTGACAAAAAGTGAGACACCCATGAGAATCACTATTTTAAAATATATGTTTGATTCAGGTTTTTCAAGGCATATGGTTGAAACCTCCTGCTGCCAAAACAGGGTTGCCCTATTCATATATAAGAACTCCCCATTTAACCTATGCCGATATGGTTGATGGCCCTGTAAAAAGTAAACAGGAGAGGGTTTCTATTTTCAAACAATGGTCGGGATCGGAAACCAGATTTCTTTCTGCTTGCATGGCCTGATGATGTGTCAGTGTGGCTGAAAACTAGGAACTGATTTAGGTATTTTGGGGTGTAATTACCTCTTTTAAAGGCCTGGGAGATGTGAAATAATAATTTGTGGGAGCTGCTCCCTGCAACTTTCATTTAGCTTTGAACAGTGTCCACTGGCTGTGGTTTGGGTGCACACTGCTCCTTTACCTTATGTAGATCACAAGACATTCACAACGTCAGCTGTTAATGGTTTGTATTACATTTGCCACCCATTAGCCTCCATACATTCTATATTGCTTTATTAATGACATTTTCATGCTACTGGTTGCACTCAAATTCTTTAGAGAGTGAGGGCTTACTATGGGAATCACTCTCATCTCTGAGAGTAATTTGTCTATGAAGATCCATGGCATCTGGGGCTAAACTGGCGTGGGGTATGTCCTGGTTTTCCCTTTATTTATCTCGTTACAGGCTAACTTGGCCACCAGCAGCATTTCACTTGCTTGGGTCTGTCCCCCATAGGTTCTTATTGTCCCACACTCTTTGGGTCCTTGGGGGTCAGCCCTTCCCCAGAGATGTATCAAAGTAGAGGATTCTACAAGTCCATGCCTTTCTGGGCAGGGTCATTTAAGAAATGTTCTTCAAATATTTCTACTACGACTTAAGCCTTGATAAGGCAGCTACTCCTGCCCGTTGTGGGGCTTCATATTAAAGTTATAACGTTTCCGTTTACTGTAGACCAGTCATTATGGCCTGAGTCCTCTTTTAGACCCTTGGAAAATCATGTACCTCTAAAACTCTGCAGTACATATTCAGATAGTTGCTGCGTGTCCTATGCTAGTCTGCTATCATCTGACCACAGTGGATCCCAGGGCATAGAGTTGAACAAAGGTCGA
Source organism: Pleurodeles waltl (assembly GCF_031143425.1). Taxonomy (NCBI): domain Eukaryota; kingdom Metazoa; phylum Chordata; class Amphibia; order Caudata; family Salamandridae; genus Pleurodeles; species Pleurodeles waltl. The sequence goes on along the minus strand of NC_090447.1, from coordinate 700,216,549 downwards.
GGTTGATCTTTCCATATCAGAGGGGCCCGGGGAATAAAATGCATCTCTCTTTATTCGAATAGACAGCCACCCATTACAGAATATGATGGAACTAGGATACCTGAACTCTTCATGGTCACCATTCTCACATCATTCACCTATTCTACCATATTTTCTCAGCAACTGGGGAATCAAATGAAACAATGCTAACTATTTGGATGCTGTGCATCCAAACAGAGCCTTACACGTCTTGTGTCCTGCTCTCACTATCAGTGACTCAGCACCTCAAGGTGTTGATTTACGTTAGTCACACCAGGGTACCAGACCTTGAGACCCTCTCTCAATCTAAACACGGGAGGAGTGTTTGGTAGTGCTATAAACTGACATTACCCTGGACTAAGCCTAGCGGTGGATGGCCCACTATGAAGTACTCCAGACTCGACTTCCTCCCTTCTGTTTTTATGAACTCTCCTACCTGCCTTTCATGGAACCATCTTAACCAACCTTAACATTCTATTAATGACATCATCGGACCTATCCTGTGAGGCTTGGTCACGTGCTCACATACACACTAAGCGCTCTCCAAAGCACATAAAGTGGAACACAAACAAAAAAGTGCTCCACACTACTACAGACACTCAATCCGTACTCTTAACAGCAATCAGTAGTGAAGGAGAATGCATGGAGTCGTAAACATTTCATCAACACTTTCCGTAGAGGGCATTCCATGCTGTAAAGACATGAAGTCGGAATGGCACAAGAGCTTTTGTGTTTTCTTTTCTGTGTTTTGAAAAGGCTGGGGGTTTGTGTTCGTCTCATCACCAAACTTCAGATCAGGAGCCGGACACAGTCCACCTGAGAGTTTTTCTAGTTTTAGGTGTGTGTGGCATGATGAACTCTTAGGGGTATTTTATCAAAATATGGTGGACTAAAGATTGCCTGACAGAAATATTGTGTCATAATTAACGACTACAAAAATATACTCACCTCTGCCACAGTGGGATGATATTTTTGTAAACGACATTTAGGGCACAATATTTATGTCAGTCGCAATAATTGTAAATTATATTCTGACATACAGCTCTCTCAAGCTGGATTTACGTAGACAGTTAAACTGTGGCATCTGCACCAGGTGGAACCAAAGATTATTAAACCGGCATCAAGTTTATTATCAAAACATTGCTGGAAACTATAGCCCGATTTTAAAAGGACGCATCCCTCCTGCTTACGGTACGCCTAATAAGCCTTTTCCGCAGCGTCTCTTTTCTAGGCCCTTATAACAAATGCATTTTTCTTCAGATGGAAAGAAAACGCGGAATTACTTCGGTGCCCTCTCCAAAGACCAATTATGTGCAATTTGCAAAGTATGTTCCATGTTCCATCTGGAGAGAAAACACTGAAACAGCCATGTAGCCTCTATCTCTCTCCCTGGAAGGGGTGCACACAATTGAAAACAGCTGTAGGATTTTAACTAAAAATGCATGTTCTTTTTTAAGAGGGGTTCTTCACTTGTGGAATTTTAATACATGGCCCAACTGCGACTTCATGCTGTATCATACATGTCTGATGTAAAATGTTGTAAACTGAATGGAATATTCACAAACACTTTTTGGGTCCAAGTATATCTATAAAGATTTGGAAATTACTCTTACAAAACAAGGGGTAGGTGTACTAAGTTTTGACAACACGTAGCGCAGCAAACAAAGTGCCAGTGCCGAGAAAGGGGGGAACAACACTGCATCTATTAAGGTAAGGAGCTGTTTTTCTCTCTTCCAGCACTGGCAGACTTTAGTTTGCTATGTGCAAACGCACATACCCTAACATCATGGTGCCATAGTTTGTGTTTCCAGGACAAAACCTACGCTTTAATACATTTCCCACTTTGTATGTATGCTGTATAGTGCCGGAGACATGCAAAGGTGGAAAAATCTGGAGACTTTTAAAAGTTTCTCCATTGTTATGCGTGCCTCAAAGGCACAATTTTTTGGCACAAATTCTTGTCTACAGATGTTTGTAGATAGGCATTTGCATCAAAACCCATTGGTAGTTGCATGCGAATGCCCATGTACCACCCAGGGTATGTCCCCTTGATACAAAGTAGCACAAAGTAAAGCAAAGTGCTACTCGTTACTTTAGGCAACTTTCCAACGCTAATCATGATTTGTGTTAGAAAGTAAATTTCAACACAGCATTTTGCACTGGGTTTGTGCCACTTGTGTGAAGCAAACTTGGAACAAAGTCTTAATACATGTTGGCCCTAGAATCCACATGCTTGTTTATCCTTGCTTGTTACTAAGATAACTGTTGTGTGCTGAATTCAAAATATTGGTACAAATAAGAGTCTTGGCTACACCCAAAAGGATAATCTGGTAGGTTAGTTAATGGTTGTATATCCAGGTCTGATTTTGGGTGAGATAATTACAATGTATTTTATCAGTTCTTTCTTCATTGGAAACTACAATAAGGGCTTCCACCATAATGGGAGGCAGTAAATTCTCCAGCTGTACTCAATGATAGTTGTGAAAGTTTTCGTGAGAGCAGCTATCAAATTGATAGTTATGGCCTTTGGAAGAGACTGATATAAATCCATTTACGTGATCTATGTCCACTGACTGTGATTGATGAGCTAGTGATTATCTAATATAAATTATAAAAACCATGCACTTTTTCATAAAAATCACATTGTTAAGAACAAAAATCGAAGTGTCTGAAATTAGATTACAAAAGCAGAAAACGAAATAAAATTACTTCCTTCTCAATAAAACAGGGGGTCAATAACAGGTTCTGAGACTGTTCATTGCAAAGGTATCCAGAAAAATAGATTGGCATCACAATGCTGATAACTAGAAATTGTATAGGCAACATGCATATTTTAGAGGATCTTGCGTCTCTTGGTCTTTAAACCCATAAAGAATGCTACTTTTCATTGCGTTACCCGAATTGAATTCATTATGGTGTACAACGAAAGTTCTGTGCAAGGTTTTGAAAAGCTGTTCGTCCCTATCCTTGTACATCCTTCTTGACAGCTCTGTGCTCGTCTTAGTGAGTTGGACGACCATACACGCCAATTGGTTATACTCCCAATATGTATTAAGTTCAGTTGATATCGGAGCTGTGCCCTCATGCCAGAGGGACAACCTGTGTATGCCGTTTTCTGAGTGAGAGTGGCTATCCTCATCTTAACCCAAGCTATATGTTGACTGAGAGTGGCAGTGAGACTATAGACCATGGACACTATCCAGTGGCCTGGATGAGGTTGCCATATATAGGCCTGCACCACAAATGCTGATAGAGTCACCTCAACTAGGGCACCATCCTATGCCTCATCAATCTACAATACAACAGAAACAGGTAAGAGGGATCCTGAGATTGAAAGGCTGAGACACTTCTTCCTGATCACATAAAGATAAGCCGAGTGTCACAAAGTTGACATGGGCCAGTGTGAACTCTTTTTATCAATAACTAAAAGAACGAACCTACTGGTTATCTAATGTTGTGATCGCTTTTGTAAAATGGCACCTGTGCCTAAACACTAGCCTATCACCATTTATCTCTGAAAGTCGCCAAAAAACAATAGGAGTATTGTGAGGGTTGGGATAGACCACTTTTGATGGCATAAATCTTGACTAATGCTCATAGAAGGGGTCATAAAACTTTGTAACCTAACAACAAGTAATGCATGTAGCATAATTTGGCTGTAACATTAAATTGGTTTCTTTTTACTAAGCCAAGCACTAGGCTGGACAGCAAATTATTATGCCTATTGCATGTCTGTTTTTATTTCAGGATCTCTGCCCCACCCTGGCTTCCTGAGAAGTTTGTGACTGGTTTCCCTTGCTACCATGACTCAAGTGAGGAAAGGGTATAATTTGCCCAGTTTGCAGGACCAAAGGCATGGCATGGTTCCCAAGCACCCCAGATGCAAACAACCCTAAATACCTAGTTGTGGCCCAGTTGTCCCTGTATACAATGTGTCCTCCTCCCCTCAAAATGGTTCTGACACACCTGTTCAAAGCCCAGTACTTCCTGTTCCAGAGAGAAATAAGGTTGAAAATAGAGAAGTGGACCAAGTGCTGGTGCCTGAATTCCCTACTAGAGGTACAGGAATTGCCTGCTGCTGGAGGCCTCGCTCTGGGATAATTCTGATGAACTCATTTCTCAGGCACCCGCTGCCTCAGAACATCTGTTGTTTGCCATGGCACAACACCCAATCCCTCAAGCACATGGGAATCCTAACAACTAGACTACCATAAAAATGCAGAAATACCACCAAACAATGGCAGGGCTTCCTTCACTCTTTCTTCCCCTATTAAATTGTAACCCAAGTCCAAATGGGATGGACATACTAGGTCTCACAACACTAACACTACAAATGATTGCATAACATTAGTGACTCCAAAAACATGTAGCCCTGGCTACTCCTAACTCGGAAGAGACAAAATGATAATTAAGAGGATGTCAAATCTCTCCCATTACCCTGTGAGAACTTACATCAAACCAGTGTATTCCTTATGGTGAGGCTAAAGAGACTGAAATAGATGCAAAAGCATAAACTGTTTTCTGAGTGTCTGGGAGGAATCTTTTTTTGGCTACAATGACCCTTGTTCTGAGATGCCAGGAGGCTATAAACATTGTCAGCAAAACCCTATGTGACTATCTCCTAACCAGGACCTAAGTAGGGAGTAACTAATTATTCTAGCCACCCACGATGGTGCTGATCCTATGTAGTAGTCCAAGCATACTGTACAATATCCTGAGCACATACTCCTTCGGGACATATTACACTTCTTGTTAGCGTGAGAAGCGAAATTGATATAAGGAAGAAAACTAGGCTATAAACGCACACCAAATTATTCATTTTGTGTGTTGTTGAGTAAAGCAGGTTTCAGTGAGGAATCCTGGATTTAATCCTGCTAGCTTTGTACCAATAGGGCCAGCCTTTCGCAATGAAAAGTGTGTCAAGCATTTAAGCCAGTACCTAACAACATTAAACTTAAGAAATCAAACAATAAAATTCCCAATACAATTTAATTAAAAGGAGAAAATGTCAATAAGTTAAAGACACCCGAATGATAGAATGGGAAAAGGGGATCAGGAGTTTTTAATTTTTCAAGTTTAAAGGTCAAAAGGTGCCAAGAAACCTTAAATTGTAAATATTGGCCTATGGATGAGGATGACTGGATCCAGGTTTTTTTTTTTCCGGCCAACTGTGAAGGAGCACAAACTGAGTAAGCCTAGTGGGTCACCACAATATTTTACTTTCACACTTAGGGACAGATTTACAAGTCCCTAGTGCCTCCTTACGCCACACTAGCATAATTTTTTTTAATGTGGCTCAAGGAGGCATTTTTCGCTGCACCATATTTACAAAGTGGTGTAATGCATGTATTGCGACACTTTGCAGCCCCTTGTGCCAAATTATGCCTGCGTCAGGCATAACGTATGCAAGGACGCGGGCCAGTGTTAGGACGCCTGCAAAAATGGTGTAGTGAAATCTACAAGATTTTACTGCCCCTTTTTTGGATTCATTTATAACGCCTGCTCAAAGCAGGTGTTATAGTGACTCACCCTTTGAAATGAATGGGCCTCCTCAAAATTTGCTGCACTTGCATCAAACTTTTTGACACTAGTGCAGCAAAACGCTACAATTACGTCAAAAATGTTGACACTGTTGGCCTATCATGCGCTATGGTGTGCCTTATTTTAAATACGATGCACACATGGTAGCGTTAGATGGGGCAGGGGTGATGCAAGAAAACTGGCGCATCAGCACTGATGGACCAGTTTCTTGTAAATATGCCCCTTAGGGCCTTAGTCAAAGTTTGGTGGATGGGATCCTCAGTCAAAAAGTGATAGCATATCCCATTCACCACATTATAAGTGACGTAGGCTATAATGCAGTTGTAATGCGACAGACAGTGTATCCGCCACATTTGTGATGGAGCATCCTGTCTGCCAAACTCTACAAAATTCCCTGTTTTCTTTAAAGTGGATCATCTAGGTGTCTAATCGAGTGCACTGTAACGAATAGGGGCTCTGCAAGCCCAGATTTGATGTGTTAGAGGTTCCACTGACACCTTCTGTTTTGATTTGAAATACTCTGAAACAGACCACTTAAAAATTCTAGGCACCAAAGTCGCTTTGCTGCTTGGATCATCTTGCTACCTTTTCGCACTACCTCTTTCACGTTGACATTGTCTTATTTCAATCTCAAAATCACTGAAGTGTGAAAGACAAGATTCTGGAGCTAAGGAAGGCACCATGAAGCCAGATATGTCATTTTTGGGGTTCCCTGAAGCCAGACATTTTGACGACAAAATCAAGTAGGGTGCTCTGGAGAAGCATAGCTACTGGATTCTTCTTGCTGCAGTAACTTTATCTGTATTTCTACACTCATTCCCCAAGTCACGCAGAACCTCTGTACTCGGGCGAGGCTCTGCAGTCGTGGCGGGATCTCAACATCCATGGCTGTATCTCTGCAGTGCAGTTTCCTATTGCAGAGATACCACCACGAGTGTGAAAATCCCACCACAACTGCAGAGCCCCCGCCCTGAGTGTGAAGGTTCTTTGTAAATGAGGTCCCCACTGTCTCTATATTAGGAAATTATCACTTTTTCACAACTCGAAATCCTCCAGTGGGACAAGGCTGCTAGTCATAGTCAGGCATGGCTATGTGAGGCTGGATACCTGGATTCCACAGTCCTGCTAAAGCTTGAAACTTAATTGTAGAATGCTCAAAAGTGGAAAGTCTCAAGAAATCTCAACCTATTTCTTTGCTGAAGTCCATCCTTCTGGTCTCTCCAGAAGCTGCCAAACTGCACATGAAAGCTCTTATACTATTGGGGTACATACAGCAGTAAAAGGCATGCTCAGCCACTCTCCTCAGCCAGGGCCCATCCACAATCTAGTCCAGGGACCATCTCGCTTTTTGGAAAAGATCCCCTTCTTGTCTTTTATGTCCCTGGTATTACAGGAGGACAGCTGGCTTGACAGCTCAGAAGCACATCCAAAGCTTGTGTACATGACCTCAGACATTTTCTCAAGCTGACAAAGACAAATGGTTTATCCATTTCTATTATTTTCCAAGTCCACTTATGTTGTAAACTCACTGAAATGGAAGCCTTCCTTATACTAGTCTCTCGCTAGCCACTGGTGATGTGACCTACGCCTATCCTAAGAAAGTTCTTACACTTCAGTTCTTCCCTCTTTTGCAGAAATTCCTGTTTTACTGCAAAACAATATTTTTCAGAGGTTTTCAAAGATGGCACTGTGTGGAGCCACGTCAACTCTTTCAAGTGAAGGCCTGATAAAATGGCAGCCTCCCCTTCCCCAACAACAAGAAACCCACTCAGATTGGTTCTGGCGCAGCACACACCATTGTCCCTTTTCCTATAAACATGTTACTATCAATGTTCCTGACAACTCTTTGCAAGCCATCTGTGGTCTCTCACATATTCCTAAATAACTATTTGCGGATTCCCCTGTAACTGACCTCCCCTTTCTTTCCTACCCGACATCTGTTTACAGGCTCCTAAATAGCATGCATTCTTTGTTGTTGAGCCATTTCACAAGTCTCGGCTGAACTGGAGAAAATCAATCACTTTCACTGTAGGAGGAGTTACATGGAACAACCAGTTACTATAAAGTTGATAAGGGGTTGTCCTGCTTCTAAGTATTTGTTAGTGCCATTATCATATTTAGTGGCAATTTAATGGGCCTTAAATCACCAGAAATGCTTTTATAATGCTGAAAAAGCTTGAAACAAAGAAACAGTGACATCAGGAAAGGCCACATTACAAAAAATGATTTAGAAGCAGGACTAATCAAATAAGAATGTATAATGATACTGATCATTCCACAAGTAGAAAGATGTTGAGACCAAACGGAGGTGCATAAAATTGCCAAACTTACAGAAAAAAACAAAAGTAGAGGAAAATGTTTGAAAATGATTTGAATGATAAGTGGACACTCTTGAAATCAGTAAACAAGGAATTTATTGTAAGCTAGAATTGAATCCACAGAATCAAAGATGCTACACTGCAATTCATGTATACATATATAGCATGTCTTACTTTTACAAACTATGTACCTGTGCCTTGTGTGATCCAGGGTCTACTTCTGGTGACCTAGCAAATGTAAAAAATAGGCTTTTAACATTCAAGAGGGTTTACTTTGACATGTGCTGGCTGTAGCTTTTGGCTACAGCAGTTCAGGCCTGCCATGGTAGTCCTAAAACCTAAATTCACTCATGTGGGTGATGCAATTGCACACTGCTGTGCACATGTGAAATCAGCCATTTATGGTGTTTTGTGTTTCTGTACTGGGGCAAAATATTTACCATGCTTAGAGTCAGAGCTCACTAATTGGTAGGTGTTTAGAGCCTTCCAGTACCTAAAGTTCAAAATGTCAGTAAACCCAGTCAGAAAATGGATGAACCACACAAAAAGATGTACTTTCCTACAGCCAGCAACTAATGACTCATGCTTCCTTTAGTCAGTGGGATATGTGGGTCAGGTTCTCCCAAGGGGATAATGTACAAGTAGCCTAGGGAAGCAAAGTGCTCTACTGCCAAGCTGTTCATGCCCATCAAGCCTGTATAGGGGCAGAAAGGCCATTCCCGGGTAGCTCTACACCAGAAAAAACACCCTGGTGTGCTATGTGTTGTCCAATTAACCTCTCATTGGACCCATTCAGGTAAATCCCGGCCTTTCAGTCCCATTTCCAAAGACAGTCAAAACACATACAGAAATCAAGGATTGTTGAAGCTCTCTCTAGATTGCTCCACTTGCTAAGGATACTTAATTGCTTTGCAACCCCTTGAAAGTCTAGGTGCATCACCCCCAGGGCCAACAGTGAGCCTGCTTTTCTAAGCCAAACACACATGTGACGTGGCACAGCCTGCGACACCATACATACACATTCACACACACAGTATCATATTCAGACCTTATAGGTGTATAAAACCCAACAGTTCAGCCTCAGAGCTCAGGTGCACAGTTTGTGTTGTACATGTAAAGATATGGGAACTTACCTGAAACAGGAAATAAGGGAGACATTCTGTGACAGTTAAAAAGACATATTGCAAGCCTATGGAGTGCCAAAAATGCATGTCTAAAAAGTAAAGGTCTATATCAGATTTCAATACAATCTAACTATCTAAATAGGTTCTATGTATATTCATTGTTTGTAGGTTTCTTTTTTGTGGAAATCCTGATAGACAGCCATGAATCCAGCGCTCCCTGTCATATTTTGGATACCATAGCCCTAAGAGAATAAAGTTTAAGTTATATAGAAATCGCAACACAATATAAAAAAGAACACCATTTCCCAGTGTATTAAGCATTCACAGAAGAGAATCCATATGCACTATTACCAGCTCTGGTCATCACAAGCATTATAGCAAATGCCAGCCTTGCTCTCCTGTGAGGTGCAAAGAGTTAAGTAAAGAGGAGCATGTACTCAAGGGAAATACTTACTAATTGGGATGACATTTGGAATATAGGAGACCACGGAATTCACTTTCCATCAATTTTTTATGTGGTATCTGTTCATTTTATTTTTCACAAAATAAAGTTTGAATCTTGCTTTTACTTGAAGTTTTCATGAGCTGTTTGAGGTTCCATTTTATTTCTCGTAATCAGTTGTCTGCAGCGTCTCTCAGCAACTGATGTTTTGAAGCTCTGTAATATGGTCCTGTTCTTCTAATCAGAGATTGGTTTTAACTGTTAAAGATTTGTACATACTGGCTGCCCAACATGAAGATTCTGTTAACATGTAAACTTTCAAAAAATAACCTTTTCCAAAATGTAGCCCTAATGCCTCTGGGAACAGCTAATACAAGTGACAAGATGGTATTTATTCCAGTGACAGACAGTAATTTTAGGAGGGAGGGTGCGGGTGGGACACACAGGCACGCATTCACACCCACACTCATTCATTCACACACACGTGCACACACCCATTGAGTCACATCATTCATTATCAAAATATTCAAACATACATGCACGCACGCATGCAACAAACATTAATTTAAAAAGAAAACACACACTTATTTTCAGCCCTGCTGTGGAGGTCCCAGAAGGGTTGTGACTGCTGCCTTTGCTCACTGGCTAACCTATAGTCAGCCAATTAGGGAAGGCAGCAGGCCCAACTCATCACAGAGTGGGATGGGATCAGTGAGACTGCTGACCTCACCCCACTCTGTGATGAGGTGTCACTGATTGACATTCGGCCCTGGGCGCTTCATGGCTTAAAACTGAAGCACCTAGGTCCAAAGCAATTGGTAAAATTCCCCCTGGTCATGAGGGGAGGGCCTCAAGGCACCTTTGCTAGGCTGAAGAGGTCACGCTCGCAGAGTTGTGAGTTCCTCAGCCCAGCAAAGTTCAGCTCAGACAGCCGGGAGCCTGCGCAAATAGCGCATGTGTAGCTCCTCGCTGTCTGACCTGAAAATGAAGAGGTTCTGTCAGGCTGACCTTTCCTCAGCCTCACAGACACTCTTCTTGAGGGGCAAAAGGTAGGGGGGCATGTCTCCTCAGCCCGAATGGATGGACCTCGGCTGATTTATTCATCAGGTCATTCATGCTCCTTACTATTTTTCTCGAAACCTTTGGGGTTTGCTTTGCTATAGACATGTAGTATTGTCTAAATCTATAGTTTAAGCTGCGTTATTTAGCAATTGTGTATGATGTTTCCATTTACAATCTTTAAATCACAGCACATTTGTCTGAACTAAAAATTGTAGCCTACTCTATAAACAAAGTTTCCTTCTTATTATAATTTTACCTTAATTAGAAATTGGAACACCAATTGGATGTATATCCTCAAAAAACCTTTACTGTCCAAATTGGATGCTGGAATAAGAACGTTGAACCATTATGACAGCTTATGATGGGGTTGCAGATGTGGCGCCACATTTTTTAATTTCATGTCATTCACTAATACTTTCTTATTTCTCATTAGTTATGAATTCAAAGTGGTAGCTGCAAACGTTCTGGGTGAAGGTCCACCAAGTACTACAGTCACACACAACACAGAATCAGGTAAGATTTTTATGAGGTTTCTCAGTGCAAGAAAAATAATGTACTACTGCTTGCGAATCAATAGTATGTATGCAACCAGGAAATATGTAGCAGTTGAAATCTGGTGCCATTATCTCTCTAATGTCACAGTCCTGAGTCATAAAAACGAAACAGTTTCACTACACTTTCTACCTACCGTCATATATATAACAATACATTTCAGTAAGTACTATTGCTCTCTAAAAATATGCTGGGATACGTTTCCTTATCTAATACAGTTAAACGTTAAAGCTGTACATTTTTGAAGAATGAAGAAGTGAAGCTCCTTTGCTTCTGGTGGCAGGGAGATGAGAAGCATTGGCAATGCCAATACGCCTTACCTATGAAAGAGCTATTGGCTTTGCCAATGTGCTTCAACCAAGTTGTACACCAGCGTGGCAAAAAAGGTATTAGCGTAGAAGAGGGTGTTGTGGTATGGGGTGGAGTGTCATAAAGTGGAGTGGTGCAGAGTGGAGTAGAGTGGTATAGAGTCACGTGGTGTGGAGTGTTGTCGAGTGGAGGAAGAGAGTAGTGAAGTGGCGTAGTGGTGTTTAGCCTTATAGGGTGGAGTGCTGTGGAGTAGAGTTGAATGTTGTGGTGTAGAGTGGATTATCATGGAGTAGAGTGGGGTCTTGTGGAATAGACTGGAGTGGAGGAGAGAATGGTGTAGTGTGGAGTAGTGCAAACTGGAATGGTGTGGTGTGGTGTAGGGTAGATGGGCTTAGAGTGAAGGGGCATAGAATGGAGTAGAGCTTTACAGTGACAGTTAGAGTTCAGTGGTCTCTGAGGATCACAAGATGAAAACTGTTGGTTGATTTACCCATAAACACCCAGCAGTGCCTGCGATGGTGTTATGTAGTTTATAGGGTTGATCTTTGCTTGCTTTCTTTCTTCTTCTGTATTGCACTCACATTATTTACCCTTTGACATTTTCATGCTCTTTTTTTATGACTGTCTTTGCTACTTTTGACTCGTTGATGACACAAGTTATCACCTGCGTTGTTTGTCTTAAGTTAAAAAAAGCTGTAGGCTATTTTTGGCTGTTTTAAAGCATGGATAATGTTAATATAGCAGTTTTCCTGACTAAAATATAATAGCCATTATATAGGGTCCCATACCAATCGTGGCTGGAGGTGTCCTGGTGCTGATTTGGGCAGCCCCATTGCCTGGATATTCTCATCTGTTTTCTGCAACCAGTCTTTGTGTGGGGTGTGTAGTTCCTACCTGCACTCTTCCACATTAGGAGGGCCTCTATACCACAAAGCCTGGGGTGACCACACTGGTTCACAATGTCTCCCTTTCAGTGTGCACAAGTGGTATTGTGTTCCTGTCACCTCATACTTGGCACACTCTAAGCAGAGTGGCACATGGCTCTGCTTTGAACCAGGCACAAGTGTATATTCCTTGCACTCAGTACAAACTTTTGTAATATGGTCCAATATTTCAATGCAAAACACATGTTCATATCACCATACATTAGGTATCTCTAAGCTGGCAAGTACAACAAATGACTATTGTACACCATTTCAGAGTTTATCAGGCTTGTTAAGTCAAGGTTTCTTTTTAAGATAATCATTTTCCAAATGATAGACGTTGCATGCTCAACACCTACATTGCAGCTACAACAAGAACAAATGTAGTCACAGTTACATAATAAAAGAGAGAAGGTGAGAGATGCATTTTGTTAAATCCATTGTTCCCCAATCATTTTACCATAGCACACGAACCACCTGCTCTTGCAAAGACAAGCACACATTCCACTATTTCCATTATGGTGTCATGTCACAAAGGGCAACAAATGCATAAAATAACAAATGATGGACAGAATGCTGAACAGTCTCAAACATTCACCCCCAGTCACAGATCAGAGCCTAAATTAATTGTTTTCTTGCCACGCCATTCAAGTTCAGAAACAGCCATATGCAAATCAGTCTTGACCTCACCAGATATAAATATTGGACCCTCAGACCTAACTCTTCAGTATACTCCTGGATCTAAGTGACTCCAAGGGTCTGCTGACTCCTGTTCTGAGCTACAGGGACATAACAAGTCCCAGAGGCTCCCTGCATCTGCCCAACTGACCTGCTGCTTGGACCTATAACTGGACCTGACTGTGCCCTACTGGCCTTTGCTGAGGTGAGTTCCTGACCCCCAAGAGGTGTCCCTCAGTTCATGGACCTTTGGTGTGGTATCAGGTAGCTCCTTTCTAAAGAAAAGAACAAATTCTGATTTTTTAGGGTTCTTTGTGACCGTGAAAAGGTTTGTTCATACCAAGATTGTTTTATTGTAGTTCACAAACATACAAGACGTAGGACAATTCATAAGGTGTAATTCATGAGAATAATTCATAGGAGGTTATACGTAAAAGAAATATAATAGTTGGTAAAAAGAATAGTTCATTAGAATTAAGAAATATTTATTTAGAAATGGTAGATTCTTCTCCCCTGCCTCTGGCAATCGGACGTTCGGAATGTTGGGGACTGGAGGGTAGGTGAGAATGCTGGGGAACTGTGTGAGGCAAGGTGACTAGAGAAGCTGTCTGAAGGAGATTGACAATTGAAGTATTGGAGATGGAAAATAAAGACTAACACTTCAGCAACAGTTGCAGTTTCCCTTCTGGTTAGGGGGAGGAGAGAAAAGTGAGTATTCCATTCCCCTTAACAAAGTCAGAATTTCCAAACACCAAGACAAGTATAAAAGTAGATATGATTTCAAACAGGGAACAAGAAAACAACAGTGGAATGTAAGCGATCAAGTATATGTAAAGAAACCAGGAAGTGGAATGCACCCAGGCGTAAAAGACACCAAGTTCATGGGTCCTTTTTATATTATCAAAGTAAAGAAAAACATGGTGGTTTTGGGAAATGGTCAGTGTTGGAGTATGGACAGACTTGTCAAAGATCCAGTATTCAATGAAAAGGAGAGGGAGAACATTGTAATGGAACCCATACTCGAAGAGGACTCCCCACTGTACAGATTCCAAAGGAGAAGAAGTCACCGACAAGTCAAACCTCCAGCATGGCATAAGGACTATGACGTCACCACTTGAAGACTGTATTGTTATGCCAAGAAATTATTATTATCCTATAGGAACTATGGAATGTATATTCTTGTACAACTGTAGTTCAATTTGCAATTGGTAGATGCAGAGTATGAATTATATATTTTTTTATATATTTTCTTTTTGTTTGTTTTAACAACATTTTGGTGTGTAACGTCACATATTTCTATATATCATTTTGTTATTTTATTAAGGGGGAAGGTGTGTTGTAATATAGTTCACAAACGTACAAGACGTAGGACAATTCAGAAGGTGTAATTCATGAGAATAATTCATAGGAGGTTATAAGTAAAAGAAATATAATAGTTGGTAAAAAGAATAGTTAATTAGAATTAAGAGATATTTATTTAGAAATGGTAGATTCTTCTCCCCTGCCTCTGGCAATGGGACGTTCGGAATGTTGGGGACTGGAGGGCAGGTGAGAATGCTGGGGAACTGTGTGAGGCAAGGTGACTAGAGAAGCTGTCTGAAGTAGATTGACAATTTAAGTATTGGAGATGGAAAATAAAGACTAACACTTCAGCAACGGTTACAGTTTCTTTATTATCTCAAAGATCTTGCCACCTGTGCTGCCCAACAATACAAAGCACCAGTGAACTCGACTTGCCCCAATGCAACTGCCAATGACTCCCAACATGGGAAGATCTGCATCTTGTGCTACAGCATTGACAGCCCACAGTGACCACCAAAGGGAAGCTCGAGCAATAACCCCAATAGGATCTTCATGCCACAGCGACGACCGTTAGCAATTAATAGCTTACTCTTCATGCTGCATCAATGACCATCTGCGACGCAGTCCCTTCTTCTCGCAGCCCCTTCCTCAATAAACGGAAATCTGCAGTCTGGACTTTGAAGATAACTCTTTCAGCTGGAATAACCTGGTCCTTCTAACTGGCCCACACTTCACCACAGTCATCCTGAACTTGCCACTTTCAACCATAATCGCACGGCCAGATAACTAAGTGGCAGTTTGTATGTTTAGGTGTTTTACTTACCTGAGATATTCAAAATTGCATATCTATAGTTCTACATTTTCTAAATTGGTGTGGAATCTTTCTTGTGTTGTGTTTTCACTTTATTATTGTACTGAAGTGCTAAATAAATACTTTACACATTACCTCTGAGTTAAGCCTGACTATTTTGTTCCAAGCTACTGGAGGGTTAAACATAGGTTAATTTGACATTTGCTTGTGTTTCACCCTGATAACATTTGTGGTTGCTGTTTGAGCAGCGTTTCACCCCCTCAACCAGTAACCTAATTTCCAACAGTCTTAATTTACAAGGGTAAAGTGACTTAAAAGTGTAAACTTATATGTCTTTACCTCCATGAAACAGGGGTGAAGGCAGTACAAATGTCATGTATGACTGTTAATTTACTACTAGTAGTGGCTTTGTGACCATGTGTGATGTTTCACACAATTGGCGGAGACCTGCACCATCGGGAAGGAAATCTCCCTAAATTAAATTATAGGAACATTTTGAAACGTTAATCAAAGTATAAAAAAAGATACTTGTGAGTTAAACATTAACATAATTTGATTTTATATAAGTATTTTAAATACAGAATTTTTTTTTAATGTCACAGCACTATTACCTACGTTTTTAATTAAAACTGTAATTCATTTAAATATATGCAATACAAAAATGCAGAATATATTAACACCTGAACTAAAATATTTATATATTTATTATGTATTAAAAGTTACTGAAATATATGTATAGCAATACTTTAAAAAATAATGTAATATATGTATCTAAAATCTAATTAAAATGTTTCTTAATAAAATAATATTGATTATAGTTTACATTATTTTAACATTATTTCCTATGGGGTCTTATTTTAAGTATTTATCTCCAATCTTTACTATGAGAGGGTGTTGCAGTACCTGTGGATAGCAATGAGTGGTTCTGGTCCTACTCAACTTCTGAGCTGGAGCCCATTTACAACCATTTTAACTTTAGAACTGCAGGGAAAGAATAGGACAAGGCTTAATCTTTTGTGGGTAGGTGCATATCCTTCCATAAACCTCTCACTAGTCCTCTCGTAACACCTTCTTACTTCTCCAAAAACGTCTCCACATTTTCCAGCCACTCCTCACCCTTCCCACTTTTACTAATAAGATGTATACCTACAATTTTGGAGATCTCCAAAGTCAGGGTGGGGATATCCGCACATAAAAATAGGAGAGGCAGAGACCTACAAACGTAGATTTGTGAATAGCATTTTATAGTACATTAGTAGTACCATTATAGTATTACCAAACTTACTTCAAAATTAAGGTTCTGAATAGGACCCTGAGGGGCATATTTATCAAAGTTTTTTGTTAAGCTTGCACTAAACAGTGTAGTGAAAAGGTGACAAAAACCCTATAATGATATTTACCAAGCCACGCAACGAGGAAGGAGAAGTGGACTCAGTGGTGGTCAGTCCAGTGGAATTCGGTGGTGTGAGCAAAGGCGATGTGGCTGCTGGACGTGAAGATGGCGTTTAGTGTGTGCCCAGCTGAGTGGTTGGGTGAGGTGACCAGTTGCTTGAGGCTGAGGTTTGCGAGGTTGTCCAGCAGGGCCGTGGAGTTGCAGTCGTAGGTGCTTTCCAGGTGAAAGTAAAGGTCACCGAAGAGTAGGTAGTCCATGGAGGCGAGGGCGTGGGAGCTGATAGTGTCGGCGATGGTGTCACAGAATGGAGGGCAGGGTCCTGGTGGTCTGTAGATGAGGGTTCCTCTTAGAGTAGTGTTCGCGTTGAAGTGTACCTGAAAGTGCAGGTTCTCTGCGGTGTCTAGGGTGTCGTTGGTGTTGGTGGAAATCTTGATGGAATTTCTGTGTATTATGGTGATTCCTCCTCCTGGTTTGTTGATTCGGTCTCTATTGATGATTTTGTATCGTTCTGGGATGGCTATGGCGATGTCGGGTTCCGATGAGGAGTTCATCCATGTTTCAGTGAGGAAGGCGATGTCGGGAGAGTTTGTTGTGAGTAGGTCCCAAAGCTCGATGGCGTGCTTGTGGACGGAGCAGGTGTTAAGGAGGATGCAGTCGAGGTGATTGGGGTGTTTGGTGTTGTTGTGGTGCTTGTTGGTGTTGTTGGTGTGAGTGCAGGAGAAGTGGCATGAGTGGCATGTGAAAGGTCCGTGTGTGTGTCTGGGGTTGGCCTGAGCGCAGGCGGTGTGCCGGCCGGGGTTGAGAGCAAGGAGCTCTGTGGAGGAGTAGTGGTGTTTGGGGTGGCCGGAGGAGCATGGACCAGGGGGACGGGCGCTGGGTGCGGTCCAGGCACGGACGGGCGCAGATGGGCTTGCCTTTGGCATGCCAGCAGCATGTCTGCGCAGCTGGCGCCATTAAGAAGGGGAGGTGGGAGGGAGGAGCAGCTGGGAGGCAGGAGGGAGTGGCCAATAGGGGCAAGAGGGGGGCGGGGCCGCAGGGGACACAGCGGCAGAGTCGGAACAACCGGCAAGAGCCAGAATTTAAAACGGGCACAATCAGAGAGGGTAAAACGAAGCGGAGCAAAAAATGGGCACAGGTAAAGTTAAAAACAATGCATCAAACAAAATACAAATTATAAAAAACTAAATACGATTTACAAAAACGAAATACAAAGTACAATGCACACTAGAGATACGCCTATCACTAGGCACCAGGGATGAGGAGCAGGTGGGTGCCTGCTGGTGGTGGAGGGCCTCGAACTTCCTTCTCCAGCAAAGGCGGGGTCAGGGACACAGAGGCAGGCTGGTGGAGCCGAGTGTACTCCCGGCCCAAAGGCAGGTCAGGGGGTCCTGACCATATCTATAAGCTCATAACTTCAAAGATTCTTTCATGAGGCTTGGTGTGATAGTGGGGTGTCCAGGTAGTGATGCTGCAAAAGGTTGAACATAGGTTTCACGTTAAAACAGGGGCTGTCAGTATGTGAGGCTTTAGATGGGTAGGTGCACTGTGTTGTTAGAGAGTTTGGAACAGTCCTTGCAAGCAGGCTACTCCTCCAGATCAGTTTTCTTTTTTTCCTTCCTCTTGCAATGAAAGGATGCAAAGGTTCCCGCCTTCAAAATGTGTGACAAGTTCCTTGTGATAGTGTTTCCATCACTCCATACCATGACCTCCATACCATGAGCATTGACCCCATTACCCTGGTGACCAGATAGGGATGAGAGTCAAAATCAGAATTTCCTCTTGAGTCTTTCAAATTGACCAACACCATGTCGACTTTGCACAGTTAGGATACTTTAGTTCTGCTACTGCATGTTGAAGTGAATGTCTCTGAAGTGCTAAACCGTGGACCTAAGATAACTTTTAGATATGGAGCTGGATTTTCTTCCATTTAATTTGCCAAATATTTGAAAGAGTTGAAGAAAATGCCTGGTCACATCAGGATTTTCGGACATTTCGAATAAGGCAGAGACCCCTGCAGCAAACCTGGTATCACCACTGAATGGAAACTGAGAAGACACCCTGTGTGGGCAATGGTCTCAACAAGATGCCCTTCTAAATTGATTTGTGAAGGTGAAGCACATAATTTGGTTTGGAAGAACAATATGCATAATATTTAAATGTTTTGACTACAATGGATTTCAATCTGATAGACTGGCAAATGCGGTGTCAGTCGTTACATTTATGGATGCTTTGCTGTTTAGGGCCAGAAATTGATTTTTGTTCCACAAACATAAATGTCTTGCGGGAGTTCTGCAATGTCATCAATTGCAGCCATCACACTGTTTTGGGTAGTTTATTACACTTTCTAACGTTGTTCATTAAGGCTAGTTTGAGGAGTTACTTTAGAGTTTGTGTGTTGTTCGCTAAACTGTGATCTTCCTCGCTTGATGACATGACATCCAGGCACAACCTTCAGTTGTCATTGAATGCTTGGGAGATCAATCGTTAATGAGTGTAGAATTGTTTGGTTGATTTTCTGGACTTTGAGACATTGTTCTCTTTTTGTTACACTCCCAATTTCTCTTACGGAATAATGGCTAGCTCTTTTGTTTAGCTAAGAAAAAATTCTTCACCACCTCAGCTTGTATGAGATTAACAGGCGGGCACCAGGACACAGATTTATGCATTCGTTGAAAACGTTGAGATTTTGTGTCCTGTGATGAACATAAGCAAACTTATTGCATAGGGCTTTGGGCCACCTCCACAGGTCATTGAGAATTATCCACCAGTGCTAAGGAGGTGCAAAGTTTACATCTATTAACGCAGTTAAATTCTGTTTACATATCCAGAAAATAAAAACTGGGGGCTCTGTGCTTTCATTTACATGTCTGAAAACCAGCAGATAATGATGGATATATTGTCTATTGTTCCAGCATCCAGAACATGCTACAAGTGTAGAGAAGATGTTTAGTATTTAGCCACATGCTCAATGTATCCAAAATTAAGTTGCCATTCAATGGAAATTGGAAGCTCATTCCAAATCAGATTTCTTGAACTCTTCTGAAGACAGGTACAGTTTTCGTGCTCACTCACTATAGTTGAACCTTTCTGTTCCACTCACGGGCACTTCCTGTTGGTGCTTGTATTAAGTTTACACTGATGGAGTAAGATGTATTCAGTCAGCGTAAACCTTCCTCCGACTACCTGAAGGATTACAGGTCATCACAGGTGAACCATATGACTGTCTACCCTATTTAGAGTGGGCAGTTGGATGGCATTTTGCCACTGTCCATCACCATCAAGTATATCCAGGCGGTGATAAACACTAAAAAGAAAAAGAAAACCTTTACACCATGGGCGAAATAAAAAAACAAACTTTTAAATATCTTTGTATGAACCGCCTTGAGGGCAATTCATACAAACCCAGAGAGTTCACCACAGGACTCTAAATTTCGCAGGCGGAGTAAAGGCAAGGTGCAGAAGTAAAGTCCTCCGCCACCCTGACTGCCTTCACTTTGTCTGCTAAAGTATAAATCAGTCCCATAGATTGTTACACATATTACTCCTTTTGAGCTTCCACTTTATCCTCTTGGTTTCCTAAGCTTGACTGCCTAGTCGATGGCCGATTGGCTTTGGCATCAGATACTTTACATTAGTCATGCATTGTCGGCATGTGGAGAGCCAACATCAGTATCTGAAAAAATAAATCACTACAAATTTAATGACAGCAAGTTACAAATCCTTCAATCAATACACCTTTATTTGATTTGGTGTTCTCACAACACAAATTCTAAAACCTTACAGTTTTCAACAAAAAATCTTAAAACTCACAATGCATTTTAATAATCCATCTTAAATCATTATAAAAATAATTTACAACAAACACCCACAAACTCCACATTAAACAAACAGCAGGGTTGAGAGGTCAGTATGAGGTAATTTCTAATATAAACCCAAACACATTATCATGGGAAATACTGGTTGGGGAATAAACTGGGGACTCAGACTCATTTCTGTCTTTTATAAATCTACAGAGAGTATAAGATTTATTTATTTATCTGTGATGTGTAACAAGCTAATTCATAACGTTAGTGCTGTAGCTAATTGCAAAAGCAAAGTTGTCCCTGTTCATACACAGTCTATAAAACCGTGGTTGCAGGAGGAGGTCCATCTCATGTGGGCATTCAGATCCAAGAATTGGAATACGTCGAACTGATGGACAGGAAAGGCCTCTTTTAAGTGGCTTGTTTTCATGTTTTTCTTAAAGGCAACCAGATTGTGTTTGGTTACATACCTATGTAAAGGTTCTAATCAATCAGTAATTTGTTAAGCGCTACTCACCCGGTATGGTCTCAAGGAGCTGGGGGGGGGGTTGCTACTGCTCGAAGAGCCAGGTCTTGAGGCGCTTCCTGAAGGTCAGGAGGCCCTGGGTCAGATGTAGGTTGACGGGGAGGGAGTTCCAGGTTTTGAGGCAAGGTGGGAGAAGGATCTGCCACCGCCTATGGTACGGTGGACGCGGGGGACGGTGGCGAGGGCGAGGTTGGCGGTGCAGAGCTGACGTGTCAGGCTGTGGAAGTTGAGACGGTCGTTGAGGGTAGGCAGGTCTGGCATTGTGGAGAGCTTTGTGAGCGTGGGTTAGGAGTTTGAAGATGATCCTTTTGTTGATGGGGAGCCAGTGGACGTGTCTGATGTTGTTATAATCATATAAAATGATGTGTAATTTATGCATGACTCCATGGCAGAGCTGTGCTCTTGTCGCCCAGATGGACCTGCTTCTGAGTCACTAGGAACTGAGTCTGACTTGAGTAATCAGGCTGGTGTTGCTGTACCTCAGCGAACGACTTAGAGCATAGTTTAGGAAAAGGGTTACTAGGGCCCATATTTATACTTTTTGACGCTAAACTGCGCTAACGCAGTTTAGCGTCAAAAGATTTAGCGCCGTCTATCGGCATTCCGAAGCGCCATGCGGGCGCCGTATTTATGGAATGGCGTTAGCCGGCGCAAGCAGACCGGCGCTGCCTGGTGTGCGTGGTAAAAAAACACGTAGACCAGGCAGCGCCGGCGTAGGGGGAAAATGGCGCTAGGGCGTCTTAAAATGGCGCAAGTCGGGTTGACGCTAAAAAATCGTCTTAACCCGATTTGCGCCATTTTTTCGACGCCCAGACGCCATTTAAATGACTCCTGTCTTAGTAAAGACAGGAGTCATGCCCCCTTGCCCAATGGCCATGCCCAGGGGACTTATGTCCCCTGGGCATGGTCATTGGGCATAGTGGCATGTAGGGTGGCACAAATAAGGCCCCCCTATGCCACCCTACCCTGACCCAGGCGTTAAAAAGTGGCGCAAATGCGGGGTTTTTTGACCCGCCACCTCCCGGGCGTGATTTTTGCCCGGGAGTATAAATACGACGCATTTGCGTCGCCGTCATTTTTTTAGACGGGAACGCCTTCCTTGCATCTCATTAACGCAAGGAAGGCGTTCACGCTAAAAAATGACACTATTTGCCAATACTTTGGCGCTAGACGCGTCTAACGCCAAAGTATAAATATGGCGTTAGTTTTGCGCCGAATTTGCGTCGAAAAAAACGACGCTAATTCGGCGCAAACGGAGTATAAATACGGGCCCAGGTGTTTTGGGCCATGGCCTTATTGTGTTTTGACATCTGGTAGAGAAGCCTGAACGTTATTATCCAGGCTACTGGGAGCCAGGGAATGGCTTTGGAGGTTTAACTTTCATTTTTTGTGGCTCCTGCATAGATGACGTAGCCTGAGGTAAAAAGTGATGATTTTAAACACAGCTGAGACTTGACGGACAAATGGAGATGTGCAGCCTGAGGTAAAAACTGATGATTTTAAACACAGCTGAGACTTGACGATCAAATTAAGATTTATGTCTAAACACACTCCAATATTTGTAAGTACTTCAAGTGGGCTGGGGTGGCTCCTATTTCACGCAGCCACTTCACTGACTGGCTTTTTTGGTTGCCACATCCAGAAATTCTGGAGCTAAATCACAAAAGATTTACTCAAACAAATGTCAGACTTGTACTCGTCGGAAAATCATGTTGTGCGCATAACTACACTATGTGTGACTCAAACAGACAAAGACTTGTTGAATATGCATGTGTAATCAGGACGTACATGGTATGTCTGTGCACATAAGATACTCGAGTGGAAACACGTAATTTTCACCAAGAACAGTGGCCATTTCAGGGAAGTGAACAATGAATCTCAAATGCAATGAAGATGTCGCCTACACGGTCATAACGTTGTGGCTAGCCCCAGTGCATTGCAAATGATTTTGAAAACGTATCTGTGTGTATATGTGGTCTACACCAAAATTGTTCAGTTGGTAGTGGTGCAGCAAGTGTTTCAAAGTGCACCAAACAATTTGGTCTTCATATGATATATCGATACAGAAAGTGGCACCACGTACAGTAAAACTATTTCAAGTTAAGAAAAATGTTTCAGTGAACCTGCACCTATAAATCTCTGCTTTTCGAAATAGCGCCTCTCGGTGTTCAGGATTTATTTTTATGACATATAAAATAGGACTACATTTTCTCTTAAAGCAAGCGTTCATTAGTTCAGGTTTTATGTCAAATATTGGGCAGTCGACGAGGGCACACCAAAATACCTAGCATCCACGGGCAAAACGTCCAGCATTACTACAACATTGACCACAAAACTTAGGAAGGTGAATACTAGCTATTAGGCGTTCTCCTGCAATGCTGCTAGTGTCTCTTGTAGATTCAACAAAAGTTAATTCGCTCCTTTCCATCAGAAAATAGCTCAAAAGCCATTTCTCCAGGCAGTGCCTTATGTCTACGAAATCGTTCTGTTGGGCTGAGCATCTGATGAGAGCTTGTCCCTACTCCTTTACTCTAGGAAGGAACCCGATTTTGGGGGTGATTCTGATTCTGGCGGGCGGCGGAGGCCGCCCGCCAGAATTCCGCCCCCATTATACCGCTCCGCGGTCAGAAGACCGCGGAGGGTATTATGAGTTTTTCCCTGGGCTGGCGGGCGGTCTCCAAAAGACCGCCCGCCAGCCCAGGGAAAAACTCCCTTCCCACGAGGATGCCGGCTCGTAATCGAGCTGGCGGAGTGGGAAGGTGCGACGGGTGCAGTGGCACCCGTCGCGTATTTCAGTGTCTGCAAGGCAGACACTGAAATACTTTGCGGGGCCCACTTACGGGGGCCCCTGCCGTGCCCATGCCATTGGCATGGGCATGGCAGGGGCCCCCAGGGGCCCCGCGACCCCCCCTACCGCCATCCTGTTCATGGCGGCTTTCCCGCCATGAACAGGATGGCGGTAGGGGGGGGTCAGAATCCTCATGGCGGCGGAGCGCGCTCCGCCGTCATGAAGGATTCCCCCGAGCAGCGGTAAGTCGGCGGGAGCCCGCCGACTTGCCGCTTCTGACCGCGGCTGAACCGCCGCGGTCAGAATGCTCGTGGGAGCACCGCCAGCCTGTTGGCGGTGCTCCCGTGGTCGGTGGCCGCCGCCAGGGTCAGAATGACCCCCTTTATCTCTTGCGACCTTCTGCTCCAATTGCTTTGCCACTTCCCTCTATCCTCCCTCCCCCTAATTTCACTATTTTCTAATATCTGTTGCTATTTACGGCCCTCCACTGGTTCTGACATCATTCTACTGACTCTTCTCCGGTGTACCCGCCATGGCGCTCTTCCCCACCTCTGCTGCATTGCTTCCCCAACTGCACAGAGCAACATGGTATTGTAGCAAGAATAATCCTATAGAAATACCACTCATACCCGCATATATGCATTTACTATAGTAAGCCTTGCTTGGTTTGAGCAATCAAAAGACACGTTTACAACCACAGTGCTAGAAATATGCAGTAGCGACACCGAAGGAATCCTGACAGTAAACACACACAGCAATATGAGATGACGTGGCAATGATGTAATTATATATTTATATAAAAAAAAAAAAACACTTCTAAGCCATTGCTTTTTAAATTCATGTACTTTATTTTTCATTTCATGCTTTTTAGCTATTGTAGTGTGCTGCTTTTGCCACGAAAATATTATAATAGCAATGAGAAGAGTGGGATTGATTAACTGAGGAAGAGTGACATTATAAGTCGTTGTCTTAAACCCATGATTTTCATATATTTATTCTTTTAAATGATTTTGCTATGATTGTACGTGTGACAATCCCACACTAAAGCAACAAATGTAATTATCAAAGAGATAAAATATATTTAAATGTCAACACATTTAAATACTAATTCTTTTAAATGTTATGAGAGGCCACATTAACAAATGTAATTAAGCATTTCCTTTTTCTCTAATTTCAGTGGACCCTAGAGTAAGCGAACCGATTACAGGTAATCTCTCTCTCTCTCTCTCTCTCTTTGTGTCATCACATAATATGAACAATTTTCTGTTTAATAATGGATTACTACACTTCTGGAGAATGAGCCACTGGCGCTATGAATTAATGGGAAGAAAAGTTATTTTGCCTATGATTTAACTTGTTCCATCTGTACTTGGAGTGCAAAAATATTGCCAATGTAAATGTTTTTCTGGAAGAGTGTCTTTTAGTATGGGGACCATCCTGTGGCAGCTGAGGCAGGCTAGCCGCCACTCTAAATAATACATATCAGTCTCCAAAGAGCCTAAGGCAATTGTTGCTTTATAAATGATCTCCCAGCAAACATTTCAATGTGCCATTGAAATTAAATAATTCCTTTTGAAAGTTGCTTTAGTGGTAACTGCTAGACGTGCGGATAAAACAAACCAGGAGGCTTCTGGAATGTTAAGAACATAGGCCCACTTTTACGGAACAGTAAAGTAACGCAGATCATTGCTACGAAAGGGAGAACAGAACAGTTACATATCTACTAAAATATAGTGCTGTGCTCCCCTCCCTAAGCTGGCTAACTTTTGGCTGCCATTCACCAACACACACACCCTTTTGCCATAGAGCCAGGGTTTATGTGCTCTGTAAGGAATCGTTTTCGTAATGGAATTGGGCCCTTCCTGTACATAAACTATCCTTTAACACAGTCCCTGATTTGTATGTGTGTATGTTGAAAATGCCATCAATACTGAAAAGCCGCAAAAAAGAAGTAATGCCTCCATCGTTGACACACAGTATCTATGTATATCACTCTGCAAGGGCTGCCTTCTCCTCTGTCAAGGAGGGGTTTGCAATAAAGATATTGTTGAAAGGGAAGAGTTGAGTGAGTTGCTTGCCTACTAATTCAACCAGAAGCTCAGAAGCTACTGCTAACTCTCTGTAAACTAACCCAGTTTGCCCAGGCATATATAGAAGGTAAAATAAGTGTACACTTGAAACAAGATTTGGTTGACAATTAAAGAAGTAAGATAAAGTTTCAGCAAAAGAGATTATTCAGTGATCAGAAAAATGTGTGCATTTTTAATAGTTTCGAGATTTGGCGGTGTAATGAATACTAAAATATTGCCATATTGTGAGCCCTGTTAAAGATAATGGAGTGTCCTCTGGGCCACAAATGGGTGATAAAGACCTAGTACTCAAATATCCCAATGCCTCGCTTTCTGTTTCTCCCTCGGTGGGTGGAATGTTCCAATGGCTTTATAGTCCTTCTACCTCTGGCTATAAAGGTTTTTATAGGGTATCAGTCTCATTATACGCCCTCACCTGTGGCTTGGGCAAATAACTCAGTTTGAGCGCCTTGAATAACCATTGAAACCCTTGTCAGTAGGCAATAATGCTATTGTCAGCTCAATGCACACTCTTAAAAAATACCGATATATACCATGGGTGTGGTGGTCACCATAATTGCACAAATAACATTTTGTGATTGACTCATTGAGAAATGGGGGATATTGACCATATGTTCAGGCTTGAACTGATTTGCCAAAATCATCGCTTAAAGCGATCGAGTATATTTTTATTATTGAGTTGACGTTCCCCTTTTAAACAAGGAAGACCCATGGGACTTCCAGCTCAGTACCCACGGGGAGTTCTGCTGTTGCTTGCACTGTTATTTGTTGCCATTGTGAGGGAGGTGATGGGCAGTATGACCTACTTATGTAAGCTCCGGACACACAATGTTAATAAGTAGCATACTACACTCTGTGCATTCTCGAAGATAGATATATAGATATTTACTTTTTAGTAGTAATTTACCTCCAGTTAAAACAGATTTGTATAATAAGATGCCAAAGAGGAAATTAAATTAATACATTCATATTTCTCTTATTCTGCAGGAGGAAAGGATGCCATCTGGACTGAAATTAAATTTAAATCAGACACGTATTCTGAATGCAAGGGAAAACAGTACATCAAAAGGACATGGTATAAGAAGTTTGTTGGTATACAACTCTGCAACTCTCTGCGATATAAAATTTACCTCAGTGATTCACTTGGAGGTAAGAACAGCCCATTAATACTCTCACTCAAAGATCTTTCTTCACAGACACTTTATGTTCAAACATAGTGCAGGTAAGTAACACAGCCATGTCATATCGTGTTACATCTGTTTTGCCACTGTATGTTCAGCACCTGTTAGAACCTACCAATAACTGTGTCCAATATACGAAGCTTTCATCCATGAATTGAAGTCACTGCTCCCAAGAAGTACTAATATTTAGTTATGTATAGTTATAGTCATTTGAGGGTGGTGCACACATTATAAATTCACAGTATACCTATAACTTTTGAATTTGTAATATTTGATCTGTTTAAGTATCTTCTGAATAGAAATAATAAATAAAGTTATAATAATTTGAAGATGTGTACAAATTATACATTATTAGTTCCCATACTATAACTAGTATTTATCATTTAGATTTTTCATTAAATTTGAAGGGTTTTTATTTTCTAGCAAAGAAGTGTTTCAAATCATGGAAGACAGTGTCGTTCACTGGAGTGTCATTAATTGCACTGTCATTGAGTACAGTAGAGTAGTATATTGTAGTGTTGTACAGTGTAGTGTTGTAGAATGGAATAAAATGGAGTGGCATAAAGTGTAGGGGTGTGGAGTGGTGTGGAGTGGGGTAGAGTGGAGTGGCACACAGTGGAATACATGCAGTGGAATGGCTTTGAGTGGAGTGGCTAACAGTGGAATATCGTAGAATGGAGCAGCTTAGAGTCTTGTATAGTGGAGTGGCATAGATTGGAGTGGCGTAGAATTTAATTGCGTGGCGTGGAGTGGTGTTGAGTGGAGTACCATAGAGTGGAGTGGCTTAAAGTGACTATAGTGGAATGACAGAGAGTGGAATAGCATACAATGGAGTGGCGTAGAGTAGAGTGGCAAAGAGTGGAGTGGTATAAAGCGAATAACACAGAGTGGAGTGGTGCAGAGTACAGTGGCGTAGGAAAGGGTAACATTGAGTGGATTAGCATAGAGTTGAGTGGCATAGAGTGGAGTAGTGTAGAGTAGAGTGGCTTAAAGTGGATTGGTGTAAATTGGAGTGGTGTAGAGTGGAGTGGCGTACAATGTAGTGGTATACAGTGTATTGCCATAAAGTGGAGTGGCAAAGAATGAACCAATGTACCTTGGAGTGGTGTAGAGTGGAATAATGTAGAGTGGAGGGGCATTTAGTGACATAATATTGAGTAGACTGTCATAGAGTGGAGTGGCATAGAGTAGAACAGCATAGAATGGAGTGGTCAACAGAGGAGTGTCATAGAGTATGGTTGCATAGAGTGGAATGGCATATAGTGTACTGGCGTTGAGTGGAATAGCATTGAGTGGAGTGATGAATTGTGGATTTGCATAGAGTGGAGTGACATACTGTGGACTTGTGTGGAGTGGAACAGCATACAGTGAAGTGACAGACTGGGGTGGCGTACAGTGGGAAAGCACAGAGTGGAATTGCATAGAGGGAAGTGGCATAGAATGGAATATCGTTGAGTAGAGTATAAGAGATTGGTGTATAGTCAAGTGGCATATAGTGGAACAGCATGGAGTGGTGTACAGTGGAGTAGCTTAGAGTGGAATGCTGTAGAGTAGCGTGGTGTAGAGTTCAGTGGAATATAGCAGAATAGTGTAGAGTGATATACAGTGGAGTGGCGTAGAGTGGCATGTCTTACAGTGCAGTGGCAAGTGGTAAAGTGGAGTTGTGTGTGGTAGAGAAGAGTGTTGTGTCATTGAGTGGAGTGGCAAACAATTGAGTTGGCTGTCATAAAGTAGAGTGACAGAGTAGAATAGCATAGAGTGGAGTGGTGTACAGTGGAGTGGCACAGAGTATGGCTGGATAGAGAGGAGTGGCATACAGTGTAGTGGCATAGAGTGGAATACTGTACAGTGGAGTTGCATAGAATGGAGTGAAATTGAGTGGAATAGCGTAGAGTGGAGTGGTGTACAGTGGACTGGCAAAGAGAGGAATAGCATACTGTGGAGTGGCAAAGTCTGGATTGGCGCACAGTGGAATAACATTGAGTGGAGTGACATAGAGTGAAATAGCATAGAGTGGAGTGGCGTAGAGTGAGGTGGCCTAGAATGGAATATCATTGAATGGAGTGGCATTGAGTGGTGTAGTGTCAAGTGGCATATTGTTGAGTAACATATAGTGGAGTGGTGTAGAGAGGAGTAGCAGAGAGTAGAGTGGTGTAGAGTGGCAATAAGTGGATTGGCATAGAGTGGAAATGGTAGAGTGGAGTGACTTAGATATGAGTGGCATACACTTTAGAGACGTACAGTGGAATATCACAGAGTGGAGTTGCATTGAGAGGAGTGACATTGAATGGAAAAACAGAGTTGAGTGGCGTACAGTAGACTGGCAAAAAGTGAAACAGCATACAGTGGAGTGGCGAAGACTGGAGCGGCTTACAGTAAAATAGCATAGAGTAGAGTGTCGAAGAGTGGAGTGGGATAGTGTAGAGTGGCGTAGAGTGTAATAGCGTAGCGTGGAGTAGTGTTGAGTGGAATGGTGTGGGTTAGAATACCATAGAGTGGAGTGGCATAGATTGGCATTTATTTGCGTGGTGTAGAGAGGAATAGCATAGAGTAAAGTGCTGCAGAGTGGAGTGACATACACTACAGTAGTGTAGAGGGGCATTGAGTCCAATATCGTAGAGTGGCATAGAGTGCAATAGCACATAGTACAGTCACATACAGTGGAATGCCACAGAGTAGAGCAGCATAGAGTGGAGTGACTTATAGTTGAATAGTTTAAATTGGAGTGATATGGAGTGACCTGGAGTAGACTCGCACAATGTGGAGTGGTTACAGTTGACTGGCATAGAGTGGAATGGCATAGAATGGAATGGCATTGAGTGTAGTGGCATAGTGTGGAGTGACATAGAGTGGAATAGCTTACAGTGGAGTGGCAAAGAGTGGAGTGGTGTGGGGGCATGGCTTGGACAGCACAGTGGATGGCAGCTTGATTTGGCTGCTCCTGCCGTCTTCGCTGTAACTTGCGGTTTCTGTGACCCTGGATTGCTCCACAACACAAAAAATAGTGGATCCAGCAATATGAAATAGTCGGGTACCTGGGAAGCTACTTTTTCCTGAAGTGTAGTGGTGCTTTTCACATTCAGTCATCCTGTTTGCCGGATTCCCCAACGCCACCACACTAAGCATTTAAAATGGCTGCCACAGAATAGGCACCCAACCGGGTCTTTACTGAAACCAAACTTTCAAGTAAGCATTTATGTACAGTGCTCTGTGCCCCGATGAGATATGTTCTGTCTCCCATTAGCAAGCTACGTGTTTTTACATTAACTGTGGGCCCTTAAATCTCTATAGCCTACGAAGTGCGCTACTCCAACTGCCTGACTCTAAGATGGCCGTGCATCATGAGGTCTCCTGGAAACTATGATCTGCTGATTCCACTCTGTAAAGCGTGTGAGTGCCTGATACTGCACGTGGTCTTGAAGGACTGTGTGCTCTCTCAAAAGTGACTCAATCTATTTGGTGTTAACAGAATCTGTCCTTTTGTAACCACACAAAACCATGTTTATGTTTCTGCAGCATTCAGGTCACTTTTGATGGCTGGTGTGAGAGACTGGCTCCTTGTTGCAGTACCCACCCCTCCCTACTTTTTGCCTGGTTTCTGACTGCAACTTGGACTGGAGTGCAGTGGGATCCTGCTAACCAAGCTCCCAGTGCCAGTGTTCTTTCTCTAAAACATGGTAAAAGTGATTGGATACACCTTTAGCTATCACTGTAAGTCCGTAGCAAAGGGTACTTAGGTACCCAGGACACGGGGTACTATGGGTAAGCCACTAAGGGGAGTAGCACTGATTGTGCCACCCCCATGAGCAATGCTTCCAGCTGCACCCAGCACTGCCATAGAAGGCTGAGTGTCTTGGTGCAAACCCAAAATACAAACTCGACATGACACACTGCCTGTGTGCCCTGTCCACCCTACACTGCATATGTTATGGCAAGTCACCCCTCTAACAGGCCTTCCAGCCCTGAGGCAGGGTGAACCATACTATATGTGAGGACATAATTGCATGGGAAATACGCTCCCATTGTGTCCTTGCCCAACCAGGGACATAGTAAGTGAACAGAGCAGCCATTTTAATATGTGTTGGATACTGGTTAATACGAGTTTCCCAGCTACATAATGGCTACTCTGAACCCTGGGTTGATTGGTATCAAAAAACTCAGAATAATAGATCCAAACTGGTACCAGTGCTGGATTTATTATAAAATGTACCCAGAGGTCACCTTGGAGGTGCCCCCTGAAAATATCCTGGCATGGTTGCTGACTGGTTCCAGCAAACCTGTCACATCCAGATAGCCAATACAAATCCCCAACTCTTGGAGAGAGCAAAGGCAGGAAAACACACAAAGGGAAGGATGAGTGGCCTCACTCAGCATGCATCACCCCTAGGGGCTTGCAGGCGAAGTGGACCCTTCATTTCATTTTCCTTCATTTTTGAATGGAGGAGAATAGCCAACCAGGTTTAGGGAAGTGACCCTTCCCACAGGAAGTGGTCAGTGTAGTGGGTGTGGCCACCCAAGGGTAAGTGTCCCATTGGACTCTACCAGGTTCCCCCTAAAATGCCCAGTAAATTCAGTATTTAGTGGGCTCCCCTAGACCAAGAATTTAGATTTGAAAAGGATTTGAAAAGAAGACCAGCACTGAAAGAAGACCACAGCAAGCGAACTGAGGACCTGCTGCAGTAGAAAAGGCACCAAACCCTGCCTGCTGCACCCAGGACCCGAAAATCACCGCTGCAGAGGAGCTGGACACTAGACCAACCCCAAGAAACCCAGGGGTCCCCCAGGCTTCAAGAATCATCCAAGATCTCCCTCCTGGGTGGCAGCCCCTCTCAAGAAAATCAAGAAACCTGCAAAGGACTAACAAAACAGTGAGGGTCACTTCACTGACAAGCCAATATCTCTGTGACCGGAAGTCACAGCTTGACCTGATGACACAGTGACGACTGCCCTCTAGTGGCTGAGTTACACCAATACCCTGGGCACTGGTTAGCTGACATAGGACAAGCAGAAAAACAGCTCCCCCAGAGCTGAAAAATGATCAGGAGGAAGCCCAAGTCGAGGGACTTCGGGAACACCCCGGGCCTCCGACCAGAGTGCCACCATTGTCCTGTAAGCAGTCCTCAAAGTGACTCACCCCCTGCTCCATAGGACTCTGTTGCGCACAGCTCCTGGACCTCCAACTCGCCCTGCACCTGACCACCCTGGGCCTTGCATCGCAGGATTTGCTGTGTGCCCCGGGTCCCCCACCCCTTGCGATCTCATCAGCCAAAGGGGACCCCAAGGCACCATCTTTAAGTCTGCAAACCAGCTCCTTTTCCAAGTGACCCCTTCAGGTGGCCCAGTACCTGTGCCAAGAACCCCTCCAATGCTGCTCCCGCTGGAACTGAGAGCCGCCCGAGACTCTCCAGCCGGCACAGTGTGCCCACCAACTGATGCGACCATCTTGCAAGAGAAGAGACTGGTAATTTAACTGTGTGATTTGTACTGCATTTTTAAAGGTGACTGTGCGTTGATTCCAATGGTGTGTAATTTCGCACAGAAAGACTAACTTTGGCAAAACTTGAAAAAGTCATAACAAGAAAAGTACTTAACATATTCTAAAGATCTTGCTCTTAAAATGTATATAAAATTCTGAAGTATTTCTATAAATTCTGGTCTTGAGTTATTCATTGAGTGTGTGGTACTTGATTGGATTTTTGAGTACAGCAAATGCTTAGCACATCTCCTGGATTAGCCTAAATGCTCGACCAGCTACCTTCAAAACTGGAGCATTAGGTGGTCTAATTTGTACTTCTGGAAACCAATGTGTGGTTGCCTGAACCCTCTACACAGTGTACTTGATTTTGTACACTACATGGAGGGCCAGCCTCCAACAACTGGTTATGATATTCTTCAGTATGTTATCACTGAAGCTCTGAATTCGACACCATGATCAGCAAGTAATCCTCATTCTTGACTGACTGTGATTCCTTTGCATCCTTGTGCTTGTCACCTCACAAATTCAGTAGTGTGATTTTCATACTTAACGGGTGACTGGAGTCTCACTCATCTTAATAGTCACTGAATGTTATAACAAAGGCATACCCAAAGTTGATAAACATATCAATGCTGAACCACCGCTGCCTGACTCTCCTATTAAGAGGAGAACTGATATAAGCAGTACCATGAATATTATCCTTTAAAAACTTGCAGATGTTCATGACTTGGCAAAATTCGCCAAAGCCAATACAGTTGTGATGCAGGGGAAAATCTGTTCAATAAGAAGTGACATAATGTGATTGTCACAAAGAAAAGGATCAGCTCCTCAGAAAAAATTTCCACTCTCACTCACAAGAATGTTCAGAATCTGTAAATTGTAACCTAGGGCCAGATGTACGTACCTTTTTTCTTGTTGCAACGGCCCGATTTGCAGAAGAAAAAAGCATTTTGGTATGTACAAGCCCATTTTTGCGATGCAGTAATATTTTTACTGAATTGCATAAAGAGTTTGCGAGTCGCAATTGGGAAGTATGTTCCCTACCTAATTGAGAGTCGCAGTGCAATGTACGATTGTTTTGTGACCGTGAATGCGTTCACAAAACAATGGCAGTTGGCTCCAATTTCAAATTGGTGCTATCCATTCCAAATGGAAGGGGTCCTCAGGGGACCTCTTCCCCTTTGTGAATCGTAGCGCAAATATTTTTTCAGAGCAGGTAGTGGTCCCACAGACCACTGCCTGCTCTGAAAAAATGAAAAGAAAACTTTTCATTTTTGATTTTGAAATACATCCTGTGTTCTTTTAAGTCTTTTAAGGCAAATGGGCTGCATTTTTTGAAAAAAACTGCTTTATTTAAAAGCATTCACAGACATGGTGGTCTGCTGTCCCCAGCAAGCCACCATCCCTGTGAGTGCCGCCATTCCCAATGGGGGTCGCAAATTGCGACCTATCTCATGAATAATTATGAGGTAGGTCATTTGCAAACCCATTGAGAATCGCAAACAGTGTAATTGACACTGTTGTACATCAAGTTTTGCGACTCGCAATTTGCGAGTCGCAAAACCTGATATTTGTACATGTGGCCCAAAATACCTACAAAAGAATATCACTGAGTTGAAGGACAGGAACCGAAGAGAAAACTTACTTAGCTTTGGTGTACTGGAAGGATCAGAAGACGCATTGGGCTCCTGCATAGCTTTTCTGGAAAGTTGGATAACACAGATGACAGGATTATCTTTTTTTAAAATCTTTGAACTAGAAAGGGCACATCGTGCCCCCTTTCTCAAGCCCACCATAATAAGATTATTTCACACTAAATTGTCTGTTGCCCCCTTAGGTACCAAAACGCTGAATTAATAATAACATTCATGCGCAAGAACAATCATATTTTGTGGAATGGTCACAGGATCTTTATATCACAAGGCTACTCTAAATCCTCTGTGGAAGTCAAAAACGGGTTTCTTGCCCTATGACCTAAACTCAGGAATTCCTCCAGTTCTCCTTCATTGGCCCTGCGAAATTCAAAGTCCTCAACAATAGCAAACACCACACCCTTAATAATCCTAATGACCTCCAATTTTTCTTGGGTGAAAGAGATGGCTGTTTGATGGGCGCTCACCAATCGCCTCCTAACAAAACTTTGAGGCTACTTTGTTACACATCTCATCATTTGCTCTACCCAGTTCAAGTTTAAAGTCACATAAGTGCTTTTTGCTTGTACTTTTATGGGGCTGTTTAAGACTCACCACAGCTTCGTCAGGTGGTAATACTGACACTCATATTCTCTATTGGGACGACTTATGTTTTTGACTGTACTCTATAGAATTAGTACCAACAAGAAGCCCACTATTTAGCTGTGCAAATATTTCTCTAAACTAGTATGGGGTATTTGTATACATATATTAGTATAGCCCTGGTGCCACAGTCTAATTCCTTTGATACCCCTCTGGTATTGGGGTATGTAGATGGTATCCAACTCTCATCCTTGGACTTTTCTAGTTGCATTATGTCTTTAATACACACCACACAGTATATATGGTTCAATCTTGTGCCTATCTGGCCTTACTGTTTACTAAATTAGTGGTTAGTCTTTTTATCTCACAGAGACTAATTGTGTTTTGCTCCCACATCTCATGAGACACTAAGGGGCAGATTTAAGAAAAATGGTGCAGCATCAAATACACCGTCACTTTCCTTGCGCCCCTTAGTGTCCCCAAACGCCAACATCTGTGAGCTGTATTTAAGATACGGTGCACCAGGGCGGTAGTTAGGGAACTAGCATCCAAATGTTTATCACCTCTTCAGGCCCAAAACCACTAATACAAACTTGAACACAGTCTAGAAATGGTACTCATCAGGGGTTATTTCCCCAGAAGACTAGGAGATCTGGAATTCAGTTGTTTCCAATAAAATCACCCTCTCCCTAACCCAAACAAAATACTGGCTTCTTCACAGAACATTCTGGACTCCATCCGATCTCCATAAACTGTCTCTTAGCGAGGATCCAACATGCTGGAATTGTAACAATGCTACGGGTGACCTTCATCATCTGCTTTTGTTCTGTAGTGCTGCTTCATAGTTTTGGGAACAGATATTTGACTGTATTCATATCCTCTTTCGAATTCAACTGAAACAACACTTTCTCTCACTCATTCAAGTGTTTCTTGACCCAAGACTCAAATCAGACGACAGCCATCTCCTCTAGGTATCCTAATGGCTACTGCTTGTAAGTTTTTTCTCAATAATTGAAGAACAGGGCTGCTACTTCCTTTAAATCCTGGATGACCAGGATCTCTTACTTCTGAGGTGCCGGCAATGTTTCTCTTCTAAATCCCCTTTCGAAACCACATTCCAGAGCACTTTGGAAAACTCTAGATTATTACTTCACCAGCACCAAACCTCCATGAACCCATCAATATATATATTCTGAGTTGGTTTTTCATCACTGTTGCTCATGTTCCCCCAACGGCAAAGTAAAAAGCGCTTGTAAGGTATTATGGGGTGCTCTTTCTCTTGAGCAGTGAATAATAAATGAGTAGATAATTTATTATTCATTTTATTTATTTTTAATTTTTTTTGGGTGCCTGGGTGTCAACCTGAGGACTCACACCTTTTTATTTAGAGTTGAGGGCCACTGGGGAGCCCGAAGGCCCCTTGCAGCCCCTACGGCTCCCAAGCTGGCACCCACTGGGGGTGTCAGCAGGAGCCAGCATTTTTTTAAGCAGTGGTTCTCTGGTGTCTATCCTGGGCACCCACAATTTAAATGAACACTCATTGGAGGTAACTGGGGGGCCCTAAGGCCATTGGGAGCCGGATCTATTTCTTTGATCCCGCTTGGGGTGAGCCGCATTCCTCACAGCCGGTCAGGGGCAAATTATGTTCCCTGCTCGGGATAACGTGGCAGGGAACAGATTTTTGTTTCCTGCCCGCACTCTCCAAGAGAAAGAACCGCTGTGTCAAGGGAGTTGGGGGTCTCCAGGACAGTGCAATCAAGCTGTGAGGGATGGGGTCCCCAGAGCCGATCTTCAGGAAGGGGTGCCCCAAATGCTGCCCCTCACCAAATAAAAATACTGGCCCCAGTGGAGGGGGTCCCTGGGCCTTTATGAGGCTTGGAGGAGGACGTGCACCCTCCTCCCCATTATAAAAATAAACGACCCAGAATACAGGGTCCCCGGGACCTCAAGAAGGTTTGGGGAGGGGCGCTGCATGCCCCACTCGCCATATTTTTTCTATTGGCCCCAGGTGATAGGGTTCCTGAGCCCTCTATAAGGCTGGGGGGGGGGAACCACATGCCATATTCACTATTCAATTTCCCATAGACTTTCACAGAAAGCTAAATCTTTGCTAGAAAGTGTGCTGTTTGTGACTGGGTGTCAATCCGTGCGGTATTTTTTATTAAATTAAGGCTTAAAACATATAGCTATCTAGGGACTCAGAACTACTGTGGGATTAGCAGATCAAAAGATAGGATCTGAGTGGCTATCTCACATCAGCACAATGTGTCACCAGCCATTTTAGGACTTGGAGACTCAGTCCCTGTGTCCTGAAAACAACAATTTAAAAAAACATATAGGGAGATGGGGTAGGGATATCCTGACCCCTAGGCCTTGCGTTTGGGTCCCAGAACGCCCCACCAATGGCCAAAACGAGATTCAAATAAAATTCATAAAAGGGCAGAGCCCTGCCATTTTCAATTTGAACCCCCCTTGGTTAGGCCAGGGCCAGGGGGATCACTCTGTTATTTATATTAGAATGTTAATAAATATTTTTTATTAAATATGTATTATTTAAAGATGCTACATGTGTTTTAATTATGAATGCATTGTTTATAGTTATTGATTCCTTTGATTTTGATAATAAATTATGACACAGCTAATTTATTAATGGAGAGACCCTTTGACAAAGTCACTGGGTCTGCTTTATCTATAAATTGATGTCCTGACAAGGCCAATAGAACTGATTTTTATGTAAGCGAGTTTAGAATCTTTGACAAAAGCTAGAAGGTCTGCCTTACTTAAAATGACAGTCCTTTACATTTTGATGGTCAAGTCTTATTTAAAATGACACACCCTTTTATTGTGATGGCCCGGCCCTGTGGCCAACCCCACCCCTCGCCGCGCACAGCCAAAGCCAAGGTGCAATTAATGCAATGTTACTTTATATTACGAAAAATAGAAAATCACTGAAAAAAAACAAGGGCTACAGTAACTATAACTCAGGCCCTTGCCATGCAATGCTCATGACCTCATAAACTACATCACTCATGGCAGATTCTATGAAATCATTGATGGCAACGCTGTGCATGTTGAAGATGTGAGTGTTATAGTTACTTCACTTAACTATAACAAGTGAATTTCAGTGTCTTTTTAAGTTTGAAATGTAACGTTTGTACTGACATTTTCACCTAGCTATATGTGTATATATAACATTTCTGCATAACATAATATTAAAGAAATGGTTTTGAACAGGGACTTCAAACAAAGTCAAGCTGGAAATGTTCACAATCAAAGTATTTGGTTGTGTAACCCTTCCTCATAATTTCCACTTTCAGGTAAATTTTACAATATAGGTGACGAATCAGGTTACGGAGAAGATCACTGCCAGTTTGTGGATTCATTTTTAGATGGAAGGACGGGCCAGCGACTTCTCCCAGATCAACTGCCACCTAGAGAAGGTAAACCGAAAGGGGAAAATGTTGCATGAATACGTTTGGAGAATGACTGATGACTGCAATGCCTGGATTATATCACCAGTCACAAACAACTCCACCGATTAAGACACATATCTTTACTGTGACATAAAACATATCCTTGTGGGTAGTGTGGAACTGCCAAACCAACATTACTCTAAAATTAATCCAAGCATTGTTATAATTATAATGATAGAAGTTCACTTGTCATTAGTGCCAATATATTTATTATTAACAGGCCCATGCTCAAGAGAGCGTAGTTTACTTTTATTTGCATGTGGTGTATCGTTTTAATGAGCAGATTTTGACTCCCCCCTCCCGGATGAAAGTAGAAAGGTTTGCAATAGAACAAGAAAACTTGTATTGGACAATATCGGTCTGGTCACAGGCCTGGTTAAATTCCATTTCTAAATTACCTCTTACGCTTTCTTTTTCATCCTAGCAGTGTTCGTAGAAAAACGTGTGCTTATGACCATTTTGTGTTGCAGAATGAATGCATGAAATGTCAGTGGTGTAGCGTCCTTCCCAGCCTGGGTACCAACCAATGAGTAGGCCACACAAGAAGCTGTAAATCACACGCCTTTATTCATCTGCCTGTACCAGTGAACTCTAAAATTCTAAACCATGAGTTCACTACATTGTATTCTAGTGATTACATCACACTGATACGAGTCAGTTTGGAGCCAGAAAGGTTGCGTCCTAAAACATGCAAGACACTGCATTTCCCCCTCTGTTAAATGAAAGATTACAATTTTTATAAAATCAGTAGACATACACACATATAACTATAAACATGTACAATTGTATCTCTTCTCTTGGTGCTTTGATGGTACAACTAGATCTGGTTACTGGAAGTTTTAAGCTGTCCTCTTCAGTGTCAGAGATTGCCAAAGATGGTAGAGGGGCAGTAGAAGTCACTGAGTTTTCAGAGTCGGTCTTTCTCTCTACTTTTGGAATTGAAGACTAAAGAAACACATACATAAAGTGAGATAGGTTTCTGGTTAAAGACTTCCCAAGGCACTGGTCAACCAACATGTGTCCTTTGGTAGACACAACTTGAAAAGGTTTGGCATCATAAAGAGCATCAGATTTTCTTTTGCGCATCTGCCATGCAATCAACAAATCTTCTTTCTAAAGGAGATGTATTTTGCATGTTGCCTCTTGTCTGCCTAACCTTTCATTTTCTGCTTGTTAACCAAATCCTTCGTTCGAATTATATTTTCACTTTTATCTCTCTTGGTGGTCCATTAAGGTAACTTGGTAGTCAGTGCTCTTCCAAACATCAAAGTCACAGAACCTTAACCTGTGGTTGTGTGAGGTGTGGAAGGATAAGTTTGCAGAGTAGAATGCAGTGCTGTTTTCAAATTGAGCTTCTCAAGAGTTGCATGCACACTGTACTACTCTCTTTAATGTACTCATAAAACACTCATTAAGTCTATTGGCATGCAGCCATAAAAGTGTAATCTTTTTGATGCTTAATGTTCTGATGCCCCAGAAATTCTTTAACTTCTTCACTGTTGAAAGGTGAGCTATTGTCAGACTTCACAATGGCTGGTATGCCGCAAGTCGCAAGGATGCCATCAAGTTTTTCAATGACTCGTTCGTGAGTCGTAGATGAGAGATCTTCATCCAGTGGGAAATGGGAGTATTCATCTACAGTCTTCATTAGATGATGTCCATTGTCAATTGTATGAAAGAAATCACTGGCTATTTTCTCCCATGCATGTTTAGGAAGTTTTGATATGTTCAAACTATGGTGGGTAACATTGGTAGAAAGGCAATTGCATATGTGAGAGGCTTTGTTTTCCTTCTCAACTCTTTCATCTAAGTGTGGAAACCAAGCTCTTTTTGTGGCAGCGATACCATGATGTCCTTCATGAGCCCCTTTAATCACTTTCTGTCACAGACTCTTTGGAATCAGGATTCTTGACCATGGCAGTATAACTCCTTCCCGAGTTATGAGCAATTAATCTTTGCCATTTTTTTATTTTTGCTATTCACCATCATTGTTGAGAGATTGAGTGTTTTTGTTCCACAACTGATGTGTAATTATGTCTTTTAACTTCAGCAGGTCACTATCATGGCTTGTGGCAGGAGCAATCTGGGCTAACGATATAGTAGCTGGTATACTAGACTTGTCAATGAAATTAATGTAAGCCTCAGCCGTTGGGAATGGAGTACCATGACACTCCATAGGCACTCTCGAAAAGTAGTCAAAAAGATTCTGATGCTTTTCCTGATAATGCACACTTGCATAATCACACTCTTGCAATCGTAGTTCCCATTGTTCAATGCAAGGAGGCATCCTGGCTTTTGGATTGCCAAAGATGGTCAGCAAGGCATGATGATCAGTTACCAGCATAAAAGGCTTTCTGTACAGGATTACCTTCTTTCACAGGCTGTGAATAAGCATGTTCTGTTTGGGACAAACTTCTACTGGTATAGGCCACAATATGTTGTCAAGCATTTGGGTGTGTGTTATGCTGTGCAAGGATAGCACCTGACCAGACCGGGCTACCATGGACCACAACCTCTGAATGAAGCTTTGGATATGGCCAAAGAGTTTTAGTTTTGTCTTGTTGAACGCACACTTGACATGTGCATGTTTGTCTGAGGTAAACATCGAAATTGTGCAATCACATTCTTCACTTTTACTTGTTATTGAGATGGAAGAACTGTTTGACGATGATTTAGATGATGACCAACTTCGTTTAGTATCTTTGTGCCTCAACTGATGTCACCCTTGGCACCGTGGGCATGCGTCGAACATTGTTTCCAGAACATTCTGATGGCCATTTTGTCTTTGTGCTGTGATGAACTTACATTTTCATTCACTTTACACATCATCACAAAAGGGTTCTCTTTCCCACAGCCTTTACATATCTGTCCAATGGTAGGAAGCTTTCCTTTGTGTGGAAACCAAAATCCATATCTAAAACACATCTTCTTTTTATGTGTAAACATCATTTTGGGTCCTTCAGTCTTTTGCTTCAAATTACTTTTCACACTCATGACTGATTCACTGTTGGTACTTCCAGCCTCCATGTCAGCAGCTTGCCTCTCAGCAAGTTTCTCAGCTCTGGCTGCCTTCAACACTCGCTCCAGACTAAGAGTTTCTCTCAGTATTTGTCATCTGAATGAACCAAACAAGCATCCATCAATAACTCTAATATGCATAGCTTCTTCATTGTTAAATTGATTGAACTTACAATGTATGAGAAATGCATTACATGAATATGCTTCAGAACTAGTTGACAGTAAGCAGGAAGTGTGCCTCACAGGAATAAAGTGTAACATGGTGTGAATAAGTGGAGAGGTGAGTAAATGAAAAATGAAAAAATGCTAATGGGTGACAGTGAAATAGAAGTGGGCTTAGAGGAGTCCAGGAGCCCATCTTAAGAACTAAATGGAATTGGGCAATTTTTGTCAAGGTCCACTAAGCCAGATTTCAAATATAATCTGAATTATAAAAAAAATAGGGCCTCACTTGTGGCAGAATACTCTGTCCACCAAACTGACCTCTTGTCCGCTCTGTTTAAAGTCGTGCAGACCATTATGTTTGTGACAGCAATGCTCCTGCTGTCAGTGCTAGTGGAAAGCCTACATTGGCAGCCCAACAAAATATTAACCAGGCTTGAAAGAAGTGTTACTTGTGGTTTCAGAGTTAACAGCGAGCCTGTTAGATTCAACTGTTTGTGTCTTAGCTACGGGAGCTGTTAAAAATGGGTCTTTGGTTGACAGTCAAGTTACCCCCTGTGCAAGCAAGGACCCTCACTCTAGTCAGGGTAAAAGAGAATCACCCTCAGCTAACCCCTGCTTACCCCCTTGGTAGCTTGACAGAGCAGTAGGCTTAACTTCAGAGTTCTAGGTGTAAAGTATTTGTACCAACACACACAGTAACTTAATGAAAACACTAAAAAATGACACAACACCAGTTTAGAAAAATTGAAAATATTTATCTAAACAAAACAAGACCAAAACAACAAAAATCCACCATACACAAGTAAAGTTATCAATTAAAAATCAAAAAGAGTCTTTAAGTAGTTTTAAAAACACACTAGCGCTGCTAGAGTGAAAATGTACCTGGTGTGCGTCAAAAATAATCTTGCACGGGCAGGTGTGCGTCAAAAATAACTCCGCACGGCGGTACTTGAATCAAAACTCCAGTCACACGGTGATCCGAAAATCCCGCAGCGCAGGTTGTGATCTCCCAGCCTCCATCAGCAATGTTGCACGTCATTTCTCCTGCTCCGTGCGTCAATTTTTCGGTCACGTTTCCTGCGAGCATCGTTTCTCAGCTGCGGAGCCGTATTTGCGTCAATCTTTTCCCGCACGGCGCTCTGTGTGTGGATTTTCTTGTCTTTAGGCTGCCAGCTTCTCCTTTCAGGGTCCCAGGAACTGGATGGGCACCACAGGGCAGAGTAGGAGTCTCTCCAGAGAATCCAGGTCTCCAGGTGCTGGCAAAGAGAAGTCTTTGCTGTCCCTGAGACTTCAAACAACAGGAGGCAAGCTCTAGATCAAGCCCTTTCAGATTTCTTGTCAAGATGGAAGGCACGCAAAGTCCAGTCTTTGCCCTCTTACTCTGGCAGAAGCAGCAACTGCAGGATAGCTCCACAAAGCACAGTCACAGGCAGGGCAGCTCTTCTTCCTCAGCTATTCAGCTCTTCTCCAGGCAGAGGTTCCTCTTGGTTCCAGAAGTGTTTCTCTAAAGTCTGTGGTTTTGGGTGCCCTTCTTATACCCAATTTCTCCTTTGAAGTAGGCCTACTTCAAAGTAAAGTCTCTTTGGAATGTGAAATCCTGCCTTGCCCAGGCCAGGCCCCAGACACTCACCAGGGGGTTGGAGACTGCATTGTGTGAGGGCAGGCACAGCCCTTTCAGATGTGAATGACCACTCCTCCCCTCCCGCCTAGCACAGATGGCTCATCAGGATATGCAGGCTACACCCCAGCTCCTTTTGTGTCACTGTCTAGTGTGAGGTGCAACCAGCCCAACTGTCATACTGATCCAGACAGGGAATCCACAAACAGGCAGAGTCACAGAAATGGTATAAGCAAGAAAATGCTCACTTTCTAAAAGTGGCATTTTCAAACACACAATCTTAAAATCAACTTTACTAAAAGATGTATTTTTAAATTGTGAGCTCATAGACCCCAAACTCCACATGTCCATCCGCTCCCAAAGGGAATCTACACTTTAATCAGATGTAAAGGTAGCCCCCATGTTAACCTATGAGAGGGACAGGCCTTGCAACAGTGAAAAACGAATTTAGCAATATTTCACTGTCTGGACATATAAAACACATTACTATATGTCCTACCTTAACCATACACTGCACCCTGCCCCTGGGGCTACCTAGGGCCTACCTTAGGGGTGTCTTACATGTTAGAAAAGGGAAGGATTAGGCCTGGCAAGTGGGTACACTTGCCAAGTCGAATTTACAGTTAAAATTGCACACACAGACACTGCAGTGGCAGGTCTGAGACATGATTACAGAGCTACCTATGTGGGTGGCACAACCAGTGCTGCAGGCCCACTAGTAGCATTTGATTTACAGGCCCTGGGCACCTCTAGTGCACTGTACTAGGGACTTACTAATAAATCAAATATGCCAATCATGGATAAACCAATCACATACACATTTTGTAAAGGAGCACTTGCACATTAGCACTGGTTAGCAGTGGTAAAGTGCCCAGAGTAACAAAAACAGTAAAATCAGAGTCCAGCACACATCAACAACCTGGGGAACAGAGGCAAAAAGTTAAGGGAGACCACGCCAAGGATGAACAGTCTAACAGGAGCCAACTCAATATTGTGAAATACAAAACCTTCTTCTATAGATCCTCCCCTTCTTGCCTTGGTACATTGAATAGTCAATAAGAGCTTAATTAACTGCCAATATATCAATATGAAGTTTATCCACTTCTACTGTTGAAAGTTTCTAAAAATCGATAGATCTATTTGCGATTGAGCAGAAGTCTCTGTGATTCTCCTGAATTATTATACATAGTTTTGTATATTTTTGCAGAGCAATATGAATATTGTAGGATTTTTGTGCCCCTTTTTATTATTTTAATAGGCCTTGAGATTCGTTTTTTTGTTATTTTCTACATTTTAAGCCATATATGAGATGCAAATGCAGGGATATTACCCCTACCCCCCTTGTCCCAGTCATTACAATGTGTGGTGATGTCACCTGGCTACAGGAACAAAGAGCAAGGATGATCCCTGATGGCCAGCCTTATCCATGCTACCTGGGTGCCATAAAAGAGGCAAGCATTCATTCATGGCACCTCTTGATTTTTGTTCCCTGCATCGGGGTAAGAACTTGGAGGTCCCTAGAGGGCTGGGGCCACCCATGCTGTGGAGCCTGTCTCACCTTTCATGCTGGGCTTGGAA
This sequence comes from Pleurodeles waltl, assembly GCF_031143425.1. Classification (NCBI taxonomy): domain Eukaryota; kingdom Metazoa; phylum Chordata; class Amphibia; order Caudata; family Salamandridae; genus Pleurodeles; species Pleurodeles waltl. The sequence goes on along the minus strand of NC_090447.1, from coordinate 700,172,126 downwards.
GGTGGCAGGTCTCTGTCGGGGGAGCAGATGTCTTTAGGAGGAAGAACACGATGCAGCCTCTTCTCCTGTGGCTGGCTGTCGATGCATCCTTCCAGCAGGGCATCCTTTTAAGAATCAGACATCTTTATTTTTGTTTTGCCCCCTTTTGGTAAGCTGGGCATTGGAGGGAGTGTTGTATCTTCTGTACATGTGCAGAGCCTTACCCATACATGTTTGGCTGGACTTGCGCATTCCTGATATCTAAAAGCTTGCACAATGAGTATGCTCGCACATGAGCAGGTGGGGATTCTCTATGCGAGCATGCACATCTCCTTCAATCAGACACATGAAAGGCAGCACACATCTTTTTCATTATTTAAAGAGCCCAAGGTGAGTGGGTGCTTATTACTTATGAGGATCTTTTGTCTGCACTGATTTCAAGACATTGCTACCTGTGCTGTGTTTACTCATACAATGGAGAAGCACTCAGCAAAGAGAAGACATGTTTCTCTGTCTACCTCTACTGCCTCTTCTTCCCCAGGGCAATACATTTTGCCAAAATGTAGCAGGAGGCTTGAAGGGGAGGATGAGGACACAATACAGCGGATGGTATTAAAGAACTGACTGCCTTTAAAGACAAGGTACCTCCTCCTGCTCATTCCACGGAAACTACAGAGGAACTGTCTTTGTCTGAAGCGTCTGATTCATCAGATGATGCACCTGGCCCCTCTGATCCCTAGAACAAATATGTCTCGAAGGAGGGGGGGGCTGTCAACCCATATAAGAGAACATTTGAGATTTGCTCCTATTGACAAGCCTGGAACCTCTGATGAATCCCGTTTGATGCTATTCCAAAGACCATATATTATTGGGCTCCTTTGCATCAAGCAGGAATGGAAAGGTCCAGAAAATATTAAGTTGCCCAGACTTATGTTAAAGTTATATGCCCTTGAGGTTATGGACTGTCTTATCAGAAAATGTACACATTGATTCTGTGGTAGCCAGCCTGATGGGTTGCCCTTACATGGCAGAGGAAAGCATTTTAAAGGATTCATCAGATAAGAATGTGGATTCTGCCTTAAGGAAGGATTTTCTGGATCTCATGTGGCAATGAGAGCAGGGATTTATGAGGGGTACACAGCACAGTCCCTCATCACTGATTTCAAATCCTTGTTTCCTGCCATTCAGCAAGGGTCAGATTTCAGCCCCCCTTGTTGGAAGACCTGGAAATTCAGATTGAATTCCTCTCTGACATTTGCTTTGATGAGGTTAGATCACTGGCGCTGGCAAAGGGAGCATTGATTGCTACGAAACCTCTATTTCAAGGGCTGAAATACTGATGCGCCAGAACGTGCTGTTGCACCTCAGATGCTGTTTGAGGGCTCTCGTCTCTTTGGTGTGGAGCTGGAGGATAGATTGCACTGAATATTTGAGGAAAGGAAATCTTTCTCTTCTTTCCAGTGTAATTCTTTGAAAGGGGCAACTCCTTCAAAATCCAAGTCATCATTTTGCCAACCATCATGAAGACAGCAGAGTCCGGACCAGTCAGCGAGGTTTCAGCCTAGATCTTCCTTCAAACCCTTTAAGAAGATTAAACCAGATACAGTCCAAAAAAGAACAGTGATCCTGACTATGTCAAGATGGAGGCCTCTGTGTTAAGGGTTGGTGGAAGGATACAGCAGGTCAGATCTCAGAGACAACTATTGTCAATGGATCAGAGGGTGCTCCAGGTGATAAGGTGGGATTATTTGATAGATATTCCTTCTCTTCCCCGGTCTATGGGGATCATTTGTATTCCTTTGCTTCTAAACCGGATCAAGAACAGGGCATTATTGGAGGGGATTTCATTGTTTCACAGGAAGAGTGCAATAGTTCCTGTCCCCGGAGAGGAGTGGGGTCTAATAGGTGTCTCAGTGTGTTTTCCTGGTTCCAAAGGCTTCAGAGGATTTCTGCCTGGTCATTGATTTAAAGAACCTCGATCCTTTCATTCAGGATGTCAATTTAAAAATAGAAAACATTCAAAGGATTATCCCTTTGATTATGTCCAACCACTTTCTGATCACCCTGGATCTTATAGATGCCTACTTGCACATTCCCATTGCCATGCAACATCACCAGTTTATGAGGTTTTCAGTGGGGGACCTTAATTGACAGTTTGTAGTTCTCTCTTTTGGCCTAAAGTCAGCTGCAAGTGTCTTCACCAAGATGATGGTACCAGTGGTGGCTCACCTGCATGTTCTGGAGATTCAGTTTTTTCCCTACCTAGATGATGAACTCCTACATGCCTCAAGTCTGAACCAAATTCATCTCTTCTGGGATCAATTGAAGGGGGTTCTACTCAGTCTGGGCCTTATACTGAATCTTCCAAAATGTCAGCGGTCTCCCTCAAAGAATCCCATTTCAGGATGGATCTGAGAAGAGGATTCCATGTTTACAATTGACAGTATAGAATCTGCTCTCTAGGGATCAGGCTCCAGCAAGACTTTGCTTGGAGGTTCAGGGATACTTGTAAGACACAATGCATACAGTAGAATGGGCAAGGTTTTATATACGGCCTCTTCTGTGGCATTTCAACAGTCGTTGGTCATCAACACTTTATTCCTTGGACAAATGGTTCCCCTGTCTCAGAAGGTCAGATTCAGGGCCCGATTTTAAGTTTGGTAGATGGCATTACTCCATCACAGACTTGACGGATATCCCATCCGCCATATTACAATCCCATTATATCACATGGGAATCGTCATAAAAGGGCACATGGGATATCAGTCATGTTTGTGACGGAGTAACCCATCTGCCAAATTCAGTCTTCTTTGGTGGTTGGACATAGGGAATCTGTCCAAAGGGGTGGAGATACATCTAGATCCTCCATTAGTGCTGCCAACAGATGCCAGCAAGATGGGCTGGGGTGCTTCTCTGTAGGACAGATCTTGCCAGTTCAACTGGTCCTTCTTGGAGAGTTGCAGATCATCCAATTGGAAGGACTTGAAGGCAGTCTTCAGGGTGTTGAAGTTTTTCCATCATTATCTGTTTTAGAGAAATGTGCTGATAAAGACAGACAAAACAGTGGCAGTCTCTTAAATCAACGATCAGGGAAGCACACGTTCAAAATCCCACAGTACAATAGCAGCACATTCTGATGGATACAACTACCTGTGGATTCCTCACCTTATGAATTCTCCCATGCGCCAGCATCCAACGGAAAATCTTCTTCCCAGCTCTCCACGTCGACGAGTTCGTCACAACTGCACAGCTCCACTCGACTCCGTTTGACATCACCGTTCCAATAAGAGGTCCTCACCGGCGTGCTGACGTCAGTTCCCTTTTTTCCGTGCCTTCAGCGCTAACGGTTTTCTCCAAGCTCTTGCTACTGTTGGAGGTATTCCATCTTGTTACTAGTTTCAATCCGGTTTCTAGTTACAATGTCTCCTCCTAGGAAGTTGGTATTTAAGCCATGTCGAGAGTACGGGGGTTGCATGTCGTTACCAACCCTCATGAGGATTGCCTTTGGTCTTTGAGCATGACGTCGAGGAGTGTGTTTCCTGCCAGAGCATGAACCCTAAGACTCTGAAGGAGAGAGAGGCCAAACTCTTTTTGGCCAAGGTGAAGAAGGGGCATAAGAGTCATCACAGATCCTCTTCCCATACTTCGTTGAAGAGACACAAGAAATTACGTCGTCATGACTCTCCGCGTAGTTCAGCTCGGAGACGGTCAAGATCAGATCTCCATCTCGACGGCGCCATGCAACGTGGGAGGTGAGTCTGACGGTGAATCCGCAACCTCAGAGCCCTCAGGCTTCTCCAGCACCGTCAGTCTTCGAGGTAGTGGCACCTCTGGAGACTCCTCGATTTTCACCTGCTGCTCATGATTCCGATGTTCCGCAAGCACAGGTGCAACATGGAGACCAGCGGTATCCTGCCTTTCCGGCTCCGGGAGCGGATCCGGCAGCATTTTTAAATGCCATGTTCTCGATGTTTAATGCTATGACCCCTGCTGGTGCACCAGCTGGTCCCACGGGTCCGTTAGCATTTTCGGTGGGCTCCCCGGCTCCTTACAAGGCGGCGCTGTTTATGCGCGTCTATCCGGCTGAGGGTGCCAGTTCGGCGCCGATGACGTTGCCTCGAGGTCCTGTGGTCCCGATGATGTCACCTTCCAGACCTATGGCGCCAATCTCATCGCCCCAACAGTGAACGCCGATAGTGGAGCCTCAAGTGTCCTCGGCACCGTTGGGATCCACTCCGGCGCCAGATCCGAATGATAGATTCGACCAAAGCCAAGCTTCCTCTCCTGTTCCACGTCTTCATGTTTTGAAGCCAGTGTCATCGACGTCGGCCAATTCTTTGTCAACGCCGAGGTTAGAGGCCAGACTGAGGTCGCGTAGAAAGGCCTTGAGACTTTTAGAAGAGGAAGAGTACCAACGGCGGTTCTTGGAAGAGGGGGAGATTGTGGAGCCCTTGGGAGAATATCAAGGGTTGGATTCAGCCAGTGGGCTTGACACTTCCCCGGAATGGGGCCTATCTTCACCGGGGGAGTTCACGGAGGAGGCGGCCTCCTTCCACACGGTGATTAGGAAGGCAGCAAACTTTTTGGATCTACCGTTGCCTGCTGCAGAGGTTAAGACAAATATTTTGACAGAGGTCCTACACCCTTCTTCAACTTCTGCGGATCCTTTGCTTCCGTTCAACGATGCTCTTACGGAGCCCATATTAGAGCTTTGGAGGAAGCCTGTGTCGTCACCTGTTGTTAATAGTTCTGTGGCAAGAAGGTACAGAGTGGCGCCTGGAGATCCGGGGTTCTTATCAAAACATCCTACCCCGGGGAGTCTGGTTGTTTAGGCCTCTTGCTCCACATGGTCTGCTCCAGGCTCCTTCCCTGTGATTCCAGCGGACAGGGAATCCAAAAGGATGGAGTAATCGGCAAAGAAAACTTTCTCTTCTTGCAGCATGGCTCTCAAGGCTGTGAATGCTACCTGTGTTCTCAGTAGATACGTACACGCCCTGATGGACTCATCTATGGTTCCTTACCTGCAGCAGGATGTACAGGGTCAATTTGGTGAACTTCTATCTGATGCTCAGGCTGCAGCAAAAAAGATAATCCAGTCTGGTCTGGATTCCACAGACTCGGTGGCCAGGGAAATGGGTACCTCTATTGTTACCAAGAGGCACGCTTGGTTGAGGGTTTCTGGGTTTTCTTCCTATGTGCAGACTACTTTATTGGATTTGCCCACTGATGGAGAGAAACTGTTTGGTGATAAAGCGGGCTCTGCCCTAGAGCGCTTTAAAGATAGTCGGGCCACAGCAAAGTCTTTGGGTCTGCAAGCCTCCTCTGCTATCCCTTTCAGGTCCTTTCGGAGGTTCAGAGGGTTTGGGCATGGAGCCGTCTACCGTGGAGACCCCAGTCCACAGTCCAACAGCCTGCCAGCCTCCCATATAGATCCTTTAGAGGGCGGGGAGGGTTCATACAAGAGTGGCCACCCAGCCACACCCTGCATCATCCTCTTCCTCTGGAGGACAACAACAAGGGAAGCAGCCCTAGTTTTTCTCCACAAGTGGGAGTTAATTACATCAGACTCATGGGTTCTGAACATTGTGAGAAAAGGATATGCTCTCCCTTTTCAGGAGTTTCCTCCTCCCATCCCTTCCCGTCCCTCATTTTGTTCAGAAGACCATCCCCTGTTGTTGCAGCAGAAGGTTCAGATCCTGTTGTCAAAAGGTGCAGTGGAGTTGGTTCCAGAGCAGGAAGGGGGTCAGGGTTGTTATTCAAGATACTTCCTGATGCCCAAGAAGGACAGTCGTTTGAGACCAATCCTAGACCTGAGGATTTTTAATTGGTTCTCAAGCAGAAAAAATTCAAGATGCTGACTCTGGCACAGGTACTTCTGGCACTGAGCAAAGAAGATTGGATGGTGTCTGTCGACTTGCAGGATGCTTACTTTCATATCCCTATACTCAAGTCACAGAGGAAGTATCTCCAGTTTGTGGTGGATTTGCAACATTACCAGTTTGCGGTCCTTCCATTTGGTCTTACTTCAGCACCTCAAGTCTTCACGAAGGTGATGGCAGTGGTGGCAGCAAGTGTCAGAAGGAAGGGAATATAGGTATTCCCTTACCTGGACGATTGGTTGATCAAAGCCAAGTCTCCAGAGCTTGTGTTGCGTCACTTGCAGATGACAACTCAGTTGTTTTTCAGTCTGGGTTTTATGATGAATGTACCCAAGTCTCACCTGGAACCCTCTCAACGCCTCCTGTTCATAGGGGCAGTACTGGATACTGCATTGAATCGGGCCTTTCCTCTGCCTCAGCGGATTCAGGACATTCAGCCGTTGATTCCAATGTTTTAAAATGGAGCGTTCATTCCAGTCCTCAAGATCTTATGCCTGCTCGGTCTGTTCGCTTCTTGCATTCTGTTGGTCACTCATGCACGTTGGCACATGAGGGCTCTCCAATGGTGCCTCAGCAGGCAGTGGTTTCAACACAAAGGGGATCTCGAGGACTCGATTACGATCTCCAGAGATGCTGCAGTGGATCTAAGATGGAGGGCTGTGGACGGTAACCTTTCTCAAGGAAGGCCGTTTTCACTGCCGCCTACTGTGGCCACGATCATGACGGATGCTTCCACTCTAGGGTGGGGAGCTCATCTGGGGGACATGGAGAGCAAGGGCCGTTGGTCTCCAGTGGAACAGACTTTTTATATAAATCTGTTAAAATTGGGGGCGATATTTCTGGCTGTCAAGGGCTTCCTCCCATCCCTTCATGGTCAGACAGTTCAGCTCCTGACGGACAACACTACCGCAATGTGGTATTTAAACAAGCAGGGAGGAGTAGGGTTGAACCTTCTCTGCAAGGAAGCTCTGCATCTCTCGTCCTGGCTTCAGGACTATCGGATTTGCTTGATAGCGAATCATCTGGCCGGAGTGCTCAACGCACGTGCGGACACTCTCAGTCGACATTTTTCGGCCGATCACGAGTGGTGTCTCCATCCAGATCGGGTCCTGCACATCTTTCAGATGTGGGGTTCTCCAGGGATAGATCTGTTTGCCACTCTGGAGAACACGCACTGCCCATCATTCTGCAGCCTCCAGTATCCAGTGCAAGGAGCTTTGAGGGATGCGTTTCGGATATCTTGGTGCAACCAGTTGCTTTACGCATTTCCTCCCATAGCCTTGATCCCTCGGGTTCTGAGGAAGATTCGCCAAGATCGGGCTCAGGTCATTTTAATAGCCCCGGATTGGCCAAGAAGGGTGTGGTACACAGACCTTCTCCAACTCTCGCTGTGCCTTCCGCTCTGTCTCCCTCTCAGGTCAGATCTCCTCTCGCAATCGCAGGGGCAGGTTCTACACCCCCACCTCCAGGGCCTGCACCTTCATGCCTGGAGATTGAACGGGGCAACCTGAGTTATTTTTCTCTCCCACCAGATGTAGTGGATGTTATTTTATCGACCAGGTGACACTCCACTAAGACAGTTTATGCTGGCAGGTGGGCTAAATTCGTGGCTTGGTGTGGAGAAAAGCAAATTGACCAATTGAGGGCCCACCTCTCCGATATTTTATTATTTGCTTTAGATTTAGCAAGGAAGGGTTTTGCAGTGGTTACAGTTAAGGGTTATTTGGCTGCTCTGTCAGCCTTTCTCTGCCTCCCGGATCAGCCCTCCTTGTTTAAGTCGCCTATTGTGATTAGGTTATTGAAGGGTTTAGTTAATAGGTTTCCTCGCATTCCTTTTCCTATGCCTCAGTGGGACCTAAATCTGGTCTTAACCTTTTTAATGAGGTCACCTTTCGAACCCATGCACTCTTGCCCGCTAAGGTTTCTGGTGCTTAAAACTGTTTTTCTCATTGCTATAACCTCTGCTAGGTGGGTTGGTGAGCGTGAGCTTCAAGCTCTTTCTGTTAAACCCCCCTTTACCTTGTTCTTCCCGGATAAAGTGGTGTTGAAAACCAGGGCGGCTTTCCTGCCAAAAGTTGTCACTCCTTTTCATATAGGGAAGACCATTACCCTTCCATCTTTCTACCCTCCTACTCACCCCTCGAAGGAAGAAGAGAGGCTTCACCGTTTGCACCCTAAAAGGGCTCTTAGTTTTTATACTGAAAGGACGAAAGACTTTCACCTGGAGGACCAGCTGTTCGTGGGGTATATTGGACAGAGGAAGGGCAGAGCAGTCCATAAAAGAACAATATCCAGGTGGGTCATTCTTTGTATCAAGATTTGCTACTCGTTGACAAAGAAAGTTCCCCCTGAGGGTATCAGGGCCATTCAACCAAGGCTAAGTCTGGTACTTTGGCCCTGGCAAGAGGGGTTCCAGTGGTGGATATTTGCAAGGCAGCAACTTGGGCGTCCCTCCACACCTTTGCAAAGCATTATTGCTTGGACTTGGAGGTCTGTATTGCAGGAATTCATGGTGTAACCAATCAGGCTCATACCTCCGAGTTCAGTACTGCTTTGGGACTTCAATTCATAAGGTGAGGAATCCACAGGTAGTTGTATCCATCAGAAGAACAAGTTACTTACCTTCGGTAACGCTTTTTCTGGTGGATACAATAGCTACCTGTGGATTCCTCACAGTACCACCCGCCTCCCCGTTGCCTGTCTGGTTACATTAAAATATGTCGTTTTATAAGTGTATATATATTGATGTCTTTTTCTGTATATATAAATGATGGTTTTGATTATATTGCATCATGGTGGTTTTATGTATATATGTAGTTATTGGAGCTATTGTGAGGTCAGTTTTCACCTGTTTGCCTCAAAGGCACATAAAAAATGGGTGAAACTGATGTCAGCACGCCGGCGAGGACCTCTTATTGTCACGGTGACGTCAGACGGAGTCACGTGGAGCCGTGCAATTGTGACTTCCTCATCGACATGGAGAGCTGGGAAGAAGATTTTCTGTCTGATGCTGTCGCATGGGAGAATTCATAAGGTGAGGAATCCACAGGTAGCTATTGTATCCACCAGAAAAAGCGTTACCGAAGGTAAGTAACTTGTTCATTGGACTCTTTGGTGGAGATCAAACATTGCATTTGACAGCATTTCACAGCAAGGGTACTGACAATGTGAAGGCGGACATCCTCAGCAGAAAGTTTCCAGATTCACAGGAATTATCACTGCTTATTTCAGCATTTCAGGAGATTTGCTATGCTTCAGGAGAACCTTTCTGGATCTCTTTGCAACCAAAGACAATGTTCAACTTCACAGGTTCTGCTCTAGGTTTCTGGAACAAGGAGCTTGGGAAGTGGACACACTGGTGGTGAAACGGCCGAAACATCTCTATGCATTCTCTCCTTTTCCATTGATCCAGAAGGTTCTCTCCAAGTTCCAGCAAGGGAGAAGGAACTTGATACTTGTAGTCCCTTATTGGCCACTGAGGTCATAGTTTATGCTTCTGAAGTCCCTGGTTCTTCTCTGTTCATAAGTGCTGCCAAAGTCTCCATCTCCCCCCAAACTTTTGCCCTGGCCTTTCGGCTCCAAATCTCTCTATTGGTTTGGAGTTTGAGAAGTACAGACTCCAGCAAACAGTCTTTCTCCTTCCTTGCTGGAGGTAATTAAGCATTCTAGAAGGCATTCCACTTTGAAGTCCTACTCAAAGCACTGGATGTCTTTTGACACACTGTGTTCTGCTCACAGTCTTTCGACATTTACATGTAGGTTGTCTGATGTTTTGCAGTTTCTTTTGGGTGGGGTTTACTTGAATCTTTCTCTTTCCACCCCAAGAGATCAATGGTTTGCAATGAAGGTTGTTAGGGACTTTTCTGGACATTCTTCGATGTTGCATTTATTGGTGTCTTCATTATTCAGAAGTTTTTCTGTGGTGGGGCCAATAAACAAATCCTCCTTCTCCAACTTGGAACTTTCCTACTGTTTTGTGGGCTTTACAGTCTTATCCCTTTGAGACAGGGTAGAGTTAAAGTTCCTTATCTATAAGGTTCCTTTCTTAGTCGCTATCACATCAGCCAGGAGAATTGGGGAGCTGGGAGCCTTAAAAATGCTGCCTACCTTTTATTCGGTTTCTGGATGATGTAGTTGTTTTGAGACCTGACCATACCTTTGTACCAAAAGTTAACTCTGTTTTTCATAGATCTCGGGAAATGATTCCCTCTGCTTTCTTTCCCTCTCCCTTCTCTCTGGAGGGCCATTTGTTGAATATGCTTGATGTTAGAAAGAGCTCTTTGATTTATGGTACCAGGTCCCAGCAGTTCAGGAAAACTGACTCCTTGTTTGTGACCTTTGGACAGTCTGGAAAAGGCAACCTCTATGACTCTAAGTAGATTAATTAAATCCACAATGTTGCTGGTCTTACAGGATATTTTGGGAGATCTTCCAGTTTAAGAAAGGTCCACAAGGAGAATGGCTGCCTCCTGGGTGGAGATCCAGGGAGTATCAATCCCAGATATCTGCAGGGCAGCTACTTGGTCCTCAGAGCATACTTTTGTCAAACACTATCACCTTCTAAAACTGGGAGTGCACCAAAACCACACGCCTCCGCAAGGTAGGCATAACAAGGAGAAATATTTTTATTTGTCCTTGTTTGTTCCTCTTTCTATGTGTGCTGCATTCTGGAGCACACATAAAAAAGAATTATGCCTCCCAGAATTGTTTTGTGCAGGAAGGTGTCCCTTCTTGCACAAAACCAATTATATGTGCAATGCAAGCACCCTTGCACCATGGTGCAAAGGTGCCTGCATTGGTGCTAGGCAGCCAATTGAATGCTTGTGCAGGGAGAAAGGACAAGAATACACCATATGCCTTAAATACAACACATTTGTGTCCTTTCCCAGTGACACACTGAGGTGCAGCAAGGTGACTTGCTTTGCTGCACTGCACCACTTTCCTATAAATATGGGACTTACTGAAGATGTTTGACTCACAGAGCATGGGACAAGTCCAAAAATCTAGAGGAAGGCCGTGGACATGAGGAGTGTCTTACAGTACATGATGTAGTACTAAATGGATGCAATGTCCATGACACGTGTTTTTAAACACTTTAATAGCACAAATCAGAAACTTGGTGACCTTTAAATTCTTAGCTATCCAACCAATCCTTCTAATTCTTCGAGGAACACCAGAGGCACACATCTAGACAACATTTGTAGGACCTTTTCCTCGGGTATGCATAGAATCACAAAAACAACATTCAGGAGAAATGGAAACCATTGGGTTTTTAAAATGAAAAGCACAGTGATATCATAACACAGGGTTAAGTCTCGGTCAATTAGAGTTTAAGCAACATGAGGAAATAATGTATATTATATAAGTAAATAAAAAAGACATCCAAGCCTCCCATGCTGAAGATACAAAGTTTTGGGGAAACCATAATATTGCTTGGTAAAAGCCAAGTATCCAGCAGCATAAGGACCTATTTATCTATACTTCCCAGTCTTGTTTGCAAAGCGATTGATATTTTATGCTCACTAAAGGTAGGTTGTGCCCTACATAAGAGTACAATGATGACTTGGATTTACTCTCAAGGGCCTTACCTACAGTCTCATTCATATATGAGCAGTGTACTTGATAGCACACTCACGGATGCGCAATCGCCACACTAAACTGACATAGGTCTAGGGTTGCTTTGTGTTCCTATTCGGAGGGAACCTGATCTGGCAGATATGTGGACTGTTCCTTTTGTAACAGGACAAGGCTGATTTGCATGACTGGTCTCTGTGTGAAGAGGCATGGAGGGTTAAAATTATGAGCTAGAATGGTACCCTGAGCAGTTGACATTGGCTGAGAAGTCTCCAGAGTAGCCACTAAGTGCAAAATGATGTGGTGATAAAACTTGTTGAACCCTGGCAACACCGGAAGTAAAAGGCACTGATATCATAAACACCAAAGTGTATGCTGCATGAGCTCTTAAAGTCACTTTCCAAAAGGACTAATGGGCATATTTATGAGTCTCTTGCACTGCCGTTGCGTCACTTTGTGTGACGCAACGGCATCGCAAACCCTGAAATTATATCTATCCACCATGTGTGGCTTTGAACGGCTTCATAGATATGGAGTGTGGCAATGCAACGCAAAATGCTGCGTTGCCTTACTCTGCGCAAGGGAGATGTTCCATGGGCATTGCATGGAACAAGATGAAATATTGATATTTCGCCTCAGATTTTCCTTTTTCTATGTGTGACGCATTCTGCAGCACACTTGGAAAGAGGAAAAAGTGTCCCAGGATTGTTTCTGCGCAGGAAGGTACCCCTTCCAGCGCAAAAACAATTCTGCCTACATTTCAGATTCACATGGTGCAAGGGTGGCTGATTTGGAACTAGACTGCCAAAACGGCACCAATGCAGGAGGAGAAGACCGGAAAGCCTTGTATGCCATAGATACGGTGCAACCCTGCCCTTTCCCTTTGATGCAGGGCAGCAGTGACTTTCTGCACTGCCCTGCATCAAAAGCCCATAAATATGGGCCTAAGTTTGCTAAATGCATCGTGCACCATGTTTACGCAAGGGAGTTTGTACAATACACAGTAAGACTGAAACTGTGCAACACACAGGACTATGCAACAAATTATACATTATTTGGCAGGAGTTTCTGAAAAGGTCCTGCATAAAGATCACTTAAGATGTCTCACGGGATGAAAATCATTTCTGCCCAATCAAGACCAAATATGTTACATAATGGGCTTCTAAGAGTAATTGCTTTCTTTCACTACAGGCCTACAACAGCAAAATACATTCCATTAACAAGATTATTAGATGTAGGCGTTCGATATTTAGAGAGCATGGTTGGGCACGGTAGCTCTTATCTGCCTTTAAATTATATGAGACTGATTCACAAATCTAAAGATTTAAATACAGTGCGTACGTCAAGATTAGGCATCTACACATTTAGAACTTTAAAATAGTGAAATATAAATGTACTTGTATCTCGTATTAATTCCATAGGTCGGATGTATGCACGCATATAAATGGAACTCGCATTCAATAATAGCGTACACTCATTATTCTAACTCTCCAAATGCATAATATACGCGATGCATGCATATGGTTCAGAAAATTGCGTCACATCTTTTTTTCATTTCTGTGCTCTTCATTTTAAAATTATTGGACATGTTTGGAGCTCTGACTAAAAACATCTGGGAAAAAAGAGTTCTAACGGCACAGTTCTTACTTCAGATTAATTTAGGAGTACATTAATACCTCACATAAGTGGGTCACATCCTTGTACTTTTTGCACTTCTTGCTTCAGATTAATTTGAAAGTTAGTAGGTGCTCAGATAACGTGGTGAAGTGGGCCTAAAAATCGTTGTCACTCAGCCCCTAAATTTCTAATCTGCAATCTCCGCGGTCACCAACTTTGGGTTGTGATATTACTATTTCCATATGTATGGAACCCTCTCTCCTAATTAGTTAGGATTTCAGAAAGTGTACTATACCAAAAAAAATACTTAAAACCTGCCTCTTGTGTATGGTAGCACAAAACATCTGCAATTGCCAAGAGCCATCTGCAATACACATAACCGTATAGACCTGTAGCAATCCCGGGGAAACCAGCACCATGTAGCGCAACTATAAGTCAACTAATCACTTTAACAGGTGAACACATGTCCATGCTTTCCCAGCTCATCTCACGAAAGTTCTTAACTCTTCTCCCAGTGCTTCCACCACCGTCCCCCATATCTCCCGGTTTCAGATATCATGTGAAAAGGATATGCATGGATGTGAATGCAACACAATTCCATGAGTATTGAAAGTGACATTCTGTACACTTTGGCCCATATAAGGCATTAGAGAACTGGTTGCTTGTCTCCCGTTGACCCTCAAAAGCTTTCTGTGGCACTTTGAGGGTCAGATGGAGGGCAAAAATGGAAGCCACATAAGTAAAGGTGTTTTTTTCTTGTTGTTTTTTTTTACCTACAGTTACTTTCGGCAGCAAAGGCACTGCCATGGGTACCAAAGAGCAAACTGGGGGTATCAACTGCTGTCCACCTCTAGCCCTCATTGAAATCCACGAGGGTGAAGCATCCGATTCCCAGCCAGTATACCGCTTCCACACCTTTCATCTGATATGTGACTTAGGGGCATATTTATACTCTGTTTGCGCCAAATGTGCTTCAAAAATTTTGATGCACATTCGGCGCAAACCGTGCATCATATTTAAACTTTGATGCTCGAGCCCGCGGATGTCAAAATTCCTCTGTGTGAGTCATTTTTTGGATGCGGGAAACTGCCTTGCATTAATGATATCCAAGGTAGGTGTTCCCGCCCAAAAAATTACTTTAAGGCCTGTGCGCCTTATTTATACTCCTGCGTCATTTTGACACACAGGAGAGGGCGGGCCTTAAAAAACGGCGCACAGCCTGATGTGTGCCGTTTTTCAACGCCTGGGTCAGGGCAGGCGTTAAGGGACATGTGGGCTCACTTCCATGGTCTCTGGCCATGGAAGGTGTCCAGAGGTGCCCTTCCCTGCCCCCAGGGACACCTTCTACCACCCTCGCCCACCCTTGGAGGACACCCATGGATGGGGGGACCCATCCCAGGTAAGTACAGGTAAGTTGAGGTAAGTAATTTTTTTTTTTTAAGTGCCAAAGGGGGGCCTAATTTGGGCCACCCTACATGCCACTGTGCCCAATGACCATGCCCAGGGGACTGAAGTCCCCTGGGCATGGCCATTGGGCAAGGGGGCATGACTCCTGCCTTTGCTAAGAAAGTAGTCATTTCAATGGAGGTTGTGCCTCATAAAAAGGCGCAAGTCCGGTTTGAGGCATGATTTTTGCCTCAAACCTGACCTGCACCATTTTTTGATGCACAACCCCCATTTTCCCCTACGCCGGCGCTGCCTGGTTTGAGTCATTTTTTTTTACTCTGACCAGTCCGCAGCACCGGCTAACATCATTCCTTAAATAAGGCGCCTGCATGGCGCATAGGAATGGCATTAGTCGGCAGTAACATATTTGAAGCAAGCCAGCGCTGGTTTGCATCAAAAAGTATAAATATGGGCCTTAGTGGTTAACTTTCACTAACCTCTCACCGTGGGCACGAGCACATTTACTTATCCTACTTAGAGTAGGAATGAGAACGTAAAAAGTACTTTCAAGTTCGGTTTTATTGCAATGTCTTTCCACAGTTTTTCTGATATATTCTTCCTTTCTTGATAGGTTTTTACAGATCTGTGCGGCAGCAGCCTGTCGAGTTCGGCAAAATAGGGTCTCAGACGCACATCCGCTACGTGCAGTGGTACGAATGCGGAACCACAATACCCGGGAAATGGTGAAGAGTTTCGCAGCTGAAGAGAAGATAACGTCGCCACCACAGCGACAATCTCACAGACCGCGGATGTCATCTGTGTTGCCGGTTTATCATTTAAATACGTCTATTGTATAAAATTTATTACAAAAAGTTCTATCCAACCAGATTATTGCAGAGTTTAGTCGTTAGTTCCATAGTCTGCTTACTGTATTTATCAAGTTTTAGTACAACATTTGGAGAAAAAACATGTTCACAGGCTAAAGTCTCGGGAAGCTGGCTCCCTGTTTGTGGTATCTTGAGTGATACAGTTTGTATATTATTTATCACAAATGTTGTAACAAATGTTTTGAAGCACAGATATGGCAAAGCCGATGTTCAGACAGGTGCAGCTTGTATTTTTTTTTTATAGTCTCGGTGTTTTATGTTACATGTACAGGATGTTCTATAGTTGCCAGGTCGTGGATCGTCCCCAGTGAGTTTCTAAGTTATTGCATCAAAAAGACTACATAGCCACCCAAGTGCCTTCTCTGAGCACGACATCAAATTATTCAATACAAAGGAAATTGCATTTGAGGAGGGGTCTTGTTATGAGTTACTCTCAAGTTTTGTTGTTGTTAATGGTTCTATAAAATAAAGAATACATGATCTAAAGAAATGGAAATTTGCGTGGATTTAATTGCTTTCATAAGAAATTGGTGAACATCCCATCCACGATTGTACATTCTACGATCTACTTTAAGCTAGACCGATATTCAAAGTGTCACGTTTTTTATGACATCTCGTTTGACATCATTGACTCCCATTGATGCTTTTCAATACAGTGAGGTATGAGTTTGAGGTTACTAAAGAGTTTTGGCTCCTAAGAACATTGCCTGATCAACAAAGGAAATGGGGAAGGAAAATGGATTCACCAAGAGGTAACGGCTTGTGCATACATGGCAGCTTGATAAGTTAAGGGACCTCTTACAATAAAAGAAAAAAACACAGCTAATGTGACACAAAAGGGGGCAGTACATTAGATATAAGTTAATTTGGGATGGACAGCAAGATCAATCGCCAAAAGCCAGTCTGATTTTTTTGCATAATAATGTAAGTTTTCTATTTCTGATCCGCAAGTGGTTGTTTTGGTAACAGATGCTGTGACAAGTGTTTGCGACAATCATAGGGTGGCCACAGAGCTCAAAAGTTAGAGATGAACCTGATAGTGCTCAGTAGTAGTGAATATCCCGACAAACAGATTTGTTACAAAATGAAGAAACGTGTAAGCTCCGGAAGCCCAGAACAGAATCCCCCTTATATAGAAAGGCTTGGCGTCCAGTAAGGGAGGGGCCTGGATGGAGCAAAATCCAAAATATAGACTAGTGATTAGCGCAAGCTATCAGGGCTAATACAATTTGCAGCACTGAACAAGACCAAAAATTATATTAACAACTTTAAAGTGACACAATGGTTTGCAAAATATGAAGTGCTGGCCACCCTCCTCATTGTGGTCTTTCAAGGAGATATGGATGGTACAAAAGATCCATGGGGAATCCAAGAGATCTCTAGAATAACTAGGGGAGGTCTTAAGGGTATTGAATTTAGTAGTAGGAACTGGCAGGCGGAATGAAGCAAGTGTGCAACTCTCGAGTGACTGGTGATGGGTCAGTAGCAACACAATACAAAGAGAAGAGGATGACTCACTTGAATCTTTTTCTTAGGAAGCCTCAAGCAAGAACCGTTGTGTTTAAACCTAAGGATCACTGCCTCTGCACCCTAATGGGTAGAGATATGAAAGGGTAAGAAGTGAGGGCTTGTCATGGGATTCTGCTAGCCCAGGATGTGTGGGAAGCAAATGCAGGCATCAGCGGCAGCCACTGCAAATCTGAAGGGGTGAGGTGGACAGGAGGAGGGACGGGGACTGGGGGGGTTTTGAGTAAAAAATCTTTTTTTTCTTATCACCCCTCCGTCTCCTGCCACCTTGCTCCTCTTCCCTCAGTGTGGTGTCCCAGCATTCACTGGGGCACCAGCACAGGCTCCCCAGCAATCCAGGTGCTGCTTTCATGCTAAAGCTAGCATGAAGGCAGCATCAAGATTGGTCTGGGTGGCTTGGACTGCTGCTCAGAAACAACCCTGGGGTCTGTGCAGTTTCTCCAGCTCTGCTGTTCAACACAGCTGGGCTGGAGAAACCTAAGTGAGACGGCCAGCCAAACATACATGCGCACTTAGGTGCACTCTTTCCTCCTCCCCCTCCCGTGGCCCAGCCAAGCCCACCCCTCTCTTCACATGCTGCTGGCTGAACAAGCAGCTGAAAGAAAAAATGATAATATTGTTTTATCTTTCAGCTCCTGGCTTAGCATGTGAGGTGACACGCCTTCGTCATTGCAAAGTACCAGCCCCTGGCAAGAATTCTAGAAGACAGAATCCCCCAGAGCCGACCGTAGACTTGTCTTCTTCCCATCCATTTTTGCTGCACCTGCTTGATTTATTGGGTTCCAGAGGCCCCACAATGTCAATACCTACCCTTTCAAAGGCAGTACTAACCACTGGAAAAGGTTGGAGGGGAGCCCTACATTGCTCCCCACTCTTGCCACTTGCCTGACAAGTCTGGCAAGACCTGCAATGAGCATCTGAGTGCCTGCGCATTAGGGGCCAGTAAAAGTGGGTGACAAGCCGTTCAAATGTCTTGTCCTGTCCCAAATGTCCAGCTAAAGGCACATTATGAGCCAGACCCAGTAGGAAGGCTATGTACCACCACCACAAGGGCTGACCTAGGCTCAGCAACCTTAGACTCACTATACAGGAGGCTGTCCTCCCAATAAATCAGGTGAGATACTGGCTCCTTGCCAGCGACCTGGTCTGCAGCCTGCTGCTGCAAACCCACTAGAGTAGGGCATGTCTTCTGTGCCTTACAGAATGCCTCCCTGGTAGGTCCTCCTTCCTGCTGCCACTGTGACAGCTCAGGGACCTCCCACAGCTCCTCCACCTGTTCCCCTGTAGGCTCCAGTGCGTCACTCTTAGGCTCTGCCTTCTCCCAGACCGTGGGATATTCTGGAGCTAGTTTCCCACTCCCCTTGCCCTTCCTCTTTTTGGTGGTCACTTGGGCCACTGTTTCAGGCTCCAGGGGCTTCGGACCACCCTGACGGGCTGCCATTGACCGGGTGAATACACATACCCACCCAGGCAGACCCAACATCTCCAGTGCAACCTATGTTCCACTTCCTTCCAAGGGAAATCCTCCAGGTCATTGTCAAGCAAACACTCCAAAGGCATGGTTGGACTCACAACTACTTTTACAAACAACCCCCATTTAAAGGGAACCTGTGCCACTCTGCACAGGCGCTCTGAGTTGTCCACTGCAACTACTTGGCAAAGTACAGGGGGATCTATCTGCTCTTCAGGCACCAGGTGACTCTTCACTGTAGTCACACTGGCTCCTTTGTCTCTCAGAGCCTCCTCCCTCTGCCCATTAATGGTAACCCACTGCCTGCACTTTTTAGTGTTCTCAGGCACTAGGGTTCTCTGGACCATCCTACTGTCCCCTAGTGAGACAATGGTCATCTCAACTGGCTCCCGCCGACCTGGAACCAACTCCGCCCCAAGGGCTACACTGGCCAAACCCTGTGACTGAGCACCAGTGGGTGACAGTGTACCCTTGGGACATTTGGCATCCCCTCTCACATGACCCACTTGGTCACATGCATGACACTTACGGGGGACCCCTCTCCACAGGTTTCCCTTTGGAGAACTATGGTTTGTTTTCACTGGGAGGCTGGGAATCCTTACCCTGGGAACTAGGTTGGGGCCCTTTTGAGAACTCCCCCTGTTTACCCTTACCCCCTTCTCTTCTGAGAGGGACCCTGTCCACCCTTGGTGTGGTCTCCGCCATACCTCTTCTGGACCCTGGTCCTGTCCAAGCGGGCCGCTTCCTGCACAAGTTTCCTGGGATCTGTCAGCTTGCTGTCAATTAGGTGCTGGCGCACCTCTGGAAAACATAAACTGTACAAGTGCTCCCAAGCAATTAAAATGTAAAGCCCCTCATATACTGTCATCTTACTGCCCTTCACCCAACCTTCCAGTGACCTGCAAAAAGAACCAACACATTATAACCATGTTTGGGATTCCTTCCTCTTATAGGACCTAAACTTGTAATTATACTGCTCAGGGGTGAGACTATACCTTGTAACTAGGGCATCCTTCATGATAGAGTGAGTGAGCCCCTGAGGATCCCCTAAGGATGTCAGATTATCCCTCCCCTCTACCTCGAAGTGTTTCCACAGACCCACCCCTACCCCCTGAACCACAAAAATATGTCACCCTCCCTTTTGTAATCCTTCTCAAGGTCTTTCGGAGTGTGCTCCCTCCTCTCAGGCTGTACTGGAATATTTCTGCCACCATCCCTACTGGACTGGCTCCTCTGATCCAGCTCCCTCAAGCTGGGCTTATGAGCCAGCAGTATCTTCTTTTCCTCTATGGCCATCCTCCGTTCTTCCATCTCCCTTTGCATCCTAAACCTTTCCAACTCCAGCTGGTGAGCCCTCTCTGTCTGTCTGTCCTGTAACTGTTCAGGAGTCAGACCCTTTGATGACACACTGATACCTGCCCTAGAGACTCTCTCCCTGGATATAACAGGCCCACCCACTATACCATTGTGTATTGTGCACCTCCTCATCCTCCTTCCCCTCCTCCTCTGTGTGCCCCTCAGCTTTCTAAGCTGTCACCCAGGCCCTCAGTGCCTCCTGCAGCTCCTTTTTCCTGGTGAAGCCCTTAGTGGAACAGGCAAAATTCTTGCAGAACTGCCTTAACTGTGCAACTGTATAGCTCTCCAGTTTCCCAAAGTCAAAAGCAGCTCCAGCTGATGCATCTCCAGATTGAGACATGATGAAGAATCAACAAAAGTGCAAAGTTCCAAGGCAGACAAAGAGTTTCCAATGAAGTTCAAAAGTTAATAAAAGGTCAGCAAAAAAATGGAAGTAGGGAAAAAATCCAAAAAGAGAAAAAGCAAAAACAAGCTGTATGTGGTCACATAATGGTCTGCACTGGGAACAGTAGTGTACACTTAATCACTGTAGGTCAAGTACAAATAGAAGTCCAACTCCTCACCGCTGATCACCAATGTTAGAAATGGGGTCTTTGGTTGGCAGTCGCGTTACCCCCTGTCCAAGCAAGGACAATCACTCTAGTCAGGGTAAAGGAGAATCACACTCAGTTAATCCCCGCTCACCCCATTGGTAGCTTGGCACAAACAGGCAGGCTTAACTTCAGAAGCAATGTGTAAATTATTTGTACCAGTGCACACAGTAATACAGTGAAACACTACAAAATGGACACCACGCTAGTTTAGAAAAATAGGTAATATTTATCTAAATCAAACAAGACCAAAATGAAAAAAATTCAACATACAAAATTCAAGATATTAATTTTCAAAAGAATAAGAGTCTTAATCCTTAGAAAACATTGAGAATGCTGTTGTTACACAAAGTACCTTGTTAGCAAAAAAAATAAAGCTGCACAGGTGAGCGTGCATCGGAAGCGGTTGGCAGTGCGTTGCTTCCTTACTCGCAAGTGAGGCCATGCATTGTTTCCTTCTCTGGTCGGGTCGGCGATGCTTCGTTTTTCTCCCTCAGAAGAGAGCAACGCATCGATTTCTGGATGGGGCACCTCAAATCCACGCAGAGTCGGGTTGAATTGGACGCCCAGGGACGATGTGTGGAAAATCCAGTCGCTTGGTGTTAGAAAACAGCACTGCGTGGGGTTTGCACCATTATCAGCCTCTGTAAGTGTTGTTTCTTCAGCAGCAATGTGTCAATCGCCCAGCCGCGATGCAGGTGGAGCGTAGATTTCAGCCACAAAGCCGGTGTTGCGTCATTTATCAGCCGCGTTATGGAAGGTGCATTGTAAATTTTCCTGTACGGCGTTCTGTGCATGTATTTTCAGTGCTTGCCTGGCAGCTTCACCTCTCAAGGGCCCAGGGACTGGATAGGGCACCACTTGGCAGGGCAGGAGTCTCAGCAGAGAGTCCAGGTGCTGGCAGGGGAAGTCTTTGATGGCCCTGAGACTTCAACAACAGGAGGCAAGCTCAGTTCAAGCCCTCGGAGATTCTTCTCAAGAAGGAGTGCACAACAAAGTCCAGTCTTTGTCCCTTTTCACAGGCACAAGTAACAACTGTAGGATAGCCCAACAAATCACAGTCACAGGCAGGGGCAGCACTTCTCCTCAGCTCTTCAGCTCTTCTCCTTGGCAGAGGTTCCTCTTGATTCCAGAAGTGATCCAATCTTCAGGGGTTTTGGGTCTACTACTTATACCACTTTCTGCCTTTGAAGTAGGCCCACTTCAAAGGAAAGTCTCTCTTGTTTGTCAGATCCTGCGCCTTGCCCAGGCGAGGCCCCAGACACACACTAGGGGGCTGGAGACTTCATTGTGTGAGGGCAGGCACAGCCCTTTAAGGTGTGAATGACCACTCCTCCCCTCCCTCCCAGCACAGATGGCTCCTCAGGATATGCAGGCTACACCCTAGCTCTCTTTGTGTCACTGTCTAAAAGAGAGGTGCAAACAGCCCAACTGTCAAACTGACCCAGACAGGGAATCCACAAACAGGCAAAGTCACTGAATGGTTTAAGCAAGAAAATGCCTACTTTTTAAAAGTGGTATTAGTGGCATTGTCAAACACACAATCTAAAAACAAACTTTACTAAAATATGTATTTTTTAATAGTTTTTTCAGAGACCCTAAACTCCAAATTTCTGTCTGCTCCCAAAGGGAATCTGTACTTTAATAATATTTAAAGGCAACCCCCATGTTAAGCTATGAGAGAGATAGGCCTTGCACAATGAAAACCGACTTTGGCAGTATTTCACTGTCAGGACATATAAAACACATTAGTATATGTCCCCATGGGGCTACCTATGGCCTACCTTTGGGTTGCCTTACATGTAAGAGAAGGGAAAGTTTAGGACTAGCAAGTCGAATTGGCATTTTAAAACTGCACACACACACACACACACACACACACACACACACATACACACACTGCAGTGGCAGGTCTGAGCCATGTTTACAGGGCTACTCATGTGGGTGACACAACCAGGGCTTCAGGTCCACTAGTGGCATTTGATTTACAGGCCCTGGGCACCTCTTGTGCACTGTATTAGGGACTTACTAGTAAATCAAATATGCCAATCATGGAAAGCCAAATACATTTTACAGAGCAGCACTTGTACTTTAGCACTGGATGGAGGTGGTAAAATGCCCAGAGTATCAAAAACAGCAAAAAACAGTCCAGCACATATCAACAACCTGGGAAACAGAGGCAAAAAGTTAGGGGAGACCACGCCAAGGATGCCAAGTCTAACAGACTCATTTTGCTCTCACACAAGCACTACTTCTACCCTCAGACCACCTATCGTTCACTCACAAAGACAATGTTAATTCTGCATTCAAACAGACACACCATTCACAATACACTCAGACAAGCACACTGCTCACACACATGTACACTACTCACTAGGAAGGTGGAGAGTTGAGACAGGTTGTGGCATGAGTCACAAACTGAGTATCTGGTGCATCAATCCACAAGTGCAATTCAAAATTGTTGACATAAGCTACACTGAAGCCCGAATGTGCGGTTAGGTTATCTGATCTCCCACAAGTCACAATTGGTCCAGCAGTCCAGACTGTTTGAGTCTGATCTTTGTGGACTTTTGCACGGAAGACTTTTAGCATCAAAAGAGTTCCTGTTTCCCATCTAAAAATAAGGTGGCAGTGTACTTTGCAGTGCAAAAATATGGTAAAATAACTAAAGAAAGAAAAAAAAAAAACAATATGCCATGTGCTTCAATAAACATAAAAAAGTAAAGCTTTGTCTGCCATCTTTATCTTGGGAAATGATACAACATGCAGAATAACATTTCGTAGATAGTGGCATGGTTTTGACATTCGAAGCAGTGATGCCTGGTGTTCTACCTAAGAAAGCTTTGGTCTAGCAGCAATGGCAGAAGAGACTCTGGTACTCTCAGCACTCAATTAGCACTACTCTGCAGTTAGAGGTGAACTGCTGGAGGATAAACTACAGGAAATATCTCCTGAGGTGTGACTTTTTTAAAAGCAAAGCAGAGTAGCACAGAGTAAGCAAGCAAATACTGTTACTCAGACTACTTGACATCCTAAAGACCAGCAGCTGTCTACTAGGCAGAGCTAAGTATTGAGAACAACACCAATGGCTGAAGGGGGAGGATCCAGTGATATAAGTATGCTGTTCTGAAGGACTGAACCAATATGTGAATTACACCTTCTGATGTATAACTGAAGTGGGCTTACCCAAAGCCCATGTTCTTTAAGCAAGATGATGCATGATTTTTGAGACACCATGAGGCTAGTAAGCCAGTTAAAATAATATTTTCGCTAGGCCTCAAACACACCAGAAATAGACAGAGCAAAAGGAGTGGGAAAGCAGTGTGTCCTTGGCTCGGCACTGATCAAGAGCACCACAATCTTCTTTGAAAGACTAAAAATGAAAATGTCACTGCAGGGCCAGTGCAAGTCATGGAGCAACCATGGTGTCATTAGGTGGAGCTAGGAGGGCGCAAGAAAAGTGACACATCAGGACCGATGCGTCACTTTCTTGTGAATCTGCCCTTTACGGGCTTATTTACAAGCCCCTCTGTGCCGCCGGAACATACTTTTTTGTGACAGTCCTGTGGTGTACACTGCAAGGCCATATTTAGAAGGCCACATAAAGCCAACCTGTCTGGCTTTGCATGGCCTATAAATATGGACTGAGCCAACACAGCGCAAGTTGCAGCGTTGCCTCACCCTGCGACAGGGAGGTATGCCATAGATGTTACGGTGGGTGTTCCATGTAACACCCATGGCATTTGACAGATTTCCTAGATTTACGAGATTCTGTCCAGCTGGGAATGCATAAAAAGCCTACGCCTTCCTATAGTAGGCATAAGCGAGGCGCAATGATGAGCTATACCTTTATTTATCCATGTTTTCCCTTTTTCCATGTGTACCGCATTCTACAGTACACATAGAAAGAAGAAAACGTCTCTCACAATTGATTTTGTCCAGGAAGGTGTCCCTTCTTGCACAATAACAATCATCCCTGCAACGCCGACACCCTTGCACCCTGGTGCAAGGGTGCCTGTGTTGGTGCATGGCAGCCGATTGTGCACCAGCACAGGAGAAAAGAACTGGAATGTGCCATATCTCTTCGATAGAGAGCATTCCTGCCCTTTTCTTCTGATGCAGGCCAACACAGCAAGAGGCTTTCTGCGCTGCCCTGCACCAGAAAAATTTAAATATGCCCCTTATTCACCTCCTGTGCGAACTAGCTTTACAAATCAGACAGAAAATGCAATGTCAGAGACTACAGTAGAATTGTGCATCTGACATGCATTTGGAAGGTTAACCATCCCCAGCCATGTTCACCTATGAATCCACCACCATATATTTTCACAGACTATGGCATTTTGGTAATGGCTCCTCTGTTAGCCCACCTATCATGTAGTCCAGCAGAGATTGGCAATATATTCATATTGACATTAGTCAGATGCGAATACACATGCAGCAATTCAAATTTTGATTTATGAACTACCCTTTCTATGACATATGATTTCTTTTTGTTAGGGATGCACATTTAACATGGGATTGCAAACATCATCCTACATCACACACAATCCTTGCACTACACAATAAGCATTCAGGATGACAGTCACTGGTAACATCCGGATCTTTGAAGCTCTCAACCTCACCAATTGTGTATGGGTCTGGTCCACCCACAAGACATAACATAGTACATAGCACTCACTGTGGGCAAGTGAAGCACAGTACATATGAATAGCAATTGGCTATGTAACTCTTCAGGTTGTAATGAATCAAATGGCACAGTTGACATGCTTTAATGATACACAGAGGTAAGAAAGGGTGAAGTGCACACACATATGATGAGCCAAAACATGCATTTAGTGACCAGATTGTGGAACCAGTTCAAATACCTCACCACTACAAAATGTCAAAAGGGGGCCTGATTTTCATAGTTCTGTGCACCTAAAGAATTCACATACCACACTCTGCAAGGTATTTCAATACCCGTGCCATTCTCATATCTTTACAAGTCCATTACAATGCTATATACATCACACAGTAGCCATCCTTGTTCCTTTATTTAACTGAGATCAGTACCTGTCAGTGCTGCATAGTGCCAGACATTGTCAACACGCCCTTAGCAGGCCCAAGGATGAATTGGGAAAAATTGAACACCAACATGTACGAGATATGTTCAAATGTGTCTCATTCAGCTTATCAGACATCTGGAGATGGTTACACGTGAGTGGGTTCACCTGTAACATACATCGTGCCTCATTTACAAGAAGCATGAACAACTGGAGTGTCGTTTATAAGGACTGCTTCAGTGGCTCAGCCCTCTGAATCATTTCTTTGAGGCCATGCAAAGTCACCCTGCATGGCTTGGCATACATTGATAGATATGGATTAAGGCAAGGCAGTGCAAAGCACAGCATAGCCATACTCTGCATCAAGGAGGCATTTCATGTGCATTGCAATTGCTTTCCAAAAGCAACAAAAATGTGTTTTGACACCTTCTCAGATTTTCAATACTATATAAACCATGGAAGGCATCATCAAGGCGTGCCTGCCCAGGGGAGGCACAACGAGGAGGGTCATTGGTAATTATCTTTGTGTTTCTCAGTACTGTATGTGTGCTGCATTTCACTGCACACAGAAAAAAGAAAAGACCTCATGTTTTTGTGCAGGAAGGGGTCTCTTCCAGTACAAAAGCAATTGTGTCAATCAATCAATCAAGCAGTGTAAAGCGCGCTACTCACCCGCTAGGGTCTCAAGGCACTGATGGGGAGGGGTGAAAGGATTGCTACTGTTCGAATAACCAGGTCTTGAGGCATTTTCTGAAGGTCAGGAGGTCCTGGGTCTGACGTAGGTGGACGGGGAGGGAGTTCCAGTTCTTGGCGGCGAGATGGGAAAAGGATCTGCCGCTGGCTGTAGTTCGGTGGATGCAAGGGACGGTGGCGAGGGCGAGGTCGGCGGAGCGGAGTTGGCGGATGGGAGTGTGTAAGGTCAGTCGCTCGTTGAGGTAGGCAGGGCCCACGTTGTGGAGAGCTTTGTGGGCATGGATGAGGAGTTTGAAGGTGATCCTCTTGTTGACGGAAAGCCAGTGTAGGTCTCTGAGGTGGGCTGAGATGTGGTGGCGATGTGGGATGTTGAGGATGAGGCTTGCGGAGGCGTTCTGTATACGTTACAGTTTCTTCTGGAGCTTAGCCGTGGTTCCTGTTTAGAGCGCATTGCTGTAGTCCAGTCTGCTGCTGACGAGGGCGTGGGTGACCGTCCTTCTGGTTTCGGTGGGGATCCATCTGAAGATCTTGCGAAGCATGCAGAGGATGTTGAAGCAGGAAGATGAGACGGCGTTGACTTTCTGGGTCATGGTGAGCGATGAGTCTAGGATGAAACCTAGATTGCGTGCATGGGTGGTGGGTGTTGGCGCGGTTCCTAGAGTGGCTGGCCACCAGGAGTCATCTCATGCAGAGCTGTTGGAGCCGAAGATGAGGATCTCTGTCTTGTCCGAGTTAAGTTTGAGGCGGCTCTTCTCCATCCAGTTGGCCATGGCATGCAGTCCGTCATGGAGGTTGGTGAGTGAGAGGACCAGCTGGGTGTCGTCGGTGTAGGAGACAATGTTGAGGTTGTGGGATCAGACGATGTTGGCAAGCGGTGCCATGTAGATGTTAAAAAGGGTTGGGCTGAGAGAGGGTCCATGGGTAATGCCGCAGATGGGCTTGGTGGCTTCAGACAGGAAGGGAAGGAGGCGGACTATCTGAGTTCTGTCAGAGAGGAAGGATGTGATCCAGTCCAGGGCCTTGTGGCAGATCCCGGTGTCGTGGAGGTGAATGCAGAGGGTGTGGTGACAGACGGTGTCAAAGGCAGCCGAGAGGTCCAGGAGGATGAGGGCAGCGGTTTCGCCTTTGTCGAGCAAGGGCCTGATGTTGTTGGTTGCGGCGATGAGGGCAGTCTCGGAGCTGTGGCTCCTACGGAATCCGGATTGGGAGATGTCCAGTGTGTTGTTACCCTCCAGGAAGCGGGTCAGTTGGCCGTTGACGATCTTCTCCATAACCTTCGCCGGGAAGGGAAGGAGGGAGATGGGCCGGTAATTCCTGAGGTCTCAGGGGTCTGCTTTGGGTTTCTTTAGCAGGGTGTTGACTTCGGCGTGCTTCCAACTCTCCGGGAAGGTGGCGGTCTCGAAGGAGCTGCTGATGATCATTGGTGGGCGATGATGGGGCTCGCTTTGTTGAAGACATGGTGGGGGCAGGGGTCGGAGGGTGATCCGGAGTGGATGGTGCTCATGGTTTTGATGGTGTCCTCGTCATTGATGTGGGTCCAGGCGAGCAAGAGGTTGGTGTGGCTGTGTACGTTGGAGTTAGTGGTGGCCGCGGTGGTCGTGGGGGGTGAGAAGTTGAAGCTGCTGTGGATGTCTGTGATCTTGCGATGGAAAATGGTGGCGAGGGAATCACAAAGGTCTTGCAAAGGAAGGGGGTCGATGTCAACAGTGCAACAACCATGAAGACACCCCTATACCATGGTGCAACTGTTTAAACTGAAGGCACCAATTAGGGCAACTGAGCAGACATAAAGCAATTGAATGCCCCATATTTCATGACTAAAAGCCAATTCTGCACTTTCATTTTGATGCTGGCCAGCACAGCCAGGAGCCTTATTTAATTGCCCTGCACCATAACTTGTGAATAGCGCTCCCACAGAGTTTTGCAGAAACGTTTGTGTGTCATTTATGATCTGTAATGCTCAGTTACAACACTACCTGCCATGGGCATGTGCGGCTGCTTTATATGCCCCTGGATCACTTTTGTATTAAGAAATGGCCGCAGACACTTCTGCGGGCCTTTTGGTAATACAGATAGCACTGGTGCACATACAGCGCCAGTGCCATCACCAGAGCATGTTTCCTCATTTGCATGGGGCGTGGCCACATGAAAATGAGGGATTCCCTTTACCTCTGTGCATGTGCCGTATATTAGATGGAGGCACAGAGGCAAACAAGCTGTCAGGAGGGGCACTGACAGTGCATCCCCTAAAAGGGGGCACACAATCAGTGCACCGAATGATGGCAGCCCGCTAGAAGTGGGAAAGGGGATCTTCTGGACCCCGCAGACATTCCCTTGCAGGTGGGTGAAGTCGCTTACTGCACCCCCCTGTAAGGGGATTCTCTAAACACCCTTAAAAGTGCAAGTGGATTGGTGAAACACAGAGCGTCTGCACTAAACATGGTCCATATTTTGTGTAAGACCGCTGTCCACAGGGCAGTGTAAGTTTGCGGCTGCTCTGGGGGGCAGGGCATTACCTGTAATGAGGCACACTTTATCTGTTTGCGCACAGCACACTGGTTTTCATGTGCACAGTGGTGCTAACAGAGAAAGTGCACACCCCATATCATGTCATGATACTCACAGATCTGCTGTATGAACTTGGGTCTGGAAGGATATGAGCTGCATGGGCACAGTGCCATTATACATTAGTTTTTGACTCATATCTTTCTAAAGATGTTTGTGTTTACGAGGCCAGCTTGGCTAGCAAAAAAGGGGTCTGATTTATTCCAAGGAGGGATCTCTTTGCCATTGGCATGCATCACAATATGTTGAAATATTGAGGGGTAAATTGTACTTCAGATGTGGGTATGAATTCACACAAGTTGTTCAGCTATGCATTTATTGTTTCACTCTGCCACTCTGACCTGGAATGTGTCAGTGCATGCTACCTTGCCTGGATTCAGTATGTATTTAGTAATTGCTTCTGAGTAAAGTTTACATGATCAGTCTCTACGTGTTGTGTTTTAACATTCACACATGAAATGTTGTTAGAGGAGTTAACATATTGTTTGTATCACAGTACAACATAGGAATATGGTGTGAGACATCCTGATTGGTCCATTTCCATAATCACCTAGTGGGGCAAGCGTGGCAGCATTGGTAGTGTATTTTCCAGTGATGTGTATGTCACAGTGTATTTTATATGCCTGCACACATTATTGGAGCATATGTCAACCGTATGGGTTGGACGGGGTTCCCATGCACATACTATTCGCCTCAGCTGACAGGCATCAGGTTGTGAGTTGACTCCACTATCCTTCAGAAGTGTTTTGCTGTACAAATTTGTAGCTCAATAACACACATATTTGGACAATATTTACTTTGACACCGATTTATGTAAGTGTTTTGCTGTCTGACATTAATTACACTTCAAAACCACAGATTATCAAGAGCTGTCCAAATTTTGCCACATTTCAATCAGTGTTAGTGGTATATATTCCCAACAGAACTGTATTTGCCACAGGTCACTGGCATGGACACGTTTTTTGGATTATGTTGGAAATGGCCTTTTTTCAGGGTCATCCCTAAACATTTTGCCTCCTTCCTTCTACTTTTACTGGCCTGTTTTTTTGGCTTTAGGAATCTGGGCACTTTACTACTTCTAACTAGTGCTAAAGTGCATATGCTCTCTGTGTAAATTGTATTGTTGATTGGGTGATCCACGATTGGCATCCCCTCCACCTTTTTCCCCTCATGAAGAGTGTCTGTCAGGCTGAACAAAGGTCACCCTGACAGATACTCTTCATGTTCAGGTCAGGCAGCCAGGAGCAGACATGCGCGATTTGCGCAGACTCCTGGCTGCCTGAGCTGAACTTTGCTGGGCTGAGGAGGTCACAGATCCTATGGGCGTGACCTCCTCACCTCAGTAAAGGTGAATCGAGGCCCTCCCCTGGGTGATGAGGAAAGCGTCACCCATTGACTTCGACCTGGGCGCTTCAGGTTTAAGCCCTGAAGCGCCCAGGGCGAGTGGCAATCAGTGACACTTCGTCATAGAGTGGGGTAGGGTCAGCAGTCTCACTGACCCCAACCCACTCTGTGACGAGGCTGGGACTGCTGCCTTCCCTCATTGGTTGACCTAAGGTAAGCCAATGAGGGAAGGAAGCAGTCCCAACCCTCCTGGGACCTCCGAGGCTGAAGGTAAGTGTGTGTGTGTGTGTGTGATCTTTTAAAATGAATGTTTGGTGCGTGCGTGTATGTTTGAATGTTATGAGTGTTGTTAATGGATGTGCAGGCATGTGTGTGTGTGTGAAGAATGAGTGTGTGTATGTGATCTTTTAAAATGAATGTTTGGTGCATGCGTGCATGTTTGAATGGTATGAGTGTTGTTAATGGAAGTGCGTGTGTGTGTATGTGAAACAATGAGTGTGTGTGTGATCTTTTAAAATGAATGTTTGGTGCATGCGTGCATGTTTGAATGTTATGAGTGTTGTTAATGGATGTGTGTGCGTGCGTGCATGTGTGTGTGTGTGTGTGTGTGTTCTCTCTTGCCCGCCCCCCTCCCTCCCAAAGCTGCCGGCCTCCACTGCTAGTAAGTCCCTAGTAAAGTGCACTAGAAGTGCACAGGGCCTGTAAATCAAACTAGTGGTCTGCAGCACTGGTTGTGCCACCCACATAGGTAGCCCTGTAAACATGGCTCAGACCTGCCACTGCAGTGTCTGTGTGTGCAGTTTTTAACTGAAAATTCGACTTGACATGTGTACCCACGAGCCAGGCCTAAACCTTCCCTTTTTATACATGTAAAATGCCCTAGGTAGCCCCGTGGGCACGGCGCAGTGTATGTTAAAGGTGGGACATGTTTTGATGTGTGTTACATGTCCTAACAGTGAAATACTGCTAAATTAAATACTTCACTGTTGTAAGGCCTATCTCTCTCAGGGGTTAACATGGGGTCTAGCTTTAAATAACTTAGCAGATGCAAAATGGAGTTTGGGGTCTCTGAACTCACAATTTAAAAA
This sequence comes from Pleurodeles waltl, assembly GCF_031143425.1. Taxonomy (NCBI): domain Eukaryota; kingdom Metazoa; phylum Chordata; class Amphibia; order Caudata; family Salamandridae; genus Pleurodeles; species Pleurodeles waltl. The sequence goes on along the minus strand of NC_090447.1, from coordinate 700,141,125 downwards.
TACATCTTTTAGTGAAGTTGGTTTTTAGATTGTTAGTTTGAAAATGCCACTTTTAGAAAGTAGACATTTTCTTGCTTAAACATTTCTGGGCCTGTTTGTGGATTGCCTGTCTGGGTCAGTTTGACAGCCGAGCTGTTTGCGAATCCCCTCTAGACAGTGAGACAAAGAGAGCTAGGGTGTAGCCTGCATATCCTGATGAGCCGTCTGTGCTAGAATGGAGGGAGACGTGGTCACTTACACCTGAATGGGCTGTGAATGTCCTCTCACAATGCAGTCTCCAACCCCCTGGTGTGGGTCTGGGGCCTGACCTGGGCAAGGCAGGATCTTGTGAACAACAGAGATTGTCCTTTAGAGGAGGCCTACTTCAAAGGCAGAAAGAGGTATAAGTATTGGACCCAAAACCCATGAAGATTGGATTCCTTCAAGGAGTCAAGAGGAACATTTGCCTGGAGAAGAGCTGAAGAGCTGACAAGTGTTGCCCTGGCCTGTGACTATGCTGTTTTGGGCTATCCTGCAGTTGCTGCTTCTGCCTGTGCAAGGGGACAGAGACTGGACTTTGTTATGCCTTCCTGCTTGAGAGGAATCTCTAAGGACTTGGAGTCGAGCTTGCCTCCTGTTTTGAAGCCTCATGGACAGCAAAGGCTTCACCACCCAGTTCTGAGTCTGCCTGTTGTGGACTCTAGCTTGCCAGAGGGTGCCATTCCAGTTCCTGGGCCCCTGGAAGTGAATTTCTGGAGAAACACCTGTCTAACAACGCAAGACAATGCTGTGCGAATTCGTAAAGGGTCCGCTGCCCTGAACCGCGACGCCTCCTGCACCGAGGCTGTGGATCTTGCGGAGTGCAAGGCCTTTGAAGACCCTGTAGGCTTCATATCACTGCAATTGCTGATCCCGCCCACCTTCGCTAACTTCGGGGTGTCATAAGTCTGAGGTCCGTGACATCCGACCCTATTGCAGCGCCTACCGCCATGAGGTCGCCTCACAGCATTGTGACTTTTCCAGACTTTGTGCCTGCTGGAACCAAGGGACCGACTTCGCAACTGACACCCCTCACCTCCACATCTCTGAAGTAAGGACCTGACGCCCCTGCGCGACACCTCTGCCCTTCTGCCCCGTAGCAGCGCAACCAATGCCGCAGCAGATCCAGCAACGCCTCGTTCCCTGACTCCATGCACCAGCCTGTTTTCTACTTGTTTGCTAAGGTACTGTACTTGGGGGTCAAACAACTCCACAAACGGCACCATTGGTGTAGCATTTTAGGAAGCGACTGCCTAATGACACCGCTTAATACCAGCTTGCAGCATTTGTACCTCTATGCACTATTTTTGGGCTTTTAAGTGCAAAATTCATATTTTTAACTGTGTATTGTGGTTTTTATCATATTTGGTCTTGTTTATTTAGATAAAATAATAACTATTTTTCTAAACCTGTGTTGTGTCATTTTGTAGTGGTTCACTGCATTACTGTATGTGTTTGTATGAATACTTAACACATTATCTCTGAAGTTAAGCCTGCCTGCTCATGCCCAGCTACCAAAAGGGTGAGCAGGGGTTAACTGAGTGTAATATTCCTTTACCATGAGTAGAGTGAGGGTGATGATGTCCAGTCCTATTTTTTACACATTGCTACATACTTTTGTTGTGTGCCAATGACTAGCAGATATGATTAGATGTTTTAATGGTTTACAGTAACTTGGAATTAAGAATGCTTACACATTGCTAGTGGTACAAAATATTTTACATATACTTACCCTTTTGTCAGGTAGTCAATTGTTATTGGCTTGAATAGTCTCATATATCTAAGAAGAAATTGTTCAAAATGTGGTCACTCCGCTGTGTCCCAGCAACTGTTTGCAACATTTTGATGTTGGCCCTCATCTTCTTCTTGATCCTTAGCATGGCATTCCTGGTCCACATTTTCCTCATCCAATGGGACATTGGTACACACACAGATATTATGCAAAATGAAGTAGACCAAAATGATCTTACAAACCGTAGGTGGGGAGTAGAGCAATCTCCCCCTGAACAAATCAAGACAATGAAAGTGTGATTTGAGTAGTTCAAAAGTCCACTCAACAATGGACGGGGTCCTGCTGAGGGCATGATTGTAGTTGCACTGTACCTCTGTTTGGGGATATGCATATGGGGTCATGGCCATGGCTGCAGACCATATCCTTGGTCAGCTATAAAAGACAGGAAGGGAGCAATAGGACAATGTTCATAATGTTGATGTGTCCACATTTATTTACATACTATTTTACGTCCTGATTGACTCAATCACTCTTCACACAGTACCGGACGAATACTGACATTGTTTGAAATATACACACTTTCAATTTTGTTATGACTGACACTGTACCACACATACAAGTTTACTGGCCTTGGCGTTACACTTACTATTTATCTAACTTTTGAGTGCCAATGCCATGACCGTAGTGAGTCATTAATAGTATGGATAGTCAGTAATTCAGCAGACAATTCTGTCACACTTCTAAATTGTGCTTTTTTGGGACTACTGTTGGCATTTCTGACCTCATACATGTCAGATTGTTCAAACATTTGCAAGTGCAGCTGATGTTGTCGCATTCATTCACACATATTTGGATGAGAGATTAGTAGTCACAGTTGTTCATCAGCTACCACCATGGAGAGTTTATAAGTGCTTGTCATTGTGGTACATGGTAGTCTACACATGGTAGTGCATTCTATCCACTGTGTTAACAGTACAAATGGTGAGAGATTTTAATGAGTTTTGCTTTACACAGTACAACTGCCAAATTCTCAGAACTACCCAGCCTGACTGATTGAGGACTGTTAGAAATGGGGTGTCTAGTTGGCAGAGGTATACATCCTTGTTCAAGTAGGGACCACAATCCTAGTCAAGTTAAGTTACACACAATCCAAATTATCCTGTGCCCACCCTCTCATAGTTTGGCACTGAGCAGTCAGGCTTAACTTAGAAGGCAATGTGTAAAGTATTTGTGCAATAAATCATGCAATAACACAGTGAAAACACCACAAAAATACACCATGCAGGTTTAGAGAAATATAAGATATTTATCTGAATGAATTAAGGTCAAAACGATCAAGATTTGATATGCACAAGTTGAAATATCACTTTTGCAAGGATAAGAAGAGTCTTAAGTCTTTTAGAAGCAACAATTGTCTCTTGTGTGCACAAAGTACCTGGTATGCGTCAAAATTACATGCAAGGACCCCGCAGAGGAGGAGATGCATGGAAAACAAAGGGTGTGCGTCGGATTTTCGGGCGCACACAGGCAATGTGTTGATTCTTTTTTCGGGGCACAGACTTGAATTCTCTTTGGAAATCCTGCGCATAATGGACGAAGTCACAAGTGCTGCGTCAATCCGGTGGGAGATGCAGCAGAGTTGCCGTCGCATGGCAGGTGCTGCATCAATTCCTCATGCAGGAAGTCGGGCTGCATCGTTCCGGCTCGTGATGCGACGATCCGGTGGGCTGTGTGTCGAAGTTCCAGTCACAGCGCTGGCACCGCCAGGAAACAGGAGGCAACCTCAATGCAAGCCCTTGGAGAGCACTTCTCAGCAGAGCCAAAGACCAGCAAGGCAGGAGGGCAACAGCAAGGCAGCAGTCCTTCACACCAAAGCAGTCCAGGTGAGTCCTTTGGGCAGCCAGGTAGCTCCTCTTGGCAGGTTGCAGGATCTGGGTCAGAGTGTCTGTCCCAGGAAGTGTCTCAGTTGGTAGGGTCAGGGACTCAGTTTATGTACTCAAAAGTGCATTTGAAGTTGGGGAGGCTTCAAAGAGTGGTTTTGAAGTGCAAAAGGTCCCTTTCAGTACAGGTCTGTCTGGCAGGGTCCCAGTAGGGGGCCCAGCAGGAAGACCCATTCAGTATGCAGATGTGTGACTGTGTGCAAGTGTGACTGAGCACCCTGTGGTTGTGGTTGTCTGGGTGAAATGCACAAGGGAGCTGTCAACCAGCCCAGCCCAGACGTGGATTAGAGACAGGCTGTAAGGCACAGATGGATTTTAAGGGCAGAGAAATGTTCACTTTCTAAAAGTGGCATTTCTAAAATAGTAATATAAAATCCAACCTCACCTAACAGCAGGATTTTGTATTACCATTCTGGCTATACTAAATATGACCTGTTTACTCCTTTCTGATCAGAATCTACCACTCAAACCGTATATGAGGGTAGCCCTAATGTTAGCCTATGAAAGGAGCAGGCCTCACAGCAGTGTGAAACAGATTTAGGAGTTCTCCACTACCAGGACATATAAAACACACAGGAATATGTTCTGCCTTTTACCTACACAGCACCCTGCCCTAGGGGTTACCTAGGGCCTACCATAGGGGTGACATATGTGGAAAAGGGGGAGTTTAAGGCTTTGGAAGTACTTTTAAATGCCATGTCGAAGTGGCAGTGAAACTGCACACACAGTCCTTGCAACGGCAGGTCTGAGACATGGTAAGAGGCTACTTATGTGGGTGGCACACCCAGTGCTGCAGGCCCACTAGAAGCATTCAATCTAAGGGCCCTGGGCACATGTAGTGCACTTTACTAGGGACTTACAAGTAGATCAAAAATGCCAAAGGGGTATGAACCAATGTTACCATGTTTTAAGGGAGAGAGCAACTGCACTTTAGCACTGGTTAGCAGTGGTCAAGTGCATGGAGTCCTAAAACCAGCAAAAACAGTGTACAAAAGTGGAAGGAGGCATGCAAAAAGTTGGGGGTGACCCCCCTAAGACTATAAGGTCTAACATGTGTCCCCCCCAGCTGAAAGTGGGGAGAGCTATCCAACCCCTTGGGAGCTCTCATCGCTGAGGCGGAAGTATCTGGAGAGACCATTAGAATTGGCGTGGTCAGTCCCAGAGCGATGCTCCACCATAAAGTAATCTGCATGAGCCATCTGAGGGACCAGTGGTCTGTATGAACCCAGAAGTGAGTCCCAAACAGGTATGGTCTCAGCTTCTTAAGTGCCCAGACCACAGCAAATGCTCCTCTTTTAATAGCATTCCACCTATGTTCCCGTGGTAATAGTCTTCTGCTAATAAAGACTACCGGATGGTCTAGGTCCTCCTCATTCAGCTGTGCTAGGACCGCCTCTATGCCATGCTCTGAAGCATCTGTTTGCACAATGAATTCTTCGGAGTAGTCAGGGGCCTTGAGCATGGGGACCGTGTACATGGCTTCCTTCAGGAAGTCAAAGGCTTTCTGACAAGCCTCTGTCCAATTCACCAACCTAGGTTACTTTTTACATGTGAGTTCTGTTAAGGGGGCCACTATGGTGCCATAACCCTTAACAAATCTTCGATAGTATCTGGTGAGACCTAGGAAGGCTCTCACCTCTGTCTGGGTTTTAGGTGGTGGCCAGGCCTTGATTGTTTCAATCTTGGCCTGGAGGGGCTGTACCTTGCCACCACCTACTAGGTGTTTCAGGTACACCACAGAACCCTGCCCAATGTGGCACTTACTGGCCGTGAGGAGCATTTGCTGTAGTCTGGGCACTTAAGAGCCTGAAGCACCTCTGTGAGGTGGAGCAGGTGTTCCTCCCAGCCGGAACCATAGACGGCGATGTCATCAAGATAGACTGCGCAGAATGCATCCTTGCCAGCTAGGACCCCGTTATCCAACTATTGGGTGGTATTGGGAGCATTTTTCAGTCCAAAGTGCATGGCCCGGAACTGGTAATGACCCTCAGGAGTAGAAAAAGCTGATCTCTCTCTTGCCCCGTCAGTCAAGGCGATCTGTCAGTACCCTGACGTGAGATCAAAGGTACTGAGGAACTTGACAGCGCTTATCCTGTCTACGACCTCATCAGCTCAGGGGATAGGGTGAGAATCTGTCTTTGTGACAGAGTTGAGACCCTGGTAGTCCACGCAGAATCTAAGCTATGGCTTGGCACAGGGAGCGGCAGCCTTGGACACCACTGGGTTGGACCAGGGACTGCTGGACTTTTCAATCTCCCCAAGAGCCAATATCTTGGCAACTTCCTCCTTGATGCTGGACCTCACCTTATCTGACACTCTGTAAATTGTATTCTTTACATGGGGACTGTTTCCTGTGCCAATATCATGGACACACAAGTGTGTGAGTCCAGGGAGGAGGTAAAACAGTGAAGAGAACTGTTCCAATAATTGGTAGCAGCCTCCTCTCTGAACTAGGGTCAGGGAGTCAGAGAGATTGACACCCTCCACTGACCTATCACCTTCCTTGGCAGACAGGAGGTCGGGGGAGAGGCTCACAATCCACTTCCATACCCTCATCTGTCACCAGAAACATGCTGACTTCAGAACTCTCAAAATGAGGCTTCAGTCTGTTCTGATGGAGCACCCTTGTAGGGTTTCTAGGGGTCTTGAGGTCCACTAAGTAAGTGGCCTCCCCCTTCCGCTCCTTGATTTCTAATGGGCCAGTCCAGCAAGCCTAGTGAGCTCTAGGCTCTACTGGCTCCCGTACCCATACTTTGTCTCCAGATGAGAATTCTACCAGTGTGCCCTTCTGGTCGTACCATTGTCTCACCACCTCTTGACTGGCCTCGAGGTTGCTCTTGGCTTGTTTCCAGAAGCGTTGCATCTGGTTGCGGACTGCCAGCCTGTAACTGACCACATCCTGGTGGGGGGTTCCTTGGAGCTTTCTCCCACCCATCTGTCATTATGCCTAGGGGTCGCCTGACAAGGTACCCATAGAGAAGTTCAAAGGGGCTGAACCCCTCCCCTTTCTGGGGCACCTCTATATAAGCAAAGAGAAGGCATGGCAAGAGGACTTCCCACTTATGCCTCATGGCCTCATGGCCTCTGACAGGCCAGGGATCATGCCTTTTACGGTCTTGTTGAATCTTTCCACAAGCCCATTGGATTGAGGCTGGTAAGGGGTGGTGAACCGGTAGGTCTCCCCACACGCATCCCACATGGACTTCATGTACACAAACATGAGGTTTGTGCCTCTGTTAGACACAATCTCCTTTTGGATCCCATACGAGTAAATATCCCTATCAGAGCTCTGGTCACCGCCGGTGCAGTCACTGTCCTTAGAGAGATCGCCTCCGGATAGCGGGTGGCATAGTCCACCAAAGCCAGGATAAACCTGTTGCGTTGGGCAGTTTTAGGGTTCAAGGGACCAATGACCTTATGCCAACCCTTTCAAAGGGTGTGCCAATGACAGGGAGTGGGACCAGGGGGGCCTTGAGCCTTTTCCCTGTCCTCCCACTAGCCTGGCAGGTTGGGCATGACCTACAGAAAGCATCTGAGGCCACACGCATTCAGGGCTAATAAAAGTGGGTGGCAAGCCTGGCAAAGGTCTTGTCTTGACCCAAATGTCCCACGAGGGGGATGTCATGAGCCAGACTGAGTAGGAAGGCCCAGTAGCACTGGGGGACCACCAGCACACATGCTGCCCCAGCTTCCGGCACCTTAGGCTCACTGTAAAAGAGATCATTCTCCCAATAGATATGGCGATCACCAGAGGCTTCACCTGCTGCCTGGGCTGCAGCCTGTTGCCTCAAACCCTCAAGTGTGGGGCAATCTTCTACCCTTTGTAGAATTCCTCCCTGGTTGGCCCACCCTCAACTTGCCAGCCAGCAAGCTCAGGCAGGTTACCCAGGGCGGCAATGACCTCCCCAGTTGGCTCAGGGGCCTCTTTCTCTGGGACCCCGTCAACCACCGCAGGAACTTCAGGGACCGGTTTCCCATGCCCCTTGCCCCTTCCTTTTGCAACTGTCTGGGCCATTGTTCCAAACTCCAGACGCCCTTGACTCATTTCCCGGGTAGCCATGGAACTTGTAGTCATGCAGACCCACTCAGGCAAACCTAACATCTCCAGGCTTCACCTCCTTCCAGGTAGTATGCTCAAGGTCATTGCCTAACAGACAATCTATAGGCATGGAGGGACTCACAGCTACTTTCAGAGTACAAGAGACCCCCCACTCAAAGGGAACGAGAGCCACCGGTAGGTGACTCTCGCGATTGTCAGTGACTATGACCTGGTGGAATGTATTAGGGATGACTTGCTCTGCTGACTCCAGCTGACTCCTGACAGTAGTCATGCTGGCTCCTGTGTCACGCAGAGCCTCCACCCTTGCCCATTAATGCTGACCCACTGCCTATACTTGGAAGTATTTTCAGGCATGTGGGCTTTTGGCACCATTTCCTCATCTCCCAGGGATACTAGGGTTACCTGTATATGTTCCCTAAAACTATGTGGGACTACCTGCTCCCCGAACACTATGCTAGCCAACCCAGGTGTCTGCCCTCCAGTGGAGGTGTGTGCCCGCATGGGACACTTGGAGATGCCCATACTTGGTGCACTCTAAGCATTTGGATACAAACTTCCCTTTCTTCTCAGAATCAGGCTGAGATTGGTTACCACCAACCTCCTGGGAAGTATTTTGGGAGCGGTTCTTTTGAGAACTCCTTATTTTTAAGGTTTTCTCCCCCCATTTCTTCTGATGGGAACCCTGACCACCTTTGTGGGTGTCCTTCCCAGATACCTTTTTGGATACTCTGGTGTTAGCCCAGAGGTCCGCCTCCTCAGCAAGCTTCCTAGGATTAGTCAGCTTACTGTCAATCAAGTGCTGGTGCAACTCTATAAGGCAAACACTGAGCATACGCTCTCTCAGGATCAAATTATACAACCCCACATAATAATTTACTTTACTGCCCCGCAACTATCCATTCAGTGCCTTACTGGAAAATTTAAAAAATCTACCCAAGTTTGTGTGGAAAGCTTGGTGCTGTCCCTGAACCTTTGACAGTACTTCTCAGGGGTCAGCCAAAACTTGGCAATCAAAATGGCTTTCATGGGCGAGCATGTGTTCAGATCCTTTGTGTCTAATGTAAGGAGTGTGTCCCTTCTAACAACTGGAACTTGTTTCCACGGATCCGCCCCCCATTGGTCTTCAGAAACCCCATGGGCCCTTAGTGAAACTTCATATGCAGTAAACAATTTATCAATGTCATCTCCCACCACATAACTTGGCTTCTTTGGGCATACGAACCTTCCTATCTCCAGTAGGTCCTGCATGCATTCTGCCACCATCACTGCTGGACTCAGACTACCTAGACTTGAGGTCCAGCTCTTTGAGAATCAGTTTGTGAGTCAGAAGAAGTTTATTTTCAGCGAAGGCCCTCTCAGCCTCAGCTTGCTTGGCTTCTCTCTCAGCTGCCGCCTGAGCTCTCCTCTCCTCTGCTTCTCTCCGAGCTTTCCTTTCTTCTGCCTCCATGTTTAACCTTGCAACGTGCAATTGGAACTCTCTCTCTCTCTCCTTTCTTCTGCGGTCAGGCCATGGCTAGAGACACTGCTCCCTGGTTTAGCAGGGAGCACAACTCCATGGGTAATTTGTCCCACTGCTGGTAGCAAATCATCTGAGGGGCCATCCTCTGGCTCCTCCATCTCAGCATTATCTTGTGAACAGGCTTCTGCCCAGGCCCTCCGTGCCTTTTGGTACTCCTTCTTCCTGGAGGCACCCCGGGTAGGTACTCTCATCCCCTTGTAGAACCCTTTCAGTTGACTGATAGTGTATGTCTCCAGCTTGGCTAGGTCCAACTCTACAGCTCCTACTTGAACCCAGCCAGAGACATGTTGTTTGAGGATTTGGTTAAAATGTCAAGCAGAAAAACGAAATTGCAGAAAAAGAGAAAAAATCAAGTTGACTTGTAAATGTAGGTAGGTAGTGTACACGTAGCTATTGTATGTTACTGCACAAACACAAGTCCTATCAATAATCAATATTAGAAATGGGGTCTCTATTTGGCAAGGACTTTGCGTCGAATTCCAGAATGCAGGCTTCAATCCTCTTTGTGATGCGGTGTCTTTTGACGTCATGGGACAATGCGTGGAAATCCTGGGCTTGCTGGACAAAGACACAGGTGCTGCATCGAACCGGTGGGCGATGTGGCGGGGTATCTGTCGCATGGCAGGCGCTGCGTCGATTCCACTTGCATGAAGTCAGGCTCTGTCATTCCAGTTTGGCGATGCGTCAATCCGGTGGTCTGTGCGTCGAAGTTCCGTCTACAACGCTGGCGCTGTGTCAATCTCCACTCAGGGAGCTGGGCTGCGCCGTTCCGAAGCAGTGATGTAGTGATTCTTTCACCACTAGGCAGGCTGTGCGTCGATTCTAGCAGGCTGTATGTCAATTTTCGCCGCACAAGGAGTTCCTTTGAAGAGAAGAAGTCTTTTTGGCTCTGAGACTTCAGCAAACAGGAGGCAAGATCAATCCAAGCCCTTGGAGAGCACTTCTCAGCAGAGCCAGAGGCCAGCAAGGCAGCAGGGCAACAGAAAGGCAGCACTTCTTCACAGCAAAGCAGTACAGGTGAGTCATTTGGGCAGCCAGGCAGCTCCTCTTGGAAGGTTGCAGGATCTGGTTCAGAGTGTCTGTCCCAGGAAGTGTTTGAGTTGTTAGTGCCAGGGCCCCAGTTTATATACTCACAAGTGCCTTTGAAGTGGGGGAGACTTCAAAGAGTGGTTTTGAAGTACACAAGATCCCCTTTCAGTACAGGTCTCTCTGCCACGGTCCAAGTAGGGGGTGTGGCAGTCCTTTGTGCGAGGGCAGGCCACTAGCCCTTGAAATGTAAGTGACAAGCCCATCCAGCTATCCAGCCCAGGAAGACCCATTCAGTATGCAGATGTGTGCAAGTGTGACGGAGCATCCTGTGTTTGTGGTTGTCTGGGTGAAAGGCACAAGGGAGCTGTCAACCAGCCCAGCCCAGACGTGGATTGGAGAAAGGCTCTTAGGCACAGTAGGATTTTAAGTGCAGAGAAATGCTCACTCCCTAAAAGTGTAATTTCTTAAATATTAATATAAAATCCAACCTCAGCAGTCAGCAGGATTTTGTATTACCATTCTGGCCATACTAAATATGACCTCTCTACTCCTTTCTGATCATAATCTACCACTCAAACAGTATATGAGTGCAGCCCTAATAATAGCCTATAAAAGGAGCAGGCCTCACAGTAGTGGAAAACGAATTTTAAGAGTTTTCTACTACCAGGACATATCAAGTACACAGGCATATGTCTTGCCTTTTACCTACACAGAACTCTGCCTTAGGTGTGACATATTTAGAAAAAGGGGAGTTTAAGGCTTGGCAAGTACTTCTAAATGCCAAGTCGAAGTGGCAATGAAACTGCACACACAGGCCCTGCAATGACAGGCCTGAGACATGGTTAAGGGGCTACTTATGTGGGTGGCACAACCAGTGCTGCGGGCCCACTAGTAGTATTTAATTTACAGGCCCTGGGCATATGTAGTGCACTTTACTAGGGACTTACAAGTAAATCAAATATGCCAATTGGGGATGAACCAATGTTACCACGTTTAAGGGGGAGAGCATATGGACTTTAGCACTAGTTAGCAGTGGTAAAGTGTGCAGAGTCCTAAAACCAGCAAAAACAGTGTCAACAAAGCGGAGGGAGACAGGCAAAAAGTTGGGGGTGACCACCCTAAGGCTGTCAGATCTAACATGTGTCCACCACAGCTGAAAGTGGGAAGAGCTACCCAACCTTCTGGGAGCCCTTATCACTAAGGCAGAAGTATCTAGAGAGACCATCAGCATTAGCATGGTCAGTCCCAGGGTGATGCTCTACCGTAAAGTCTACCCCCTGTAGGGAAATGGACCACCTCAAGAATTTAGGATTTTCACCCCTCATCTGCATGAGCCATCTGAGGGGCCTGTGGTCTGTCTGTACCCGGAAGTGAGTCCCGAACAGGTATGGTCTATGCTTCTTCAGTGCCCAGACCACAGCAAATGCTTCTCTTTCAATAGCATTCCCCCTATGTTCCCATGGTAATAGTCTTCTGCTAATAAAGACTACCGGTTGGTCTAGGCCCTCCTCATTCAGCTGTGCTAGGACAGCCCTTATGCCATGCTCTGAAGCGTCTGTCTGCACAATGAATTCTTTGGAGTAGTCAGGGTCCTTGAACATGGGGGCCGTGCACATGGCTTCCTTCAGGGAGTCAAAGGCTTTCTGACAAGCCTCTGTCCAATTCACCAACCTAGGTTGCTTTTTTGATATGAGTTCTGTTAAGGGGGCCACTACGGTGCCATAACCCTTTACAAATCTCTAGTATTATCCGGTGTGACCTAAGAAGGCTCGCACCTGTGTCTGGGTTCTAGGTGGTTGCCAGGCTTTGATTGTTTCAATTTTGGCCTGGTGGGGCTGCACCTTGCCACCACGTACGAGGTGTCCCAAGTACACCATGGAACCTTATCCAACCTGGCACTTACTGGCCTTGATGGTCAGGCCTGCTTGTTGCAGGGCCTGAAGCACCTCCTTGAGGTGGAGCAGGTGTTCCTCCCAGCACTGGAACTATAGACGGCAATGTCGTCTAGATGGTCTGCGCAGAAGGCATCATTGCCAGCTAGGACCCTGTTAACCAACCGTTGGAAGGTAGCGGGGGCATTTTTCAGTCCAAAGGGCATGACCTGGAACTGGTAAAGACCCTCAGGAGTAGAAAAAGCTGATCTCTCTTTTGCCCCCTCAGTCAAGGTGATCTGCCAGTACCCTGAGGTGAAATCAAAGGTACTGAGGAACTTGGCAGCACCTAGCTTGTCCACGACCTCATTAGCTCGGGGGATGGGGTGAGCATCTGTCTTTGTGACAGAGTTGAGACCTCGGTAGTCCAACGGCGTGTTGGAAGAATTATTGTACATGATACAGTTTTGTGGGTCTGCCAACTGCACTTGCAGACAATGGCCAACATAGAACCAAGACAGATAGTCTGGTCTATGAGCTAAGCTTTGTGCTTGAGGGCCTACCTTGCTGCACACTGTGAAGCCTTTGGTGACTGTCTGATTCGGTTTATGTATTACAAAATGGAGCAGATATAAGATGGTAGGTGTGTTAATATGACGAGTAAGGTAATTTTCCATTGTGCATATGAGCTTGGTATGGTCAAATATTTGGTCCTACTTAAGCTTCACAGGGATTGGATACAGGACATGTCTCATGGCCATGGGACATACCTGTGGACACACAGACATCAGAAATGGAGGCCTTTCCTTCAGCCCATGATTGTAACGCAGCATTTTACGTGTTGTTTCTTTGCTGGGGTTCCGTCCACCATCTTTAAAAACACAACACATTTCCAGTTTGTTGCCACAGGACAGCATAAGGAGGCACTTAGCTGCATTGTGCTGCATTAAATGAAAGGGCATGCTTGTGTCATATTAATGAATCATGGCCCATTTATATTTCTTCTGCATACACAATTTCACCAATTGATAAATAGTGAAAACACATGCCCCCCTGCACCATGTTGCAAGTGTGTCTGCGTTGTGGACTCACTTGTTTTTATGCTCTAAGGGAAACCTTCCTGCATTTGGACAAACAAGGTAGGCTTTTGACACTTTGTATGTGTGCTGCAGAATGCAGCACACATAGGAAGAGTAACTAACAATGAAAATGAAGTTATGTTGTCCTTGTTACTCCTTCCCTGGGGAGGTACAACATTGTGATAAAGGTGCAGTTTACCATGTCCTTATACATCTGGGAATGTATCAAATGCATTAAGTGTTGCCTGGGTTGACTCAACATAAGGCCCATAAGATACATTTTTGGTGCAGAGTAAGGCAATACAGCACTTTACACTGCCTTGCCTTTGTCCATATCTATGAGGCCATGCAAAGGCACACAGTGTGACTTTGGTAGCCTCATATGTATGAGTGGGATACTGCCTCTCCAGAGCATCATGAAAATGGACACCCCAGCAGTACAGGCTTTTCATACATGAGCCCCACAGTGGTTTTACAGGTCTTGACATGTGTGACTTGTACAGTTATACTGCACATGTGCCATGTGTTACTTTGCAAGTATGAGGCACACACTTGCTACATATATACTGGCTCATTCACCCAAACCAAATATGGCTATTTTGAGAATTGACTGTAATGAGGAGATTCTTGTGCTTGGAATGTACTTACCAACCAGTAGGTCATTCCCATACCTCCCTTTATGGAAGTGCTCTGAAGACGTATCCATCATGGGTACTCCCGGGGTACTTTGCCAGCACATTAATGAACAATCAAAGATGGCCCACTATGACCTACACATTGATGTACTATGTGTGCTTCCAGTTTTGATACAGGTGTTATGTTGCATCAGGCGGCACCAGTTGCACATGGGTGTAATCCATTGTCCCAACCCATGTGGAAACCAAGGGATTGCATAAAAGCCCTGCTTGTTTTCCAGTTGTTTCTGCTGTGTCTTGGGGAGCATGAGGTACTGTGGTGTGAGGCTTATGAAGGCATCAAGGATGGAGGTTAGGAATGCAGAAAATGGTGGCTGCAATATTCCTGCCACTCTGGCTGTGGTGGTTGGAATAAGTCCGATGCCAGCATGTGTAGTACTGCCATCAGCTCGGCCTGCAGAGGGATATTGTGATGTTGTTTGCAGCCTTGGTGTAATCTGGTGTAGGAACTGGACAGTGGACTCCCTCCTAAGCCTATGGTAGGCGATGACCTCCTTCCTGAGGTCAATGAGGGTAGTCCCCTGTTGGTATATCCGCTCCCTTCTCCCACCCTGTGTCTGTGGGGGTGAGTGCAGTGGTGGGGGGGTGGCCATCTTCTTGTCTGTGCTCTGAGCTTGAGTAGGAGTAGCTCCATGGCATAGTAGAGCTTGCCAGAGTGTTTTGGGCATGTTCTGCTTATGTACCAGTGCCAAAGCATAATTTTTACATCTGGGTTGCTGATGAGCAGGAATTTTGACATATTTTTTGCATCAGCACATCATTTGTAAGAGATGTGTCACTCTCCCAGAATCTTGTAAATATGGTTGTGTCTGTTCTCCATGGGTTTTTAAGTGGGAACCCCTACCTTGCATATGATTATCATGACCTGATGCAGCCGGTAGTTGCACCAGAGAAAAATGATACAGAGCAGGAATAAGTGAAGCATTTCAATGAATGCATCACTTTGTAAATATGGGGCAGTGAATGCACCGTCGCTGGGTCCAAAAATATGCAGCAGAAGCTCAAGCTCCTTGTAAATATTCCCCTTAATTTAAAGACATGGTAAAAGTGTGCTGCTTCAGGCCAGTCAGCTCAAGCTTCCATCAAATGCATGGAACAAATGTGGTAATGCAGGGCCAGTGCAAGATCTATTCAAAGACATGGAACAAGTGTGGTACTGCAGGGCCACTGCAAGCTTCCTTCAAAGACATGGAAAAGTGTAGTACTGGACAGCTCCTTTTAAAGCCTCCATTAGATACAACAAATAAGCACCATTTCAGATTTCGTATAAGTGTAAAAAACAACAGTGGGGTATGTGAGTGCAAGCTTTACTCACATGCACAGCAAGATTTCCACACTCAAAACAGGTGCAGCACTGGGGAGGAGACCATGCTTCCTGCACATCCATGGAACACATACCGATCAGGCCAGAAAAATACAAATGTCCCTATTAAGTACAGACAATGGACAGCATCTGCAGCAATAGTGCAAGCCTGTGTGTAAACTCAACCACAATGTGCAGCATTTGGCATCAGTGTAAGTTCCCCCCATACACAGCATAGGTACAAGATGGTCAGCAGCAGCGCAAGTTATCATATCCTCACACACAAAATAGGTATCACACTACCTGCAGCATCAAGGCCTATTCCAGGCAGGCAGAATACCTAGAGTTAAGTACGGGGTGTGAGCCACTCAAGGCTCAAGCCAGATATTATTCTATGGTTCTGCTCAAGGTCCTCTTGAGCCGTTAAGCCTAAAGTAGGCTGAGTTTAGATGTGGTTTCTGCTTGCTACTCACTCCTTAATCTCATGTACCAAAAATGAAAGAAAAAGCAATAACTTTATTTTCAAACAGGAGCAAGAAAGGGATACCAATCTAGTGGCTGAATTACACAAGGTGAAACCAGAAAACCTAGGATCAATCTCAGCTTGGTCACTTAACCAAACTGTGTGATCCTAGGAAATTATTTTATCATGCCTTTTATTTTTTCGTTATTGCGTATGAGAAAACCTTGAAATACTTGAGGATGTGTGCTGTGTAAAGGTCTCTTCAGGTTGTGACGTAATGGACAAAAATGCTGCAACATGTAATAGAAAATAAATTCTGCAAATAAGGTGAACATGTTAAATTACTTGCCTCTTAATTCACTAATGGTTCATGCAATAAATGCCGCACAATGCAGTGATACAACATGATGTGCTAATCTGAAATGATTGTTAAAGAAATTAAAGGTTTTCAATTTTAATGACACTTTATGATATTTTAACATAATGCTTGGTGCATGATTTTTATTCCAAATGTTACCATTGCTCAGCTCAAGCCTGGCCTCGCAGAGCAAAGAGGCTGTTGGAGACAAAACAGATCAGACCCTTTGCTCGGCTCTCCCTGTTAAATTATTGGCTCGCTCACTTCTACTACAGTATTGTGTACAACAGTTACTCAAGTTCCCTGTCTCTCTGTCTCTTTGTTTGAGGAGCAGCATCTTGTTTTCTGAGATTCTGGACATTTCTAAATATTCTTACTTCTTGTTTTAATAAGGAATTGGCGACCCGAAAACTTTGTTTTGAAGTCACCTTCAAATTTTTAGCATAAAATAAAATGAACAACACTCAATTAATTTTTCCAGTTCCAGCACTCTGTCACAAATAAGTCTATGTTATTTTACTAACCAAAATCATCTGCCCTCCACACGTTAGGCTGGACACAGCGAATGGTGTGACTGTCTTGTCTTCGATGCCACACAGCTGCAATGGCATAACTTCTTTGGCCTGTGCTGTCGACGGGCAGCCAGGGCTGAATGGGTCACTCTACATTTACAAAAGTGAGCATACACTGCTCAACCATACACTGTACACACAATGAGGCCTTTGCAGCGCCCATGCAGGTGTTTCTGTAGATTCTGCTGCTTAGAGTTTGACACCTGCAGCTGAGAGCATCGAATGGAGCTAACAGGAAGGTTCCAGAGCTGTAAGAGTGCCTGTGGCCCCAGTAGGCAGTGGAGCCGGAGCAATTTACAGACTGGTGGTGCTGTCATCAATGTTACATCATTGAATTCATAGGGATTGTGAAAAATACAAGTATCGCATAAAGAGCAAGTGTTGCAAATAAGCCACGCCCATTCAGTAGGTGACTGATAAGGATGTAGTATGTAGTTGCTGTTACACTTAGGAGCACACTATCACAAATATATTACCAAAGCATTGTGTGGTAGCACAATGTAATTTACAGACAGCACATTTGTAATTGAAATGAACACTAAATGTGCACAGGCATACAGTTTTACTGATAAAATTATATAGTGCACAAACAATAATGTGTGGAAATTAGGGTTCCGGCAATATTTGTCATTTGCGTCTCACTAGGTAATGTGTCTTGACTTGTTTTGATCTTAAAATCTGTTTCTCCATCACACTTAAGCATTAGAAAAAAAGTGCTTAATTTGTGCTTTCCTGCATTTATTATGAAATATTTGTATAGATCATGTATTGATATTTAAAGTTTGTGTGTTTTAAAAGTACTGGCATCCTACAGCCTTTCATTTCACAATGGCTAGACTCTCAAAGTTCATTTTACAAAAACTTCACGCTTAGTTGCAAGAAAAAGAAAAAGTTAACACCAGTGTCCAAGTTAAAAGAATAAGCAATTTATGCGAAGACTAGACTGGCATTTGACCTCGGTGTTTGAACGTGGGGAACGCGCAGCAAATCGGACTAAATAAAAACAAAATTAAAGTAATCTTTTATGCTCATTCACCTTCAGATCTCCAGCATGCAATTGGGCCCTTTCGTACTTCCGGGCACCGGGGCCCAAATGCATTGCAATGGCTGCACCATTGGTAGCTACACCCCTCCATATACCTTAACATTTTTCTACAGTTCAGATTTCAGTTTCTTCAATTTATTCCCCTAATAGTGGTAGGGGGAGGTTTGTGTATTCCATGGGGCTGTATCAGATAAAGTAAGCACTGCAAGTGCTAATTTTAGACACTGTCTCATCCACAGTTTTTGGCTACCAGGGGCTGATTTAAACAATGCAGCGCATTTTCTTTGTTTGCGCAAAGTGCACCTTGTGCAAACACGGAGAATACATCATATTAGATTGAACGTGCTGCCCCAAGGGTACCCCGAATTCATGCTACCCTGGGGACAGCGCAGTCAAGTGAAATACGGAGCAGCTTTGAAGCAATGGCTCCGTGCTTCACTGAGCAGGCCACAACTCGTCTGCACTTTTAAGAGAGGTGAGAGATCCTGTTGCAGGAATGCTCAGTCAGTGGGTGCACCTGCATACAAGGGGATGTCAGTGGGGTCCTTAGGCCCCCTCCACTTTTTTGTGGCGGACGGACAATGCACCTCCTGATACCTTCTTTGCCTTTGTACCCGCATCTATAATACTGCAAGGACACAGAGGCAAAGAGATTCCATCATTTGCATGAGACCAAGCCACCATGCAAATGAGGGTATGCCGTCTAATGAAAGCAATTGCGCTATATGTGTGCCAACACTATCAGTATTACAGAAGGGGCTGCACAAGCATCTGAGGCCCTTTCTGTAATACCAAAGTGTCCCAGGGGCATGTGCATCCCCAGGGCACTCTGTGTAATACAGGCTCTAGTGTCTTAAATAGCTGAAGAGATGAAGTAGATTTATTTTACAACCTTAGGCAGTGACTAAAGTTTGCTTGATAAAGGAACTTCGAAGGCATGCACTGACTTTGGTTGGAAATGTAGTAGTAATTCTAAAACACAGAACACAATAAGGTTCACAAAGCAATTTAGTACAATTAAAACATAACACAGCATAAACCAACAAAATACTCTAAACAAACTCAGTACAATACAAAACTGTAAAACAGCACAAAATCACACCAGCTGCACAAAACTCAACAGAACATATCATAATTCGAAGAAACTGCTACACAACAAATATGCATAACCACCTCCAGAAACCTGCTTCCATAGTAAGGTGGTAAAAGGTAGATATAATGTGGTGTAGTCGCTAGAGCTGCCGACTTTGTAATTGCAGAACCAAGTTTGAATACTGGCCTCAGCTCAACATCATGTGAATTTGAGCAAATGGCTTAATATCCCTGTGCCTAAAATAAAAAAGAAGTGTTACATCCGGTACAGTTGCAAAGTGCTCTAATCCCCTCAGTGAAGGTTTGCACAATAAAAAAACTACAAAAAAGGGCCCTAAGCACTGTCTCAGTTTACCATCAAGGACTTGAAATAGCGCCAGTCTAAAAATGTTTTGTGATCCTGTCCAGCATCTCACATTTCTGGGTTGGCTCATAAACCACACCACAAACTTCTGTTTAGATTGAAAATCATTCCTGTATAAACAATTTACAAGATAGGTTTAATTAAGTGCTATGGACCTAAGATGCGTTAGCATAAAATAAACCTAATGCATAACTGATCTCATTTTAAAGACTGGGGCCCATACTTATGGGCTTTTGGCAGAGGGCACCGCAGCAAGTCACCATGCTGCACTGCACAGTATCAAAAGGAAAGGGCACACCTACAACATATGGCACAGCCCCGTCCTTTCCCCCTGCACTGGCATACAATGTGCTGCCTAGCATAAACACAGGCACATTGGCACCATAGTGCAAGGGTATATGCGTTGTAGGCAGGATTGTTTTTGTGCAGGAAGAAACCTGTTTCTGCACAAAAACAATTGTGAGACTCTTTTTTCCCTCTTTCCATGTGCGCTGCACAAACAAACGAGGAGAAATATATATATTTCCCCTCGTTGCACCACCCCTGGTGGGGCGTATAGTTTTGGCACATCCCCAGGTTTACATGCTCTTGTAAATCTTGGAATCTTCAAAATCCCTGGGTGAGCATGGGAAAACCCACCACAACACCCATGGTGCACGGTAAGGCAACGCAGCAATTTTCTGCTGCTTTGCTCTATATGTATGAGGCCATTCACAAACATGCAAAGTAGCTTTGCCTGGCCTAATAGATATGGCTGAGACGTTTGTACCGCTGTTGCGTCACTAAAAGTGACATAACGGCAGTGCATGCTTCTCATAATAATGACCCTAAAACTATTCAAAAACTGCTCTATTGTTCGAAATTTGCTGTTATCAAATAAATTACTTAGATCAGTGGTTCCCAATCTGTGGTCCGGGGACCCCTGTGGGTCTGCAAAGCCTCCTCAGGGGGTCCGCGGCTACTTATAAAAGGTAATAATATTAACAGATTAGGTCCTCAGCTTTTGGAAATGACTCACTGGGGGTCCCCAGGATCCAGAATGATTAATAGGGGATCCACAGGTTCAAGTACTGATAAAGTGGGAGCCCACAGAAGTCAAAAGGTTGGAAACCACTGACTTAGATTACTTAGTACAATAAAAATATCTCTCCTCCTAAAGTTCAGAATCAATGTATAGCAACTCCAATAAAAAAAGTCACGTGTTTGCTAAAAAATATTTTTTTCCCACAACTGACAAGCTTCGAAGTTCATTTTTCTGTTGAATGAGTGCCTCACATTACATCTGAAAGAGGAGCGTGTTTATTTAAGAAAGAGTTTTCAAAAAATGCAGTAGGGTGGGCGGAGGACAGCACCTGCTTAATTTATTTAGCAGATTGTTTTAGTTTGGATTAGGCAGCATTATTGTAATTAGAATTAGACTTCATATCCAAGATGGAAAAGGAATGTATCAGTAGTTCCCATTGTTGACTACTCTCCTTCTAGTAAGATAGTACAGTCGGTTCTAGTTCCAGTGACGCTGTTCAAATTGGTGTGCATGTAGTTATTATTATTATTGTATATTATTAGATTAACATTTAGGCATTTCAATTAAATGCAAATTAGAGCATTCAAGATTAAGGAGTCTGCTCACCTGCAGTGATTCAGAGTGAAACTTCATTAAATGAAATTGGTAGATTGAATTACATATTTCCTTTCAATTCAAAGTTATAATGGTTACTAAACATACGAACACTGTTCTATTCAGTCAACTTTATCATATGGATTACTAATTAGAATCAGCCAAGTGAATTTAAATGAACTTTTTTAGCTATACATTCAATTACTTTTTTGCAGGGAAACATCTTAAAAGTAGTGTAATTTCTACTCACTATCTATCAACGCTAGATCCAGGTAGCCCAGCAGGTTGATGAAGGTTATCACTAAAGGCAAGGTTTAACGCACTAAGATAATTTTCCTTAATCCTTATCAATTTAATTAAATGTATATTTGTTTCTTTGGTGACTTATAACATTTTGATTATAGCATTGGAGTAAAAGTACATTCTATGTGGTACAGATCAAAAATTAATTTATTTGAAAAATGATTCAGCAGCCAGAGCGTGTTTGGCAGATCACGTGGAGTGCTAAGAAATGAATAGCAGAGCTGAAAAAAGTCACACCTGAGAGTAAATAATTGATTGAAGGGACGGGGCAGACCTAGATTCATTTACACATATGTACAAGCAAGGTGTTCAATATTTAAGATTTAAAAGCCAGTCTGATCTCATCTAAAACCTAGAGGTATCACACAAGTGGTTTGGCTTATCATAAATTAAAGGTAAATGCCGCCCGTTATACATACAGTGCTGCATTGCTAGTCAGACAAATCAAGCTTTTAGAGACGAAAATGTCAAAATCGCCTATCTAGTTGGATGCTTCAGTCCCTTGCATCTTAAGATATACAGCGTTGTGCACACATGGAAATGAAATTCTTACGTTACATCACATTATCTAGCAGAGTGTTAACTTGTAAGAGGAGCTCTTTCCTTTCCTCATAATAGCACAATTAGAACCCACAGAGACCCAAAGACCTCACACCTTGATATGCTGTACACTAATCTGCTTTGAGAGGGGATTGCCCTGATACACGTTGCAGCTTGGCAAATGCTCAATTTGGGAACAACCCAAAACAACTCTGAAAAAGCAGCGTTCACCCTGGTGGAACGGGCTCTAAAGTCCATGAGTGCTTCTTTCTTTGCAAAGAAGTAGAAGATCTTAATGCATAAAGTGAACCTCCTGGAGACCATCTGCTTCTCAATCACATGCCCTTCTTCAAGCTAGAGTAGCACAGGAAAAGTAGGTCATTAACTCTTAAATAGCCGTCATCTTGATGCAGAAATGAAGAGCAAATCAGTATCCATGATAGTGCTACCTTTCTTCCTCCTTGGTGAGATGAGCAGGTGGAGAGAACGTCAGCAAAGTGATGGACTGGCACACGTGAAATGTAGTAATCACTTTAGGAAGGAAGTAAGCCTTCGCTGATAAAAAATAAATTAAATCAGGTAGACAATGCCTGCAACTAATTAACACACTGAGGCAATGGTTGTCACAAATATAGTCTTGCAGCAATCAGCCTTAATGAGTAATTGTACATGATTTTGAAAGGTAAAGCAATCACAAATGTGGGCACCAAGTGACAGTCCCCCTGTAGCATGACAGACAGGGAATAGGGAACAAATGGGTAATGGCCTTCAAAAAACATAACAATATGAGTCTTGAACACAACAGCTGATCTGGCAAACCATGAAAATCACAAACGGACACCAAATATTCCTTAGCAGTGTCCCCGCCGTTGAGTCTAGGAAAGTTCAAAGTGAAACAGAGAGGCCAAAAAGGCCATAAAAGGGAAGCAACTTCCTCCGTAGTGAACCAAGAAACAAAGCACGACTTAGGTTTACAATAATTAGTCGTAGTTGAGTGATGATAAATTGAGAAGACACTGTCCGCCACCTCCTTCAACAAAGCACAGTGCCTCAAGTTGGCCTGCTCAATCTCTATAAATGAGGGACAATGCTCTGAAGGTTTGGATGAAGTACCTGCCACTCCCACTGTGAAAGAAAGTCTTCTTTGATGGGAGGAGATCTGAATACCACATCTTGGGTCGCTAGTCTGGTGTGATCAGGCTCTCCTGTGCACAGTCCTGACAATGGCCTCTGAATCTGAGGACACATAGAGATGGGTGGGAACAGGCAACAAAGTTGGAAGTCCCAGGTCAGATGGAACGCATCTCCTAGCGTCAATGGAAACTGGATAGGGCAGAACAGAGGGTAGTGAGTCTTGTGAGTGGTGAAGAGGTCCACCAAATGGGGGCCCCTAGAGAATGAAGACAGATTGTATCAACTCCTAATGTAGATGCCACTCATGATTGGCAAGATGGTGCCAACTGAGACTTGTGCCTGGTATTCATGGAGAGACCAAACACTGCCCCACCAACCAGACACTGTGAGATTGTGCTGAAAAAAACAGCCATGTGGTGGGAACCTTCATTACTCTGTTTGTTGTAGCACATTGTGGTTGGGTTGGACATCAAGACCTGAACTAATGGAACGTGGATGGAGGACAGGTGTGCCTTGGGACCAGGTAGATAGCCCAAAATATGAACAGGTTAATGTGGAACTGCCACTTTATGAGACACCACAAGCATCTGATCTCCAAGGCACCAAGTTGAGCACCTCAGACAAATGAGAAGACCGCTGTCATTACCATGGCCACTGGTGGCTTAGGGCTGAAGGGCTTCCTGCAAGTGAGGTGTTCCATCAACATCCAGCACCACAAGTCCTCTGCCTCCTCGAGGGAGCTGCAAATGTTGTTCCCTGTGGCCCCCGTGCCTGGGTTCACTGAAAACAGAGGCATCAATGCAGTGTTCTCAAGGTAACCGGAAAGATGTAAGACATGAGCCAACTTTAAAGACGCAGGACTACTGGGTCAAGAATAAGAGAACCTTTCTGAACCATTGTGGTCATAGCATGAATGTCCCAAATTTGTTGATGAAAGAGGAAAGACTTTGAAGCATGCCATGACCAGCTCCACCCCAACTAAGAGGAGAAACTGAATTAATTGCAAGTCAGAATTGGGGAGGTTGATGAAAAACCCCAGGGGGAAGAATTAGGAGAACGTGGTCTGAAGATTGTTTGGTAACCAGCTGCAGCAAGTCCTCCTGCAGCGGCCAATCATTGCGGTACAGGAGTCACCATGCGAAGGTGCACTGCAACTGACATCATGATGTTTGGGAAGAAAATAAGGGCTGAAGTTTACACAAATGGATGGACTGCAAATTGACAGTGGATAAAGCACAGTACTAAACACAGGTACCTCCTGTGTGAATGGAAGGTCAGTATATAAAAATAACGACTGCAAAAGTCAATGGACAGCATCTTGGCAGCATGAGCAGCATGGATCGCTTTTTAGGCTCATGAGCCAAAGGACCTGTTCAAGGGAAAGTATCTTAATTTCTCCCTGAAAAAGAAAGAGTACAGGATAAAATTTATGATGGGACAAAAGAAAATAACGGGACTAACCACCTGTTGGATCTCATTCTCTGGAAGACTTTCTATGGCCTCTTTTTTCCAAAGAGTGAGAACCTTCTATTGCAGATTGCAAGCATGGTCAGACAAGGTGACAGAATGAACCAGGTGATTGGGATGAGGCAAATCCTGAAAGGGAAAGGCATAGTCTCATTTGACAATCTTGCGGATGTAGCAGTCCATGGTGATGGACTTCCAGGTTTGCTGAGCAAAAGGGTACACACTCCCCAACAGGCTGCACATGTACTCTTGATGGTGAAATAAAGCAATTTGGTAGGAGGGCCTGTGGACGGGAAGAGGAGGAAGGCTGTGAGAGGTGGTGCCTACAAAAAGGCACATTCAGGGAATATCACCTGAATTTGTGGCACTGCTGCTAAAACTGGTGCTCAGGGAAAACCAGTCCCAGGGAGAGGGCCATGGCCTGACCTTGACTGTAGTGTTCCAAGGCTGAACCAGCCCTTTCATTAAAAAGTCAAGCTCCATTAAAGGGCATGTCCATAAGACTTGCTTGGCCATTGCCAGGCATGATGACCAATAGCAACCTAGGACCCCATGGACCATGCCTCTGAGTCTACCATATCCATGCAAGACTGAAGGATTTGTTCGACCTCCCCTTTCCCTCACGCATTACTTCAGAAAAATAGTTACAGGTTGGTCAGGAAGATTTGGAACCACCAAAGCTGTTATCTCCCACAGGGCATGGGTGTAACAAGCCAGAAAACACATTGCATTAATGGATAAAAGGGCTACTCACTCCAAACAGAAGACATACTCATAGCTTCAATGTGTTTTGACAGATGAGGTGGAAGTGAAAGATTCCATGTTCTAGTTAAAGGATGAAGAAGTCTGCATAACAAGTCTCTTTGGGGATGGGTTGCCATCAAGAACTTTGGGTTAGCAGGTGTTGGACAATGATGAAGGGTAATTTGGCAAATCACTAGAGAAGCAGGTTTGTTCCATGAAACTGAGTCACGTTGAATGAAAGCAAGGACTCCACACTAGAGAAGATAAGCTGAGGAACTCTATGAAGTTGGTTTTGTCCTCCTTCACTACTAAAGGCAATTCCAGAATGTCAGCAGTTTTGCACAGAACTGTTGCAAGGCCACCTCCTCAGTGGAAGGTCCTTAAGGGCACTCATATCTACCTTGGGGAAAATAATTAGGCCACTGGCATTCTGCAGGGCCAATTAGTCACCCATTTACTTGCCAGGGAGTGAGTGAAAAGCTCCCACCTCACTGCTGTTAGCATCATTACCATCACTTTGACAAACAATGTTCAGCTTTTGAATGTAGTTAGCAGCGTGGGATGTTTTCAAGGGGACTCGCTCTCCCAGGAGCCCTTGGGAGAAGGGGGCAGCGACTGGAACCTGCTCCAGCAGCACCAACAGCACATAAAAGCTCAGGCGTTTTCAAGGGGACTTGTTGTCCAGGAGCCCTTGGGAGAAGGGGGCTGCGACAGGAACCTGCTCCAGCAGCACCAACAGCGCTTCTGCCTTCCCGCAGCGCAGGATGTTTTCAAGGTGACTCGCTGTCCCAGGAGCCCTAGGGAGAAGGGGCGGCAACAGGAACCTGTTCCAGCAGCACCAACAGCACATTAAAGCACACTTGCCTTCCCATAGCACGGGATGCTTTCAAGGAGACTCGCTGTCCCAGGAGCCCTTGGGAGAAGGGGGCGGCGACAGGAACCTGCTCCAGCAGCACCAACACCACATAAAAGTGCTTCTGCCTTCCCGCAGCATGAGACGCGCGAGGGCCACACCTTAGGCAAAGGCCCGGGCCAAGGACGGGCCCGTCAGAGACCGTCTGAGGCTGGGCTGGACCACCCCTCTTGAATTTAAGGTAGGGATCGGATAATGGTCATTTTAAACACTATTACCATTTCAAATATAAGCTATATTATGGGGAAGCGCACAGCAAAAGGGAGTCCCGCAGCGGGTGCGGCTTCATCAAAAATCCACAAAATTCCTCAAAATCTCTCTAATTGTGTAACTAATGAAATTGACTCCTGAAATGAAGAAGTAGAGTCCATATTGAAGGGGAAAGAGAAGCAAACCTCTTAGGGGTTGAAAAGTGGTTCACTCTCGCCCTTTTTTAAACCTAGATTGCCAAATAAGAGAGATATTGCCTGCAAGAAAGATGCCCCAACAGGTTTGTTATTCAGTGGTGAACTTACACAGAGGTTAGTAAAAATAGTCCCCCATATAGTAATGTTGAGGGCGTCTCAACATGTAGTGCAATTGTCCATGAAATTCCTTGTACAAATTGCTTTTTGCTGCTGGAGGCTCATTACCAATCGAAAGGATCCAGCAAACTTTACTCGAATGTGGAAATATCCAGCCACCTGATTAATGCAGTGTTCTCCCAGGTGGAAGTGGTTAATGTTATTAATGGTTTAAAAAAAGAAGTAACAGACCTTAGACAAATGATGAAGGAAGTACTCAATCTCCTTCGACTCATTGCAATGAAAAGGGATAGTGAAAGTACTCAAAGAGAAGGCCCATCTCTACATAACATCGTAGAACAGAGGAATACAATGAGTGAGGGCTTTTCTAGGCCAGTTGCTAGGACAAGAGTACCCTCAGCAAGTTCCAAAAACCATCTTAGGGCAATTTGTCAAAATAGCCCTTTGACATTGACTTGTCCTCGCGTGTCAATGGCATGGGACTCGAGCACTGTGCAGCCCTCTATTAAAAATCATATTAGAGCTTACCCGATTTATATGTGTGGAGTATCCCCCTTACCTTCTAATGTATGGGAAGACAGCTTGTCGCTAAAGAATAAAGTTACGCATTGGATAAGACATGTTAGGCAATGTGGTTCTATTGTACATTCAGATATCATTTCTGCCAAGCGTTACACAGAGAAATCAGGGTGCTGGGATACTATCGAACTAATGCTAGTCAGCTCCAGGTTGGTCGATATCCTTCGGAGGTGCGTTTTCCGTTAAGAAATTGTTCAAATATTGTTTTTAAAAGTTCTTGGTCTGACCGTGGCACTGGGGCAGTGGGGTCTCTACTACCTTCAGTACAGTCATCCCATCAGGGAACTGTGGGCCCAATTCCATCTTTGGGGGTGCATTCTATGGCTCCTAGGAGGGAGTGCGTGGGTCTTACTGGGAAAGAGGGTTTACTGAGAACAATGCAAGCAGATAATCTCTCAGATATGCACTGAATGTATTTACCACCTGCCCCTGTGAATAACAGCTTACACATTGATGCAGGTAATCTTCAAATAGAAACTAGGGTGCTCCTGGAATCGATTACTCCTAGGGGATCTGATCAAGCCGAAGAATTAAACATGTCAGAAATTAACAGGAGAACAAATATAATCCCTAGCTTTGAGTTCCCAAAGAATGATCAAGTGGGACATGGGTTTTTTAATCCTACATTAATTTCATGTAATATAGGTGGTATCCGAAATAAGATTGATGATGCGAAGTGGGGGCAGTTTATTGATAGTTTTAACATCTGCTTATTTCAGGAAACGTGGGCCACTTCAAATGTTTATAAGCAAGGGTTTACCTCATTTTGTAATAAGGCTAGCCCATCTGCAGCTGGGAGAGCAGGCGGGGCCTTACCACATGGGTAAAAGTCTCCCAGGTGGATGAAATGAAAGAAATCCATGTAGATTCAGCTACTATATATTGGCAGTTTTAATCAAGCTAAATCAGGGTCCCCTGCTTCTGTGTGTTAATATATATAATAGACAAGGTTCTCCGAGCCTAACTACTAATACTATCAGTTTGCTGAGTGCTCTTGTGTCAAAACTTCTTCCCTCACATTTTGTTATTGTAGCCAGTGATTTTCATATGTCCCTAGAGCCTAACTCCCTCTTTTCTGAGTTAATGCAGGTAGAGGTGTGTATATGGGGAATTCCAGCCTTTCCAATACTAAAATAACAGCCAAAATCTAGTGCCAGGGCTTTGCAGGTCATTGAATTTATGATAACACGTGGTCTTAGGCCAGGAAATGGACGCTTTCCTTCAGACACTCCATCGAATCCAACATTTTTTAGAGGGTCCTGTAGCAGTCATATTGATTGTGTGCTTATTGATGTAAGGATCTGGCACAAAATCAAAGACCTTAGGGTGGGAGAGCAACGCTGTAGTGGTCATTCACCTATTTTGGTTGTGTGTGATAGGTGGTTTTCTGCTAAAGAAGATATCCAGCAGGTGCATGATGGCATGCTCCCCTTAGTGGTGACAAATAACAAGTGTGCCATAAAATGGGAGACTTTTATAAATTCAAATGAATTAGGGCCAGATGTAGATAGGTTCCAAATTGCGAGTTGCAAATTGCGAGTCCCAGCGACTCGCAAATTGCAACTCGCAATTTGGAATGCAGAAAGGTGTCTCAGACACCTGCTGCGTGTCGCTATGGGGTCGCAAAGACCTACCTCATTAATATTAATGAGGTGGGTCGCAATTTGCGACCCCATAGTGATTCAGGGCACTCACGGGGATGGTGGCCTGGCGGGAACAGCAGACCACCATGTCCGTGACTGCTTTTAAATAAAGCAGTTTTTTTTTTTCAAAGTGCAACCCGTTTTCCTTAACCCCTTCTGTGCCTTGGACGAGATGATCTCGTCCAAGGCTACAGTTCCCCTGTGCCTTGGACGAGATCATCTCGTCCTAGGCACAGGGGAACTTGGGGGCGCGCTAGCGCGCCCCCCGTGCACCCCCCTTCCCCCCCCAAGTCGGGATGGAAGGGGAAGACATTCCCCTTCCACCCCCGACCCCCCTCACCCCCCCCCTGTGACGTCAGCGCGCGAGCGCGCGCTGATTTGTCACAGGGGCCTCCCTAGTCGCGCTGGAAGCTCTGCTTCCAGCGCGATTGAAAAAGAAATGCAAAAGCATTTCTTTTTCAATCACTTGGGAGGCCCGGAGGGGCTTCAAAGGGAAGGAAAAGTATTTCCTTCCCTTTGAAGTCCCTCCGAGGGTTTCAAAAGCCGGATTGCTTGCAATCCGGCTTTTGAAACCCCACTAGACACCAGGGATTTTTTTTTTTTTTATTGAAACACACAAAAGGGAGCGACCCCTTGGGCAAGGGTCGCTCCCAGGGGGGGCATTTTTTTGAGAAGGCCTTTTCTGCCCCCAGGGGGGGCAGAAACCTCTAGGCACCAGGGACCATTTTTTTTTTTATGTTTCATTTCTTTTTTTTTTGGTGGGGAGCGACCCCTTAGGCAAGGGTCGCTCCCCTTGGGGGAAAATTATATTTTGGCCATTTCTGCCCCCCTTGGGGCAGATTGGCCTATTTTGATGAGGCCAATCTGCCCCCAAGGGGGGTAGAAACCACTAGACACCAGGGAAATTTTTCTTTGCGTGAATTTCACGCAAAGGGAGTGACCCCTTAGGCAAGGGTCGCTCCCTGGGGGGGAGGGCAATTTATTTTAGGCCATTTCTGCCCCCCTTGGGGGCAGATCGGCCTATTATTAGGCCGATCTGCCCCCAGGGGAGGCAGAAACCTCTAGGCGCCAGGGCAAATTTTTTTTGTGTGTTTTTTTTTTTTGTTGTTTCTTTTTTTAGAGATGGGGAGCGACCCATCAGGCAAGGGTCGCTCCCCCGGGGGGCAAATTGTATTTAGACCTTTTCTGCCCCCCTGGGGGCAGATTGGCCGATTTTAGGTCAATCTGCCCCCAAGGGGGCAGAAACAACTAGGCACCGGGGATTTGTTTTTTGGCCCCAATGTCATGCAGGGGGAGCGACCCCGTAGGACAAGGGTCGCTCCCGGGGGGGGGGGGTGGGGGCTGGGGGGGGGAAATTTATTTTAGGCCATTTCTGCTCCCCTGGGGGCAGATCGGCCTATTATTAGGCCGAACTGCCCCCGGGGGGGGCAGAACCCTCAGGGCACCAGGGCAAATTTTTTTTGTTTGTTTTTTCTTTTGTTTGTTTGTTTTTTTCGAGATGGGGAGTGACCCATCAAGCAAGGGTCGCTCCCCTGGGGGGCAAATTGTAATTAGGCCATTTCTGCCTCCCTTGGGGGCAGATTGGCCGATTTTAGGTCAATCTGCCCCCAAGGGGGCAGAAACCACTAGGCACCGGGGATTTGTTTTTTGGCGCCAATGTCACGCAGGGGGAGCGACCCCGTAGGCAAGGGTCGCTCCCGGGGGGGGTGGGGGCTGGGGGGGCAAATTTATTTTAGGCCATTTCTGCCCCCCCCTGGGGGCAGATCGGCCTATTATTAGGCCGAACTGCCCCCAGGGGGGGGGCAGAACCCTCAGGGCACCAGGACAAATTTTTTTGTTGTGGTTTATTTTTTTGTTTTTGTTTTTTCAAGATGGGGAGCGACCCATCAGGCAAGGGTCGCTCCCCTGGGGGGCAAATTGTATTTAGGCCATTTCTGCCCACCTTGGGGGCAGATTGGCCGATTTTAGGTCAATCTGCCCCCAAGGGGGCAGAAACCACTAGGCACCGGGGATTTGTTTTTTGGCACCAATGTCACGCAGGGGGAGCGACCCCATAGGCAAGGGTCGCTCCCGGGGGGGGTGGGGGCTGGGGGGGCAAATTTATTTAAGGCCATTTCTGCCCCCCCGGGGGCAGATCGGCCTATTATTAGGCCGAACTGCCCCCAGGGGGGGCAGAACCCTCAGGGCACCAGGGAATTTTTTTTTTTGTGTTGTTTTTTTTTTGTTTGTTTGTTTTTTTCGAGATGGGGAGCGACCCATCAGGCAAGGGTCGCTCCCCTGGGGGGCAAATTGTATTTAGGCCATTTCTGCCCCCCTTGGGGGCAGATTGGCCGATTTTAGGTCAATCTGACCCCAAGGGGGCAGAAACAACTAGGCACCGGGGATTTGTTTTTTGGCCCCAATGTCATGCAGGGGGAGCGACCCCGTAGGACAAGGGTCGCTCCCGGTGGGGGTGGGGGCTGGGGGGGGCAAATTTATTTTAGGCCATTTCTGCTCCCCTGGGGGCAGATCGGCCTATTATTAGGCCGAACTGCCCCCGGGGGGGGCAGAACCCTCAGGGCACCAGGGCAAATTTTTTTTGTTTGTTTTTTCTTTTGTTTGTTTGTTTTTTTCGAGATGGGGAGTGACCCATCAAGCAAGGGTCGCTCCCCTGGGGGGCAAATTGTAATTAGGCCATTTCTGCCTCCCTTGGGGGCAGATTGGCCGATTTTAGGTCAATCTGCCCCCAAGGGGGCAGAAACCACTAGGCACCGGGGATTTGTTTTTTGGCGCCAATGTCACGCAGGGGGAGCGACCCCGTAGGCAAGGGTCGCTCCCGGGGGGGGGGTGGGGGCTGGGGGGGCAAATTTATTTTAGGCCATTTCTGCCCCCCCCTGGGGGCAG
Source organism: Pleurodeles waltl (assembly GCF_031143425.1). Lineage (NCBI taxonomy): Eukaryota > Metazoa > Chordata > Amphibia > Caudata > Salamandridae > Pleurodeles > Pleurodeles waltl. The sequence continues at coordinate 700,109,637 of NC_090447.1, read as the reverse complement.
ATCGGCCTATTATTAGGCCGAACTGCCCCCAGGGGGGGGGCAGAACCCTCAGGGCACCAGGACAAATTTTTTTGTTGTGGTTTATTTTTTTGTTTTTGTTTTTTCAAGATGGGGAGCGACCCATCAGGCAAGGGTCGCTCCCCTGGGGGGCAAATTGTATTTAGGCCATTTCTGCCCCCCTTGGGGGCAGATTGGCCGATTTTAGGTCAATCTGCCCCCAAGGGGGCAGAAACCACTAGGCACCGGGGATTTGTTTTTTGGCGCCAATGTCACGCAGGGGGAGCGACCCCGTAGGCAAGGGTCGCTCCGGGGGGGGGTGGGGGCTGGGGGGGGCAAATTTATTTTAGGCCATTTCTGCCCCCCCTGGGGGCAGATCGGCCTATTATTAGGCCGAACTGCCCCCAGGGGGGGGCAGAACCCTCAGGGCACCAGGGCAAATTTTTTTGTTGTGTTTTTTTTTTTGTTTGTTTGTTTTTTTCGAGATGGGGAGCGACCCATCAGGCAAGGGTCGCTCCCCTGGGGGGCAAATTGTATTTAGGCCATTTCTGCCCACCTTGGGGGCAGATTGGCCGATTTTAGGTCAATCTGCCCCCAAGGGGGCAGAAACCACTAGGCACCGGGGATTTGTTTTTTGGCACCAATGTCACGCAGGGGGAGCGACCCCATAGGCAAGGGTCGCTCCCGGGGGGGGGGTGGGGGCTGGGGGGGCAAATTTATTTAAGGCCATTTCTGCCCCCCCGGGGGCAGATCGGCCTATTATTAGGCCGAACTGCCCCCAGGGGGGGCAGAACCCTCAGGGCACCAGGGAATTTTTTTTTTTGTGTTGTTTTTTTTTTGTTTGTTTGTTTTTTTCGAGATGGGGAGCGACCCATCAGGCAAGGGTCGCTCCCCTGGGGGGCAAATTGTATTTAGGCCATTTCTGCCCCCCTTGGGGGCAGATTGGCCGATTTTAGGTCAATCTGACCCCAAGGGGGCAGAAACCACTAGGCACCGGGGATTTGTTTTTTGGCGCCAATGTCACGCAGGGGGAGCGACCCCGTAGGCAAGGGTCGCTCCCGGTGGGGGTGGGGGCTGGGGGGGGCAAATTTATTTTAGGCCATTTCTGCCCCCCCTGGGGGCAGATCGGCCTATTATTAGGCCGAACTGCCCCCAGGGGGGGCAGAACCCTCAGGGCACCAGGGCAAATTTTTTTGTTGTGTTTTTTTTTTTTGTTTGTTTGTTTTTTTCGAGATGGGGAGCGACCCATCAGGCAAGGGTCGCTCCCCTGGGGGGCAAATTGTATTTAGGCCATTTCTGCCCCCCTTGGGGGCAGATTGGCCGATTTTAGGTCAATCTGCCCCCAAGGGGGAAGAAACCACTAGGCACCTGGGATTTGATTTTTGGTGCCAATGTCACGAAGGGGGAGCGACCCCGTAGGCAAGGGTCGCTCCGGGGGGGGGTGGGGGCTGGGGGGGGCAAATTTATTTTAGGCCATTTCTGCCCCCCCTGGGGGCAGATCGGCCTATTATTACGCCGAACTGCCCCCAGGGGGTGCAGAACCCTCTAGGCACCAGGGAATTTTTTTTTGTTGTGTTTTTTTTTTGTTTGTTTGTTTTTTTCGAGATGGGGAGCGACCCATCAGGCAAGGGTCGCTCCCCTGGGGGGGCAAATTGTATTTAGGCCATTTCTGCCCACCTTGGGGGCAGATTGGCCGATTTTAGGTCAATCTGCCCCCAAGGGGGCAGAAACCACTAGGCACCGGGGATTTGTTTTTTGGCGCCAATGTCACGCAGGGGGAGCGACCCCATAGGCAAGGGTCGCTCCCGGGGGGGGTGGGGGCTGGGGGAGCAAATTTATTTAAGGCCATTTCTGCCCCCCCTGGGGCAGATCGGCCTATTATTAGGCCGAACTGCCCCCAGGGGGGGCAGAACCCTCTAGGCGCCAGGGAATTTTTTTTTGTTGTGTTGTTTTTTTTTTTGTTTGTTTGTTTTTTTCGAGATGGGGAGCGACCCATCAGGCAAGGGTCGCTCCCCTGGGGGGCAAATTGTATTTAGGCCATTTCTGCCCCCCTTGGGGGCAGATTGGCCGATTTTAGGTCAATCTGCCCCCAAGGGGGCAGAAACCACTAGGCACCGGGGATTTGTTTTTTGGCGCCAATGTCACGCAGGGGGAGCGACCCCGTAGGCAAGGGTCGCTCCCGGGGGGGGGTGGGGGGTGGGGGCTGGGGGGGCAAATTTCTTTTAGGCCATTTCTGCCCCCCCTGGGGGCAGATCGGCCTATTATTAGGCCGAACTGCCCCCAGGGGGGGGGCAGAACCCTCAGGGCACCAGGGCAAATTTTTGTGTTGTGTTTTTTTTTTTGTTTGTTTGTTTTTTTCGAGATGGGGAGCGACCCATCAGGCAACGGTCGCTCCCCTGGGGGGCAAATTGTATTTAGGCCATTTCTGCCCCCATTGGGGGCAGATTGGCAGATTTTAGGTCAATCTGCCCCCAAGGGGGCAGAAACCACTAGGCACCTGGGATTTGTTTTTTGGCGCCAATGTCACGCAGGGGGAGCGACCCCTTAGGCAAGGGTCGCTCCGGGGGGGGGGGGTGGGGGCTGGGGGGGCAAATTTATTTTAGGGCATTTCTGCCCCCCCCCCTCCCAGGGCCAGCTGAGCTAGAGGCCAAACTCCACAGGTAGGCACTTTGCAAAAAACACCTGTTTTCTGTGAAAAAATATGTTCTGTCCACGTTGTGTTTTGGGCCATTTCTTTTCGTGGGCGCTAGGCCTACCCACAGAAGTGAGGTACCATTTTTATTGAGAGACTTAGGGGAACGCTGGGTGGAAGGAAATTTGTGGCTCCTCTCAGATTCCAGAACTTTCTGCCACAGAAATATGAGGAACATGTGTTTTTTTAGCCACATTTTGAGGTTTGCAGAGGATTCTGGGTAACAGAACCTGGTCCGAGCCCCGAAAGTCACCCCATCTTGGATTCCCCTAGGTCTCTAGTTTTCAGAAATGCACAGGTTTGGTAGGTTTCCCTAGGTGCCGGGTGAGCTACAGGCCAAAATCCACAGGTAGGCACTGTTTTCTTTCAAAAAATGGGATGTGTCCACGTTGCGTTTTGGGGCGTTTCCTGTTGCGGGCGCTATGCCTACCCACGCAAGTGAGGTATCATTTTTATCGGGAGACTTGGGGGAACGCTGGGTGGAAGGAAATTTGTAGCTCCTCTCAGATTCCAGAACTTTCTGCCACAGAAATGTAAGGAACATGTGTTTTTTTAGCCAAATTTTGAGGTTTGCAAAGGATTCTGGGTAACAGAACCTGGTCCGAGCCCCGCAAGTCACCCTTCATTGGATTCCCCTAGGTCTCTAGTTTTCAGAAATGCACAGGTTTGGTAGGTTTCCCTAGGTGCCGGCTGAGCTAGAGGCCAAAATCTACAGGTAGGCACTTCGCAAAAAACACCTCTGTTTTTTTTCCAAAATTTAGGATGTGTCCACGTTGCGCTTTGGGGTGTTTCCTGTCGCCGGCGCTAGGCCTACCCACGCAAGTGAGGTATCATTTTTATCGGGAGACTTGGGGGAACGCTGGGTGGAAGAAAATTTGTAGCTCCTCTCAGATTCCAGAACTTTCTGCCACAGAAATTTGAGGAACATGTGTTTTTTTAGCCAAATTTTGAGGTTTGCAAAGGATTCTGGGTAACAGAACCTGGTCCGAGCCCCGCAAGTCACCCCTCCTTGGATTCCCCTAGGTCTCTAGTTTTCAGAAATGCACAGGTTTGGTAAGTTTCCCTAGGTGCCGGCTGAGCTAGAGGCCAAAATCTACAGGTAGGCACTTCGCAAAAAACACCTCTGTTTTTTTCCAAAATTTAGGATGTGTCCACGTTGCGCTTTGGGGTGTTTCCTGTCGCCGGCGCTAGGCCTACCCACGCAAGTGAGGTATCATTTTTATCGGGAGACTTGGGGGAACGCTGGGTGGAAGGAAATTTGTAGCTCCTCTCAGACTCCAGAACTTTCTGCCACAGAAATGTGAGGAACATGTGTTTTTTTAGCCAAATTTTGAGGTTTGCAAAGGATTCTGGGTAACAGAACCTGGTCCGAGCCCCGCAAGTCACCCCTCCTTGGATTCCCCTAGGTCTCTAGTTTTCAGAAAGGCACAGGTTTGGTAGGTTTCCCTAGGTGCTGGCTGAGCTAGAGGCCAAAATCTACAGGTAGGCACTTCGCAAAAAACACCTCTGTTTTTTTCCAAAATTTAGGATGTGTCCACGTTGCGCTTTGGGGTGTTTCCTGTCGCCGGCGCTAGGCCTACCCACGCAAGTGAGGTATCATTTTTATCGGGAGACTTGGGGGAACACTGGGTGGAAGGAAATTTGTAGCTCCTCTCAGATTCCAGAACTTTCTGCCACAGAAATGTGAGGGACATGTGTTTTGTTAGCCAAATTTTGAGGTTTGCAAAGGATTCTGGGTAACAGAACCTGGTCCGAGCCCCGCAAGTCACCCCTCCTTGGATTCCCCTAGGTCTCTAGTTTTCAGAAATGCACAGGTTTGGTAGGTTTCCTTAGGTGCCGGCTGAGCTAGAGGCCAAAATCTACAGGTAGGCACTTCGCAAAAAACACCTCTGTTTTTTTCCAAAATTTAGGATGTGTCCACGTTGCGCTTTGGGGTGTTTCCTGTCGCCTGCGCTAGGCCTACCCACGCAAGTGAGGTATCATTTTTATCGGGAGACTTTGGGGAACGCTGGGTGGAAGGAAATTTGTAGCTCCTCTCAGATTCCAGAACTTTCTGCCACAGAAATGTGAGGAACATGTGTTTTTTTAGCCAAATTTTGAGGTTTGCAAAGGATTCTGGGTAACAGAACCTGGTCCGAGCCCCGCAAGTCACCCCTCCTTGGATTCCCCTAGGTCTCTAGTTTTCAGAAATGCACAGGTTTGGTAGGTTTCTCTAGGTGCCGGCTGAGCTAGAGGCCAAAATCTACGGGTAGGCACTTCGCAAAAAACACCTCTGTTTTTTTCCAAAATTTAGGATGTGTCCACGTTGCGCTTTGGGGTGTTTCCTGTCGCCGGCGCTAGGCCTACCCACGCAAGTGAGGTATCATTTTTATCGGGAGACTTGGGGGAACGCTGGGTGGAAGGAAATTTGTAGCTCCTCTCAGATTCTAGAACTTTCTGCCACAGAAATGTGAGGAACATGTGTTTTTTTAGCCAAATTTTGAGGTTTGCAAAGGATTCTGGGTAACAGAACCTGGTCCGAGCCCCGCAAGTCACCCCTCCTTGGATTCCCCTAGGTCTCTAGTTTTCAGAAATGCACAGGTTTGGTAGGTTTCCCTAGGTGCCGGCTGAGCTAGAGGCCAAAATCTACGGGTAGGCACTTCGCAAAAAACACCTCTTTTGTTTCCCAAAATTTAGGATGTGTCCACGTTGCGCTTTGGCGTGTTTCCTGTCGCCGGCGCTAGGCCTACCCACGTAAGTGAGGTATCATGTTTATCGGGAGACTTGGGGGAACATAGATTAGCAAAACAAGTGCTATTGCCCCTTGTCTTTCTCTACATTTTTTCCTTCCAAATATAGGAGAGTGTGTAAAAAAGACATCTATTTGAGAAATTCCCTATAATTCACTTGCTTGTATGGTCACCCCGAAATTCAGAGATGTGCAAATAACCACTGCTCCTCAGCACCTTATCTTGTGCCCTTTTTGGAAATGCAAAGGTTTTCTTGATAGCAATTTTTTACTCTTTGTATTTCAGCAAATGAATTGCTGTATACCCAGTATAGAATGAAAACGCACTGCAGGGTGCAGCTCATTTATTGTCTCTGGGTTCCTCGGGTTCTTGATGAACCTACAAGCCCTATATATCCCCGCAACCAGAGGAGTCCAGCAGACGTAACAGTATATTGCTTTCCATAATCTGACATTGCAGGGAAAAGTTACAGAGTAAAACGTAGAGAAAAATTGATGTTTTTTTCACCTCAATTTCAATATTTTTCTTTTTCAGCTGTTATTTTCTGTATGAAACCCTTGTAGGATCTACACAAATGACCCCTTGCTGAATTCAGAATTTTGTCTACTTTCTGGGATCCAGCATTGGTTTCATGCCCATTCCTGTCACTGACTGGAAGGAGGCTGAAAGCACAAAAAATTGCAAAAATGGGGTATGCCCCAGTAAAATGCCAAAATTGTGTTGAAAAATTGGGTTTGCTGATTCATGTCTGCCTGTTCCTAAAAGCTAGGAAGCTGCTGAGTTTAGCACTGCAAACCCTTTGTTGATGCCATTTTCAGGGGGAAATCCACAAGCCTTCTTCTGCAGCCACTTTTTCCAATTTTTTTGAAAAAAACGAAATTTTCACTGTATTTTGGCCAATTTCTTGGCCTCCTTCAAGGGAACCCACAAAGTCTGGGTACCTCTAGAATCTCTAGGATGTTGGAAAAAAAGGACACAAATTTGGCTTGGTTAGCTTATGTGGACAAAAAGTTATGAGGGCCTAAGCGCGAACTGCCCCAAATAGGCAAAAAAAGGCCTGGCACAGGAGGGGGAAAAGGCCTGGCAGCGAAGGGGTTAAAGGAAAACGAGCTGCACTTTGAAAAAAAAAACGAAATCTTTAGTTTCGGTATTTTTCAGGGCAGGTAGTGGTCTATTGGACCACTTGCTGCTCTGAAAAAATATTTTTTGTGCCAGACACAAAGGGGAAGGGGTCCCATGGGGACCCCTTCCCTTTTGCGCCTGGGTTACCATCCACTTCAAGTGGATGGTAACTGCGCTTTCATTTGCAACCGCAATCGCGGTCACAAATTTAAATGCATACCATTGCGACTCGCAAATAGGAAGGGAACACTCCTTCCTATTTGCGACTCGGAAATGCATTTTGCGAGTTGGTTCCGACTCGCGAAATGCATTTCAACATAGCAAAGTGGCTTTAGCAACTTGCAAACGGCGATTTTCGCCGTTTGCAACTCGCTAACACTTTGCTACATCTGGCCCTTAGTGGCTAAAATGCATGATTTAGTCTCCACTCATCATTTAGATGCCATATCTAGTATACACAAACCGGATCAAATTATGGCCACTCATGCAGTACTCTTTTCTTCCTTGAAAGAGCTATTTTTTAGAGTCAGCAAGGGAAATAAACAGCCGAAAATAGGCAAATGCATTAGATGGTTTAATAATTAATAAAGTATGTAAAAAGGCCAAGTGCAGACTCTTGGAAGCAATAAAACAAAAAGATAGATCAATGATCATATTAGTGAGGCAAGAGTATGCCATTGCAATTAGGAATAAAACTAAATGGGAGGAGACAAATTGGCAGGAATTGCTATTAGCAGCTAAAGAAAGTAATCCAAAGCAATTTTGGTCATTGGTAGCCCAAAGGGGGTGGAAAAGAGAATCCCAGACATGATTGTCATATACCACCTGATTATTGGATGTGTTATTTTACTGAACTCTATAGGCAGGAGTTTGTGCCTTTAACCGGCACAAGAAGATTAAGGATGATTGATAACACTTGTGCAGGTGGACTCACACAGATTAATTTAAGAGAAACCAAGATAGCCATCAAGTCCCAAAAATCGGGAAAGGTGCCTGGCTCAGATGGAATTCCATCTTATTTGTTGAAATCCGATCTTAAATTCTGGGGCCCTTATATAAATAGTGTGTCAAATGCTCTCTTGGCAGGTTGTAAACCCCCACTGCTCCTGGAAAGGTGCAATAATTGTCCCAGTTAACAAAAAAGGGGATATGTTTGCTTGACAATTTGCAGAAAATATTTTCTTACTAGGTTTTGGGTAGGCTTGAGGATTGGATAGAGGAACATGACGTCTTAAGTCACTTACAAGTGGGCTTCAGGTGGAAAACAAGTACAGTGAACCAGGTGTTCTGCTTTCTCACAATTGAATGGAAGACGGTGGACCTAGACGCTGGAAGACTTTGTTGCCTTTGTAGACCTTAAGTCTGCCTTTGACCTGGTTCCCCGAAACAAATTATGGGAGATTTTGGGCAGGGCTGGTGTCCTGGGTCCTTTGCTAAAACATATTGAGGAATTATATTCTGAGAATTCTGCTAGAGTAAGGTGGGGACCAAATGTGGAATTTACGGGAGAGTTCCCACTACAGAAAGGGGTGAGACAGGGGTGTGTGTTGGCTCCCACACTCTTTCTAAATACATGAATACCCTATTTACATGACTGATAATAATGCCCCAAAGTTGGGCAGGGTAAAAACCCTGTGTCTATTGTTTGCGGATGACACTCTTGCTATCACAGACTGCCTCTGGACTAGGTAGGCTCCTTGAGAAGTTTTCAGGGTTCTGTAGGGAGTATGGCCTACAAATAAATGCCACCAAGACCAAATATATGGTTGTTGGTGATACAAAATACAGAGTGAAGAAAATGATACCCCTAGACAGTAAAATCCTAGAAAGAGTCTCTAATTTTGACTATTTGAGAGTTAGGAGGGAGTATTCTTTTAAATGGTCAGCCCATCTGTTAAAGTGTACCATGTCCTTGAAGCAAAAGGCAGGGGGTATTTTGAGATTCCCACATTGCCTATTCAAATGGATCTGAATTTATATTCCATTGTAGATATAGCTGCTAGGAGGCCATTGCAGTATTGGATTGGATTATGGTCCATAGAAACTTTTGATCCGTATAGAGCGTGGCTCAGGGTGATGTTAGATGCCCCACAAATTGAAAAGATTCCATGGTGTAGATACCTGAAAAATACTTTTTTTAAACTTGAGCTGGGTTTGTACTGGTCAGACCCTCTTTACCTCCCAAAGAATGCTATACAGACTTTGAAGTATGTTTATTGGATCAGTTTGCAAGTAGCAGAGCTAGCATCGGTTTCGTCTGCCAGTATGACAGATAGTTTTTTATCAGCTAAGTGCCATTATGAATTTGAGCACTATTTAGATACGATTACATCACCTTTAGCATGAGCACTTTATATTAGATGTAGAATTGGGTCTTTACTGGTACGTGTTCTTACTTCTAGATGGAAGCAGACTGAAAGTCAATTAGATTCTTGCCTAACGGTTTGTAAGACCAAAGAGAATATTGCCCATGTTCTATTTTACTGTCCAGCGTATAAAAATCAGAGGGCACGTTGGATAAGGGCACTCTGCAAAATCCTGTGTATTAGGGATCGACATTCGGCCCTTAGGATTTGCAGATCGAGTCCGCATGGGACTGTGGCCTGTGCGCTCGCAATGTTCTTAGAGGCAATTTGGCATATTCAAACCAAATCTTTGAGCATTAATGTATAACTTTCTTATGAGCTTATAACTGTGCTTTGACCATCATTTTTTATGTGTGTCCAAAATTCTAATTGTTGTGTTTTGTATTTATTATAATTTTTACTATTTTTATATTTTGGATCTTGTGCATATTGTACAATATTGTTGTGGATGAATTTCATTTAATTATCACTGAGGATTTATTATTGTACATAATGTATTTTATGGTGTTTTAACTTTTATGGTTTTAACAATTTTAAATCAAACATGGTATATGACGATGATGACTTAGTTTTGGTTTGAATTTAATGGCTCTTAACTATTCCTGATGATTTATTATTGTGTACACTATGCTTTTTTGGTATTTTGCCAAAATAAAGCTTGAACGAATGGTTAGAATCATATCCAGCAAGCGCTTCCAGGCAACTAAAAATCTCATTGCAAGGCTCTATAGGGGAAGTGCACCTCAACCACCTGCTGCACTTTAATTCCTTCATGGGCAATTTAAGAGTTCTATCCCCCCATCTATGATGTGCCTTTCTTTTTCCCTTTTCAACCTTTTAATTTAAGGTAAGAATGTATACCTTCAGTGTTCATTGATAGTTATGTTCTATTTTTCCTATTGCGATTCGGATGAATATATTAATACAGAGTTATACTGAGTAAGTTTAGAATATTTTGGAATTAGTTGGGTTCTGAACTTTCATGTAGAATTCTAATGTCGCTAAGGGCCATATTTATACTTTTTGATGCAAAACTGCACCGGCGCAGTTTTGCGTCAAAAATATTACCGCCGGCTAACGCCATTTTGGTGCGCCATGCGGGTGTCAAATTTACACTTTGACGCACGGCGGCACAAACCACAGGTGGGAGTCATTATTTTTGACGCACACCGCAGCGTCAAGTCGTAAAGCAAAACGATGTTAACGCAGCGGAAATGACTCTGGGTCGATATACGACCCCGCAAACCGGATATGCGCCTTTTTTGACGCAATAGCGTAAAAAAACCTGCGAATACTGCCATTTCACCAGAGGAGAGCCAAAATGGATCCCAGATGCCACTACAGACCCCAGGAAGATGACAACAGACCGGCAACCAGCCAGGAGGACCCACACAAGAACCAGGACACTTATAAGAAGAAAAGAAAGTGTTGCTTCAGTGCAGAGAAGCAGGAAATTCTGGTTAAAGAGGTGACAGAACACCAGCACCAACTGTTTGTCACCTCAAAGTTGCCAATCAGTAGGAGAGGGACTATATGGCAACAAATTGTTGACAAGATTAACAGTGTGGCTGAAGTACGCAGAACAGTCATCGAGTGCAAGAAACGCTGGCATGACTGCAAGTGCAGGACAAAGGAAAAGATGGCCAGGAACAGGAAGGCAGCACTGCAGACTGGAGCTGGGAGTCCAGCACACCAGGGGGCCCTGGACCACATGGAGGAGATGGTCGCAGCCGTCATCCCTGAGGAGATCGTCACAGGGATTCAAGGACAGGACAGCGCAGACTACCAGGAGACAACACACACGCAGGGTAAGTCGCATGGGGAATCAAAATGCACTAATGTTAAACGTAAGCAGGGGGGGATACCGACCACAAAATGCATGGAAGTCATCATATACATGGAGTGGCATGGGTAAAGGGGGATGGCATGGGAGCATGGCCTGCACAAACAGAAGCTGGGGCACACCATTACACTACACCAACAACAGTCCCATAGGGGCATGCTGTCATGCCAATGATGGAGCAAAGGGAAATCCATGTCAGGAGGGAAGGCCACAACGTCAAACTGACATCCCGGCACACGTCAGCCACCATACCCCCTACATTAACTAGGGCCCTCTTAACAACCTCTAGCCATACCGACAACTGGAATGTAACTGCGACAACAGTTGCCACTACCACTTCCGCTCTGTGTGCAGCTCAAGTAGCCAATGGCAGAAACCTCCCCATGGATCATACACACCTAAATTAGGGGGTTGAGGATGACAACTTCAATAATCCCCTGAAACAAGACAAAGGCCCCAGTACTGTCAAATGTCAATGCCCATAGTTGTTGCAAACATCAGCCAATGTAAACAACAATAGGAGCTACACAGCACTATGGACATACCCATGCTGCATATGTCAGGGTCCATCCTGTGCCTGGGCCACAATGTAACATCTCAAATGTCATACTGCTCAGACAACAGCATTGAGGGGGGGACACATGTAACTGGTCACTGAAATACACCTGCACAGTCAGAGGAGGAAGTAGGACACTGCTACGACAATCAGGGCAATCCAATGTACCAAACATTCCCTAACATCAGCAGTACACATTACCAATGCCAACATCCATATTGTGTCATAAATTGTTATGCATACGATATGCCACATGTCAAATACATTTAAGTGGATGTTAAAGATCAGAGGTTGGGGCAGGTCCAGATTGTTAAGTGTGCTGCCAGTGCCATCAGAGCACCCACAGCCAGTGAAAGGGATCACAATGAGAATGGATGTAGACGGAGGCTTGAGTAGGACAAGAAGGTGGCAATTCTCTATTTGGTCAAAACCAACACCTAGAAGAGATGATGCATAACTCAATAACATACATGTGACATGCAGGTGGGCCATAGACCTGGGAGAATGCCCATCTGAAGGACTGGAGCAATGAACATGAAACAAGATCACAAAGTGAATTCATCACTAGGCAGGCAGGTCACATCACTCATGCAACAACACAGACACACTAATTGTACCCTGTTTCATTGCAGAGGAAGATGGATCCCCTGCGGATATGCCTGTCTCAGATTTCCCTGATGACATGGATGACGAGCCGATAAACATTCCCCAGGAGACTATCCAAAAGGTCCTTGAAACCCTCCAGACCCCACCTTCAGTCACAAGGAGGAGCACAGAACAAGCAGCCATCGTAGAGGATCCACCCACCACCTCAATTGTAAGACCTGTCAGCTCCAATACAGCTGAGGACTCGGACGGTACTGGCACCAGCTTTGAGAGAACTGTAGTTGGAGTACAGCGGGAGCTGGCCAAGGAGGTGTGGGTGGGGATGCAAACTATGGCAGCCAGCCTTCACGTGGTGCGTTCGCGCATGATGTCATCTGCAGATCAGGCAGCAGCTATGCAAGTCCTAACACCTATCTTGCAGGAACAGCAAAAAACATAGAAGGAAATCAGCACAGCTGTAATACAGTTGACCCAACACCTACAACAGCAATCCTGTCAACGCGTGCACGAATGCAACATTGAACCCCTCGGGTCGACCTGGCTGCTTACCATCGTGATGTGGCTGCTATTCTCAAAAACCAGCAGATCCTCCTTGCTGCAGTACTGCCCTTAAGACCTTCACAGGGAGCAGCGACCGGGATGTCTGACTCCACGTCTTCTAACACTGAGGTGTGAGTTGCCCCTTCACAACCACCAACAACAACAAGGACAGAGGAGGCAACACACACATCAGAAGAAGAAGACTTGGAACAGATCACATTCACAAGGAAAAGTACCCGGAAGCACTAGTCTCTGCCACATGGCCAACTATTGCCAAGGTCCTGCGCTTTGTAACATGCCAGTCTTGCAACAACTCTACTTAATGACTGTTCTGCTTACCACTGTATATCTTGTCAGTCTGCCCAGTGATTGTCTCTCTCCTACTCATTGGCAAATCCTGTCCCTCTGCACTGTCTGAAACATCAACCCCAGAATGTCAAAAGCATTTCCGTAACCCCTTGTGTAGGATCACAATGTAAGATGTCACTATAATGGACTCACAATCATGGACAATGTACAGATAGCACTACAGCACTTTTCAATAATTAGCACTTACACAACAAATTTGTCTCTGGGTAATGTGACATATCAACTGTGCAGTAGATAACTGAAATGTGCCTACTGTCAAATTACGTAGCTTGTCAATACAACTGTCCTAATATGTAGTCAGATAAATCTGCACAGTGCCCATTATTGCATCGTACTCTGCCCATCCTGAGGGACATATCTGATGAAGTGAGAAACCATACACCATCATGCTGTGTTGGACAGAAGAATGCTTCCTCAAGGGATATCTAAGTCATCAAATAGTGGCTGCAAAATGTTGTCACCATGCAATACTAACACATATAACAGTGTACACTAATCTAAGCAAACACTACAAAACTGCATAAATTAAGGTGGCTGAGTTTACATACAAATAGGTAATCATGCTGAACTGTGTCACAAATGACGTATGAGAGTCATGAAGACAAGAATACAAGAGTGCCAATGAGAACTCATCTTATAAGGGTGTCCTTGATCATCACACTGCAGTCAGACCTAAAACTGTTCCCCCAATACCAAGTCTGGAAGCGCTGTTTGTGACGTAGAAAACACACTTATCAACAGAAACACAGTGTCATCCATATTAACTGTGATTGGTGGTTGCAACGAAGGGTGGAAACTTTGCAAGGTGCCAATTGTACAGCTCAGTTGGGATTTGTTTGTAGCATAGGACACAAATGTAATAGTACAAAATTCATGTACACTGATTCCAAACCCAGGATCAAGTACCATTTAACAGATACTGTTAAGGGTTAACCAAATATTTATTAAATGCTAATCTAATAAATAAATAAAGAGGAAACTGAGGGAAAAATCTTACCTACCCTAATCTACCCTGACTACTCATTACCCACAACTGTCCCTAACTAACCTAAGCTACACTTACTTATCACATGTAATGAAACGTTCTAAACATCCACCCCCCACATGAGACGGGACACATGGAGGACAACACATACTAACCTAAACACATACTATACTATCCTAAACAAATATATATACTTTTTTTTTTTAAATTCTTTGTTTTTTATTAAACACACAAGAACCCCAGCGTAGCCCCCCACCCACCCAACCACACATGTAATAAGAAAAAATAGAAACAATCAGAACCCCCCACCCACTAACACTAACTAAACTAACAGCCTATACTAACCTAACACTAAACCCCCTAAGCCCACTAACTATAAGAACAAGAAAAGAGGAGGGAGGGGAGGGAATCATGTCCATATCAAAAACAGTCTAGAGGTTGGCCCTGCGGAGGGTCCTCTTGATTGACTTCACACGCCGGTTAATGTGGCGCACATCCCGGCTCAGGTGGCTTAACTTGAGCAGCACACGGTCCATCTTCCGTTCCATGTTGTGGAAGGCTGCAGGGTCAACAGATGGAGCTGGGGCAGTCTGGGTACTGGTGGAGGAGGTCTGTGTGTGTGTGGAGCCAAGGCCAGTGGGCTGTCCTGCACCTGCAGCAATGCTGGGGCCTGGAAGTTCAGCAGATGTAGGCACAACAGTCCCAGCTGTGGGTGGGGCCCCCTGGCTTGAATTGGTGGTGGCTGTGGTGGGCAAAGTAGGGCCACCCTGTGGGAAGGCCCTCCATGCCCCGGAGGCCCGTTCATGGTGATATCGACGGGCCATCCTCCTGAACCCCGACTCCACCAGCAGGATGTGCTGGTATCTCATGGCCCGCCGTTGGAATTCACTGACCTGGTCTGGAGTCATGTTTGCAGCTGTGAAGACAAATGCAACTATTCTACATTGGTAACTGCATTGTGTGAAATGGCACAAGAAGTTAATCAGACAATACATCTACTGTACTTGTAACAGCTCCTTTCACAATACAGATCATTGAATGTCCCTGAGGAAGTACATGGCAGGCCAGCCTACAAAGGTCACATCACACATAGCACATCCATAACCTACAAGATGGGTAACAACTGGCTTTGACTTGCCATCTGACTTCTGCCAGTTATCAGCTAACAATCATGCTGCATATCCTCCGCCAAGACCTGGACTACAAATGTCAGTGTACGGAATGCAAAACTAAAGCCACATGGTCTGCAAGTTGTAACTGGACTTGCCAGTATAGTACCAAGTGCCAAACCTGAGTGTGTATACTAGGTTCCAACCAAACAGTCCCTTATTCACATGTATGTGTAACATACTGGTAGCATCAGTACTAGGTACCCCATTCACAAACCCATGCCTGTGTTTGAGGGTGGAGGGGTGGATAAACAACTATCAATTTCCAACAACATGTACACAGAGGAGTGTATAGAAAACTCCACACGTGTTTGGCTCCACACACACACACACCACAGGTAAGGTCTATCAACAATTAGGAGTCAGCAAACCCTAGACCAATCATAGGGCCACACATGTCAGGAAATGCAGAACTTGGTACACAACATATACTTCCAGTAAGGCCTGACTTACATTAGACACAGAGTTGCAAGAACACCCATGATCATGATTAGCATGCACACCTAGGCCATTGCACTCAAGTTCCACATACTAGTAGCACTACATGTGGAAGTACATGATACTAGGAGGTTCTACCTAGAGTTTAATAAGTACCTTGGTAAATAGGGCAGCAGAAGTCTATTGGAAAGCAATTTGCTGTACCAATCGTGGAGGATGTGGGTCTGACAGGCTGACTGAATCTGAGCTGACTTCCAGTGCGACTCTTGTTGATACAAGTGTCATCCACATGACTCACCGCAGTACTCACTGTGGGGCCTACAGGAATGGCCTACAATCCCTAGATAATACCATAGGATATGCATTGGCCAACTCAAAACATTTGAGAAACTGAAATCCCACTCATGGAACAAGACAAATGATTGCCCAACACATCACACCTTGCTATGTGTTCAACACACACGAGTCCATAACCAGCAAACACAACACAGAACAGACATATCTACACTTACTGGAGTGGTCGGGGTCCTCAAATGTAGCCACCTCTCCCACAGTGTAGGGTGCCGGTCCACCTGTAAGGCATGGAAGGAGGAAATGTGCTCAAAATCTGTGCACTGACCAACAATTTCATTAACATAAACAATGTGTAGGCTGAATAGGGAAATGGCAGCCATTCAGACATGATGATACTGCATCTGATATATCATAGCCAGCTTGTACATAGCATGGGTCTCCTGTGACAGTTACACACATATCTGCACACATGCATTGGCCCTAACTATCATGTGGTGGCAAACATGCCCCGTCATTGGTGACCTGAAAAAAATATGGAGTGTAACTGTCTCATCATGTGCATCCAAGAGAGACATCCAAAGCCTGGTTACTTGAGGACTGCATTACCAGTCAAACATGCTATGTGGCCATGACACATTTATGACACATAGGTACAATGTACAGAGGGAGGAGCAGGGACTTTTGTAAGCCCTCCTGTTGTTACAGTTTATTCAATTGATGTGGCCCAGCTATGGTGATTTGCACCATACATGGAGATGTGAACCCATGTGCATACCTTTGGACTGCCATCCCTAATTGGAATGTGGCACAACTAAGTCCAACAAACATTCTAAGATGTTAGCTGAGGGCACCTTACACCTTTTCACGATGTTTCCAAATCCAGATCTGACATGTATCCAAAAAGATAAAGGACCACAATAATCCCAAACATTCATAGTACTTCCGTGAACGCTTTCCTTCCACTCTCACCAGACTCACATAAGACATATATCTGAGCCACTTTGCTATAATCAATTGACGTGAAGCCAGCACTCATTTTCTGCATTATGTAGTGATTCTAAAGTCAGTCTAGCTATTGCGTCAACAAAGTTAGCCAATATGTTGGTACATCTTTACTTCTCTGGCAAAAGTGCCCTATACAGACATGATTGGCTCCTATTTTGTTTGGTTGTCTGACACAAAGGCCGCACCAATTTACTTCATGGAAAAGTATCCTGTAAGTTTGCTGAGCACATGCTACCTGACAGCTAGCAATTGTGATCCTTACCATAGTGCATCAATTATCCCTGTATTTTTCCCCAGCATTACACGCAGTCATCAAGTTAGCTGGCAGACATAGTACAAATCATCTGATGTCACTACAGAGCATTTAATCTTGCAAATTTACATGACTAGTACTCACCAACAGGGCCACCAATCACGATTCCCAGGTGGTCCAAGAGATCCTGCTCCCTGGTGATGAGGTCAGCCCACCGGTGCTTCAGCTGGTGGTCACTCCTCTGGCTGGCATACACACGCTGCAGGTGATGCAGCACCTTTCCCCAGCGGATTCTGTGCACCTCTGTGTGATACCCCTGTATCACCCTGCCTCGATAATCAGTGGCAAGAAATGGCACACAAGCCATATGAAGCCCCCCAACTCCTCTTCACCCATCCTGCCAAGACGTGGCCTACCAGACATTGTAGAAATGTGAAAGGGAATAGGGGTTAAAGAAATAGAAAGGGGAAAAGGGGGAAAGTAGGGGTACAAATACAGAAGAAAAGTAAACTTAACCACTAAAAGAGCCCAACTATCCCCAGACTACCACTACCCACAACAGACCCCCACAAACAACAAAAACACTAGGTAAATGGACAAATGTACACAAAACACAGTACGACAGTATACACCAACAATATTTATTTCACAAATTGACAATAGAGACGGCACACAGGACAAAAAAGCACAAAATCTTAGGACACCACTCTCTACACAGCCACACAGTCTAGAAGAATCATAGACTGCAAAGTGAAAGCGAAAGTACACCCACTGTACATGATCTGTAAACAGGATATCGTATTACATCACTTCCTGTATGAAATATCTGCCCTTTTTCACGTTATGCGTCATTTTTTGTCCACCAATACTGTATTTGCGTCATTGTTTTGATGCACAGGAGTGAAAATTAGCCCACATCCAAATAATAGTACATGGCCTGTACAAATATCTGGATGCGGCCTAATGTTCACTCCTGTGCGTCAAAAAAATTGACGCAAATACAGTATTGGTGGACAAAAAATGACACATAACGCTAGGGACGTCAAAATTTCAGTGCATGAATTGGTTTTGTGCATTTGTTCTGTTTTTATGTTATGTTACATTTGGGACACATCAGAGATAGGCTGATTGCACCCACTATGGTGGTGATGGTGTATGTTCACATGTGTGACATCATATTGCAGCGGACCATGATCCGTTACTTCCTTCACAGTATTTTTACGGTTGGCTGACGCACTAGATGGCCATATGTGTGGCCTACATATATGTGTTGCACAAATTGGGCATGTTTGGCATAAGGAGAGGATAGCAATGTGACGCACATATGTACAATACCTAAATGCCTTTGGCTCAATGTGTGTGCTTTGGCAACTAATGTATTTGTTGACCAAGTGTGTGTGTATCACATGAAGCATTATTTCACATATGCTTGTATGAATGTGACGTCCATGTGTCCAAACCTTAGATGCAAGTCATTGTGGAAATGAGAGAGGACATGTGTTAGTCATACATGTAGCAAAATCCGTATTGTGGACTTCCAGGATTAAGGGTAAGGTAGACACCACTTGTGACAAAGCATGCACCAGATAGATGGCAGACGCTTGTTCATGTCAATGGTCCATATTTTCAACATCCTATGTCCTAGAGTTTTGGTAACAGCTTCCTAGGCACTAGTTGGTGAATCCCACAGTGAGTCATACACATGCATTGAGGAAGTGGGTACCATGTTGTTTGCCCAGACAGACAAAGGTGAATCACAAATGTATGATGACACCACAGTTGAGGTAATAGAAGTGAGCCACAACTCTCAAGTGGCTGTGGTGGACCAGCAGACGAGGCAGCACGTGTCCACATATTTCCAGTGATCAATTACACATAGGTGTCTTGTTCATGTGTGTGGTCCAATGACGATCCTGTATATTTTTTGGGGTGTAATTTGTCACAGTTCGGTCCAGGACTCATCATGAGTCAGTGTCAGCTATTCCTGTATCTACTGAGTATCCTTGGTTGATCAATGTGAGTAAAGTGGATGAGGACATGAGAACCTACATGGGGATGGTCACACCCTGTCACTAAAGACGTGTAATGAGACAGTCAACAGGGCAACCTTGGTGTGCTGAGTGAGATAATGTCTCAGGTGTTATGTTCCGGCAGGTGTCATTACAACATTTGTACACAGGTTAGACTGTGCAAATTCCTACTGCATCTGGGAACATCATAGCCTCTGTGCTGATTATTCTCGCAGCTATTAACTGCACACGGCCCATCAATATGTTGTGAGCACTGTGATTCTGTGTGTGAACTGTCAGGGTCCTGACATGTGTGGATTTTTCATGGACATTATCAGATGTTGCTGGTTCTGCTGAAGGCCCCGTACCCAATCCCTGCATACGGTCCTGGGACACTGTCACACTTTGTCATTCAAGCATAAGTGAAACCCAGACAAGGGATGGGCCATGAATTTTGCTTTTCACAGAGGATTTAACTCAAATGGTACAGTTAAAAGGCAGATGATGCTATACAATGTATTTGGGTATGCATTGAAGAAGCCCATGCCCAATACCCCCTGATGAATGAGAGGTTTGCTAACGCAAGTGTGGTACATATGTAGACACAGGGATACTTTAGTGTGA
Organism: Pleurodeles waltl; assembly: GCF_031143425.1. Taxonomy (NCBI): domain Eukaryota; kingdom Metazoa; phylum Chordata; class Amphibia; order Caudata; family Salamandridae; genus Pleurodeles; species Pleurodeles waltl. Next base: position 700,090,040 of record NC_090447.1, on the reverse strand, counting down.
CGCACAGACAGATGCCAGTCAGGCTGACAGAATGCAGGGTGATTCAGGATCCAGCAATTTGACAAGTTACATAATTAGTGGTCTGACTCAGACTGTTTGGAGGACGAACTAGACAGTTGACATGTCAAACTGTGTATGTCCTGTGTTTTTGAAGGTGACAAATGAACCCAAGGGCTGTGTTACACTGCTTAATTAGTATCAATGCTTAACAATGTATTTGACATAATGGCAACTCCTATGCAGTTCCAGGCATCAGCAGGGGCAGTGCTTGTTGAAATGGGTGGTGTGCATGGAGGTGATCACAGGTGTGGGCTGCATCTGTTTCTCACAAGTCCTGTAGGTGAGATTTGCATTCTAATGGCCAACAGACTTTTTCACACAGGAAGCAATCTACAGGTGCTAACAGGGCTTAGAAACTAGAAGCCAGTGTATTAATTGACCTGACGTCCATGCAGTCAGATGTTCTAGGACAATGGCATACCATAGGAAAGGGTGTAGCACACTGGATTGCTATTGTTAGTCTGTGTGTGTAGAGGAGGGAATATTGTGGTACACATCTTAGTATTCCAGGGACCTCTTCAGACAGGTGGTTTGTGATCAGGTGCATGGGTGTGTCAGGAGTTAGGAAATGGGCTGACATGTACATGGAATGTCATGTGCGCAATGCTGGTCATATAAGTGGCACTTGTGCTGTCTATGTTCTGCTTCTATGGAACTCTGGTCACAGATAGTCCTTGTAAATATTGGATGCAGTTGGACTTACTGCTGTTAAGGGTCTTGTCAGACATTCCTGTTACTGATGCAAAAGCACATCGACTGCATCATGTATGAGGCTTGTTTTCCCCTTATTGAGTGATGGTGTCTTAGTTGTGTGCCATATGCTGCGTTGGACCTTGATTTCAACATGTATGTGTGAAATAGGTGTGGTCCTCTGCTTTGGCCTTCAAAGGAGAAACCTACATGATATATGTCATTTACAGTGTGTGTATGTGACCATTGTATGTTACGCATCACATTAGCTCTGGGATTTTCATTTTCCCAATCAGTATATCAGCAATGCTCCATGAGGCAACACTCTTATTCTGATAAGTAGAGATGAAGGTGTGCAAAAATGATTAGCCAGACCATGATATGGTGATTATTATAGGTGTTTATTTAAATTAGTTCATTAAAGTGGTGATGGTGATTATATTTAAAAGAAATTGTTGACAATATGTTGCCGCCTTCATATACCAGCGGCCGTGTTCTGTAGTTCCCCCTCATGTTGCAGGCCACCATCCTTCTCTTCCTCCTCTTCAGGCATGTGTGGCTCTGGTTCCAGGAGGGGAATGTTCCCTTTGATGCAAATGTTGTGCAATATTGCACATGTTAGGATGATCTTACAGACCATCTAAGGGGAATATAGGAGGCTACTACCAGTGATGTTGAGGCACCGGAACCTTGACTTGAGGATGCCGAAGGTCCTCTCGACTATGGTGCGTGTCCTCCTATGTGCGTTGTTGTAGGCACACTCTGCTGCAGTACTCGGGTTGGCAATAGGTGTCATTATGCATGGCTGGATACCATACCCCTGATCAGCTGCAAGAGAAAATTAATGGGATCATGTTGATGTAGCTGGCCCTATTGAAATGACCTTTCATGGCAGTAGTTGTCCTGTGTTGTCTGTGACTCTTTTGTGTTATAATGTTGCATCCTAGGCTTCTAGGATGTACCATCTGCATTGTGTTGCTTCCTTGGCTGAACAAGTGTTTGTCTGCTGACCTTTTGTCAGCAGTATGTTTTGGGATTTGCAGTACAGTGTACCCTCCCTAGCATTGTGACTTGTGATACAGGTGTCCCTGTGTCTTCACTGGGGTTGAGATGATAGTTCCATACACAGGTTAAAATTGACAGTGTTGTTAACGTGTTCATATCAATGTACCTTGGACATCCCATACATTTAAGACTTATGCAATGGATTAATGTAAATGTCATTGGGACACTTACAATTTGCAAGGTGACATTTAGGCAACCCACACCACACGTTGTGATCATTGACCTCTTAACATTAGACTGTACATTAATTTCAGATGTGTGACAGGTTCACTGCAGACCTATGAAACATGGCTAGCGATGTCACGACCTCAGTGTGTTCCTGTTCACATGTTGCTGTTGTGGTGTATGTGTGGTGTGTCCTAGAGGGTTGCTGTGCAATGCATGTATAAGTAGGTTTCTGTACTTACCAACAAGTAGTCCATTGCCGTACCGTCCATCCTGGAAGTGTTCATTGATGGTGCAGTGACGGAAGATGAAGGAGTCATGGACACTCCCAGGATATTTAGCCACGATGTTGGTGATCAATCCCTGGTGATCGACAATGGCCTGCACATTGATGGAATGTGTGTGCTTCCTGTTGCGGTAGAGGTGTTCAGTTGCAGCAGGTGGCACAAGACGTACATGTGTGCAGTCGATTGCACCAAGGACGTGTGGGAAGCCACTAATGAGGTAGAACCCCTGTTTTGTTTCCTGCTGCTTCTGCGGTGTGTTAGGGAAGCAGATGTGGCAGGGTGTAAGTCCAATGATGGCATCCAGTACTTTGGGCAAAAAGGCAGAGAATGATGGTTGTGATATTCCGGCAACCAGGGCACCAGTTGTTTGAAAAGAGCCACTTGCCAGCATGTGAAGTACGGCAAGCAGCATGGTTTCTGTTGGGATAGTGTGGGTGTCAGCAAAGTGGGTGCCAACTGCGGTTCAGTGTTTCGCAGCAGCTGCTGAATGGCCTGCCAGTTCAACCTGTACCTCTGGATGATGTTGTGTTCCCTGAGGCCATGAAGGGTTGTTCTGGGGCGGAATAGCCTCTCCTGCCTTCTGCGCTGCCTTTGGGGTCCCTGCTGTTGTAGCTGCTGTTGTAGCTGCTGGGCTCTGCGTGCACGCTGGATAAGAATCACCTCCATGTCTCCCTTTTGCTGCTCTGCTGTTGCTTCTGTGCGTTCTGATTAAATACAGGTGTGGTTGCCCCATTTTAACGCCTGCCCTGACCCAGGTGTTAAATTTTGACGCAAATCGGGCTGCGCGTCATTTTCTGGCTCCGCCTCCCGGCGGTGCGTCATTTTTGCCCAAAAGCATAAATACGACGCATGGGGGTTTAAGTCATTTTTTTGGACGGGAACACCTACTTTGCATATCATTAATGCAAGGCGGGTTGCTGCATCCAAAAAATGACGCACACGGCGGAATTTTGTCGTCAGCGGGCGTCAAAGTTTAAATACGGGGCAACATTTGCGCTGAATGTGCGTCAAAATTTTTGGCGTACATTCGGCGCAGCCAGAGTATAAATATGCCCCCAAATGTCACTAAATTTATGCCAATCTCAGCTTGGAAACTCTCCGGGAGAACAATAAAAACCCTAAAAGGCTTGACATCTTTTAACTGTGTTTGTCTTACGTATTCTCCCTAGGTATGGAGCACATGAAGGTTGTTAGATTGTGATTAATATTGTGATCAGCTTGCTTTGTTTCAAAGTACTCTTGGAAGAGGTTTTAACTCACAGACAATGGTGGTCATTCTAACCCTGGCGGTAAAAACCGCCAAGGCGAATGACCGCGGGAGCACCGCCGACAGGCCGGCGGTGCTCCCAAGGGCATTCCGACCGCGGCGGTAAAGCCGCAGTCGGACCGGCAACACTGGCGGTCTCCCGCCAGTGTACCGCGCCCTTTGGAATCCTCCAAGGCGGCGCAGCTAGCTGCGCCACAGAGGGGATTCCGACCCCCCCTACCGCCATCCAGTTCCCGGCGGTCCGCCCGCCGGGAACCGGATGGCGGTAGGGGGGGTCGCGGGGCCCCTGGGGGCCCCTGCAGTGCCCATGCCACTGGCATGGGCACTGCAGGGGCCCCCGTAAGAGGGCCCCTACAAGTATTTCACTGTCTGCTTGGCAGACAGTGAAATACGCGACGGGTGCAACAGTACCCGTCGCACCTTCCAACTCCGCCGGCTCGATTACGAGCCGGCATCCTCGTGGGAAGGGAGTTTTTCCCTGGGCTGGCGGGCGGTCTTTTGTTGACCGCCCGCCAGCCCAGGGAAAAACTTAGAATACCCTCCGCGGTCTTTCGACCGCGGAGCGGTATTTTGGAGGGGGGAAGTCTGGCGGGCGGCCTCCGCCGCCCACCAGACTCAGAATGACCCCCAATATGTGTTAATCATTTGGTTATGTAGGTTTACCTTTTACATCCCTGAATTAGCGATCGCTCTGCACCAAAAACACGTGTTGGATGTATCTGTATATCAAGCTTTTACTCATGGCTGTGGCTGTATCACTCTATCAAGAACAAATTCACGTGCAGCTAGTAAAGTTGTATGAATTATTATATGCAGTAAGCAGACTCTGGTTCCCTACTAACTTGTGTATTTGATTTATTAACTTTACAGTCAGTTAGGTTACTGACAAAGTGGGTAGGAGCTAAGCTCAGGGCCATTTACTTCTGTAACCCATAATATATGACTATTATATTGCTTTTCATATATACCATGTCAAGACTATGGTGGTCATTCTGACCTCGGCGGTAAAAGGCGCCTACCGCCGGTCAGAAATCCTCCATAATTCCGCCGCGGTCGCGGTAACCCGCCACGGTCATTCTGACCCGCAGCAGCCAAACCTCCGAAAATCCGACAGCCACAACAGACCGCCAGACCAGCGGTCGGCGGAAAAGTGGAGGTGACCAAACCTCCACCGTCACGCCAACAGAAATACGCCCATGCCATTACGACCCACGAATCCACGCGGCGGTCTTTCAAACGCGGTTTTCCATTGGCGGTACACACCGCCGCGGTCAGAATACACACAAACGAACAAAACTCAGCCACATTGGCCGATTGGAATTCCACACACCTGATACACATACACACACCACTCCCACACACACAATACAATATAAAACACACACCCACATCACCCACAAACCCCTACGACAAAAAATTCAGAAAGAAGCACTGAGAGACACATCAGCGATCACAGAATACCATCACACAGAGGCACACTACACCATCACCCACACAATATCCACACACAAAACAACACACACCACCACACTCAACACACTTAACTACACATACTCCACCCCACACATCATACACACCACTCCATGGCACCCCAAAGACACCCCCGCTTCTCAGACGAAGAACTCAGGGTCATGGTGGAGGAAATCGTTCGGGTAGAGCCCCAGCTCTTCGGCACACAGGTCCAATACACCAGCATTGCCCGGAGGACGGAGCTATGGCAGAGGATTGTCGACAGGGTCAACGCTGTGGGACAGCACCCCAGAAATCGGGAAGACATCAGGAAGCGATGGAACGACCTACGGGGGAAGGTGCGTTCCATGGTATCCAGGCACAACATCGCCGTGCAGAAGACTGGCGGAGGACCCCCACCTCAACCCCCACAATTTACAACATGGGAGGAGGAAGTCTTGAACATCCTGCATCCTGACGGCCTCGCAGGAGTCGGCGGAGGAATGGACACTGGTAAGTTGAAGCTTCACTACTGCTTCCCCCCCACCTGCATGCCAAATCATACCCCAACCCTCACCCCCATCCTCGAACCCCACCCTCACCCCCACCCCCCATCCTCACCCCCACCCTCACCCTCACCCCCACCACCATCCTCACCCCCACCACCATCCTCACCCCCACCACCATCCTCACCCCCACCCCCAGCACACCTATTCCCTGCCAATGTCTCACCATCACAACCCACACATCCCAAAACCTAGGCCTGCATGCGTCCACTAAGCATGGACACCCATCACCAAAGCATGCCCAATGCATATACACATCCCCCCCACAAGCCACCCTCACCAAAGCCCCCACACACGAATGCCAGCACTTGGGGACACGGGAACCCACAGATACACCCATATGCCACACATTGAAACTATAACCATACCTCTATACCCCTGCAGGACCCGACCGTCAACACACCGCCACGGAGGGCCCAGAATTCTCCACACCCCCCACCCAAGAGGCCGTCAGCGATGACAGCAGCTCTGTCGACCTGGACACTGATGACCAGCCCGGACCATCGGGGACCTCTGGACAGTCGGTTCCCCTCACACAGGCACAGGCCACTACAGACCCAAACCCCTCTGGGAACACCAGCACAGCTCCCACCCAGCGGGCCCATGCCTCTGTCTCCAGGGCGCGTCAATCTGCGGTGTGTCTACCACTACAGGGCACCCAGGATAACCCACCACCCCAACAACAACAGGGACCTGGGGGCAGTGGTAGTGGGCACACCGGCCAGGGGGCAGAGGCCCAGGGAAACAGGGCAACTCGGAGGGCAGCTGTGCGACAGGGGGGGGACGGGCCCAGGGAACCCACTCTCCACGAGGCCCTCACCACCATCATGGGAGCATACAACCGCTCCCAGGAGACGATGGCGACGGTACTGGCCCGGTTCCAGGAGATCCAGGTACTGCAGGAGGAACACTATCGGGGGTACAGGGAGGACATCAGAGCCCTCACCTCCACCCTGGTTACCATGGTAGGGCTGCTGCAGGACCTCATCAACACCAGGACGGACACTCAACAACAACAAAGGGCCCCTGCCACTAGCCTGGACCAAGAACAGCCAACCACCTCCGCCGGCGCTAGTGGACAGGAGGCCCCCGCACAACAGCAGCCCACCAGACCCCCACCTACTGCAGGAGAAGAACCACCCCGCAAGAGGGCCCTGAGATCTCGCAAGAAGACAGAGTAGGATGTCAAGACCCCCGCCAGCAAAGGATACCACCTGATGTCATCCCACTGTCCCACATTGTCACCCTGTCCATCCTTGAACTGCCCATGCTCCATCTCTCCACAGGCCTCTGGACAATGCACCTGTGTGACTGTTACTCTGGACTCTGCCATGGACATTCCTTCACAATAGCCCCCACCCACTTGAAACCACCCATCCCATTTTGAGCACTGAAATAAACACCTATTTTGCACAAAACTATCTGGAGTCTGGCTGTGATTTCAAAATATTGTAATTGACATGACAGTGCAAATATGTCCTTGTACATAGTGAAGTCAACAAACAGCTGCCACAAAGCTGTAGTCCATGGGGAAACGAAGCACAGGACTCATAGTGGGGACCCCAGATCTGAAATAGGGAGGGAAAAGCCACAACTCAGTCATCATACACTGGGGCAAATAGACAGGCAGCAGAGATGCAGGAGAGTAGTTCACATTTACTAAATTATGTTTGAATTGTTACCTGTGTCCTATTGGAAGTACTGTTCAATGATTCTGTCCCTGTTGTCTGTTTCAGCCCCGTCGTCTTCCTCCTCGTCACTCTCCACAGGTTCCACAGCTGCCACAACACCACCGTCTCGACCATCCTCCTGCAGGAAAGGCACCTGGCGGCGCAAAGCCAGGTTGTGAAGCATGCAGCAGGCCACGATGATGTGACACACCTTCTTAGGTGAGTACATTAGGGATCCACCTGTCATATGCAGGCACCGAAACCTGGCCTTTAGGAGGCCAAAGGTGCGTTCGATCACCCTCCTAGTACGCCCATGGGCCTCATTGTACCGTTACTCTGCCCTGGTCCGGGGATTCCTTACTGGGGTCAGTAGCCATGACAGGTTGGGGTACCCAGAGTCCCCCAATAGCCATACACGGTGTCTCTCTAGCTGTTCCATCACGTAAGGGATGCTGCTATTCCTCAGGATGTAGGCGTCATGCACTGACCCTGGGAATTTGGCATTTACATGCGAGATGTACTGGTCAGCCAAACACACCACCTGGATGTTCATGGAATGGTAACTTTTTCTGTTCCTGTACACCTGCTCCCTGTCTCTTGGGGGAACCAAAGCCACATGGGTCCCATCAATGGCACCAATGACGTTGGGAATATGTCCAAGGGCGTAGAAATCACCCTTCACTGTAGCCAATTCGCCCACCTCAGGGAAAATGATGTAGCTCCTCACGTATTTCATCAGGGCAGACAACACTCTGGATAACACCTTCGAAAACATGGGCTGAGACATCCCAGAAGCAATTCCCACTGTTGTCTGAAATGACCCACTTGCCAGGAAATGGAGTACTGACAGGACCTGCACCAGAGGGGGAATCCCTGTGGGTTGGCGGATGGGGGACATCAGGTCGGGCTCCAGCTGGGCACACAGTTCATGTATAGTGGCACGGTCAAGCCGGTAGGTCAGGATAATGTGGCGTTCTTCCATTGTCGACAGGTCCACCAGCGGTCGGTACACGAGAGGATTCATCCGTCTCCTCGCCAAACCCAGCGGACGGCGCCTAGGAAGGACAACATGGAGCACAGAGTCAAGCAACCCACAGGTACGTACTCACAGCTTGCACAGTAAACGATTCTCTATGCAGTGAATGGCGTGTCTGAGTGGCTATGCAAGGCCTAGGCCTGTGTGACGCAGTTGAAATTGAGCCATGTGGACCCTCGAAATGGCGGCTGCCTGACCTGTGAAGTGTGACAATGGGATGTGAGGTCAATGCGCTGGCGTGGCACACCACGGCGGTCGGCGGTCGAAGACCGCGGCGCGAAGCCGCATTGGTTAACATTGAAGCCTATGGGTTTCAGGAGCCAATGGCGAAGGGCGCCAGCGGTGGCGGTACGCACCGCCGCGGTATGCACCGCCGCGGACGTGACCGCCATTTCCTATCTACTTATCCACTTGCGACTTGAACTTTCACAGGAGAGGACCTATACTGCAAGTGTTGCTGTGACCTCGGTCTGGAAGGGACAATGGCTGCTGCGACTGGGGAAAGGGCCCCTGCCTTCACTGGAGAGGAGTTGGAGAAACTTGTGGATGGGGTCCTCCCCCAGTATGCGCTACTCTACGGTCCTCCAGACCAACAGGTGAGTTTAATTCAATATGGATTTGGGGCCACTGGCTGGCTTGGGGCCTGGCGGGGATGGGGGGCATGTTGGGGCTGGCGGGGGGCCTGGCGGGGGGCCTGGCGGGGATGGGGGCATGTTGGGCCTGGCGGGGGGCCTGGTGGGGATGGGGGGCATGTTGGGCCTGGTGGGGGGCCTGGCGGGGATGGGGGGCATGTTGGGCCTGGCGGGGGGCCTGGCGGGAATGGGGGGCATGTTGGGCCTGGCGGGGGGCCTGGCGGGGATGGGGGGCATGTTGGGCCTGGCGGGGGGCCTGGCGGGGATGGGGGGCGTTGGGCCACTGGCAACGAAAATGCAGACAAACTTGAACGTGGTATTTCTCCCTCCCTGTACGTGTCACATAGGCCCGCGCCCATGAGAAGATCGGGATTTGGCGTGCCATCGCCAAGGAAGTCCGGACCCTGGGGGTCCACCATCGACGGGGCACCCACTGCCGCAAGAGGTGGGAGGACATCCGCCGGGGGACCAAGAAGACCGCCGAGTCTCTGCTGGGGATGGCCTCCCAACGTAGGCGGGGTGCCTGCCGTCAACTGACCCCCCTGATGTTCCGGATCCTGGCGGTGGCCTACCCTGATTTGGATGGGCGCGTGAGGGCAGCACAGCAGACACAAGGGGGTGAGTACAAGCATTATCTACTCTGTTGTCGCGCAGTGGAGGTGTCTGGGTGGGGGAGGAGGGCTGTGGGTCCCCCTAGGCCAGGGCGATATCTGTAGGCTGGGCACCCCCGTAAGCCCCTGTGTCCCCAGCCACCACCCTCAGTAGTGTGTCAGTACAGCCATCCCTGGGCCGTGTCATCCATGGGTGCAGTTGTCAACTCTAGGCGTGTAGGGCATGTTCCACGGAATGCGTAGCGGACCCCAAGTGCGCAACTTAGTGCAGGGGGCATCTGTGTCTGTCATGTCCGCTAACTGTACTGGTGATCCATGTACTCAAAATCTCTTTATTTCTCTCTCCCCCCCCCTTTTTGTTTGTCTTTCTGTGCTTGTGTGCATCAGCATCATCAGGCGGAGGAGAAGTGGCATCGGGGCAGGAGGGAGCTGCATCTCACATGGCCCAGGAGGGCCATGCCACAGAGTCTGACTGGACCAGTGAGACGGAGGGCGAGGGGAGCTCCACAACGGGGACGACTGGACCCTGCAGCGACACGGACACGTCCTCGGAAGGGAGCTCCCTTGCGGGGGTGGCACTATCCGTGCCCCCCGCCATTACAGGTACAGCCGCCACCCAGCGCACCATCTCCGCCCTCCCAGCAGCCCCTCAGCGTTCGCCCCGTGCCCGCTCTGCCAGGAAGCCGGGCATCTCCTTCGCCCCAGGCACCTCAGGCCCTGCCCCTGTTACCCCCGCTGCCCTCAGTGAGGAGGTCATTGACCTCCTCCGAACGCTCATTGTTGGGCAGGCTACCCTTTTGAATGCCATCCAGGGGGTGGAGAGGGAGGTTCATCGCAGCAATGCGTACCTGGAGGGCATTCATTCGGGTCAGGCTGCCCATCAGCGATCGTTCCAGGCTCTGGCCTCAGCACTGACGGCAGCCATTGTCCCTGTCTCCTGCCTCCCTCTACTAACTCCCTCCTCCCAGTCTCCTGTTCCTCTGCCTGTCCCACCCACACCATCAGACCAGCCTGCACACACCTCAACACCCAAGAGCAGCTCATCCAAACATAAGCACCACAGATCACGCAGACATTCACACAAGCAACATTCCGATGCAGACATGCCAACAGTCACTACCACCTCTGTGACCCCCACCTCCTCGTCTCCCTCCTCCCTCCCTGTGACGTCTACACTCACACCTTCATTCACCTCACCATCAGCCAGTGTTTCCATCACCAGCATACCCTCCACTCCAGTCCGCACACGTGCAGTCACCACCCCCACTGCCATTTACACGTCCCCTGTGTCCTCTCCCACTGTGTCTGTCACCCCCTCTCCACACCACACAAACGCAGCCACCCACCCACCCAACAGCCATCCACCTCACGACAGCCTCCCGCTCCTGCACCTGCACCCAAAGACAGCAAACTTGTCTCGCCTACAACCACATCCTCTTCCTCCACTCCCATACCCACTGTACCTACCACTCTCCATTGTCCCAAGAAAATCTATCTCTCTACTGCTACCTTCTTTCCTGACCCTGAGCCCCCCCCTCCTTCTCGTCGGGGTAAAAAGAGCACCTCAGCCACCACCAGCCCTGCAGCCCCCTTGACAAGGGTGCAGGGGTATTGGAGCCCACCAGCCCGCAGGTCTGGATCTTCGCCCAGCAGCAAGGGGACAGCCAGCCCACACCCTGGGAAGAGGAGCAGAAGGCGGAAGGGCCGCCGCCGGAGCCCGGATTCGATATCCCCCCAGGACACTAGCCAGCCACCGTCAACAGCCACAGCTCCAAAGGGAGGAAAGGGCCACAGACTCCCGACTAAGGAGGGCAAGGGCAGCAAGGCGGAGAAGTCAGGCAGCAGGCCTGCTGCCCATGGAGGACCCGTCACAGCTGCCCAGGAGGAGCCCGCAACCCCCATAGCCGCTGCCCCGGGAGGAACCGGCACAGCTGCCCCGGGAGAGCCCACCACCCCCATAGCCGCTGCCCAGGGAGGACCCAGCCCAGCTGGCCAGGAGGGCCCCACCACCCACAGCCCAGGTGGGCTTTGAAGGAGCACCATCCCCGCTGCCCAGGAGGGCACCACCAGGCAATGAGCAGTTGGCCATAGAATGGCCGCCGTCTCCAGCACCGCTCCGCTGGGGACCGCCGTCTCAAGAACCGCTGAACTGGGCCCTTCAAGGCAAGAACCGCTGAACTGGGCCCCGCCGTCTCCAGCACCGCTCCGCTGGGGACCGCCGTCTCAAGAACCGCTGAACTGGGCCCTTCAAGGCAAGAACCGCTGAACTGGGCCCTTCAAGGCAAGAACCGCTGAACTGGGCCCCGCCGTCTCCAGCACCGCTCCGCTGGGGACCGCCGTCTCAAGAACCGCTGAACTGGGCCCTTCAAGGCAAGAACCGCTGAACTGGGCCCTTCCAGGCAGGAACCGCTGGCCCTTTGGCAGACGTGGCAGGGCAGGATCTGTCTCGGGCAGGGCTGCAGGATGTCCTCTGGCCAACATGCCTCCTCCAGTGGCAGTGGAGTCTGTTATGGACTGTTTGGACTGTGGCTTTGCTCTCCCCAGGATGGCCCAGTGGGCAGGCCTGTATGGACTGTTTGGACTGTGGCTTTGCTCTCCCCAGGATGGCCCAGTGGGCATGCCACCCACTGTATGGACTGTTTGGACTGTGGCTTTGCTCTCCCCAGGATGGCCCAGTGGGCATGCCACCCACTGTATGGACTGTATGGACTGTGGCTTTGCTCTCCCCAGGATGGCCCAGTGGGCAGGCCACCCACTGTATGGACTGTTTGGACTGTGGCTTTGCTCTCCCCAGGATGGCCCAGTGGGCAGGCCACCCACTGTATGGACTGTTTGGACTGTGGCTTTGCTCTCCCCAGGATGGCCCAGTGGGCAGGCCACCCACTGTATGGACTGTTTGGACTGTGGCTTTGCTCTCCCCAGGATGGCCCAGTGGGCAGGCCACCCACTGTATGGACTGTGGCTTTGCTCTCCCCAGGATGGCCCAGTGGGCAGGCCACCCACTGTATGGACTGGATGGCCCAGTGGGCAGGCCACCCACTGTATGGACTGTTTGGACTGTGGCTTTGCTCTCCCCAGGATGGGCCAGTGGTCATGGAGTCCCCTCGTGGATCTGGCGTCGTGTACTCAAGTGGCTGAGGTGCCCCACCTTCCCTTCCCCCTGAGGTGCCTGTCCTTTTTTCTTTCTGATGCCCCTGCAGTGTTCTCTCCGTGGAGTTCTTGTCGTGGGACTGGGCCTTGCCCCTTTGCTCAGGACCCCTGTGGTCCACGGACAGTGGTTGGACTACATTTAGTAGCTGTATATATTTTGTACATAGTTTATTTATTTATTTGGATTACTGCTGTCCATTTTTCAATATATCTGCCCGTTTGAGATCTCTTCTTTTGGTCTTTGCATTATTTCGGAAGGGGGGGGTTTGTGGGTTGTGACAGTGATCTGTGGGAATGCATTGATGTGTGTGTTGTAGTGGGTGTGGGTGGGTGTGTGCCGGTAATCTTTTCCCTCCCCTGTGTCGTAGGTGCAGTACTCACCGATGTCTTCCGCGCCGCCGGGCGTGCTCCTGGTACAGGAGCAGGTATAGGTGTGCGGGGATGACCTGCAACTCGGGTTCCATACTGCCGGAATCTCGCGTGGTGTATGTGGAGGTGAGCGTTTTCCCGTTCGTAGTCTGTTTCCGCCGTGTTTTTATCGGCGGTGCTCCCGCCCCGGAAAAGGTGGCGGATTGGTGGGTCGTGATAGGGTGGGCGGTACATTGTCTGCCGCCTGGCTGTTGGCGGGGACCGCCGCGCTGTTTGTTTGTTCCGCCGTGGCGGGCGGAGTGTTAATGCGGCGGGCTGTGTTGGCGGTTCCCGCCAGGGTCAGAATTGCATATTTTGGACCGCCGGCCTGTTGGCGGGTTGGCCGCCGCTTTATCACCGACCGCCAGGGTCAGAATGAGGGCCAATACCAGTTATTCCCCTTGTGTGTTATCATACAGATATATGGAATGAAGGACCCCAAGATTCCGTAGGCATAATACCACTTATTTCTTCTCATGTCTTCCTGTTCACAAAGACTCTACTCATTGAACGAATACCCACTGCCAAACCTCAGTACTGAAAGTACAGGTTCTAATGGCCCTGATTCATATTAAGACTTTCTATGAAGTTTCACAATGGGTTTGGGTCTGACCTCGTTGGTCAGATTCTCCTTGGCCCTTCCAATTTATTTAAATTTTTAGCATTGAGGACACATTTCTACCTGCTGTTCCCCTTGTGTATACAAAGATTTCTACCAAGTACACCACCAATGACACCTACAGTTCACAAGCCAGTAATGCCAGGTAATAAGACAATAATTGCTTCATTTGTTAAGCCTCCTTGTAATTATATACCAATTAATAATCTCTGTCCATTTTGCTTCAGAATTCAAGGTCTTCAGGAGACACATTGGCATGGTTTGATTGGCAAACATTTCACCCTTGCATTCTCAGTAGATCTGTCAATCTTGTTATCGTTATTACCTTGTTTAGAATATCTTGATTAGATAAGAGTATCTTATTTGGTGGGCTGATAGTGGGGCCACAATGAGCTTCAAGATTGCCTTGCAGCACCTATGGATTATTATTATAGGCATCAATGGTATTGGTGGAAAGGCGTAAGCAAAAATTCCGTATGATCTATCAGCAGTGCACTGCCCCCAGACTTCAAACTTTAGGATTCTTCATTTCTCTTGGTTTATAAGACCATTTATCTGGCTCACTCCACTTTTGAAATGTTTCGGTTATTACATTTTGTTGCCTGAAAGCTTGAGGCGCAAGGAACTCTCCAGCAGGTGTTTTTAAATTGTATGTTAATGCTAAACACGATGCATCCCCTGAGGTCAGCGCCCCCTCCCCAGGTCAGTGCCCATTGCAGTGACACTGCCCTAAAGCCAGTCCTGCTGTAGTGTGGTCTGCCTATATCTGTATTCTTATCCATGTCACCTGCTTATGAAACAGCTTCAGTGCCAGTGACACTGTCTGTAGCTGCACAACATATATGTTTGGCTCTTCCTGTGTCAACTGAACTCGAACTTTCAGTTTATCATTGTGTGCACTCAATCCTTCATGTGATGTATCTGTAGTAATGATCACTGTGGGGATTGGGTTCCTCTGAATCTTTTCCTGTATCCTCTGCTCGTGCAACCAATAGATTGACCCAATCCTCTTTTGACTCTGAGAGACATTGCTGTATGGGCCTTACGTGCTAATGATATCAGTGAACGCATGAAGCCATCATTCTTACCATCGTCATCACAGTCCTTACTGCTAGAGATTGTTGTCTCCGGTTGCTGAATCTGTTCGTTCCATGCTAAATCGTACAAGGAAATCTTTGACTTCACTGTGTCTAATTCTGCCCCCACGAATACCTTCTTTTGTGAACGGTATAGGATTTTTTCTTTTTGACAGTGAACTCTAACTTGAACAATGCCTATCATTTGGCCACTGTATTCTCAAGGACAGGACTGTGAATTGATAATAAGTACCTCCGCCACAAACTTTAGATACTTGCAATGTTTAATGCTACTGGTTAACTGAAATGTGAAAAGGGGTGTTCTTGGAAGATATTGTTGTTGAGTTCTCTCTCATAGCCATAATCCGTATGACTTCTTGTTAAAGAGCTGCTTTGAATCATTGGGACAAATGTTCTTTTATCTCATGCAAAGTAGTGGAGCAACGAAAAGTTACTTGGCTGCAATTTGTGAAAAGGAGAGAGCAGGACAGCGCCAGATCTATTAAAGTATGGTGCTGCTAGTTTCTTCCTAAGTGTTGGCACACAAGCCTTCACAATATACATTTGTTGTGAAAATGTGAGTGCACAACTCTAGCCTAGAATTTGTACCAGAGTAGATGAAGTACCGCCTTCACCAATGAATAAAGCATTCTTGGATGTTCAACTTGAAGTTTATTATAATATAACAACCTGGCATCCATCCACTTCCCGGCCTACCCCCACTCGCGACGTCTCTCCCCCGCAACTGTCTTCTTCGCCTCCCGCATTCTCAAATTCCCCCACAAGATCACTGCCATTCTTCATATTACATCATAACACATCTCCTTCCCTTCATAGTTTTAATATCATCAGTGAAACACAACGAAATAAATGATTTTGACATTAAAAAACTATAGAAACCATAACTACTGAGCACCCTAAAAATGAACAAACTATAATGCAATTAAATCATTCGAGTTTTTCCAGCACTATAATAATAGATATTAAAAGTGTAAAGAAAATCCTAGTAACTATGATCTCACATAGTCCTCAAGATAAGTAGGTGGTTTGCGAAGCCTCTGTACTCTGGCATTTGAATCATCCACTCCTACACTTGTCTCATATTCTCTACATGCCTCTCTGCCACTCCTCACTCTCATCCCTACCTCACAAAAGCAGGGGTCTCCCAAGGATCAATCATCTCACCTTTGCTTTTCAACATCTACATAATATCATTACCAGAACTGATCAATGATTTTCAACTCACATGCTACAACTATGCAGATGACACAAATACTACTTAAATTAGAATGCCCCAAAAACATCGAAAACCCACAAATCTTCAGTTGCCTCAGAGCCGTTGATCAGTAGATGACTTGGAGACATCTCAAACTAAGGGGGTCATTACAACATTGGCAGTAAAAGCCGCTTACCGCCGTGCAGAAGACCACCAAAACACCGCCACGGCCGCGGAATTCCGCCACAGCTATTGTGACCCACATCTCGGAATCCGCTGAAATTCAGACACACACACAAGTCCGCCACACCAAAGGTCAGTGTTAAACTGGCGAAAACAATTCCTCCACCGTCACGCCAACAGAAACATGCCCATGCTATCACGACCCATGAATCCACACGGCGGTCTTTCAACCGCGGTATTCCATTGGCGGTACACACCGCCACGCTCAAAATACACACACATCTCCAAAACACCGCCACATTGAACAATTCAAAATACACACACCTGAGACACATACAAACACCACACCCACACACCCAATTCAATATAAAACACACACCCACATCACCCACAAACCCCTACGACCACAATTCACGAGCGAAGGCCAGAGAGACAGAGAGCACAGCAATTGAGAACCCCACCACACAGATGCACACAACACCATCACCCATACAACATTCCACGAACAAAACACTGCACACCACTACACATCATCACACACATCAACACTTACACCACCCCACACATCACCCACACCACCCCATGTCACGCCAAAGACACCCCAGGTTTTCGGAGGAGGAGCTCAGGGTCATGGTGGAGGAAATCCTACGGGTAGAGCCACAGCTATTTGGCTCACAGGTGCAGCATCCATAGCCAGGAAGATGGAGCTCTGGCGCAGAATCGTGGACAGGGTCAACACTGTGGGACAGCATCCAAGAAATCGGGAGGACATCAGGAAGAGGTGGAACGACCTACGGGGGAAGGTGCGTTCAGTGGTCGCCAGGCACAACATCGCGGTACAGCAGACTGGCGGCGGACCCCCACCTCCTCCCCCACAACTAACAACATGGGAGGAGCAAGTCTTGACCATCATGCATCCTGAGGGCCTCGGAGTAGTCGGTGGAGGAATGGACACTGGTAAGTCAAATCTTAACTATCATATCCACCACCCTACCTGCATGCTATCACACACCCCCACCCTCACCCCCTCCCCTATCACTCCAAATCCTCACTAATGTCCTAATAACACAAACCACTCATCCCAACACCAAGCCCTGCATGACACAACTAAGCATGGTCACCCCTCACCAAAGCATGCTCATTGCACATACCCATAACAACCCCCTAACCATCATCAAACAAACCCACACACAGGAATGCTTGCACTGGGGTACACACACACCCACCCACCCATTACACACCATGACACACACAGATGCAATAATCATGCTCTTATATCCCTGCAGGACCACTAAGGAACGTCACCACACCGGAAGGTCCAGACATCTCCACTCCACCCACAGAAGAGGCCCAAAGTGACGACAGCAGCTCTGCCCTACTGGATCCTGATGACCAGCCCGGACCATCGTGGGCCTCGGGACAGTCGGTTCCCCTTGCACAGGCACAGCTCAACACTGACCTTCCACCCTCTGGTAACACCAGCACAGCAGCCACCCAGCGGGCCCATACCTCCGTACCCAGGACACGTCAATCAGCGTTGTGTCCACCACTACAGGGAACCCAGGATAACCCACCACCCCAACAACAACAGGGACCTGGGGGCAGTGGTAGTGGGCACACGGTCCAGGGGACGGAGGCACAGGAACACAAGGGAACTGGGAGGGCTGCTGTGCGACAGGGGGCGGACAGGCCAAGGGAACCCACTCTCCACGAGGCCCTCTCCTCCATCATGGGAGCATACCACCACTCCCAGGAGACGATGGCGACGGTCCTGGAAAAGTTTCAGGAGACCCAGCTCCTGCAGGAGGAGCAGTATTTGGGGTTCAGGAAGGAGTTCAGAACCATCAGCTCCGCCCTGGGCACCATCTTAGGGGTGCTGAAGGACATACAAAAGACCATGCGGGACACCGTGGCACTCCAAGGGGCCCCTGACACTAGCCTGGATGATGAACTACCCACCACCTCCGCCGGCGCTAGTGGACAGGACGCCCCGCCACAGGACCACCACACCAGCACCCCACCCCTCCGCAGATGGACAACCACCACTCAAGCGGTCCCTGAGATCCAGGAACAGGACAGAGCAAGATGGCAAGACCCCCGCCAGGAAATGAGACCACCCTGATTGTCCTGCCACTGTCCAACTTTGTTACCCTGTCCATACTTAAACTGCCCCAGCTCCACTTCCTATGCCCATATGGGCAGTGCACCTGTGTGACCAATAGACCGGACTCTGCCATGGACATTACTCCACCGTCCCACATCACCATTTCACAACCCCCTTCCATTTTTAAGCACTTAAATAAACACCCTTGAACCACAAAACAATCTGGAGTCAGTCTGTGATTTGGTAAATTTGTATTATCTATGACAGTGTCAAAATGCGTTCTCAATTGTAAAGCCAACATACCTATGTCAAACATCACAAGTCCTTGAAGGATGCAAGCAGATGACAAACATTGGTAACCACACCTGTAAAACCGTAATGGAAAGGTACAACTCAGTGACCAAATACTGCTATTAAATGACAGACAGGATAGAGGTAGAAGTGTGAAAGTGAATGTAAGGGTAAAAAAAAATGTTCTCACCTGTGTGTCACTGGAAATATTGCTGTATGACTGACTCCCTGCTGTCTATGTCTTCTTCCTCAGCTTCCTCCTCATCACTGTCCACAGGCTCCACAGCTGCCACAACACCGCCATCTGGACCATCCTCCTTCAGAAAAGGCACCTGGCGTCGCAAAGCAAGATTGTGAAGCATCGAGCAGGCGATGATGATCTGGCACACCTTCTTCGGTGAGTAGAATAGGGAACCACCTGTCATATGGAGGCACCTGAACCTGGCCTTCAGGAGGCCGAAGGTGCGTTCGATCACCCTCCTAGTCCGCCCATGGGCCTCAATGTACCGTTCCTCTGCCCTGGTCCTGGGATTCCTCACTGGGGTCAATAGCCATGACAGGTTGGGGTAACCAGAGTCCCCTAATAGCCACATACGGTGCCTCTGGAGTTGACCCATCACATACGGGATACTGCTATTCCGCAGGATGTAGGCGTCATGCACAGAGCCAGGGAACATAGCATTTACCTGGGAGATGTACTGGTCTGCCAAACATACCATCTGTACATTCATAGAATGATAACTCTTCCGGTTCCTGTACACCTGTTCACTCCTGTGGGGGGGGGGGGGGACCAGAGCTACATAGGTGCCATCAATAGCACCTATGATGCTGGGGATATGTCCAAGGGCATAGAAGTCACCTTTCACTGTAGCCAAATCCTCCACCTGAGGGAAAACGATGTAGCTCCTTACGTGTTTCAACAGGGCAGACAACACTCTGGACAACACGTTGGAAAACATAGGCTGGGATATCCCTGATGCCATGGCCACTGTTGTCTGAAAAGACTCACTTGCAAGGAAATGGAGCACTGACAGCACCCGCACGTCAGGGTGGATTCCAGTGGGATGGCGAATTGGTGACATCAGGTCTGGCTCCAACTGGGTACATAGTTCCTGGATAGTGGCACGGTCAAACCTGTAGGTGATGATTAAATGTCACTCCTCCATTGTCAACAGGTCTACCAGCGGTCGTACACCAGAGGATTCCTCCATCTTCTCAAATGTCCCAGCTGACGGTGCCTAGGAATGACAACAGCGACCACAGAGTCAACAAATTCCCAGGTATGCACCCACAGATACACAGAACACGACACCAAACACAAAACTCTTCCTGTATGTGTTGAGTATAGGCCTAGGTATGTGTGACACAGTAGTAAATGAAGACCTGTGGGACCCTGAAATTGCGGCTGCCTGACCTCTAAACTGGGACAATGGGATGTGAGGTATCTGCGCTGGTGTTGTACACCGCCGCGGTAGGTGGTCGTAGACTGTGGCGCAATGCTGCATTGGTTAACATTGGACCCTATGGGTCCCAGGAGCCAATGATGAAGTGCGCCGGCGGTGATACGCACCGCCGCGGACATCACCGCCGCAGACGTGACCGCCATTTTCTATCTGTTCAATCACTCAATACCTGATCTTCGACAGGAGAGGACCTACACTGCAAGTGCTGCTGTGACCTCGGTCTGGAAGAGACAACGGCTGCTGCGTCTGGGGAAAGGGCCCCTGCCTTCACTGCTCAGGAGTTGGAGAAGCTCGTGGACGGGGTCCTCCCCCAGTACACGCTACTCTACGGTCCTCCAGACCAACAGGTAAGTACACAGGGAGCACGTTGTAGGGGCTATGCCTGGGTGGAGAGGGCTGGTTGTAAGAAGGAAGGGGGCAGAGTTCAGGGAACATGAAGGACTTTGAATGTATGGGTAGGGATGGGGGCCCCTCACATCGACGGTGCAGTTGGTAATGACTTTTCTTCTTCCCCTGTTAATGTCATGTAGGTCAGCGCCCACCAGAAGAAGGACATTTGGCGTGCCATCGCCAAGGACATCCGGACCCTGGGGGTCCACCAGAGACGGGGCACCCACTGCCGGAAAAGATGGGAGGAAATTCGCCGCTGGAGCAAGAAGACAGCGGAGGCTCAGCTGGGGATGGCCTCACAACGTGGGAGGGGTGCCCTTCGCACCATGACCCCCCTGATGTTCCGGATCCTGGCGGTGGCCTACCCGAAGTTGGATGGGCGCTTGAGGGCATCACAGCAGACACAAGGGGGTGAGTACACTCTCATTCTGGGGACTTTGCGCGCAGTGGAGGGGTCTGGGTGCGGGAGGAGGGCTGTGGGTTTCCCTAGGCCAGGGCGACTTACGTAGGCTAGGCCCCTCCGTAATGCAGGCCATGTGGCACTCCACCCCACCTCAGTAGAGGGCCAAGTAGAGGTATACATGCCCCTGTGGCATCTATGTGTGCAGATGTCAACCATAGCCATGTAGGCCATATCCCAGGAATTGCATCTGTAGAGGCCAAGAGCATGGCGTAGTGCAGGGGGCTGCTGTGTCTGTATTGTCCGCCAACGGTAGCGGTAAGCCATGTCTTTCTTCTGTCCCCCCCCTTTTTCTGCTCTCCCTGTTCTTTTGTGCATCAGCATCATCAGGCGGAGGTACAGTGGCACCGGAGCACGAGGGAGCTGCATCCCACATGGCCATGGAGGGCCACACCACGGACTCAGAATACACCAGTGGGACGGAGGGCGAGGGGAGCTTCACGTCTGTCACCGAATCACCAAACAGCGACACGGACTCGTCCGCCGATGGGAGCTCCCTTGTGGTGGTGGCACCATCTGTGCCCCCCACTTCTACAGGTACAGCCGCCATCTTCCCCTCCCAGCACCGCCCTCCCAGCAGCCCCTCAGCATTCGCCCTGTGCCTGCTCACCCAGAAGGGTGGGCATCACCTTCGCCCCAGGCACCTAAGCCCCTGCCCCTGTCACCCCTGCTGCCCTCAGTGAGGAGGACATTGACCTCCTCAGGTCACTCACTGTTGAGCAGTCTACCATTGCGAATGCCATCCAGGGTGTAGAAAGGGAGTTGCAACACGGTAATGCATTCCTGGAGGGCATTCATTCTGGTCAGGCTGCCCTTCATCGAACCCTGCAATCTCTGGCCTCAGCACTGATGGCAGCCATTGTCTCTGTGTCTAGCCTCCCCCCTCCAGACCCAATCCCTTGTACCCCAGCCTATCCCAAGCACACAATCAGACAAGCATGCATACACCTCAACACACAAAAGTAGCTTAGGCAAACATAAGCACCACACATCCCACAGGCACTCACACAAGCATCACACACATACAGACACAGCAACATCCACTGCCTCCACTGTGTCCCCCTCCTCGTCGTCTCCCTCCTCCCTCCCAGTGTCATCTACACTCTCACCTGCATGCACTACATCTACAGGCACTAGGACTCGCACCAGAACACCCAGAACCACACCCCGCTCACCTGCACTCACCACCCCCACTACCATTTACACGTCCCCTGTGTCCACTCCCAGTGTGTCTGTGACGCCCCCTCCCAAAGTACCCAAACGCGGGCACACTCACACCCAACATCCATCCACCTCACGACAGCCTCCAGTACCTGCACCTGCACCCAAATCACCTAAACTTACACCTCCTCTTCCTCCACTCCCAGACCCCCTCCAGCTTCCCATCCCAGTCTTCGTCAGCAACTCTTCCTCAGCAACGTTGACCTCTTTGCCTCCACCCCACTACTCCAATTGATAGGTCCCGTAGTAGCACCTCAGCCAAAAAAAGTCCAGTACCAGTGATGGGTGTTAAAGGTGTGTGGAGTGCACCGGCCACCAGGGCAGCCAGTGTGACACGGAGCCAAAGCACTGCCAGTCCACCCCTTGTAAAGCACCTCAAATTGGAAAGTGGCCGACGGGACAGGGTGAAGACTCCTGGCGGCAAAACTGCTCACGAGGGTCCCAGGGGGATTGCAGAGTTAGCTGTGACTCCTCCAAAGGTGGTGAAGGGCCAGAAGAAGTCTGCACAGTCTGGTAAGAGCAGCACGGCGGAGAAGGCTGCCATCCTCCCCGGCGGCTGGGACGCCACCGCCAGCACCGTCGTCACTGGTCAGGAGACCACAGCCGGAGTCAGTGCCCAGGAGGGCAGCAGTATCGTCACTGGTCAGGAGACCAGCACCGGAGTCAGTGCCCAGGAGGGCAGCAGTATTGTCACTGGTCAGGAGACCACCGCCGGACTCAGTGCCCAGGAAGGCCCCGCCAGCCACAGCCCCGCTGGGCAATGAGGGACTGTCATGCCACACACCAATGCACAGGTGAGAGACCGCAATGGCAAGCACAGCTCAACAGGTCAGAGACGGCCATGGCAAAGCACAGCTGAACAAGGAAAACACCGCCATGGTGAGGACCGCTGAACAGGGCAAAGCACCGCTGACCAGGTCAGAGACCGCCATGGCAAAGCACCGCTGGACAGGGAAAACACCGCCATGGTGAGGACCGCTGAACAGGGGCAAAGCACTGCTGAACAGGGCAAAGCACCACTGAACAGGTCAGAGACCGCCATAGCAAAGCACCGCTGGACAGGGAAGACACCGCCACATCAAGCATCGTTATCCCATGTGCAGCTGGGACAGTGACAGGAACAGGAACCGTCACGGGGAGCCTGGTGCAGTCTGGGCACCATTCCCCCTCCAGAACCAGTGGAGACATGCATCCACTCTGTCTGTCCTTCACAGGATTCAGCACTCTGGGCACCAGTCCCCCTCCAGAACCAGTGGAGACTGTTATCCACTTGAGAGACTGTGGCTTTGCACTCCCCAGGATGGTACAGTGGGCAACCCACCCACTGCAGATACTTGAGAGACTGTGGCTTTGCACTTCCCAGGATGGTACAGTGGGCAATCCACCCACTGTAGAGACTTGAGAGACTGTGGCTTTGCACTCCCCAGGATACATCAATGGGCATGGAGCCCCGTTGTGGATCTGGCGTGGTGATGTCATCCGGCTGAGGTGCTCCCTCCTTCCCTTCCCCCTGAGGTGCCTGTTGTATTTCTATCTGATGCCCCTGCAGTGTTCTCTCTGTCTGTGGACAGGTATCTAGTGTGGGCCTCGCCCATGCATTTTTGACCCAGTGGTGCATGGACATTGATATGTGCATACCTGCACTACTTTTCGTAGTGTATATAATTTGAAATGTGTATATATATCTATATATATTTGGTAAATGTATTTTGATACATTACAATCTTTGAACTGATTCCCTTTTGTCTTTGCATTCTTCCGGGGGGGGTTGTGGGTTGTTACTGTGATGTTTGGAAATGCATTGGTGTGTGTGTTGTGAGGTGCGAGGGTGGGGGTGGGGGTGTTGCGTGTGTGTCCCCTTGACTTTTGCCTCCCCCCTCCCCTATGTCGTAGGTGCAGTACTCACTGTTGTCTTCGGCGCCGCCGTTGCTGGTGTTCGTAGATGAGCAGGAAGACAAGGGCAGGGAGTATTTGTAATTCCAGCTCCATGGTGTCCTCCTTCCTCGTGGAGTGTGTTGAGGTGAGCGTTTTCCCATTGCAAAAGCTGTTTCCGCTGTGTTTTTATCCACGGTGAATCCACCCCGGAAACGGTGGCGGATTGGCGGGTTGTGATACTGTGGACGGTACATTGTCTTCCGCCTGTCTGTTGGCGGTGACCGCCACGCTGCTTGTCTGTACCGCCGTGGCGAGCGGAGTGTTAAAGTGGCTGTCTATGTTGGCGTTTTCCGCCACGGTCATAATTCCTTTTTTTTGTCTGCCGGCCTGTTTGCGGTATTACCGCAGCTTTAACACCGTCCGCCAGGGTTGTAATGACCACCTAAATGCCTCCAAAACAGAAATACTCCTATGTGGTGACTGGAAAAATTATGACCCAAGTGGACAAATTAGCACGAACAAGCTTCATCACCTTGAAAACTCTACAACGCTTCTTCCCCCACCTCTGATTTTCACACAAGGTGCAGGCTATTATCTCGCCTGTTCTATCCAAACTGGATTATGCCAATGACCTCTACCATGGATCATCTCATCATCTCTATCTAATATGAAAAAACTACAACGTATTCAGAACTCTGCTGCCAGGCTAATATTACATGTAAAGCCACAAGCCCACATCTCACCTGCCTTGAGAGCACTACACTGGTTACCTGTTGCCAGAAGATGCACCTCTAAGCTGCTTTATATCACCCACAAAGCTATACATGGAACAGGACCGCTCTTTATCAGAAACAAAATTACCACATACATTCATCAAAGAAACCTCCGCTCAAGATTGGCACCCCGTCTTAGAACACCACCATATATGAAAAAGACTAACGGTGGTCATCCTTCTCCGTTCAAGCAGCCAAACTATGGAAATCATTACCCCCAAATATAAGATCCACAGATAACTAACTTGTCTTCAGAAGACTACTCAAGAGTTGGCTCTTTCCTTCATAACCACCATATTGAAACAACTATGGACTGCATATGCCAGTGTTGATAAATATTTTTTATCTGATTGTGTGTATATTCTACATATGTATAGTTTTTTTTAGGAAATATGTATCGCTTCTATGTCATAACAATAAATCACACACATACACTTTAAACCTATTTAACTAATGTATATTTACTCATGGCTTAAATATAAATATATATATGTGTGTGTGTGTGTGTATGGGGGTGTGTGTGTGTATATATATATATATATATATATATATATATATATATGTGTGTGTGTGTGTGTGTGTGTGTGTGTGTGTTATTCTATGCTTAACATGTTCATAGGTCATTGCATAGCTCCTGGATTAGTTGTTATGTTAGATGCTTATGAATCGCTGCTCTGATTTAATATCACACTGATGAAATGTTTTATTATCATAAGCATTTGGCTTTTCAAAAATTGAGTAAAGATAAATATATGTTAGAAAAGTACACTTATTAATTCACTTCAAATACTACAAATCTTGAAAGTCTGTGTTTATACAATACTACTTTTCTTCTCCTATTATACCCATTATTATATTCCTTGAACATGTATTCCCTTACTATGTATTTATGTATCTATTTATTACTCTGGTCCTACTGTACTAGAGAAAAGTTTAATAAAAATAAAACAACATCTATAAATAAAATGCAAATTATAAATAATTACATATAAAATATTATTAACAATGAATAAATAAATTAAATAAGAATAATGATCAAAAAATGTATATATATAAATATGTATAAATAAAATTATAAATAAAAAATATTATATTTTTACTCTCTTGTAAGCTTTACTTTGTCTATCCATCACCATATGTCATGTCTCCATCAATCTATCCTCCATCCCCCCTCTGACTCATCCCAAACCCATTCTACTATTTTCATCTCCTAAATAACCCTGCCTAAGCTCTTCCCTCCTCTTCCACA
The DNA here is from genome assembly GCF_031143425.1 of Pleurodeles waltl. Lineage (NCBI taxonomy): Eukaryota > Metazoa > Chordata > Amphibia > Caudata > Salamandridae > Pleurodeles > Pleurodeles waltl. The sequence goes on along the minus strand of NC_090447.1, from coordinate 700,064,064 downwards.
TGTAACTTACCCAAACCTCAGTTTACTACCATGATCTCCCAAACAACCCTACTAAATTCTCCCTTATTTATCTCACCTTTGACTCTTCCAAAACCCCTCCTGCTACTATGATCTCCCCAACCCTTTCCACAGACTCTTCCCTCCTCCATCCCCCCTTTACTCATCCCAAGCCTCATCCTATTACTATCAACTCCCAATTAACACTTCTGGATTCTTCCCTCCTCTACCCCTCCATTACTCCAGTCAATCCAACTAACAAACTCACATATCCGTGGATCAAACTAACTCATAATAATACTAAAACTGTACTCATATTTCCCTATACTAATCCACCACTAATTCCTTTTGGTTTCCAGAGTAGCCTGCTACTCGACGAAAAGTGTTTTGACGCCTCGTCAGGGGTAGTAAGGTCTGTATAAATACTATTACATTACATTACAATCTCAGATTCTCTACATGCCTCTCTGTCACTCCTCACTCTCAGTTCCTCATCACTCATAAACATTGTACCTGAAGAATTCTCCTTACTCCTTTCCACATCACGCTCACCCCCTTTCTGATAAGAGAGCCACTCTCCTCAAATTTCACCTATCACCCCCTTCAAGAATAACAGAATATCTGCTTACTTTATGAACCCCCAAAGGACCCATAAATTTCATTAATCCACCTCTCACTCTCCCAGACTTGATTTTTACCCAATCATCTTTCTCTATCTTGTGAATTGATTTATCAACACCCCTTTCCAAACTCCTACCTGACGAGCTTACCCACTCCTTCAACCATGTAGGTACTAGTTTGGTTCCTGGGACTCTCCCTGTCATCTCCTGAATGCAACAGTTTTGAGAAACAATGTGCACCTGTTGTGCGATAGGCCCAAATGATATAATTGCCCAATCCCCTAACATCAGTGTTGCCAGCCAAAGTCAATTGAATAGTACCCTTTATCAAACGAGTAGCTCTCTCTATCACTCCATTCCCCCATGGATTATAAAGAGAAGTACGAGAGTGCTTAACTCCACACTGCTCAAGAAAATGCAGCATTTCAGTAGATGTCAACTGATCAATATTGCCGGAATTCCTTCTTCATGGAAAATATTTTCTAATTCTATTATGGTCGTTTGGGTGGTAACATCTCTCATGAAGCTCAGAATAAGCCACTCGGAGTACACATCCACTACAACTAGGCTATACCGCATTTCACCTGTTAACTCATACATGGGAAATATAAAATCTAAACAAATGGTGTGCCGTGGTTTATCGGGATCAACAATATGACCCTCAACAGACTCACTCTCAACCGTCAGTCTCTTCTCACTTTCCTTACAAACTGCACACTTCTCTACACACTCAACCACTTGATTATCCAAACCAGACCACCAAAATTCACGCTTGAGTCTTTTGTTAGTTAAGGTTTGTCCCAAATGACCTTTGTGACATTTTAATCAATTTGCTTCTTAGATCGTAGGTGGCACAAAATGGTCCTCTCTCATAATCACACAGTTCCCAAACCCTGAGTTCATCCAAAATCTTAAAATATGGTCTTGCAGCTAACAGAATGAATCTCTCCCTTGTGGCTCCATCAAGTATCATTTTCATTACTACTGATAATACTGCATCTCCTTTCATCTCTTCTTCTCAATCACACCTAGTAAAGGCACCCAAAGCTAAATGTACAGCATCCTGTACCCAAGCTACAGCCCCATCTCTCTCCTCTCTAATCATGACACGTGCATCACCCAATTTTCCTGAATCCATGGGCATCCTTGACTAACAATCAGCCTGAACATTTCTCCAGCCTAGAATGGATTCCACAATATACATATACTCTTGTAACCTAGCAGCCAATCTTGCAAGTCTAGCTGAGCCTTTTCCCACCGCCACAGGTAATAATACTTTCAACAAAAGTTTGTGATTTGTCCATAAAACAAACTTCATACGCCACAAGTAAAGACAATCAGCATCATAATAAAGTGATGTACGCAGGTATTCACATTATGCCCCCCTTTTCACTTACGTGTGACAGGAACATAATGCACACTTGATGGGGATTGTTTACATAATTGCAACCACAAGTCTGCCTTTTTATAAATTGTTTGGGAACATACCTGCGTCAGGAGTCCTACAAGATCTGTATATATACATCTCACACAGACAAGGTTATCAAAGGGATTACTACCAGATGCTATGTATGCCATCTATGCTGCACTTGAGCTCGCTGTAGAAATCAGCCTTCGTGTCCCAATGGAGTCTGACCTAGCGATCTCATTCCAAGGTAACAAGGGTTAGGGGAGCTTCTCATGGACATGGTACTTGCAAATTAGGTGTATCATGCCTACCTCTCATTAGGTTAGGGATTTAGTTCTCTATTTTAGGGATTTTACATTTCAATGTTTATTTCAAGATGGTGAAGGTCTTTGTATTCACTACTCTCATCTTCACAATTATGCTTCTTTTATTGTTCATTATTCTAATCATTGCAGCTAATGCATTTTAACATAGATTGCAGTCTTTTCAATAAACTTTTTGATAACCTTCCTGCATCTCCTTCATTGCCTGTGTGTGTCTGAGACATGTTGCTAAGGAGAGAAAAGGGCAACTTCCATTCCACCACGACTCATCTGAGATGTCAGAATCTAGAGTTCAAGCGTAAGGCTGCCAGAAATCACCTTTTACTGTCTGGGTTTTTGGTGATGTACTGCTTGTGAGCTGAGAGGGTTGGGCTGACAGTTGCAACTTGTTGGAGAAGTCACTAAGTCGCCTACAAACAAAAGTGCTATCATCTCTAAACCAGTAGTCTCGCCTAGGAGTGAGAGTCCAACTATGACAAAGTCAAGTCAGCTTTACTCAGAAGCAAACAGCAACCATAAAAGTAATACAACACTATACATACATAAATAGCAAAAGTATTAAAAGCTCATCAAGTTAAAAAACACATAAAAGATACATAAAAGCACAGAACAATAAACATTAATAGAGCATTGTCCAATGCACTTTCACTGCAGTTTTTTAAAACATGCCCACGTGTAAGTCAGTAACACAATCAGAAAGCTGCAATAAAAACTGATAGGAAGTTTTCACCTGTCAGACATTATGGTATCTTTTCCTTAAGAGCAGGATTAAGAACATCTTAGTAAAGCTGTCATAAAATTTGCAGAAAAAAAACAAAGTGCATCATTGTTTGACCTGAGGTACCGTCACATGGGCAGGGAGCATCATCCAGATGGTGTGAAAACCCGAAAAGGAAACACAACAAAAACTTAATTGTGTCTGCCCTAAAGCGGAACAGCAATGAACGCTCCCAATGCCCTTGCGCATGCAGAAAATAGTTAAAAGTGCGTACGGAAAAATATAACACAGGTACCTGGTCAAACTAACCTTCTTATCTTTCTGAGCAGTTTGCTGATTGCAGGCATGATAATGAAGGACACGACTAACCTGCTTCTTACAAAGAGTAGTGCAAAAATCAGGCTCCAAAAAAGCCTGCAACAAATCAGTCCTGCCAAAAACAGATTTAACATATCTCAACCATGCGATGGACATGCCTTTTATCACAGGATAAACAGTCTGGGATAATATCTCTAATCAGGGTTGCCAGATCGTTCTTCCATATGGATAGCCACAACAGTGCAGTTTGCGCTCTAATAAGGTCTTCCAAAAAAATTCAGACCTAATTGTTTATGACAGATGAGGTTAGAAGAAAAAATAGGGGATGCAAGTAACCATCTACAAAATTGTTTTTCCTCCCACTGTATGGCTGTGCAATCTGATATGCCCCATACTTCTGCCCCATATGATGTAACCGTAATGCACTGAGATCTATGTATTTGAAGCAAGGGACCAAGTGAGCCACCTCCCACACGTTGGGGGAAACTGCACCACATGCCTATTGCAGTTGAAAACTTAACTCCGCGCTGTACAATATTGGGAGCCCAAGATCCAGAAGATTAAAACGTAACCCCCAGGTAAGAAAAGGTATTGGTGCATGTTAGCTTAGCACTTCCTTTACAGAGACTAGTAAACTGTGCACGTTCAGAGCCACACACCATAATGTAAGATTTCGAAAGATTGGTACACAAATCTAAGGTGGCCGTGAAATCCACAAACCCATGTACCAGAAGTCGCAGTGACCATGGCATTGGCGCAATAAGCACAGCGTCATCCGCATACAAAAGGGAAGGCAATAATGCTCCTTTAATTATGGGTACATCCTGTGTGACATTAAGTAAGGGTGAAGCTCTTTGATGTACAGCATGAAAAAAAAGGCCCTAATACGCACCGTTGTGGTACACCACAGGCAACACAAATGTCCCTTGAGACCTCCCCTTCGTTTGCTGAACCAAATTCTCTTCTTCATGTCAGTATGCAGATAGGCAAGAAAATGCACTAGGACAGCGTCCATCCCCATGCGATAAGCATGTGACACAACTTTGTTAATTCCAATCAAAGGCTGAGGAAAGTTCCATAAATGCTAGGAATAATAGCATTTTTTTAGCAATAGTATATTTCCCAAGCACAAGGTTTAAGTTCAAGCACTGTTCAATAGTGCCCAACTTTGTACGAAATCCATATTAACACAGGTGTAATACTGCCTAGTTTTTAATCTATTCCCTGACTCTGTTGTAAATTACCTGTTGGACATGGCTTTTTTGACAGGGTCATCCCCAAACCTTTTGCCCCCTTCCTCCTATTTTTTCTGGCCTGTTGTTGTTGGCTTTTGAACTCTGGGCACTTTACCACTGCTAACCAGGGCTAAAGTGCATATGCTCTCTGTGTAAATTGTACTATTGATTGGTTTATCCATGATTGGCTATTTAATTTACTTGCAAGTCCCTAGTAGAGTGCCCTATATGTGCCTAGGGCCTGTAGATTAAATGCTACTAGTGGGCCTGCAGCACTGGTTGTGCCACCCACTTCAGTAGCCCCATAACCTTGTCTCAGGCCTGCTATTGCAAGGCCTGTGTGTGCAGTTTCACTGCCACTTCGACTTGGCATTAAAAAGTACTTGCCAAGCCTACAACTCCCCTTTTTCTACATATAAGTCACCCCTAATGTGTGCCCTAGGTAACCCCTAGAGCAGGGTGCTGTGTGGGTAAAAGACAAGACACGTACCTGTGTAGTTTATATGTCCTGGTAGTGTAAAACTCCTAAATTCGTTTTTACACTACTGTGAGGCCTGCTCCCTTCATAGGCTAACATTGGGGCTGCCCTCATACAGTGTTGAAGTGGCAGCTAATGATCTGAAAGGAGCAGGAAGGTCATATTTAGTATGGCCAGAATGGTAATACAAAATCCTGCTGACTGGTGAAGTCAGATTTAATATTACTATTCTAGAAATGCCACTTTTAGAAAGTGAGCATTTCTTTGCACTTAAATCTTTCTGTGCCTTTCAATCAACGTCTGGCTAGGTTTAGTTGATAGCTCCTTGTGCATTCACTCAGACACACCCCAAACACAGGGTACTCAGCCTCACTTGCATACATCTGCATTTTGAATGGGTCTTCCTGGGCTGGGAGGGTGGAGGGCCTGCCCTCACACAAAGGACTGTCACACCCCCTACTGGGACCCTGGCAGACAGGATTGAACTGAAAGGGGACCTGGTGCATTTCTTAGCCACTCTTTGAAGTCACCCCCACTTCAAAGGCACATTTTAGTATTGTATTGTATTGTAATCGTATTTATATAGCGCTTACTACCCCTGACGAGGCGTTGAATCGTTTTTCGATGAGTAGCACGCTACTCTGGAACCCAACAAGAATTAGTGATGGATTAGTATCGTTAAATAATGAGTACAGTTTTAGTATTGTTATGAGTTAATTTAAGCCGTGGATATGAGAGTTTGTTAGTTAGATTGACTGGAGTAATGGAGTGGTGGAGGAGGAAAGAAATCCAGAAATGTTAATTGGGAGTATATCCTTCATTTACTCAACCCAAAGGCTTGGGATGAGTAAAGGGGGGCGGAGGGGGAAGAGTATGTGGAAAGGTTAGGGAGGGCATAGTAGCAGGGTGAGATAAATGCAGGAGAATTTAGTAGGGTTGTGTGGGAGGTCACAGTAGTAGAGTGAGGTTTGATGAGTTAGATGTGGAAGCCGAGGGAAGAGCTTAGGCAGAGATATTTAGGAGATGAAAGTGGTAGAAGGGAATTGGGATGAGTCAGAGTGAGAATGGAGGATAGTTTGATAGAGACAAGACATAAGAGTGATGAGTAGATAAGTGTGATAAGATGAGAGCAGGAATTCATAGATATCTAGTATAACAACCCACCCAGGAGCCATGCAATGATCCACGAACATACCAAGCACAGAAAAACAACATATACACACATATATATATATACACACACACACACACATACACATGAATATACACATATGCACATACAATACATAATTAGAACCATGGGTAAAAAATACTTAGTCAAACAGGTTTAAAGAGTGTGTGTGTGTGTGTTTTTTATTGTTATGACATAGTAGCAATACATATTTTCTAAAGAAACTATAAATAAATAGAAATATACATATAATCTGAAAAAATATTTAGCAACATAGGCATATGCAGTACATAGTTGTTTGAATAAGGTGGTTATGAAGGAAAGAGCCAACTCTTGAGTAGTTTTCTGAAGACAAGAAACGTATCTGTGGCTCTTATAGTTGGGGGTAATGAATTCCATAGTTTGGCTGCTTGGATGGAGAAGGATGTACCACCTATAGTCTTTTTCTTGTATGGTGGTGTTCTAAGGCGGGGAGCCAATCTTGAGCGGAGGGTTCTTTGTTGGATGTATTTGGTAATTTTCTTTCTGATAAAAAGCGGTCCTGTTCCATGTATAGCTTTGTGGGTAATACAAAGCAGCTTGAAAGTGCATCTTCTGGCAACGGGTAACCAGTGTAGTGCTCTCAAGGCAGGGGAGATGTGGGCTAGTGGCTTTATATGTAATAATAGCCTGGCTGCAGAATTCTGGATACGTTGTAGTTTTTTCATAACAGATAGAGATGATCCATGGTAGAGGCTATTGCCATAATCCAGCTTGGATAGTACAAGCGAGATAGTAGCTTGCACCTTGTGTGGAAATCCGAGGTGGGGGAAGATGCGTCGTAAAGTTTTTAAGGGGATGAAGCTTGTGCGTGCTAATTTGTCTACTTGGGCATTCATAGTTAACTTGGAATCCATGGTGATTCCTAGGTTTTTAACTTCCTTGGATAATTGAGGAGGTGGTCCGAGATCGTCAGGCCAGACGCACAGAGGGTCATAAATTTTCCAGTCACCACATATGAGTATTTCTGTTTTGGAGGTATTTAGTTTGAGATGGCTCCAGGTCATCCACTGATCATCGGCTCTGAGGCAACTGAAGATTTGTGAGTTTTCAATGTTTTTGGGGCATTCTAATTTAAGAAGTATTTGTGTGTCATCTGCATAGTTGTAGCATGTGAGATGGAAATCATTGATCAGTTCTGGTAAAGATATCACGTAGATGTTGAAAAGCAAAGGTGAGATGACTGACCCTTGGGGGACCCCTGCTTTTGTGAGGTAGGGTTCGGACGAGAAGGGGGGCGAGTGGATGATATTCGATCGTTTTTAAAGATAGGAAGTAATCCAGTCGAGAGCAATCCCTTGTATGCCGGCTTTGTGGAGTCTTTGAGTTAGGGTGTCATGGTCAACCGTATCAAAGGCAGCTGAGAGGCCCAAGAGAAGTAGTGCAGCAACACCATTTCGGTTGACTGTGTTTTTAAGATCGTTCCAGATTGCCATGAGTGCTGATTCAGTGCTTCTTCCTGGGGGGAATCCAGTTTGGAAGTCTGAAAGTCTAGAATTGTCTTCAATGAATTGTGACATCTGGGCGAATGCTGCTCTTTCTATCAATTTGCCCAGGAAAGGTCCATTTGTTATTTGTCTGTAGTTGTTGGAGTCTTGCAGGTCTAGGTTTGTTTTCTTTAATAAAGGTCGTATGTATGCCTTTTTCAGGTCTGCAGGAAAGGACCCTGAAGATAAAGAGTTGTTGAAGATTCATTCTTACAGGTGTGGCAGCAGAAGTAGATAGAAGGATGTTCTTGAAGGTTTGTGGTGGGCAAGGGTCAGAAGGGCAACCAGAAGGTCTGCTTGCTTTGACCAAATCCATAAATTCATCCTGGGATATTTGTTTGAAGGACTGTAGAGGTTGGGATGGTTTATTCTTAGAGGGTATTTTAGGAAAGGAGTTGGTGCTGATGGTTTTCTTCTGTTTTAAATAGGAGTCCAATGTGTCTGCCTTGGTTGTGTAGTGAGTTGCCAATTTGTTTGTGAAATCTTGAGTAGTGGGATGACTTCCTTCCATGCATGTAGGTTTTCGAAATTAATTGAGAATTTTATAAAATTCCTTGGTTGTAGATTGAGCATTTTGAATTCTGTCTGAGTAGTATATTTTTTTAGCTTTTCTGATTGATGATTTGTATATCCTGTTAAGTTTGTGTAGCTGCAGTTTATCTTGACTGTTGTTTGCTTTGAGCCAGGTCCGCTGCAACTTTCTGATTTGTTGCTTCATCTTTTTAAGTTCTGTGTTTCTCCAAGGTGTTGGTTTTCTTTTGTTGTGTTTAGTTTTTCTGAGTGGTATTAGGACATCAAAGGCTTCCTGTAGCCACTCATAAAGTTTTGGTACAGAATTAATTGTATCTAGATCTGCGTTTGCTGTTAGTTGTGTTTCTAAGAGATCCAAATTGAGTTTGCTCCATGGTCGATAGGTGTATGTATGTAAGTAGTTGCGGGGTGTGTTGATTTGTGGAGTTATATGTCGGAAAGTTGTCATATGGTGGTCTGAACAGGTGATTGGCGTGATGCTATGAATAGTAACTAGTTCAGGCTTAGCAAAAATGACATCTAGGATGTGACCAGCGATGTGTGTGGGATTGTGAACAATCTGATGTAGGTTCAATGCAAGTAGGCCAGTGGTGATAGCTTTTGGATGGGGCATATTGGGTTTGTCAAACCAAATGTTTAGATCCCCAAGAATGCATAGATTGGAGTATAGTGTAATAAGGTTTGATACTGTGTCTAGAAAAGCATCTGGGAAAGTGGAGTTGTTAGGTGTAGGTCTGTAAAGGAGGAGAAAGTTACAGGAGGAAGTTTGAGTAGGGTGGCATCTGGTAAGGAGGGCTTCACAACCTTGTATGGAGATGTGTGAGGTTCATTGCCTGTTTGAATATAATAGCTAGTCCACCTCCTCTCTTGCCTATACAGTTTTGAGTGATGGTTTGATAGCCCGGAGGAACGGCTTTGTGCAATACTGGTGCCATGTCATGTGATGAGTGTAATGTAAGTTTGTGTTGCTTTGATGTGCTGATGTTTGTGGTCAGTATTGCTTTTGTGGAGTAATGAGAGGGGATATTGGTGTAGTTGTTTTTGGTGAGGGATTTGTATGTGAGTTAGTGCTGCTAAGTGGAATTTGAGTGTTAGATAGGGTGTTGATGTGTTTTGGAGATGAATGTATGAGGTGTGTAAGAGGTGATGGATGTGTGTCAGGGGACTTAGTATTAGTTGCGATGCCCGGAAGAGGTAATATGTGTGGTGGAGTGAAATGTGCAGATTGTATGGTTGTGTGTAATTGGTTAAGAGAGGGGAAGAGTGTTTGTAGATGATGTGTTTGAAGGCAGGGTTTGGGCATTGTGATGACGACAGGTGGTCTGCGTGGAGCGAACAGCGGATAGTGTTGTTGGTTAGTATGAGCAGAGAGTGTGTGTATCTAGGAGCCTGAAACTGAGAGAAATGTATGTTGTAGTTTTGTATTGTGTGGATGATGGCAGTTTGTGTTAGTGGGAGTGGGCAGAGTAGTGTTTGCTGTGAGAATGAAGGTGTTTGACTGTAGTAGTTGTGGGGGGTATGTGTATATGTGTTCTATGTAGGGTATTGTGTTGGGTGATGGGGCAATGCAATCTGTCTGTGGTCAGTTTGTGGTGCATGTGTTGGATGTCTCTGTAGAATATGTGTTTGCATGTTGAGGGATGTGTCGGGGATGAAACCTATCATGGTCAAGTATGAATTGGGCAGCATTTCTGGCCCTAGTCCCTAGCTGTCCCAAACAGGCCAAAACAGACAACTGCCCTTGTCCTCTCCTCCCTTTGCCTCGACGCCTGGGCAGAGACGCCCTGAGTCCTAGCCTTTTATAGCCCTACTGGCCAATAAGAAGCTGGTCCTAACCCTAGCCAATCCAATTTCAAGCCCTGATTCAACCAACTAATGGGAGACCCCAGCCCTAATCACCAATCATAGCCCTATTCCTGACCACCAATCACAGCCCGAACCCTAAAACCAGCAACCAATCAGAATCCCAGCCCTATCCACCAATCACAGCCCTAGAACCAACAGCCAATCAGAATCTCAGCCCTATCCACCAATCACAGCCCTAGAACCAACAGCCAATCAGAATCTCAGCCCTATCCACCAATCAAAGCCCTTGAACCAACCGCCAATCAGAATCTCAGCCCTATCCACCAATCACAGTCCTAGAACCAACAGCCAATCCGAATCTCAGCCCTATCCACCAATCACAGCCCAAGAACCACCAGCAATCTGAATCTCAGACCTAGAGCCAACAGCCAATCAGAATCCCAGCCCTGTCCACCAATCATAACTACAGCCATGGAGCCAGCAACCAATGAAAGACCGTCTCCCAACAACCTATCACAACAGCATATGCTACAACCAATAGGAACTTATTAAGGAGCAAGGTAACTGAACTCCAGTCCCTGTGGTCAGGGGGAAAGGCAACTGCTGCTCTATTCAGAATCTCATTGGATACAGACAGGCTGAATCCACACTTCAAAGCTAGTAGAGTCTACTTTACAGGTAAGGAGGAGATTGTTTAAGATACAAACACTGCAAAAGTGCTGGGCGCACACTCTAAAATCGGGCTTTATTAAAAGGCAAAAATACAGGGGGGCAGACAGTTTTTAAGCACAATTTAAATCACACAAACAGATTAAAACAGTCTCCTAAAAGACACACTCTGCAAGATGTATGTAGCCTTTTTACTTAGGAGAGGAGAAAAGGGGTGGGGGAGTGCCACACACTAGCAAGGCAATTTACAGAAGTCACAGCAAAAACAATTTTCAAATAAAATACCACTTTAAAAGAGGCCAGGCAGCCTGAAACACAGAGAGTCCACAGTAAAACACACACAGGTAGCTGAAAGAAACAATTTTGAACAAATAATACTATTTACTCAGAAAAATCTCTGGGCTCCTTACCTAGGTCTTTTTGCAATCCTTGAACACTGGGCTGTATCAGGACACAGGGGAAATGCACGGAGGCTCCCATAATGGAGGTGGCTGTCTTGGGCTTCCCTCCTCAAACTTAAGGGGCCAGAGCAGGGGGGGGGCGGGTCTCAGGTGCAGCAGGGACTCAGGGAGCCAATCAGCTAAGTCCAGTCCCTGTGGTCAGGGGGAAAGGCAACTGCTGCTCTATTCAGAATCTCCTTGGATACAGACAGGCTGAATCCACACGTCCAAGCTAGCAGAGTCTACTTTCCAGGTAAGGGGGAGATTGTTTAAGATACAAACACGGCAAAAGTGCTGGGCGCACACTCTAAAATTGGGCTTTTTTAAAGTCAAAAACACAGGGGGGCAGACAGTTTTTAAGCACAATTTAAATCACACAAACAGATTAAAACAGTCTCCTAAAAGACACACTCTGCAAGATGTATGTAGCCTTTTAACTTAGGAGAGGAAAAAAAGGGGGGGGAGTGGGTGCCACACACTAGCAAGGCAATTTACAGAAGTCACAGCAAAAACAATTTTCAAAAAAATACCACTTTAAAAGAGGCCAGGCTGCCTGAAACACAGAGAGTCCACAGTAAAACACACACAGGTAGCTGAAACAAACAATTTTGAACAAATAATACTATTTACTCAGTAAGATCCCTGGGCTCCTTACCTAGGTCTTTTTGCAATCCTTGAACACTGGCCTGTACCCGGACACAGGGTAGATGCAAAGAGGCTCACAAAATGGAGATGGCTGTCTTGGGCTTCCCTCCACAAACTTAAGGGGCCAGAGCAGGTGGGGGGGGCGGGTCTCAGGTGCAGCAGGGACTCAGGGAGTAATCAGCTAAGTCCGGTCCCTGTGGTCAGGGGGAAAAGGCAACTACTGCTCTATTCAGAATCTCCTTGGATACAGACAGGCTGAATCCACACTTCTAAGCTAGCAGAGTCTACTTTCCAGGTAAGGAGGAGATTGTTTAAGATACAAACACTGCAAAAGTGCTGGGTGCACACTCCTAAATTGGGCTTTTTAAAAGGCAAAAATACAGGGGGGAAGACAGTTTTTAAGCACAATTTAAATCACACAAACAGATGAAAACAGTCTTCTAAAAGACACACTCTGAAGATGTATGTAGCCTTTTTACTTAGGAGAGGAAAAAAGGGGGCGAGGGGGGGGTGCCACATACTAGCAAGGCAATTCACACAAGTCACAGCAAAAACAAATTGCAAATAAATACCACTTTAAAAGATGCCAGGCTGCCTGAAACACAGAGTCCACAGTAAAACACACACAGGTAGCTGAAACAAACAATTTTGAACAAATAATTCTATTTACTCAGAAAAAGCTCTGGGCTCCTAACCTACGTCTTTTTGCAATCCTTGAACACTGGGCTGTATCAGGACACAGGGGAGATGCACAGAGGCTCCCAAAATGGAGGTGGCTGTCTTGGGCTTCCCTCCACAAACTTAAGGGGCCAGAGCAGGTGGGGGGGGGGTCTCAGGTGCAGCAGGGACTCAGGGAGCCAATCAGATAAGTCCAGTCCCTGTGGTCAGGGGGAAAGGCAACTGCTGCTGTATTCAGCATCTTCTTGGATACAGACAGGCTGAATCCACACTTCAAAGCTGGCAGAGTCTACTTTCCAGGTAAGGAGGAGATTGTTTAAGATACAAACCCTGCAAAAGTGCTGGGCGCACACTCTAAAATTGGGCTTTTTTAAAGGCAAAAATACAGGGGGGCAGACAGTTTTTCAGCACAATTTAAATCACACAAACAGATTAAAACAGTCTTCTAAAATACACACTCTGCAAGATGTATGTATCCTTTTTACTTAGGAGAGGAAAAAAGGGGGGAGGGGGTGCCACACACTAGCAAGGCAATTCACACAAGTCACGGCAAAAACGATTTTCAAATAAATACCACTTTAAAAGAGGCAAGGCTGCCTGAAACACAGAGAGTCCTCAGTAAAACACACACAAGTAGCTGAAACAAACAATTTTGAACAAAAAATACTATTTACTCAGAAAAATGTCTGGACTCCTTAGCTAGGTCTTTTTGCAATCCTTGAACACTGGCCTGTATCAGGACACAGGGAGATGCACAGAGGCTCCCAAAATGGAGGTGGCTGTCTTGGGCTTCCCTCCACAAACTTAAGGGGCCAGAGCAGGTGGGGGGAGGGGGGGGGTTCAGGTGCAGCTGGGACTCAGGGAGCCAATCAGCTAAGTCCAGTCCCTGTGGTCAGGGGGAAAGGCAACTGCTGCTCTATTCAGAATCTCCTTGGATACAGACAGGCTGAATCCACACTTCCAAGCTAGCAGAGTCTACTTTCCAGGTAAGGGGGAGATTGTTTAAGATACAAAAACTGCAAAAGTGTTGGGCGCACACTCTAAAATCGGGCTTTTTTAAAGGCAAAAATACAGGGGGGCAGACAGTTTTTAAGCACAATTTAAATCACACAAACAGATTAAAACAGTCTCCTAAAAGACACACTCTGCAAGATGTATGTAGCCTTTTTACTTAGGGGAGGAAAAAAGGGGGGGGAGGGGGGGTGCCACACACTAGCAAGGCAATTCACACAATTCCCAGCAAAAACGATTTTCAAATAAATGCCACTTTAAAAGAGGCCAGGCTGCCTGAAACACAGAGAGTCCACAGTAAAACACACACAGGTAGCTGAAACAAACAATTTTGAACAAATAATACCATTTACTCAGAAAAATCTCTGGGCTCCTTACCTAGGTCTTTTTGCAATCCTTGAACACTGGGCTGTATCAGGACACAGGGGAGATGCAAAGAGGCTCCCAAAATGGAGGTGGCTGTCTTGGGCTTCCCTCCACAAACTTAAGGGGCCAGAGCAGGTGGGGGGGGCGGGTCTCAGGTGCAGCAGGGTCTCAGGGAGTAATCAGCTAAGTCCGGTCCCTGTGGTCAGGGGGAAAGGCAACTACTGCTCTATTCAGAATCTCCTTGGATACAGACAGGCTGAATCCACACTTCTAAGCTAGCAGAGTCTACTTTCCAGGTAAGGGGGAGATTGTTTAAGATACAAACACTGCAAAAGTGCTGGGCGCACACTCCTAAATTGGGCTTTTTAAAAGGCAAAAATACAGGGGGGAAGACAGTTTTTAAGCACAATTTAAATCACACAAACAGATGAAAACAGTCTTCTAAAAGACACACTCTGCAAGATGTATGTAGCCTTTTTACTTAGGAGAGGAAAAAAGGGGGGGGTGCCACACACTAGCAAGGCAATTCACACAAGTCACGGCAAAAACGATTTTCAAATAAATACCACTTTAAAAGAGGCCAGGCTGCCTGAAACACAGAGAGTCCACAGTAAAACACACACAGGTAGCTGAAACAAACAATTTTGAACAAATCATACTATTTACTAAGAAAAATCTCTGTGCTCCTTACCAAGGTTTTTTTGCAATCCTTAAACACTGGGCTGTATCAGGACACAGGGGAGATGCACAGAGGCTCCCAAAATGGAGGTGGCTGTCTTGGGCTTCCCTCCACAAACTTAAGGGGCCAGAGCAGGTGGGGGGGCGGTTCTCAGGTGCAGCAGGGACTCAGGGAGCCAAACAGCGAAGTCCAGTCCCTGTGGTCAGGGGGAAAGGCAACTGCTGCTCTATTCAGAATCTCCTTGGATACAGACAGGTTGAATCCACACTTCCAAGCTAGCAGAGTCTACTTTCCAGGTAAGGGGGAGATTGTTTAAGATGCAAACACTGCAAAAGTGCTGGGCGCACACTCTAAAATAGGGCTTTTTTAAAGGCAAAAATACAGGGGGGCAGACAGTTTTTAAGCATAATTTAAATCACACAAACAGATTAAAACAGTCTCCTGAAAGACACACTCTGCAAGATGTATGGAGTCTTTTTACTTAGGAAAGGAAAAAAAGGGGGGGGTGCCACCCACTAGCAAGGCAATTCACACAAGTCACGGCAAAAACGATTTTCAAATAAATACCACTTTAATAGGGGCCAGAGTGCCTGAAACACAGAGAGACCACGGTAAAACACACACAGGTAGCTGAAACAATTTTGAACAAATAATACTATTTACTCAGAAAAATCTCTGGGCTCCTTACCTAGGTCTTTTTGCAATCCTTGAACACTGGGCTGTATCAGGACACAGGGGAGATGCACAAAGGCTCCCAAAATGGAGGTGGCTGTCTTGGGCTTCCCTCCACAAACTTATGGGACCAGAGCAGGTGGGGGGGGCGGGTCACAGGTGCAGCAGGGACTCAGGGAGCCAATCAGCGAAGTTCAGTCCCTGGGGTCAGGGGGATAGGCAACTGCTGCTCTATTCAGAATCTCCTTGGATACAGAAAGGCTGAATCCACACTTCCAAGCTAGCAGAGTCTACTTTTCAGGTAAGGGGGAGATTGTTTAAGATACAAACACTGCAAAAGTGCTGGGGGCACACTCTAAAATCAGGCTTTTTAAAAGGCAAAAATACAGGGAGGCAGACAGTTTTTAAGCACAATTTAAATCACACAAACAGATTAAAACAGTCTCCTAAAAGACACACTCTGCAAGATGTATGTAGCCTTTTAACTTAGGAGAGGAAAAAGGGGGGGGGTGTGCCACACACTAGCAAGGCAATTCACACAAGTCACTGCAAAAACGATTTTCAAATAAATACCACTTTAAAAGAGGCCAGGCTGCCTGAAACATAGAGAGACCACAGTGAAACACCCACAGGTAGCTGAAACAAACAATGTTGAACAAATAATGCTATTTACTCGGAAAAATCTCTGGGCTCCTTAACTAGGTCTTTTTGCAATCCATGAACACTGGGCTGTATCAGGACACAAGGAAGATGCACAGAGGCTCCCAAAATGGAGGTGGCTGTCTTGGGCTTCCCTCCACAAACTGTAGGGGCCAGAGCAGGTGGGGGGCGGGTCTCAGGTGCAGCAGAGTCTCAGGAAGCCAATCAGCTAAGTCCAGTCTCTGTGGTCAGGGGGAAAGGCAACTGCTGCTCTATTCAGAATCTCCTTGGATACAGACAGGCTGAATCCACACTTCCAAGCTAGCAGAGTCTACTTTCCAGGTAAGGGGGAGATTGTTTAAGATACAAACACTGCAAAAGTGCTGGGCGCACACTATAAAATTGGGCTTTTTTAAAAGGCAAAAATACAGGGGGGCAGACAGTTTTTAAGCACAATTTAAATCACACAAACAGATTAAAACAGTCTCCTAAAAGACACACTCTGCAAGATGTATGTAACCTTTTTACTTAGGAGAGGAAAAAAGGGGGGGGGAGATGCCACACACTAGCAAGGCAATTCACACAAGTCACGGCAAAAACGATTTTCAAATAAATACCACTTCAAAAGAGGCCAGGCTGCCTGAAACACAGAGAGTCCACAGTAAAACACACACAGGTAGCTGAAACAAACAATTTTGAACAAATAATACTATTTACTCAGAAAAATCTCTGGGATCCTTACCTAGGTCTTTTTGCAATCCTTGAACACTGGGCTGTATCAGGACACAGGGGCGATGCACAGAGGCTCCCAAAATGGAGGGGGCTGTCTTGGGTTTCCTTCCACAAACTTAAGGGGCCAGAGCAGGTGGGAGGGGCGGGTCTCAGGTGCAGCAGGGACTCAGGGAGCCAATCAGCTAAGTCCAGTCCCTGTGGTCAAGGGGAAAAGCAAGTGCTGCTCTATTCAGAACCTCCTTGGATACAGACAGGCTGAATCCAAACTTCCAAGCTACAAGAGTCTACTTTCCAGGAAAGGGGGATATTGTTTAAGATACAAACACTGCAAAAGTGCTGGGCGCACACTCTAAAATCAGGCTTTTTTAAAGGCAAAAATACAGGAGGGCAGACAGTTTTTAAGCACAATTTAAATCACACAAACAGATTAAAACAGTCTCCTAAAAGACACTCTCTGCAAGATGTATGTAGCCTTTTTACTTAGGAGAGGAAAAAGAGGGGGGAGGGGGGTGCCACACACTAGCAAGGCACTTCACACAAGTCACGGCAAAAACGATTTTCAAATAAATACCACTTTAAAAGAGGCCAGGCTGCCTGAAACACAGAGGCCCGTATTTATACTTTTTGACGCTAAACTGCGCTAACGCAGTTTAGCGTAAAAAAAATTTGCGCCGGCTAACGCCATTCTGAAGCGCCATGCGGGCGCCGTATTTATTGAATGGCGTTAGCCGGCGCAAGCAGACCGGCGCTGCCTGGTATGCGTGGAAAAAAAACACGTACACCAGGCAGCGCCGGCGTAGGGAAAAATGGCGTCTTAAAAATGGCGCAAGTCAGGTTGACGCTAAAAAATCGTCTTAACCCTATTTGCGCCATTTTAAACGACGCCCAGACGCCATTTACATGACTCCTGTCTTAGTAAAGACAGGAGTCATGCCCCCTTGCCCAATGGCCATGCCCAGGAGACTTATGTCCCCTGCGCATGGTCATTGGGCATAGTGGCATGTAGGGGGGCACAAATAAGGCCCCCCTATGCCACCCAAAAAAAAAAATTATACTTACCTGAACTTACCTGAATGTCCCTGGGATGGGTCCCCCATCCTTGGGTGTCCTCCTGGGGTGGGCAAGGGTGGCAGGAGGGGTCCCTGGGGGCAGGGGAGGGCACCTGTGGGCTCATTTTGAGCCCACAGGCCCCTTAACGCCTACCCTGACCCAGGCGTTAAAAAGTGGCGCAAATGCGGGGTTTTTTGACCCGACCACTCCCGGGCGTGATTTTTGCCCGGGAGTATAAATACGACGCATTTGCGTCACCGTCATTTTTTTAGACGGGAACGCCTTCCCTGCATCTCATTAACGCAAGGAAGGCGTTCACGCAAAAAAATGACGCTATTTGCCCATACTTTGGCGCTAGACGCGTCTAACGCCAAAGTATAAATATGGCGTTAGTTTTGCGCCGAATTTGCGTCGAAAAAAACGACGCTAATTCGGCGCAAACGGAGTATAAATATGCCCCAGAGAGTCCACAGTAAAACACACACAGGTAGCTGAAACAAACAATTTCGAACAAATAATACTATTTACTCAGAAAAATCTCTGGGCTCCTTACCTAGGTCTTTTTGCAATCCTTGAACACTGGGCTGTATCAGGACACAGGGGCGTTGCACAGAGGCTCCCAAAATGGAGGTGGCTGTCTTGGGCTTCCTTCCACAAAATTAAGGGGCCAGAGCAGGTGGGAGGGGCGGGTCTCAGGTGCAGCAGGGACTCAGGGAGCCAATCAGCTAAGTCCAGTCCCTATGGTCAGGGGGAAAGGCAACTGCTGCTCTATTCAGAATCTCCTTGGATACAGACAGGCTGAATCCACACTTCCAAGCTAGCAGAGTCTACTTTCCAGGTAAGGGGGAGATTGTTAAATATACAAACACTGCAAAAGTGCTGGGCACACACTCTAAAATAGGACTTTTTTAAAGGCAAAAATAAAGGGGGGCAGACAGTTTTTAAGCACAATTTAAATCACACAAACAGATTAAAACAGTCTCCTAAAAGACACTCTCTGCAAGATGTATGTAGCCTTTTTACTTAGGAGAGGAAACAAAGGGGCGGGGTGCCACACACTACCAAGGCAATTCACACAAGTCACGGCAATAACGATTTTCAAATAAATACCACTTTAAAAGAGGCCAGGCTGCCTGAAATACAGAGAGACCACAGTAAAACACACACAGGTAGATGAAACAAACAATTTTGAACAAATAATACTATTTACTCAGAAAAATCTCTGGGCTCCTTACCTAGGTCTTTTTGCAATCCTTTAACACTGGGCTGTATCAGGACACAGGGGAGATGCACAGAGGCTCCCAAAATGGAGGTGGCTGTCTTGTGCTTTCCTCCACAAACTTAAGGGGCCAGAGCAGGTGGGGGGGGGTCTCAGGTGCAGCAGGGACTCTGGGAGCCAATCAGCTAAGTCCAGTCCCTGTGGTCAGTGGGAGAAGCAACTGCTGCTCTATTCAGAATCTCCCCGGATACAGACAGGCTGAACCCACACTTCCAAGCTAGCAGAGTCTACTTTCCAGGTAAGGGGGGGATTGTTTAAGATACAAACAATGCAAAAGTGCTGGGCGCACACTCTAAAATCGTGTTTTTTTAATGCAAAAATCCAGGGGGACAGACAGTTTTTAAGCACAATTTCATTCACACAAACAAATTAAAACAGTCTCCTTAAAGACACGCTCTGCAAGATGTATGTAGCCTTTTTACTTAGGAGAGGAAAAAAGAGGGGGGTGAGGGGTGCCACACACTGGCAAGGCAATTCACACAAGTCACGGCAAAAACGATTTTCAAATAAATACCACTTTAAAAGAGGCCAGACTGCCTGAAACACAGAGAGTCCACAGTAAAACACACACATGTAGCTGAAACAAACAATTTTGAACAAATAATACTATTTACTCAGAAAAAACTCTGGGCTCCTTACCTACGTTTTTTTGCACTCCTTGAACACTGGGCTGTATCAGGACACAGGGGCGTTGCACAGAGGCTCCCAAAATGGAGGTGCTGTCTTGGGCTTCCCTCCACAAACTTTAGGGGCCAGAGTAGGTGGGGGGGGCGGGTCTCAGGTGCAGCAGGGATTCAGAGAGCCAATCAGCTAAGTCCAGTCCCTGGGGTCAGGGGGAAAGGCAACTGCTGCTCTATTCAGAATCTCCTTGGATACAGACAGGCTGAATCCACACTTCCAAGCTAGCAGACTCTACTTTCGAGGTAAGGGGAGATTGTTTAAGATACAAACACTGCAAAAGTGCTGGGCGCACACTCTAAAATCGGGCCATTTTAAAGGCAAAAATACAGGGGGCAGACAGTTTTTAAGCACAATTTAAATCACACAAACAGATTAAAACAGTCTCCTAAAAGACACACTCTGCAAGATGTATGTAGCCTTTTTACTTAGGAGAGGAAAAAAAGGGGGCGGGGGTGCCACACACTACCAAGGCAATTCACACAAGTCACGGCAAAAACGATTTTCAAATAAATACCACTTTAAAAGAGGCCAGGCTGCCTGAAACACAGAGAGTCCACAGTAAAACACACACATGTAGCTGAAACAAACAATTTTGAACAAATAATACTATTTACTCAGAAAAATCTCTGGGCTCCTTACCTACGTTTTTTTGCAATCCTTGAACACTGGGCTGTATCAGGACCTAGGGGAGATGCACAGAGGCTCCAAAAATGGAGGTGGCTGTCTTGGGCTTCCCTCCACAAACCTAAGGGGCCAGAGCAGGTGGGGGGGCGGGTCTTAGGTGCAGCAAGGACTCAGGGAGCCAATCAGCTATGTCCAGTCCCTGGGGTCAGGCGGAAAGGCAACTGCTGCTCTATTCAGAATCTCCTTTGATACAGACAGGCTGAATCCACACTTCCAAGCTATCAGACTCTACTTTCCAGGTAAGGGGGAGATTGGTTAAGATACAAACACTGCAAAAGTGCTGGGCGTACACTCTAAAATCGGGCTTTTTTAAAGGCAAAAATACAGGGGGGCAGACAGTTTTTAAGCACAACTTAAACCACACAAACAGATTAAAACAGTCTCCTAAAAGATACACTCTGCAAGATGTATGTAGCCTTTTTACTTAGGAGAGGAAAAAAAGGTGGGGGGAGTGCCACACACTAGCAAGGCAATTCACACAAGTGACGGCAAAAACGATTTTCAAATAAATACCACTTTAAAAGAGGCCAGGCTGCCTGAAATACAGAGAGTCCACAGTAAAACACACATAGGTAGCTGAAACACACAATTTTGAACAAATAATACTATTTACTCAGAAAAATCTCTGGGCTCCTGACCTAGGTCTTTTTCCAATCCTTGAACACTGGGCTGTATCAGGACACAGGGGAGATGAACAGAGGCTCCCAAAATGGAGGTGGCTGTCTTGAGCTTCCCTCCACAAACTTTAGGGGCCAGAGCAGGTGGGAGGGGTGGGTCTCAGGTGCAGCAGGGACTCAGGGAGCCAATCAGCTAAGTCCAGTCCCTGGGGTCAGGGGAAAAGGCAACTGCTGCTCTATTCAGAATTTCCTTGGATACAGACAGACTGAATCCACACTTCCAAGCTAGCAGACTCTACTTTCCAGGTAAGGGGGAGATTGTTTAAGATATAAACACTGCAAATGTGCTAGGCGCACACTCTAAAATCGGGATTTTTTAAAGGCAAAAATACAGGGGGCAGACAGTTTTAAGCACAATTTAAATCACACAAACAGATTAAAACAGTCTCCTAAAAGACACACTCTGCAAGATGTATGTAGCCTTTTTACTTAGGAGAGGAAAAAAAGGGGGGGAGGGGGGTGCCACACACTAGCAAGGCAATTCACACAAGTCACAGCAAAAACGATTTTCAAAGAAATACAACTTTAAAAGAGGCCAGGCTGCCTGAAACACAGAGTCCACAGTAAAACACACACAGGTAGCTGAAACACACAATTTTGAACAAATAATACTATTTACTCAGAAAAATCTCTGGGCTCCTTACCTAGGTCTTTTTGCAATCCTTGATCAATGGGCTGTATCAGGACACAAGGGAGATGCACAGAGGCTCCCAAAATGGAGGGTGGCGGTCTTGTGCTTCCCTCCACAAACTTAAGGGGCCAGAGCAGGTGGGGGGGCGGGTCTCAGGTACAGCAGGGAATCAGGGAGCCAATCAGCTAAGTCCAGTCCCTGTGGTCAGGGGGAAAAGGCAACTGCTGCTCTATTCAGAATCTCCTTGCATACAGACAGGATGAATCCACACTTCCAAGCTAGCAGAGACTAATTTCCAGGTAAGGGGGAGATTGTTTATGATACAAACACTGCAAAAGTGCTTGGCGCACACTCTAAAATCGGGCTTTTTTAAAGGCAAAAATACAGGAGGGCAGACAGTTTTTAAGCACAATTTAAATCACACAAACAGATTAAAACAGTCTCCTAAAAGACACACTCTGCAAGATGTATGTAGCCTTTTTACTTAGGAGAGGAAAAAAAGGGGGGGAGGGGGTTGCCACACACTAGCAAGGCAATTCACACAAGTCACAGCAAAAACGATTTTCAAAGAAATACAACTTTAAAAGAGGCCAGGCTGCCTGAAACACAGAGTCCACAGTAAAACACACACAGGTAGCTGAAACACACACAGGTAGCTGAAACACACAATTTTGAACAAATAATACTATTTACTCAGAAAAATCTCTGGGCTCCTTACCTACTTTTTTTGCAATCCTTGAACAATGGGCTGTATCAGAACACAGGGGAGATGCACAGAGGCTCCCAAAATGGAGGTGGCTGTCTTGGGCTTCCCTCCACAAACTTTAGGGGCCAGAGCAGGTGGGGGGGCGGGTCTCAGGTGCAGCAGGGACTCAGGGAGCCAATCAGCTAAGTCCAGTCCCTGTGGTCAGGGGAAAGGCAACTGCTGCTCTATTCAGAATCTCCTTGCACACAGGCAGGCTGAATCCACACTTCCAAGCTAGCAGAGACTAATTTCCAGGTAAAGGGGAGATTGTTTAAGATACAAACACTGCAAAAGTGCTGGGCGCACACTCTAAAATCCTACTTTTTAAAAGGCAAAAGTACAGGGGGACAGACAGTTTTTAAGCACAATTTAAATCACACAAACAGATTAAAACAGTCTCCTAAAAGACACACTCTGCAAGATGTATGTAGCATTTTTACTTAGGAGAGAAAAAAAAGGGGGCGGGGGTGCCACACACTACCAAAGCAATTCACACAAGTCACGGCAAAAACGATTTTCAAATAAATACCACTTTAAAAGAGGCCAGGTTGCCTGAAACAACAGAGTCTACAGTGAAACACACACATGCAGCTGAAACAAACAATTTTGAACAAATAATACTATTTACTCAGAAAAATCTCTGGGCTCCTTACCTATGTTTTTTTGCAATCCTTGAACACTGGGCTGTATCAGGACACAGGGGAGATGCACAGAGGCTCCCAAAATGGAGGTGGCTGTCTTGGGCTTCCCTCCACAAACGTTAGGGGCGAGAGCAGATGGGGGGGCGGGTCTCAGGTGCAGCAGGGACTCAGGGAGCCAACCAGCTAAGTCCAGTCCCTGTGGTCAGGGGGAAAGGCAACTGTTGCTCTATTCAGAATCTCCTTGGATACAGACGGGCTGAATCCACACTTCCAAGGTAGCAGAGTCTACTTTCCTGGTAAGGGGGAGATTGTTTAAGATACGAACACTGCAAAAGTGCGGGGCGCACACTCTAAAATCGGGCTTTTTTAAAGGCAAAAATACAGGGGTGGAGACAGTTTTAAGCACAATTTAAATCACACAAACAGATTAAAACAGTCTCCTAAAAGACACACTCTGCAAGATTTATGTAGCCTTTTTACTTAGGAGAGGATAAAGAGGGGGGGGGGGCGCCACACACTAGCAAGGCAATTCACAAAAGTCACGGCAAAAACGATTTTCAAATAAATACCACTTTAAAAGAGGCCAGGCTGCCTGAAATACAGAGAGTCCACAGTAAAACACACACAGGTAGCTGAAACAAACAATTTTGATCAAATAATACTATTTACTCAGAAAAATCTCTGGGCTCCTTACCTACCTTTTTTTGCAATCCTTGAACACTGGGCTGAATCAGGACACAGGGGAGATGCACAGAGGCTCCCAAAATGGAGGTGGCTGTCTTGGGCTTCCCTCCACAAACTTTAGGGGCCAGAGAAGGTGGGGGGGGGCGGGTCTCAGGTGCAGCAGGGACTCAGGGAGCCAATCAGCTAAGTCCAGTCCCTGTGGTCAGGGGGAAAGGCAACTGCTGCTCTATTCAGAATCTCCTTGCACACAGGCAGGCTGAATCCACACTTCCAAGCTAGCAGAGACTAATTTCCAGGTAAGGGGGAGATTGTTTAAGATACAAACACTGCAAAAGTGCTGGGCGCACACTCTAAAATCGGACTTTTTTAAAGGCAAAAGAACAGGGGAACAGACAGTTTTTAAGCACAATTTAAATCACACAAACAGATTAAAACAGTCTCCTAAAAGACACACTCTGCAAGATGTATGTAGCATTTTTACTTAGGAGAGAAAAAAAGGGGGCGGGGGTGCCACACACTACCAAGGCAATTCACACAAGTCACGGCAAAAACGATTTTCAAATAAATACCACTTTAAAAGAGGCCAGGCTGCCTGAAACAACAGAGTCCACAGTAAAACACACACATGCAGCTGAAACAAACAATTTTGAACAAATAATACTATTTACTCAGAAAAATCTCTGGGCTCCTTACCTACTTTTTTTGCAATCCTTGAACAATGGGCTGTATCAGAACACAGGGGAGATGCACAGAGGCTCCCAAAATGGAGGTGGCTGTCTTGGGCTTCCCTCCACAAACGTTAGGGGCGAGAGCAGATGGGGGGGCGGGTCTCAGGTGCAGCAGGGACTCAGGGAGCCAACCAGATAAGTCCAGTCCCTGTGGTCAGGGGGAAAGGCAACTGTTGCTCTATTCAGAATCTCCTTGGATACAGATGGGCTGAATCCACACTTCCAAGCTAGCAGAGTCTACTTTCCTGGTAAGGGGGAGATTGTTTAAGATACGAACACTGCAAAAGTGCGGGCGCACACTCTAAAATCGGGCTTTTTTAAAGGCAAAAATACAGGGGTGGAGACAGTTTTAAGCATAATTTAAATCACACAAACAGATTAAAACAGTCTCCTAAAAGACACACTCTGCAATATGTGCGTAGCCCTTTTACTTAGGAGAGGAAAAAAGAGGGGGGAGGGGGTGCCACACACTAGCAAGGCAATTCACACAAGTCACGGCAAAAACGATTTTCAAATAAATACCACTTTAAAAGAGGCCAGGCTGCCTGAAACACAGAGAGACCACAGTAAAACACACACAGGTAGCTGAAACAAACAATTTTGAACAAATAATACTATTTACTCAGAAAAATCTCTGGATCCTTACCTAGGTCTTTTTGCAATCATTGAACACTGTGCTGTATCAGGACACAGGGGAGATGCACAGAGACTACCAAAATGGAGGTGGCTGTCTTGGGCTTCCCTCCACAAACTTTAGGGGCCAGAGCAGGTGGGAGGGGTGGGTCTCAGGTGCAGCAGGGACTCAGGGAGCAAATCAGCTAAGTCCAGTCCCTGGGGTCAGGGGGAAAGGGAACTGCTGCTCTATTCAGAATCTCCTTGCATACAGTCAGGATGAATCCACACTTCCAAGCTAGCAGAGACTAATTTCCAGGTAAGGGGGAGATTGTTTATGATACAAACACTGCAAAAGTGCTTGGCGCACACTCTAAAATCGGGCTTTTTTAAAGGCAAAAATACATGGGGGCAGACAGTTTTTAAGCACAATTTAAATCACACAAACAGATTAAAACAGTCTCCTAAAAGACACACTCTGCAAGATGTATGTAGCATTTTTTACTGAGGAGAGGAAAAAAAAGGGGGCGGGGGTGCCACACACTACCAAGGCAATTCACACAAGTCACAGCAAAAACGATTCTCAAATAAATACCACTTTAAAAGAGGCCAGGCTGCCTGAAACACAGAGAGTCCATAGTAAAACACACACATGTAGCTGAAACAAACAACTTTGAACAAATAATACTATTTACTCAGAAAAATCTCTGGGCTCCTTACCTACTTTTTTTGCAATCCTTGAACAATGGGCTGTATCAGAACACAGGGGAGATGCACAGAGGCTCCCAAAATGGAGGTGGCTGTCTTGGGCTTCCCTCCACAAACTTTAGGGGCCAGAGCAGGTGGGGGGGGCGGGTCTCAGGTGCAGCAGGGACTCAGGGAGCCAATCAGCTAAGTCCAGTCCCTGTGGTCAGGGGAAAGCAACTGCTGCTCTATTCAGAATCTCCTTGCACACAGGCAGGCTGAATCCACACTTCCAAGCTAGCAGAGACTAATTTCCAGGTAAAGGGGAGATTGTTTAAGATACAAACACTGCAAAAGTGCTGGGCGCACACTCTAAAATCCTACTTTTTAAAAGGCAAAAGTACAGGGGGACAGACAGTTTTTAAGCACAATTTAAATCACACAAACAGATTAAAACAGTCTCCTAAAAGACACACTCTGCAAGATGTATGTAGCATTTTTACTTAGGAGAGAAAAAAAAGGGGGCGGGGGTGCCACACACTACCAAAGCAATTCACACAAGTCACGGCAAAAACGATTTTCAAATAAATACCACTTTAAAAGAGGCCAGGCTGCCTGAAACAACAGAGTCCACAGTAAAACACACACATGCAGCTGAAACAAACAATTTTGATCAAATAATACTATTTACTCAGAAAAATCCTCTGGGCTCCTTACCTACCTTTTTTTGCAATCCTTGAACACTGGGCTGAATCAGGACACAGGGGAGATGCACAGAGGCTCCCAAAATGGAGGTGGCTGTCTTGGGCTTCCCTCCACAAACTTTAGGGGCTAGAGGAGGTGGGGGGGGGCGGGTCTCAGGTGCAGTAGGGACTCAGGGAGCCAATCAGCTAAGTCCAGTCCCTGTGGTCAGGGGGAAAGGCAACTGCTGCTCTATTCAGAATCTCCTTGCACACAGGCAGGCTGAATCCACACTTCCAAGCTAGCAGAGTCTACTTTCCAGGTAAGGGGTAGATTGTTTAAGATACAAACACAGCAAAAGTGCTGGTCGCACACTCTAAAATCGGGCTTTTTTAAAGGCAAAAATACAGGGGGGCAGACAGTTTTTAAGCACAACTTAAACAACAGAAACAGATTAAAACAGTCTCCTAAAAGACACACTCTGCAAGATGTATGTAGCCTTTTTACTTAGGAGAGGAAAAAAGGGGGGGGTGTCACACACTAGCAAGGCAATTCACACAAGTCACGGCAAAAACGATTTTCAAATAAATACACTTTAAAAGAGGCCAGGCTGCCTGAAACACAGAGAGTCCACAGTAAAACACACACAGGTAGCTGAAACACACAATTTGAACAAATAATACTATTTACTCAGAAAAATCTCTGGGCTCCTTACCTAGGTCTTTTTGCAATCCTTGAACACTGGGCTGTATCAGGACACAAGGGAGATGCACAGAGGCTCCCAAAATGGAGGTGGCGGTCTTGGGCTTCCCTCCACAAACTTAAGGGGCCAGAGCAGGTGGGGGGGCGGGTCTCAGGTGCAGCAGGGACTCAGGGAGCCAATCAGCTAGTCCAGTCCCTGTAGTCAGGGGGAAAGGCAACTGCTGCTCTATTCAGAATCTCCTTGCATACAGACAGGCTGAATTCACACTTCCAAGCTAGCAGAGACTAATTTCCAGGTAAGGGGGAGATTGTTTAAGATACAAACACTGCAAAAGTGCTGGGCGCACACTCTAAAATCGGGCTTTTTTAAAGGCAAAAATACAAGGGTGCAGACAGTTTTTAAGCACAATTTAAGTCACACAAACAGATTAAAACAGTCTCCTAAAAGACACACTCTGCAAGATGTATGTATCATTTTTACTTAGGAGAGGAAAAAAAGGGGACGGGGGTGCCACACACTACCAAGGCAATTCACACAAGTCACAGTAAAAACAATTTTCAATAAATACCACTTTAAAAGAGGCCAGGCTGCCTGAAACACAGAGAGTCCACAGTAAAACACACGCATGTAGCTGAAACAAACAATTTTGAACAAATAATACTATTTACTCAGAAAAATCTCTGGCTCCTTACCTACGTTTTTTGCAATCCTTGAACAATGGGCTGTATCCGGACACAGGGGAGATGCACAGAGGCTCCCAAAATGAGGTGGCTGTCTTGGGCTTCCCTCCACAAACTTAAGGGCCAGAGCAGGTGGGGGGGTGGGTCTTAGGTGCAGCAGGGACTCAGGGAGCCAATCAGCTAAGTCCAGTCCCTGGGGTCAGGGAGAAAGGCAACTGCTGCTCTATTCAGAATCTCCTTGGATACAGACAGGCTGAATCCACACTTTCAAGCTGCCAGAGTCTACTTTCCAGGTAAGGGGGAGATTGTTTAGATACAAACACTGCAAAAGTGCTGGCGCACACTCCAAAATCGGGCTTTTTTAAAGCAAAAATACAGGGGGGGCAGACAGTTTTTAAGCACAATTTAAATCACACAAACAGATTAAAACAGTCTCCTAAATGACACACTTTGCAAGATGTATGTAGCCTTTTTACTTAGGAGAGGATAAATGGGGGGGGGGGCCACACACTAGCAAGGCAATTCACACAAGTCACGGAAAAAATTATTTTCAAATAAATACCACTTTAAAAGAGGCCAGGCTGCCTGAAATACAGAGAGTTCACAGTAAAACACACACAGGTAGCTGAAACACACAATTTTTAACAATAATACTATTTACTCAGAAAAATCTCTGGGCTCCTTACCTAGGTCTTTTTGCAATCCTTGAACACTGGGCTGTATCAGGACACAAGGGAGATGCACAGGAGGCTCCCAGAATGGAGGTGGCGGTCTTGGGCTTCCCTCCACAAACTTAAGGGGCCAGAGCAGGCAGGGGGGGGGGCGGTCTCAGGTGCAGCAGGGACTCAGGGAACCAATCAGCTAAGTCCAGTCCCTGTGGTCAGGGGGAAAGGCAACTGCTGCTCTATTCAGAATCTCCTTGCATACAGACAGGCTGAATCCACACTTCCAAGCTAGCAGAGTCTACTTTCCAGGTAAGGGGGAGATTGTTTATGATACAAACACTGCAAAAGTGCGGGGCGCACACTCTAAAATCTGGCTTTTTTAAAGGTAAAATACAGGGGGGCAGACAGTTTTTAAGCACAATTTAAATCACACAAACAGATTAAAACAGTCTCCTAAAAGACACATTCTGCAAGATGTATGTAGCATTTTTACTTAAGAGAGGAAAAAAAGGGGGGGAGGGGGGGTGCCACACACTAGCAAGGCAATTCACACAAGTCACAGCAAAAACGATTTTCAAATAAATACCACTTTAAAAGAGGCCACGCTGCCTGAAACACAGAGAATCCATAGTAAAACACACACATGTAGCTGAAACAAACAATTTTGAACAAATAATACTATTTACTCAGAAAAATCTCTGGGCTCCTTACCTACGTTTTTTTGCAATCCTCGAACAATGGGCTGTATCAGGACACAGGGGAGATGCACAGAGGCTCCAAAATGGAGGTGGCTGTCTTGGGCTTCCCTCCACAAACTTAAAGGGCCAGACCAGGTGGGGGGGGCGGGTCTTAGGTGCAGCAGGACTCAGGGAGCCAATCAGCTAAGTCCAGTCCCTGGGGTCAGGGGGAAAGGCAACTGCTGCTCTATTCAGAATCTCCTTGGATACAGACAGGCTGAATCCACACTTCCAAGCTGCCAGAGTCTACTTTCCAGATAAGGGGGAGATCGTTTAAGATACAAACACTGCAAAAGTGCTGGCGCACACTCTAAAATCGGGCTTTTTTAAATGCAAAAATACAGGGGGCCAGACAGTTTTTAAGCACAATTTAAATCACACAAACAGATTAAAACAGTCTCCTAAAAGCCACACTCTGCAAGATGTATGTAGCCTTTTTACTTAGGAGAGGATAAAGGGGGGGGGGGTGCCACACACTAGCAAGGCAATTCACAAAAGTCACGGCAAAAACGATTTTCAAATAAATACCACTTTAAAAGAGGCCAGGCTGCCTGAAACACAGAGAGTCCACAGTAAAACACACACATGTAGCTGAAACAAACAATTTTGAACAAATAATACTATTTACTCACAAAAATCTCAGGGCTCCTTACCTATATTTTTTTGTAATCCTTGAACACTGGGCTGAATCAGGACACAGGGGAGATGCACAGAGGCTCCCAAAATAGAGGTGGCTGTCTTGGGCTTCCCTTCACAAACTTAAAGGGCCAGACCAGGTGGGGGGGCGGGTCTTAGGTGCAGCAGGGACTCACGGAGCCAATCAGCTAAGTCCGTCCCTGGGGTCAGGGGGAAAGGCAACTGCTGCTCTATTCAGAATCTCCTTGGATACAGACAGGCTGAATCCACACTTCCAAGCTGCCAGAGTCTACTTTCCAGGTAAGGGGGAGATTGTTTAAGATACAAACACTGCAAAAGTGCTGGGCCCACACTCTAAAATCGGGCTTTTTTAAAGGCAAAAATACAGGGGGGCAGACAGTTTTTAAGCACAATTTAAATCACACAAACAGATTGAAACAGTCTCCTAAAAGACACACTCTGCAAGATGTATGTAGCCTTTTTACTTAGGAGAGGATAAAGAGGGGGGGGGGTGCCACACACTAGCAAGGCAATTCACAAAAGTCACGGCAAAAACGATTTTCAAATAAATACCACTTTAAAAGAGGCCAGGCTGCCTGAAACACAGAGAGTCCACAGTGAAACACACACATGTAGCTGAAACAAACAATTTTGATCAAATAATACTATTTACTCAGAAAAATCTCTGGGCTCCTTACCTACGTTTTTTTGCAATCCTTGACCACTGGGATGAATCAGGACACAGGGGAGATGCACAGAGGCTCCCAAAATGGAGGTGGCTGTCTTGGGCTTCCCTCCACAAATTTAAGGTGCCAGAGCAGGTGGGGGGGGGCGTGTCTCTGGTGCAGCAGGGACTCAGGAGCCAATCAGCTAAGTCCAGTCCCTGGGGTCAGGGGGAAAGGCAACTGCTGCTCTATTCAGAATCTCCTTGGATACAGACAGGCTGAATCCACACTTCCATGCTAGCAGACTATACTTTCCAGGTAAGGGGGAGATTGTTTAAGATACAAACACTGCAAAAGTGCTGGGCGCACACTCTAAAATCTGGCTTTTTTAAAGGCAAAAATACAAGGGTGCAGACAGTTTTTAAGCACAATTGAAATCACACAAACAGATTAAAACAGTCTCCTAAAAGACACACTCTGCAAGATGTATGTAGCATTTTTACTTAGGAGAGGAAAAAAAGGGGGGGAGGGAGGGTGCCACACACTAGCAAGGCAATTCACACAAGTCACGGCAAAAATGATTTTCAAATAAATACCACTTTAAAAGAGGCCAGGCTGCCTGAAACACAGAGACTCCACAGTAAAACACACACAGGTAGCTGAAACACACAATTTTGAACAAATAATACTATTTACTCAGAAAAGTCTCTTGGCTCCTTACCTAGGTGTTTTTGCAATCCTTGATCACTGGGCTCTATCAGGACACAAGGGAGATGCACAGAGGCTCCCAAAATGGAGGTGGCGGTCTTGTGCTTTCCTCCACAAACTTTAGGGGCCAGAGCAGATGGGGGGGCGGGTCTCAGGTGCAGCAGGGACTCAGGGAGCCAATCAGCTAAGTCCAGTCCCTGTGGTCAGGGGGAAAGGCAACTGCTGCTCTATTCAGAATCTCCTTGCCACACAGGCAGGCTGAATCCACACTTCCAAGCTAGCAGAGACTAATTTCCAGGTAAGGGGAGATTGTTTAAGATACAAACACTGCAAAAGTGCTGGGCCCACACTCTAAAATCGGACTTTTTTAAAGGCAAAAATACAGGGGGGCAGACAGTTTTTAAGCACAATTTAAATCACACAAACAGATTAAAACAGTCTCCTAAAAGACACACTCTACAAGATGTATGTAGCATTTTTACTTAGGAGAGAAAAAAAAGGGGGCGGGGGTGCCACACACTACCAAGGCAATTCACACAAGTCACGGCAAAAAACGATTTTCAACAAATACCACTTTAAAAGAGGCCAGGCTGCCTGAAACAACAGAGAGTCCACAGTAAAACACACACATGCAGCTGAAACAAACAATTTTGAACAAATAATACTATTTACTCAGAAAAATCTCTGGGCTCCCTACCTACGTTTTTTTTGCAATCCTTGAACACTGGGCTGTATCAGGACACAGGGGAGATGCACAGAGGCTTACCAAATGGAGGTGGCTGTCTTGGGCTTCCCTCCACAACGTTAGGGGCCAGAGCAGATGAGGGGGTGGGTCTCAGGTGCAGCAGGGACTCAGGGAGACAACCAGCTAAGTCCAGTTCCTGTGGTCAGGGGGAAAGGCAACTGCTGCTCTATTCAGAATCTCGTTGGATACAGACGGGCTGAATGCACACTTCCAAGCTAGCAGAGTCTACTTTCCAGGTAAGGGGGAGATTGTTTAAGATACAAACACTGCAAAAGTGCTGGGCGCACACTCTAAAGTTGGGCTTTTTTAAAGGCAAAAATACAGGGGGCAGACAGTTTTTAAGCACAATTTAAATCACACAAACAGATTAAAACAGTCTCCTAAAAGACACAATCTGCAAGATGTATGTAGCATTTTTACTTAGGAGAGGAAAAAAAGGGGGCGGGGGTGCCACACACTACCAAGGCAATTCACACAAGTCACAGCAAAAACTATTTTCATATAAATACCACTTTAAAAGAGGCCAGGCTGCCTGAAACACAGAGAGTCCACAGTAAAACACACACATGTAGCTGAAACAAACAATTTTGAACAAATAATACTATTTACTCACAAAATCTCAGGGCTCCTTACCTATGTTTTTTTGTAATCCTTGAACACTGGGCTTAATCAGGACACAGGGGAGATGCACAGAGGCTCCCAAAATAGAGGTGGCTGTCTTGGGCTTCCCTCCACAAACTTAAAGGGCCAGACCAGGTGGGGGGGGCGGGTCTTAGGTGCAGCAGTGGACTCACGGAGCCAATCAGCTAAGTCCGTCCCTGGGGTCAGGGGGAAAGGCAACTGCTGCTCTATTCAGAATCTCCTTGGATACAGACAGGCTGAATCCACACTTCCAAGCTGCCAGAGTCTACTTTCCAGGTAAGGGGGAGATTGTTTACGATACAAACACTGCAAAAGTGCTGGGCGCACACTCTAAAATCGGGCTTTTTTTAGGCAAAAATACAGGGGGGCAGACAGTTTTTAAGCACAATTTAAATCACACAAACAGATTGAAACAGTCTCCTAAAAGACACACTCTGCAAGATGTATGTAGCCTTTTTACTTAGGAGAGGATAAAGAGGGGGGGGGGTGGTGCCACACACTAGCAAGGCAATTCACAAAAGTCAAAGCAAAAACGATTTTCAAATAAATACCACTTAAAAGAGGCCAGGAAGCCTGAAACACAGAGAGTCCACAGTAAAACACACACAGGTAGCTGAAACAAACAATTTTGATCAAATAATACTATTTACTCACAAAAATCTCTGGGCTCCTTACCTATGTTTTTTTGTAATCCTTGAACACTGGGCTGAATCAGGACACAGGGAGATGCACAGAGGCTCCCAAAATAGAGGTGGCTGTCTTGGGCTTCCCTCCACAAACTTAAAGGGCCAGACCAGGTGGGGGGGGGGCGGGTCTTAGGTGCAGCAGGGACTCAGGGAGCCAATCAGCGAAGTCCGTCCCTGGGGTCAGAGGGAAAGGCAACTGCTGCTCTATTCAGAATCTCCTTGGATACAGACAGGCTGAATCCACACTTCCAAGCTGCCAGAGTCTACTTTCCAGGTAAGGGGGAGATTGTTTAAGATACAAACACTGCAAAAGTGCTGGGCGCACACTCTAAAATCGGCTTTTTTAAAGGCAAAAAATACAGGGGGGGGCAGACAGTTTTTAAGCACAATTTAAATCACACAAACAGATTGAAACAGTCTCCTAAAAGACACACTCTGCAAGATGTATGTAGCCTTTTTACTTAGGAGAGGATAAAGAGGGGGGGGGGTGCCACACACTAGCAAGGCAATTCACAAAAGTCACGGCAAAACGATTTTCAATAAATACCACTTTAAAAGAGGCCAGGCTGCCTGAAACAGAGAGAGTCCACAGTGAAACACACACATGTAGCTGAAACAAACAATTTTGATCAAATAATACTATTTACTCAGAAAAATCTCTGGGCTCCTTACCTACGTTTTTTTGCAATCCTTGACCACTGGGATGAATCAGGACACAGGGGAGATGCACAGAGGCTCCCAAAATGGAGGTGGCTGTCTTGGGCTTCCCTCCACAAATTTAAGGGGCCAGAGCAGGTGGGGGGGGGCGGGTCTCAGGTGCAGCAGGGACTCAGGGAGCCAATCAGCTAAGTCCAGTCCCTGGGGTCAGGGGGAAGGCAACTGCTGCTCTATTCAGAATCTCCTTGGATACAGACAGGCTGAATCCACACTTCCATGCTAGCAGACTATACTTTCCAGGT
Organism: Pleurodeles waltl; assembly: GCF_031143425.1. Taxonomy (NCBI): domain Eukaryota; kingdom Metazoa; phylum Chordata; class Amphibia; order Caudata; family Salamandridae; genus Pleurodeles; species Pleurodeles waltl. The sequence goes on along the minus strand of NC_090447.1, from coordinate 700,029,799 downwards.
AAGGGGGAGATTGTTTAAGATACAAACACTGCAAAAGTGCTGGGCGCACACACTCTAAAATCTTGCTTTTTTAAAGGCAAAAATAAAGGGGGGCAGACAGTTTTTAAGCACAATTTAAATCACACAAACAGATTAAAACAGTCTCCTAAAAGACACACTCTGCAAGATGTATGTAGCATTTTTACTTAGGAGAGGAAAAAAAGGGGGGGATGGGGGGTGCCACACACTAGCAAGGCAATTCACACAAGTCACGGCAAAAAATATTTTCAATCAATACCACTTTAAAAGAGGCCAGGCTGCCTGAAACACAGAGAGTCCACAGTAAAACACACATATGTAGCTGAAACAAACAATTTTGAACAAATAATACTATTTACTCACAAAAATCTCTGGGCTCCTTACCTACGTTTTTTGCAATCCTTGAACACTGGGCTGAATCAGGGACACAGGGAGATGCATAGAGGCTCCCAAAATGGAGGTGGCTGTCTTGGGCTTCCCTCCACAAACTTTAGGGGCCAGAGCAGGTGGGGGTCGGGTCTCAGGTGCAGCAGGGACTCAGGGAACCAATCAGCTAAGTCCGTCCCTGGGCTCATGGGGGAAAGGCAACTGCTGCTCTATTCAGAATCTCCTTGGATACAGACAGGCTGAATCCACACTTCCATGCTAGCAGACTATACTTTCCAGGTAAGGGGGAGATTGTTTAAGATACAAACACTGCAAACGTGCTGGGCTCACACTCTAAAATTGGGCTTTTTAAAGGCAAAAATACAGGGGGGCAGACAGTTTTTAAGCACAACTTAAACAACACAAGCAGATTAAAACAGTGTCCTAAAAGACACACTCTGCAAGATGTATGTAGCCTTTTTACTTAGGAGAGGAAAAAAGGGGGGGGTGCCACACACTAGCAAGGCAATTCACACAAGTCACGGCAAAAACAATTTTCAAATAAATACCACTTAAAAGAGGCCAGGCTGCCTGAAACACAGAGAGTCCACAGTAAAACACACACAGGTAGCTGAAACAAACACTTCTGAACAAATAATATTATTTACTCAGAAAAATCTCTGGGCTCCTTACCAAGTCATTTTGCAAACCTTGACATTGGGCTGTATCAGGACACAGGGGAGATGCACAGAGGTTCCTAAACTGGAGGTGGCTGTCTTGGGCTTCCCTACACAAACTTTAGGGGCCAGAGCAGGTTGGAGGGGCGGATCTCAGGTGCAGCAGGGACTCAGGGAGCCAATCAGCTAAGTCCAGTCCCTGTGGTCAGTGGGAAAAGCAACTGCTGCTCTATTCAGAATCTCCTTAGATACAGACAGGCTGAATCCACACTTCCAAGCTAGCAGACTCTACTTTCCAGGTAAGGGGGAGATTGTTTAAATACAAACACTGCAAAAATGCTGGGCGCACACTCTAAAATAGGGCTTTTTTAAAGGCAAAAATACAGGGGGCAGACAGTTTTTAAGCACAATTTAAATCACACAAACAGATTCAAACAGTCTCCTAAAAGACACACTCTGCAAGATGTATGTAGCCTTTTTACTTAGGAGAGGAAAAAAAGGGGGGGGAGGGGTGCCACACACTAGAAAGGCAATTCACACAAGTCACAGCAAAAACGATTTTCAAATAAATACCAATTTAAAAGAGGCCAGGACGCCTGAAACACAGAGAGTCCAGAGTAAAACACACACAGGTAGCTGAAACACACAATTTTGAACAAATAATACTATTTACTCAGAAAAATCTCTGGGCTCCTTACCTAGGTCTTTTTGCAATCCTTGAACACGGGGCTGTATAAGGACACAAGGGAGATGCACAGAGGCTCCCAAAATGGAGGTGGCTGTCTTGGGCTACATTCCACAAATTTAAGGGGCCAGAGCAGGTGGGGGGGGGGGCGGGTCTCAGGTGCATCAGGGACTCAGGGAGCCAATCAGCTAAGTCCAGTCCCTGGGGTCGGGGGAAAGGCAACTGCTGCTCTATTCAGAATTTACTTGGATACAGACAGGCTGAATCCACACTTCCAAGCTAGCAGAGTCAACTCTCCAGGTAAGGGGGAGATTGTTTAAGATACAAACACTGCAAAAGTGCTGGGTACACACTCTAACATCGGGCTTTTTTAAACGCAAAAATACAGAGGGGCAGACAGTTTTAAGCACAATTTAAATCCCACAAACAGATTAAAACATTCTCCTAAAAGACACACTCTGCAAGATGTATGTAGCCTTTTACTTAGGAGAGGAAAAAGAGGGGGAGGTGGGGTGCCACACGCTAGCAAGGCAATTCACCCAAGTCACGACAAAAACGATTTTCTAATAAATGCCACTTTAAATGAGGCCAGGCAGCCTGAAACACAGAGAGTCCACAGTAAAACACACACAGGTAGCTGAAACAAAACATTTGAACAAATAATACAAATTTACTCAGAAAAATCTCTGGACTCCTTACCTAGGTCTTTTTGCAATCCTTGAACACTGGGCTGTATCAGGACACAGGGGAGATGCACAGAGGCTCCCAAATGGAGGTGGCTGTCTTGGGCTTCCCTCCACAAACTTAAGGGGCCAGAGCAGGTGGGGGCGGGTCTCAGGTGCAGCAGGGACTCAGGGAGCCAATCAGCTAAGTCAAGTCCCTGGGGTCAGGGGGAAAGGCAACTGCTTCTCTATTCAGAATCTCCTTGGATACAGACAGGCTGAATCCACACTTCCAAGCTAGCAGAGTCTACTTTCCAAGTAAGGGGGAGATTGTTTAAGATACAAACACAGCAAAAGTGCTGGGCACACACTCTAAAATCGGGCTTTTTTAAAGGCAAAAATACAGAGGGGCAGACAGTTTTTAAGCACAACTTAAACCACACAAACAGATTAAAACAGTCTCCTAAAACACACTCTGCAAGATGTATGTAGCCTTTTTACTTAGGAGAGGAAAAAAGGGGGGGGTGCCACACACTAGCAAGGCAATTCACACAAGTCACAGCAAAAACGATTTTCAATTCAATACCACTTTAAAAGAGGCCAGGCTGCCTGAAACACAGAGAGTCCACAGTAAAACACACACAGGTAGCTGAAACAAACAATTTGGAAGAAATAATACTATTTACTCAGAAAAATCTCTGGGCTCCTTACCTAGGTCTTTTTGCAATCCTTGAACACTGGGCTGTATCAGGACACAGGGGAGATGCACTGAGGCTCCCAAAATGGAGGTGGCTGTCTTGGGCTTCCCTCTACAAACTTTAGGGGCCAGAGCAGGTGGGAGGGGTGGGTCTCAGGTGCAGCAGGGACTCAGGGAGCCAATCAACTAAGTCCAGTCCCTGTGGTCAGTGGGAAAAGCAACTGCTGCTCTATTCAGAATCTCCTTGGATACAGACAGGCTGAATCCACACTTCCAAGCTAGCAGAGTCTACTTTCCAGGTAAGGGGGAGATTGGTTAAGATACAAACACTGTAAAAGTGCTGGGCGCACACTCTAAAATAGGACTTTTTTAAGGCAAAAATACAGGTGGGCAGACAGTTTTTAAGCACAATTTAAATCACACAAACAGATTTAAACAGTGTCCTAAAAGACACACTCTGCAAAATGTATGTAGCCTTTTTACTTAGGAGAGGAAAAAAGGGGGGGGGAATGCCACAAACCAACAAGGCAATTCACACAAGTCACGGGAAAAACGATTTTCAAATAAATACCACTTTAAAAGAGGCCAGGCTGCCTGTAACACAGAGAGACCCACAGTAAAACACACACAGGTAGCTGAAACAAACAATTTTGAACAAATAATACTATTTACTCAGAAAAATCTCTGGGCTCCTTACCTAGGTCTTTTTGCAGTCCTTGAACACTGGGCTGTACAGGACACAGGGGAGATGCACAGAGGCTCCCAAAGTGGAGGTGGCTGTCTTGGGCTTCCTTCCACAAACTTAAGGGGCCAGAGCAGGTGGCGGGGGCGGGTCTCAGGTGCAGCAGGGACTCAGGGAGCCAATCAGCTAAGTCCAGTCCCTGTGGTCAGGGGGAAAGGCAACTGCTGCTCTATTCAGAATTTCCTTGGATACAGACAGGCTGAATCCACACTTCCAAGCTAGCAGAGTCTACTTTCCAGGTAAGGGGGAGATTGGTTAAGATACAAACACAGCAAAAGTGCTGGGCGCACACTCTAAAATCGGGCTTTTTTAAGGCAAAAATACAGGGGGGCAGACAGTTTTTAAGCACAATTTAAAACACACAGATTAAAAAAGTCTCCTGAAAGACACAATCTGCAAGATGTATGGAGCCTTTTTACTTAGGAGAGGAAAAAAGGGGGGGTGCCACGCACCAGCAAGGCAATTCACACAAGTCACGACAAAAACGATTTTCTAATAAATACCAATTTAAAAGAGGCCAGCTGCCTGAAAAACAAAGAGTCCACAGTAAAACACACACAGGTAGCTGAAACAAACAATTTTGAACAAATAATACTATTTACTCAGAAAAATCTCTGGGCTCCTTACCTAGGTCTTTTTGCAATCCTTGAACACTGTGCTGTATCAGGACACAGGGGAGATGCACAGAGGCTCCCAAAATGGAGGTGGCTGTCTTGGGCTTCCCTCCACAAAGTTATGGGGCCAGAGCAGGCGGGGGCGGGTCTCAGGTGCAGCAGGGACTCAGGGAGCCAATCAGCTAAGTCCAGTCTCTGTGGTCAGGGGGAAAGGCAACTGCTGCTCTATTCAGAATCTCCTTGGATACAGACAGGCTGAATCCACACTTCCAAGCCAGCAGAGTCTACATTCAGGTAAGGGGGAGATTGGTTAAGATACAAACACAGCAAAAGTGCTGGGCGCACACTCTAAAATCGGGCTTTTTTAAAGGCAAAAATACAGGGGGGGAGACAGTTTTAAGCACAATTTAAATCACACAAACAGATTAATACAGTCTCCTAAAAGACACACTCTGCAAGATGTATGTAGCCTTTTCACTTAGGAGAGGAAAAAAGGGGGGGGATGCCACACACTAGCAAGGCAATTCACACAAGTCACGGCAAAAACGATTTACAAATAAATGCCATTTTAAAAGAGGCCAGGCTACCTGAAACACAGAGAGTCCACAGTAAAACACACACAGGTAGCTGAAACAAATAATTTTGAACAAATAATACTATTTACTCGAAAAATCTCTGGGCTCCTTACCTAGGTCTTTTTGCAATCCTTGAACACTGGGCTGTATCAGGAAACAGGGGAGATGCACAGAGGCTCCCAAAATGGAGGTGGCTTTCTTGGGCTTCCCTCCACAAAGTTATGGGGCCAGAGCAGGCGGGGGGCGGGTCTCAGGTGCAGCAGGGACTCAGGGCGCCAATCAGCTAAGTCCAGTCCCTGTGGTCAGGGGGAAAGGCAACTGCTGCGCTATTCAGAATTTCCTTGGATACAGACAGGCTGAATCCACACTTCCAAGCTAGCAGAGTCTACTCTCCAGGTAAGGGGGAGATTGGTTAAGATACAAACACAGCAAAAGTGCAGGGCGCACACTCTAAAATCGGGCTTTTTTAAAGGCAAAAATACAGGGGGGGGCAGACAGTTTTAAGCACAAATTAAATCACACAAACAGATTAAAACAGTCTCCTAAAAGACACACTCTGCAAGATGTATGTACCTTTTTTACTTAGGAGAGGAAAAAAAGGGGGGGGAGGGGGGGGTGCC